>NW_026606877.1:1177500-2377500 GCF_029890125.1 Rhinichthys klamathensis goyatoka
ACATTTTGTGCGTTACCGACGTACCGAAATCACTCAAAACCTAAACCAGCTAGATCTCAAAAGATCTCTAACTCCGTTGCTCTGATTAGGTCAGGCATTTTCTTTCCTGGTTCGGTTAAAACACGCCCCATAATCACAGCCCAATGGAGCAGTATCAGACTCATATTCTGACAAGAATCTGAGTATGACGACGTCAGGCTATAATATATGTATATATGTGTGTTTTAAGTGAGAGTTTTGGTTTATAGAGAAGTGGACATTCATGTTGATTGTCTAAAGCCGCATTTCCACCGCAATTACCAGGAACTAGTTGTCCCAGGAACTTTTTTCATAGGAACTTTTTTTGCCCCAGAACGGTTGCTCACTGCGTGTACACCGTGGACTAAAGTACCGGGAAGATTAGTCTGGTGACGTTGAACTGCGTGCGACTGCTCCTCCCAGTCTGCGCGTACTTGTTTTGAGTTTTAAGTATTGAGGAGATTCAAGCTGTGCTGTTTTTGTGTGCGATCTATTGGTTTACTAGACAACGTTTGTTATCAGCTATAGCGGACATGACCGTGAGATGGATGGGACGAACGCGCGCCATCCGGCAGAGAGAACAAGGTAAAAGAACCAATCAGCATGTTCAGCGCACAAGTCCCACCCCGAAAGTTCCTGAACTCTGAAAAAGTACTACCTCGCCAGCAGGGACTTTCTGGGGGGGAAATTTTTACCCGGAACTTCATTTAGACCCTGGTTCCTGCGGTGTAAACACACGGAGTACCACCCCAAAGTTCCTAGTTCCTGGGGAAAGTTCCTGCGGTGGAAACGCGGCTTAATTATTCAAATGATCCAATCAAACTTTTATATATTGTCATCAACCCATCTGTCTTGCTTATAAACTTTTACATTAATAATTAATTTCTTCCACTGCAGGGTAGAGGACTCCAGTCCAGGAAGTTGACTAGTTCAGGTCCAGTTAAAGAAGAAAAATACATTTCTGGGAGAAAACCAACATTCAGAGACCAAATTCTACAGTTTGAAATCCTGCTGTTTTTAAATCATTTAATTTGTCTTTTATAGCCTAGATTTCTAATTTTAACCAAATATTTTAATAAATCTTGAACAGGATGGATTTGTATGTTCAGAAAAGTGTTGTTGTATACAAAACAAAATGAAATGTTCTCAGAAAAATGTTTACCTATTGAAGAAAAAAAAATACTATGTTATTTTTATTTTATGAATTTTGAAATTTAAAGTGTGAAAAGTTGTCAATAAAAGGCATTTTTGTGACAAAAACAGTGTCTTCATTTTACAGTACACAAAGTTTATGCAGTAATCCCTATTACAGTAGTAAAATATTTGTGGTGATGAAACAGTACTTTGATTATTACTGTAAAAAAAAGTACAGTATTTTTTAAAGTTAATGTGATTAAATTTACAGTAAGCATACTGTAAAATGAACTACAGCAACTTACTTGCTAATTGCTGCCAGCAAGTTACTGTACATTTCACAGTAATCTTTTTACAGTGTAATTTTGATTATGGGTCAGTCAAGAATTGTTCTGGGATGAGTTTTATGGATTTTGATATGTAAAGTGTGTTGGTGTGTAAAGTTTATGGGGTTTAAGAAAGACATTCCAGTCTGAGGTCACGGCTAGTTCCTGCTGAAGTCTTGTTCTGTTCACATATCATGAGACCTTGGTTCTTAAAGAAAGGCTAGTCTGTTTAGTCGCAGGGGTCAGGTGACTTCTTGTTAGGGCCTCTTGTTTCACCATTTCTGAACAGATCTGTTCTTGCCAAATTATAAAACAATGACACCGTTCTTCCTTTAGTTAAACAACAAAAGGTCTTTTGGCTTCAGCGCCTGAAGGTAATCTGGAATATGCAGCCTCTTGTGTTTGATTATGTATGAAAGCTTCACTCGTGTGGGTTTCATTCTCGTTGTCGCTACACTCCACTTCCTCTATCTCATTTCTTTCAAGAATGGAGGCGTCTGCCAGGGGTATCGCATTGGATCCTCCGCACGGTTCGGCTCGGCTACACACTTCAGTTCTGTCGCCCGCCCCCTTGCTTCAACAGAGTCTTTCCAACTGTGGTCAACAGCACCTCAGAGGCTTCTGTACTACAGCAGGAGATTTCGTCCCTTCTCCTCAAGGGAGCAATAGAAGAGGTTCCTTCGAAAAGGAAGTCGAGCAAGGCTTCTTCAGCCGTTACTTCTTGGTCCCGAAAAAGGGCGGAGGTCTGCGACCGATACTAGACCTGCGCCAGCTAAATTTCTCCCTTTACAAAGGGAAATTCAAGATGTTGACGCTGAAAGCTATCATATCTCAAATTCGAGCAGGGGACTGGTTCGTGACAGTAGACCTGAAGGATGCATATTTTCATATTCAGGACGTACGGTTACACAGGAGGTTCCTCAGGTTTGCCTTTGGAGAGAGGGCGTACCAGTATAGGGTCCTTCCCTTTTTGTCTCGCTCTAGCACCGAGAATGTTCATAAAGTGTATGGATGCTGCTCTGGCCCCGTTGCGGCTCCAGGGCATCCGTATACTCAACTACCTGGACGATTGGCTCCTTTTAGCCCACTCCAGGGAATTAGTGACTCAACACAGGGACATTGTCCTTCGTCACATTCAGTCTCTCGGCCTGAGGTTGAACACAGAGAAGAGTGTTCTTACCCCAACTCAAAGCACAGTTTTCTTAGGGGTGCGCCTGGATTCCGTTCTGATGCAGGCCCATTTGACATGTTTGGCTCGCTTCATGCTCGGCCATCGTGTTTCTGTGGGCACTTGCCGCAGGCTTCTGGGTCTCATGGCCGCAGCATCCCCTGTGCTTCCCCTAGGGTTGCTCCACATGAGACCGTTTCTGTGGTGGATGAAACTCTCAGGTGCCCGGTCCACAGGACCGGCTCTTTGCCTGTTGAAGGTGTCGCACAGTTGCTTCCGCGCCCTTTCAATTTGGCGGAACCCTCTCTTCCTTCGGAAAGGGGTCGGCATGGGTGCAGTTTTCCGTCGCCAAATGGTTACGATGGACGCCTCTCTGACCGGCTGGGGTGTGGTTTTCGAGGGCAGGCCAGCATGTGGGGTCTGGACTGGAGAGACTCTCTCTTGGCACATAAACAGCTTGGAGCTGAGAGCTGTTTCCCTGGCCCTTCTTCACTTTATCCCCTTTCTCGAAGGACACCATGTCAGACAATATGGCGGTAGTGTCTCATGTAAACTGGCAGGGGGATTCACGGTCGCGCACCCTGGACAGGCATGCGCGCCACCTTCTCCTGTGGTCTTAGGGCAAGTTCCTTTCACTGAGGTCAGTCCATGTTCCTGGGATCCTGAAACTCGCAGCAGATTTTCTGTCGAGGCAGAAGCTCAGGTCGGGGGAATGGATGTTGAACCGCCGAACAGTAGCCCTGATTTGGGAAGTGTTCGGAAAGACCTCTTTGCATCACAGGAGTCGTCCCAATGCCCACTTTGGTTCTCCCTGAGCCCCCCAGCACCATTGGGGATAGATGCATTCGCCCACCCATTGCCGATGCAGAAACTTTATGCATTCCCGCCTGTCAAGTTGATCCAGGCAGTTCTGTCCAGAGTGAGGGAGAGCGGAGCCCGTCTCCTACTTATAGCCCCATTCTGGCTGTCCCAGCCGTGGTTCTCTGAGCGGGTTCCTCTTCTGGAACTCCCCCCTTGGGAGATTCCGGTCAGGGAGGATCTGCTGTCCCAGCTTCAGGGCAGGATAAGGCATCCTCACGTATGGCATCCTATGCGTATGGCCCATCAGAGGCCACTAGCTTTGAGCTTTGATCTTCCCGCTGACGTCCAGGAGACCATTGCGAGTGCGAGAGCCCCTTCCACGAGAAGGTTATATTCCTCCAAGTGGACGGTTTTTGAGTCATGGTGTTCAAAACACGCTACGGACCCAGTCAACTGCCCAGTCGGTTCAGTGCTGGAATTCCTACAGGAGAAGTTTGCTTCTGGAGCGGCCGCTACTACTCTGAGAGTGTATGTTGCTGCTATTGCCGCTCATAGAGAGTCGGATGAGATCCCCCTAGGTAAATTGAGGTTAGTCTCAGCATTTATGCGTGGGGTTAGGCGCCTGAAACTAGTACGCTCCCCTGGAATTCCCTCTTGAGACCTGTCGGTCGTCCTGGAGGGTTTAACGGGGGCTCCCTTTGAGCCCTAAGAGTCAGCTCCAGAGCGGATTCTGACTCTCAAGGTTACTCTTTTGTTAGCCTTGGCTTCTTTGAAGCGGGTGGGGGATTTGCAAGCTCTTTCTGTTAGCAAGACATGTATAGACTTCGCTCCTGGTCTGGTCAGGGTGACTTTGAGACCGAAACCGGGATATGTGCCCAAAGTATTGTCCACAGCATTCCGGTCTCAGGTTATTAATCTTCACTCTTTCCATCCTCATCCTTTTGTCTCTGAGGAGGACAAGAAGCTTAATTTGCTCTGCCCTGTCCGAGCATTGAAGTTATACGTGGATCGCTCTGACGATTGGAGAAAATCCAACCAGCTCTTAGTATGTTTTGGTGCTGGCCGCCGCAGGCTTGCCGCATCAAAGCAGAGAATTTCCCACTGGGTTACAGAGGCTATTTCACTGGCATATGAGGTGCACGGTCTGCCTTCAGCTTTTAGCACCAGGGCACATTCCACCAGAGGCGTGACTTCCTCTCAAGCACTTTTTAGAGGTGCCCTCCTGGAAGACATTTGTGTAGCGGCAGGCTGGTCCTCCTCGCACACTTTTGTCAGATTCTACAGTTTGGATCTTGACATGACTCCAGGTTCCCAAGTTTTATCTGCTTGAACCAGTCGTGAGAGCTATCTGGTCTTTGTAGTAGTTACGGCAGTGCTTAGCTTGGTGAGTTTGGTATTTCGTTCCCACTGCGTCTTAAGCTATGCAGCGCTGAGTGAACCTATGAAAGAGAACGTCTCTGGTTACTGATGTAACCTATGTTCTCTGAATAGGGAACGAGACGCTGCGTTCGCTGCCAAGCTCCTTGCGCTGCCGACAAGCTTCCTTTTTTGGCAGAGAAATCTGAGGAGCAGATTGCGCGCGCTAATATAATATGACGACGCAAGAGCATCGGGGCGGCGCCCGCGCCATCAGCCAATGTATTGGCGTGATTCTATAAGGGCTTCAGACAATCGGCACACCCAGAGGGCGTTCCCACTGCGTCATAAGCTACGCAGCGTCTCGTTCCCTATTCAGAGAACATAGGTTACATCAGTAACCAGAGACGTTTTTACAGGTCAATAATCAGGTGATGCGAGCTCAATGAATCAATTGCCTTGAATATATTAGACATGCAAATGCAGGTTAAGAATGTGTTGTATTTCATATCCTATGAATTTAAATCAGTGACAATAATGCAACCAGTAAATAATGTAAAACAAAGAAGAGAGAAATGCATGTAAAATACCTTTACAACACAAAACACTGCTCTTATGACTTGCATTTCAGTGAACCATAATCCCCAGAGGACACCGGCTGAGATGTTGGATTTTGGCATGACCGTAATGTCTACAGAATACACGTTCCTTCACACCTGCATTTTTTATGCTAATCTCCCTTGTCCTTTATCACTCTGTTTTCCCTGATAAACACTGAAATCTTGTTACCGTGACCAGCTGATCCATTTATTCTCTTTAAACTTCTGTCACATTGTGATGAAGAAATCAAGCGATGTGCATGTTCCCAAATGCAATTTTCACAGTCTTTCTCCTTCACCATAAAGAGGCAAAACCTTCCCAAAAAGCCTATTAGTATGCAAGAAAAAATACTTTATATATATTGTGTGGTTTTTATGGTTATTTGACCCGTGTACTTCAACAAGTTGATGTTAGCTATAGTCCGGCTCTTGATGTAGGGTTAAATTACACTGAGCTTCTCCTGCTCTTTTCTTCTTGGTTACAGATAAGTGGTTGATATGCTTACGTGAATTAGCATGTTTATTGCTTACTGTTGCCTCATTTCTCTCATTTCCATATCGCACACCCTCTGGCCCAGTCTTAAGTTTGGAATTGGGTGTTCATTTTTTAAAAGAAACCTCCCCCTCTCTATGGCAGCAATCTTCAAGCTACACTTGTACCATGCTTGAGTAACTTTGACTTAAATTTAGCTATGCTAGGCTGCCCTAATGGTTTTACTTAGCACTTAGCAAAGCCATATCCTCTTTGCTAAAGACATGCTCATCTTATTGTATTAGTCTAATTCATAATATTTGCTGAAATTAGTTTCTTGAGAAGGACAATTGGGAATTATGGCCCCTGTTAACACTCATTTTAAGACACTGTCTTTATGCCAGGATTCAGAAACCCTGAATCAGGCTGAATAAAGATTATTAAAAAAGACAGCATTGACAGTTTAAATCGATTATTCCCAAGTTAGACTTATTTTAATAATTTATCTGCAGTTATGAACATTTACATTAATATTCATGTAACATTGTGCAGTATTTCATATTTTTATTAAACATTACTGATTACGTATAAAAATGGAAATGGGATGCTATTATTGTAGAGGAGCAATCTTGTCCAGCAGGAAAAAATAATAATAATAATTAAAGCTGCAAGCAGCATTTATCGGGGTTCAAGCAGTTAAGGCCTTTAAGCACATAAGCATTTAAGACATTAAGTTTTATTTAGCATACATTTAACCACTGACATAATAGATGGAAAAGACCATTTACAGCCAATACAGGCATTTTACCATAGGAAATTCAACAGAGTCCAGAGAATTGTCCTAGACTGGTTTGGTTCCGATTGAGCGAAAAAGCTAGGACTAGTTCACAAAAGTAGGTTTATAACATTTTCGTTAACTAGATCTATCAAAGATATGCATATTGTGTGGATGTGTGCAACACCACGTGATTACAGAGCTGTAAAACTTTTTAGCGCCAAAGGCCGATTTCTTTCAAAATTCTCCGTTAACCTCGGCGTCCGTTAACCTTGTTTAATGTGCTCAAAATTCATTGGTCGATGGCGGCCATGTTTTTTTAGATATGCCATTATCCTTTTACACATACATGGTACCAAGACACTGCACACCAAATTTCAGGTCAATCGGACTAACGGTCATGTGGTCATAGCCATTTTTTTTTTTTTTCATGTTATAGCGCCACCTACTGTTTGATCGTCACAATGTTTTTACTGTGACCTCAGATTGAACTCATTCACATGTGTACCAAGTTTAGTGAAGATATCATTTACTTTGAGTTATAGCCATTTTAGAAAAATAGGCTCCTCCCAAAACGTTAATTTTGCGCCTCTTAACCCTAACCAGTGACATAATAGATGGAAACAACAATTTACAGGCAATACAGGCAATTTACCATAGGAAATATATGGTCTTAAAGCTTTTTAACAGTTATAACGCCACCTATGGTCCGATCTCCATAAAATGTTGCATGTTTGTTAACTACCGTAATTCCTCAAATAAAGACCGGTATTCAAATAAACGCCGGGCCTCTGATAGTGGCCGGGGGCGTGGTCAACGCGGACAAATAAAGGCCGGTCTCAAATTAAGGCCGGGGAAAAATTAGTGTACACTCAAAGACGGACTCGCTCAGCGGTTGTCATATCACAACTATTCAGTGTTTTTAACCACATGTTTATTTTAGGTTTCAGACATTTAAATAGATATGATTTATAGCAAAACAATACATTTATAGTTTGTAAAATACACAATGGTGTCTATGGAAGCAGCAATAACAATCCATTCAAATATATTTGGCGACGTGTTTTATTCATATCAGATACACAGTGTAAGTAACTATAAAGTTTACTCTATTCTTCTCCCAGTTCACCGGCCACTTACTTTCATGTATTTCGGGAGAAACTGAAGAATTCACACGCTGTAACGTAACAAATCCAACAGACAGGAATCTCTGAACTGCAGTGCCCATCTCACGTTACAGATCAAGATAATTTATAAAGGGTTTTAAACGACAAAACAAACTCACTTACACGGATTTGAGAGTCAGAATAGAAGATAGTTGATGACATGGTAAGCAAGTTTGTTAATATTTAGAAATAAAAGCGCTACATCTGTCATACAGCGCTATTTTGGCTGTGGTGAACACGTGCCAAGCATGACGCGTCACCATGGAAACTTGGCTGGCGGGCGGGCGGGGATCGCGAATTAGAAATAAAGGCCTGCCTCTAATAAAAGCCTGCTTCAAATAAAAGCCGGCTACCATCTGCAGTTCAGGTAAATAAAGGCCCCGGTCTTTATTTGAGGAATTACGGTATGTTGTCACATGCTCACCAATTTGTGAAGTTCTGAGTTTTTATTTATGATTTATAGGCTTTTGAGTTATTGCCACGCCCCTTTTCTAAATCATCCTGTTATAACAATATGAAAAACACAAAAGTTCAACTTTTTTGATAATTATTGACCTAGAGAGTCCAGAGAATTGTCCTAGACTGGTCTGGTCCCGTTTGGGCAAAAAAACAGGGACTAGTTCGCAAAATATTTGAAATTGACCTTTACTCTTATTTTGTATATAAGGTGCGGTGTGGCTTGGACATGGTGTCCGTCGAATATAAACTAGGCGCCTATCTTTAGGTAAGCGGCAAGGAGAGACGCTTCTGAAATGCTGCGTCGTGGCTGGTGTAAACACAAGCATTCACTAGATTGGGCGCAATCAGCTCTGGTAGCCGAGCATCACAGCTGTAACGCACTGAAGAGTGTAAATAAGGGGTTACAGTCAATACCCTACGAATGGAATGTTATTACGCATCATGGAACCAGGGTGGGAAATTAGCACCCGCCACCAGCCAATGGCGGGTACTTTTTCAAAGTGGCGGGTGACTTTGCCTTGTATACCAGCCACAGTGGCGGGTAGATTGTAAAACATTTTTATTGGTTACTAAAAACATTCCTTGTAACGGATTGGACAGCTTTTGTCAAAGAATGCTGTTGCTAAGTAACAATAATGCACTTTTGTCGAGTAACTAATTTGATTGGTTTTCAGTGCTGTGCGACACGGACACAGCGCTGAACGGACCGTGACACATATAGCTGAGGTACAGACGAAAGGAAAATTAAAAAAATGTGGCGACATAAACCCGGTGTTAAGAGGCCCGCCGCGGAGTCAGCAGTAGCTATGAATGTACAAACTGTTGAGGGCGAAGTAAATAAAAAGAGAAGGTACTTTTCGAACAAGTGGCGCATTGATGATAAAGGGAAACCGAGGGAATGGTTAGCCTAGGCATAAAAAAAAATTTTGTTTGGTTCCGGTTTCCGACCGACCCTGTCAATTTATGTGCGACCCAAATTTATTTTATGAGCTTGGGGAAGAAATAATAAAAATTAAATAAATACACAAATACAAAACTTTGAGGCGAACTATAATTTACGTTTTTGTACAGCACCGTATTTTTATAGCACGCGATGCAAGATGCTTGTCCTCCAGCAAAACAAACGAGGCAGCTACATGGTCGTTCACACATCGTTCGTCAAACTGAACAATAATACATATACAAGTCTTTTTTTTTTTGGTGTCATTTAGGACACTTTTATTCATATACGCATTACGCACACATACAAATGCATGCATTCATAGGCACGCACGCACTGCCGCGCTTCGTATCTCCAGAGCCCGTCTAACTTGTCCGCTTGTCCGGGACAAATGGATTTTAGAAGGACAAGTAAAAGAGAATTGTACTTGCCCGAACGGACAAGTAGCCTGATTAGAACATCAATAACAAACAAAAAAATAACTAGGGAATCACTAAACCGAGAGAATGATTCTGATTTTATTACATTTATTGTAAGTTGCGATCGATTGTGGATAATAAATGTAGCCTATTAGCCTGCATGCTGACGGTGAGGTTGCGCTGTTGACGCTCGCGCAGCCTCTCGAGGAGAAATCTACACACATGAGCGCAGCACACACACACACACACACACACACACACACACACACACACACACACACACTCAGTTAACAACATACTGCCTCTAAAAAATCTAAATGTGGAGTTTCTATATTTTAAGCAGCCTCAATTATTTTTCCTGAATACCATATCACGATTGAAAATGTGACATTGATTTCCTACAACAGTTCAATAAACAGTTAAAATTAAGTCACTTACATTTTAGATGCAATGAATATTGGCTGTTTTTGTTCTGTTTCAGCAGCGAAAATAGTTCCAAACAAAAATCACAGCAGAACCACGGCACATCACAGGAACACTCGACCTGTTTTCATTACTGAATGATTCAGCATTTTGACCGATTCGGTTGAGTCAAAGATTCAATGACCCATTCATTAACATCCGTCTCATTCTTGAATGAATCAACCGTTTAAACGAATCATTTGAATTAATGAATCAATGACTCACTCATTAATACGGCCGCCTGCCGCCACCTATTGGCAGTTTATTGTTATGTTTATAAGTAGCCTAGTATACTTCTTTCCAATGTTTCTTATTTGTACATTTAAATCAATTTCATAACATTATTGTATGCAATTGTAATTTTTCAGTGTAAATTATTTAATTTGATCAGCCCTACCTAGGGTAACAGTATGCTTCATCTTTCATTTTAAATTCCTAAATTTGATCAATAAATTCAATTATTTAGAATAAGACGACACTATAGGGCATTTAATAAGATTGGGGGAGGGGATGCCCTTCAAAGGTGCAGATATTACAATATGCCAATTTAAATATCAAAGCTGATTGAACACTGATGAGAATATTGCTTCAGAATAAATAAATAAAATCAAAAAAAATCTGGACAAGCAACTTTTTTGATGTGAATGACAGATTTACTTGTTCGGAGGGCAAGCACATGAAAAGGCTTAAGGTCGAGCCCTGAATAATTTCCTACCTATCCCTTGCTGCCACAAAAAAAAAAAAAAAAAAAAAAATCCCTACCGACCCATGACCTCAACTGACAACAAACCGGAACCAAACTTTTTTTTTTTTATGCCCTACCTTCCCGTCGAACAGTCCATGCACTGTACTTACTGTCGAACCTATGCGTCGTCCGAAAATGCAAACAATTCGTTCGTTAAAGGAACAACTAACCTTGAGTCAATAAAAGAGCACGAGTCATAGTATGTATTAATTTTGTATTAATAATTTTAAAAAAATGATTGAAGGAATTCAAAATATGCTAGTGCACTTTCTTTTATAAATTTGAATTGTGGAAAAAGTGGCTGGTAAAAAATAAGTGGCTGGTAAAATTGGGCATCCACCAGCCACTGTGGCTGGTGGGCAAAAAAGTTAATTTTCCACCCTGCATGGAACATTGCACTCCCCAACTCGCGAAAGGTCGGATTTGCTCCATGTTTTGATAATGTTTGTTTAGAAAACCATGAATCCATGTAAGACACAATGTCATTAGACACAATCCATGTCATTACAATCAATGAATCCATGTTATTCAACACAATGTTAACATGTAAAGGTTTTTTTTGTTTTGTTTTTTGCAGTGATGACAGTGACGAGCTCAGACCTGTGATAGGTGTCATGTGACAGTGGTATTGCTATCAAATAGAAAATTATATTTATTTCCTTATTAAAAGGAAATAGTTCTCTTTGTAGTTTGTTTCAGAAAGATGAGTGACAAATATAAACAATTTATAACAGTCAAAAAATCAAAACAGACATCACTGACTAGTAGGGCTGTCAACTTTAGTCGTTTAGTCGACTAATCAGTTGATGCCGTCTTGGTCGACTGACATTCTCATTGGTCGACAAGTTGCATAATTTTTACCAACAGAAATAAATTAATTGATTTACTCCTTGATATTTATTCCTTTATAAGCAGTTATATATTACTGTATTCTAAATATCATTAGCCTATGTTTTATCCCCAAATTTAAATGTTTTAATTTAGGCTATTCTGCGCCAGTATAGCGCACCATGTAGAACACTCGGGAACCGCACCTGTGGCTGGCTGCATTGCAGCTTCGTGATCAGTAAAGAATATAGGTAGTTCTGCTGTATTCATTCAGTTAGAATGCTATTTGTTTTGGCTTTAGTCGACAAAATCTCCAAGAAATCAAAATCTTTTGTCTGGCTGAATTTTACAAAAAAAAAGACAAGACTGTGGAGTGCAAGCTATGCTGCTGCGCCATTCACATATAGGCGTAGAAAACGCTAGTCGTGCCGCGTTCTCCTTTTTCCAAAGCGCTAGGGCGGTTGCGCTCCGGAGGCGTCTGTTGTTTCTAAGCTTGTTGTTGTTAAGGTTCTTGTCACATGACCTACGGTGCGCTTGCAGCATTCTGAAAAGTTGAGATGTTTTCATCTAGATGCGGCGTGGACGCGCTTGGAAAAGATGACCGTGTCGCTTCCATTATGAGCGCGCATGCCGCGCGCCTACATTTGAAATAACGAATTTGAGCGCGCAAAAGACGCCTGCTCTGCATCCCTGCAACCTCCACTCCTGCAGAGCACATATTTTCCAAAGCAGGATTTATTGTTAAGACGAGGAGCTGTCTTTTACCCAAGAATGTGGACATGTTAGTATTTTTTGCCCACAACATAAAAAAGGTTTGAAAATAGCCTAAATAATGTAACAAAATGAAAATAAACCTATATGTAGGGCCCTATGAAATCCGTTTTATTTTTTCCCAAATTCCGTTTTATTTTTTCCCAAATTCCGTTTTTTCCATTTTAATTTTTGGGAATTCATTTTTTTTACCCTTTACTGTTATTTTAGTCATAAAAAGAGTGTGCTTTTAAAGTTAATGGTTAAAATGTATACAAATAAAATAGGAATGACCTTAAATTATAGACATTTACTCAGTAGCCTTTTCAGGACAAATACTGCATGATGCAACATGACACTAAACTCTTCAAGTAACAACAAAATATGGTTATGAGCTTTAAACTGTCCAGTAAAATAAATTATATTAGTTTAAAGTTTAAATAAAAGTCACACTCTGTCTCTCTCTCGCCCAGTGTCGCTCGCGGAGTTTGCTTCGCTTTTGTCCAGTCAGGCGCAGACGCGGTGTGTTTGTGTGTGTGTGTGTGTGTATGTGAGAGAGACGCGTGAGTGAGAGAGATGGAGGGAGAGCGGGGAAAGGAAATACAACGGAAAGAATACGATGCGTGATTTAAATAGCGTATAAAAAATAAACGAAACGCAATATGTGGCGGCCGGAGTTGATTTTGTGGCCGCGAATTAGTCTATGTGTGGGAAACACTGCATAAAAGTCACGTGCGAACTGCTCGGCTCGGTACTGAGGGCTTATAGCGTCGAGTTTCTTAACTTTTTCGCCGAGGAAAGCAGAGCCGTGGGAGCTGCTTTTCATTGTTTTGATGCCGTCATTGGAGCTGAAATGACGGGAGGTCCCTCGGTCTGCATTTTCACCAGACATACGGTCTTCTCCCACACAAAAACAGAATTTCAATCCAAATATGTAAAATTCCACGAAATTCCGCGTTAACACTAGATTCCGCGTTAATTTGCCAATTCCGTAATTCCGTCCGCGATTCCGTGATCGCGGAAATCATAGGGCCCTATATATGCCTTCCTACTATACAGCCTATAATTATTAGGATTGTTTTTTAGGCTATTTGGGTTTGTGTGTTTTAAAATGCCTAGATCGACTGAACAAAAGTTAACCCAAAGCTTTGAAAGTAAAGAAGAATATACACCAGTATAAACGAGAGCTTTTGTTATGATTTTACATTATTTGGCAGTTTTAGCAGTTATATTTTTTGTAGCGTGTGGTGTGATCAGGTGCGCGATTGTGACGGTCACTATAGATCTAGGACAGAACTTCTCACTTTTCAGTAAAAAAAAAATCACTTAATTTTCAACTAATTTTATTATTATAGTTTTGTAGTATTGATTTTTTGTTGTTTTATAAATGCTCTATGACAATTGTTTAATAAATGTTCAATAAAAATGCAAAACATCACATCTTTTTTTATTTTTATTTTGTTGACTGATCGTTGTGCAGGACAGGACTTTGGTCGACTAAGGATTTCTCTGGTTGACTAACGTTACAGCATTAACGACTAGTCATTTCTTTTGGGATGAATGAATGATGAAATGTACAAAAAGAAATGTAATCAGATATTGGATTCGACTTAAAACACAATGATTCAGAATTCCTTCCAATAAACACATTTACTGTCAATAGTAAACAGTATGTTCAACATTATGAATTGGAAATGCTGGAAAGATGAAAAGATTCAGTTGAACAAAGTTCATGAATAAAACGACTCAGTTGAACAAAGTTCGTGAATCAAAGGATTCAGTTTAAAGAGTTGTTCAAAGTTCTCCGACTTTGTTCAAAGTCTGTTCATTTCAGAAGCAAAAATAAACCAATCAATCACTAAATCCCATGAATCAAAGTCCTTTAAAACCGAAAAAGGTTTAAAAGGAGTCCGAAAAACAAAAGAAACTTGGAGACATCTTACCAGTTGATAGTTTCAAAACAGGATACTGCGGATCACATTCACATAGGGAAAAACTGAGAACAAGGTAACACAGCCTTGCAAAACACAAGACAAACGTCCAATAATTAAGTATGCGCATCTCAAATGACACATTAATCTAACTTCTCGACATTTATAGAACAATCAACACTCATAAATCACTCATTGTCTCAACTCATGATACAATAAGCATCGTTACACGTGGTAGCTTTAGCTTTAGCTAACTAGCTCAGCTCGCGCTGTGAGTGCGGTCTACTCATATCAAATCATTTCTGAAATTGACATATCTATATCTTTCAAATGTCTTTTTATATTCAGATTTAATATTTAAAAAAATCACTCACCAAAACCAAATTCAATACAGATTTCCACTCCACTTTTCTCTCTATGACAACACAACAGCCTGACGCATCCAAAGTTTCCAAGTGCACTCAATCACAGTTCCCGTTCGATTATGATTTTGTGAAAGAAGTGTGTGCAGAAATGCTCCGTGTGCTGCTGCCTGTACTGTTCTCATCTGATTCCCTCTGTTGAATGCTGACTGACGGCGGCGCCTGCGCGAACTGTGGGCGGGCCTAATGAATATGCCGCTGCTGTTGTTTCTCAGGGCTGTCAGTCACTGCAGCACAATCAGTGATTGTTAAGTGTACAACTATGGAAGGATTTACAATTGATATTACACATTTTGACAAGAGACACTCTACACAAGAAAAATGAGTTTTAAAAAATATTTTAAGGAACATTTATTAGCACTATATATAGTAAATTGTTGATTTTGATATTTGGAATAAATGTTAGGTTCATTGACTTAACTTTTTATTTTTTTGATTAAATGTAGTATTTGTATTTAATTGTTGGGACCCCAGGAAGAGAAGCCTCTAGCTGCCTCTGTACTGGTTAACCCCTTGAGCGGCATGGGATCACCGGTGACCCCAACTTTTATTGTTTACATTTATCGCGTGTTTACAATATCATTTTGTCAAGTAATAAGGTTAACCAATACATTGTTTGAAAGATACGACACTGTATATTCGTCTCGTTATAAGCATTATACAATCAAGATAACTTTGCAACCGTTTTTTGTTATTCTTTATCAACATAAACAATGTGATACAACTATGAAGAGGAGGGGGGGGGCTTACCTTTTTTGTGTTGTTGAAATGTAATGCTTGGCAGAATAATGATGACATCGATCTTTTTACCATGGGAAGAGTCCAGTATATGATGTACATGGTAAAAATTTGTCCAAAAATATGCAAACTGTTAAAAATATCCATAGAACTTCTATTGTTTACATCCTGAAATTTGCTAATCACGAGGGCGTTGTCCCGTTTATTCGACGAACTATCCACATCTAGCGCATTATTCAATGAAACATAACATATCAGTGTTTTTATTAGAGTGTCTGGAAATTAATGAGATCGGTCCAGAAGATGTCCGATAAAAACTGGCCATGTAATTTTAGAAAGAATTGAAGGATGTCAGACGCTTTTGGTGACGTATGATCATGCATAATGCATATGTGTGGTAAAAAATAAACCAATAGCAATGGAAACTGTTGTGTTGTCATCCAAAGTGAAAGCCTATGCCATGACGAATACGCACATGTGCTGATTTGCATAATCTCGCGTTTATAACAGTGTTCCTTTGTGAGCGCAACCATTTGCTTCCCTGGAAATTTACGCACACGTGACAGTCATGACGCACAGAGGTCACCTGCTCGCGCTAGCACAGTAGCACTCGCTCGCTCTGTGTACATTAGCCTGCTGCAATGCGGTCACGGCGGGGACAGAAGTTATTTTCTCCTGCTGCTATATTGGAGGAATTTCTGCGAAGCAGTGATGAAGAAAGCGTGGAATATTCAGAAGAGAGTGCTGTAACGTTATCCAGCGTCGACTTTGAAGAAGAGGATATGTTTTTGGAAGGTCTCGATCAGTTTCAGATCGGTAAGTGTCTAATCATTTTAGTGAGTTTGTATAATATTGCTTTTTCGTTTTGATTTTCTGCACTATTGCGGCTTATAAGTACATTGAAAAACAGTGAAAATTCGTTGTGATTCAAGCGCTGAATTAGAAGAATACAACATTGAACATATTACTCTATGTAATGTTAGCTATAGGCTATTGTTTTGTGTGTAAGTTAGAACGCAAGACGAAGTTTACAAAACCAAACTTTTCAGAGAAGAAAATGTAATTATATGTGTGTAAGTGTGGCAGGATGGACTGTGGTTGAATCCAGTCCCTCCTCCCCATTTGGTTACATTGGCTGTTGTCCTTCCTATCCGGTTCGTGATTGGCTTGTGGTGAGTCCGTGGTGGCCAATCATGTTAGGAGGAGGAGGTTAAAGCTTGAAACGTACCCTCTAGGGCAGTGCGTGACGTTGTAGGCTTGTGTTGTTTGGGTTCACCCAGTTCCTGGTGGTGTTGCAGGTATGTAGAGGTCTATTGCAAATGTTGTACTGTGTTAGTTTGCTTGTGGTTTATGTGGGATTCCGATTTTTCATAGAATTCCTTGTGTTGCGGCTAACCCATTTTCCATTGAGTTGAACGGAATAACGTGTTACTCGCCTGTTTGTTGACTCGCCTGCGAGATGTGTGTGTCGCGCGCTGTGGCTCAGGTAAGTTTTCCCCATTTGGGTAATGTATTTGCCTTATTTGGGCGGTAGCTTAATAAAACCATTATTGTGTGTTTTAGGGATAGCTACTATAGCAAGGAAGCGTTTGCGGCCTGCCTTGGGGCAACTGCTGCTTTGCTTAAATACTGTTACTGCACGTCCCCCTACGTGTCGAACTTGTTTACGGCGAGTCCAAGTTAATGGACTGAGTTCATTTTTGCTCAAGGAAACTGCATCGTAGGCCACTTGTGTGGCCGACTGAGTATCTGCCCTCAGATGTGTGTATCAACGGATGAGTGTGTTTGTTATGTGATCATTTGAGTGGGTTGTGCGTTCTTATTTTCTAAAAGCGATTTCATTTGTTTCTTTGGTTATTTCATTTGCCAGTATTATAGTTGTTTGGTAAAGTCATTTAATTTGCCTTTTTGTTTATTTCATTTACCCGCATTATGATCGTTTTGTAAAGTAATTGCATTTGTTTCTTTGGTTATTTCATTTGCCAGTATTATAGTTGTTTGGTAAAGTCATTTAATTTGCCTTTTTGTTTATTTCATTTACCATCATTATAATCGTTTTGTAAAGTACTTTCATTTTGCTTCTTTGTTTATTTCCTTTACCAGCACTATAGTCGTTTTGGTAAAGTAATTTCATTAGTTTCTTTGGTTATTTCATTTGCCAGTATTATAGTTGTTTGGTAAAGTCATTTAATTTGCCTTTTTGTGTATTTCATTTATCTGCATTGTTGTTGGTGTGCATGGTTATTCCATGTTTTTGTTTGTTTATTTGACTTAAAAGTATTACTGTTGTTTTTTTCCTCTATCTCATTTTCTTTGTTGCCGTTCTGGAAAAGTTCTTGTTTTTTTTTGTCTTTGTCATCATTGTTAGTTTGATTTATGGTGTGAAATTATGACTTATCGTTAATTTTGTTTATTCTGTCTTTGTTATATGTGGCGGCGCTGAGAGCTGACGGTGGGGACGGCGTGCTCGAGGTGGTGGGCCCTCTTTAGTGTGTAGTGTGGTTCCCTTCACAGTGTGACCGTTGCTGTGCTGGTTGTGTGGCTGTGCACGTGCGTTTGGGGTGGATTATTTGGATACTCATGCCCGAGTCGCTGGACGCCCACCAGTAAGCCTCAAGCCCGGTATTGTGAGTGTGCGTGTGTGAAATATACTCTATGTCCGGACACTGATTCACACATCCTTGTGTGTTATTTATTATTGTGTTTTATTGATGATTAATTATTTGATCCCCATTGGAGTGCTGTGATGTGGTATTGATTCTTACCCAGTGTGTAGTGTTTTAAGAATACGCTGACGTCAGCTTTTCAGAGTGTTTACTATTTTTGCTGTGAATTTGATTAATAAAATTGTATTCCTTTGTACGAACCATTTCTCTGTTTGTTCAGTGCGCGAACCTGATTGCCTAATTCTATAGAAGTCTTGGTGGTTACTTACAGTTCCCCGGGTTAGACCTCGGGGTGGCGTAGTCAAATTATATTTACTGCCGCTGCTACATAAGGTAATCAGTTGTGTTAGGTGTATTTCTAATCCTTTTTGTGTAATTCAACAGTGACGAAACTTCAGATGATGCGAGGGTACCAGAGGCCTCTGGACAACAAGCGTCCGTGTGTGGCTGCAGCATCTTCAGCTGCATCCAGATGTTCAAGAGGAAAGAACGGAAGAAAGAGACAGCCCAGCACTTTGTGGTAAGCAAATAACGTGAAGCAAGTAAAGTAATGTTTAGTGAGATTTAAAAAATAGCATTTGAGGGCATTATTATTGTCTGATTACAGTCTGCATTATTAGCTGGTAGTGTAAATGTGCAATCAGAGCAACAATAGTATGGAGGAGAATTGCTGTATGTGAATTATTTTTGAATATAAAATCTGTAAGCTGGTAGTGTAAATGTGCAATCAGGGCAACAATAGAGTGGGTATGGAGGAGAATTGCTGTAAGCGAATGATCTTTTGAATAAAAAAGTCTGTAAGCTGGTAGTGTAAATGTGCAATCAGGGCAACAATAGAGTGGGTATGGAGGAGAATTGCTGTAAGCGAATGATCTTTTGAATAAAAAAATCTGTAAGCTGGTAGTGTAAATGTGCAATCAGGGCAACAATAGAGTGGGTATGGAGGAGAATTGCTGTATGTGAATTATTTTTGAATATAAAATCTGTAAGCTGGTAGTGTAAATGTGCAATCAGGGCAACAATAGAGTGGGTGTAGAGGTAGATTGCTGTATGTGAATGATTGTTTGAATTTCAGATTTGAAAAGGCAATAATATTTATTTATGTGTAAGATAATCAGTTATGTTAGGTGTATTTCTAATCCTTTTTGTGTAATTCAACAGTGACGAAACTTCAGATGATGCGAGGGTACCAGAGGCCTCTGGACAACATGAAAGCGTCCGTGTGTGGCTGCAACATCTTCAGCTGCATCCAGAAGTTCAAGAGGAAAGAACGGAAGAAAGAGACAGGAGCTGACAGGACATCCCACCAAAAGCAAGGTTTTTGACCCTCCTTCTCATACTTTTTGTGGGTGTCACAGTCCCGTGCACATCACCAACGACAGCAGGGCAGGTAGACGCAAATGTAAGGTGTGCCACTGGAATTCTCCTGTGAAGTGTCACAACTGTGATGTAGCTTTCTGCTACCTCCCTAAAAGGAACTGCTTTATGGATTATCATGCACAGAACAACCTCCTAGTGTGACTTCATATTTAGTCCAACGAATGATAGCACTTTTGCAATAGGGACTGTGAGAGTATATGTACCGGGTGGACGAGTGGGCTTGACAAACCGTCCTTACCTGTGGTAAAACTCTCCTCTATGTGTGCTGGACACTTCTAGTGTGAATGACAACCTCCTGTGACTTTTTAGTCCAGTGCAGAATGGCTAATTTGCAATAGGGATTGTGAGAGTATATGTACCGGGTGAACGAACTACCAGCTAATTGACAAACCATCAACAGAACAGCACTGCCAAACTGTGCAATACTTTGTAAATAGTACATTTGTTTTATTTATTTATTCAAAAAAAAGTTGGGGGGGCTTTTGAGAAATGTGTATCACTGTTGATTGCACTGAACTAAGAAACAGTTGTTTGTAACTATATACAGATGTATAAATAAAAAAAGTTTTATTTGCTAAATAATGTGTCATTCTTAACCATTAAATGGATGGTAGTGAACAAATAAAAGACTTTGTTATATATACTTTTTATAAGCAAGTTGCCAAATGTCACTTTAGGGTCCTTTTTGAGCCTTTTCCAAAAATGCACATAACTGCATTTTTATAAACATTTAGGATGTAAACAATACACCAGAGAAAGTATATAAGTTGTGCTTTGTCGTATTGTAATAAGAAAATATATTGAAATGATCAAAAAAACTTGTTATAGCTCATGGTAAAAGTTGGTTACCAAGTGTCCCTTTGGAGTCTCCAAGTGGCCTTTTTGGGTAGGTGCCCTGACATGCGCTGAAATAAATGCTTGTAAAAAAATCATTTTTGCTTGTATAAACTTCAAATTTGAAACATACATTGTTAAGACCTATGGCTTTAGTTTGCTTGTGTTTCCAGGCCCGTATATTTTTGCCTTA
This sequence comes from Rhinichthys klamathensis goyatoka, assembly GCF_029890125.1. Taxonomy (NCBI): domain Eukaryota; kingdom Metazoa; phylum Chordata; class Actinopteri; order Cypriniformes; family Leuciscidae; genus Rhinichthys; species Rhinichthys klamathensis. The sequence goes on from NW_026606877.1 coordinate 1,198,083, forward strand.
AGCATTTTTCTTTTTCATAAATATTTATTATACAAAAACAAATTCTCGTCCATTGTTTTTGAGCTTATTTATCTCTCTATTAGTAATTGCTCAGAGCAATTTTAAGTCTTTCATAGTAAACTGCCAAGTGTCAGCTTTTAAATGATACCTTGGTTTTGTGTGTAGCCAAAAGGACTAGTTAGCAACAACCATTTTATTATGGGTATGTCATTTTGCACTCGATTGCCAAAACGTGGGGCGAGTAGTAAGGGGTTAATGGGGATCCAAATAAATAAACTTAGATCATAGGAAAGACCATTTACAGCCAATACAGGCAATTTACTAAGGAACAATATTTTTTTAAAGTGTTTTTTGAAGGTTATAGCAGCTTGACCTGCCTGATCTCCACCACTTTTATTAGTAGTCCTCAAAGAGTGCCCATATACATGTCTCAAATTTGTTGTAAATAACTCATTTTGTTTTGAAGTTGAGACACTTATATTTATGAGAGCATAAAATGATGTTTTATTAACAAAGTTCGGGAGGAGCACGTTCAGATAATTAAACCTAATTAAACACACGTGGAGCACATTCAGATAATCAAACCTAATTAGACACGAGTGGTGCTTAATCAACGAGTTAAGCGCTGTGTATATATACAGCAAACTTACCTCCGTTCATTGACAGTTTAACAGCATCCCTCCACCACCCCATCTCCTCACTTATAGTCCTAATACTCTTACAACAACGGGGGGAGTACTCTGGGTTCGGGCAAAATTCCGAGCTCGGAGCCCTCCCCCCGGACAGGACGCCAAATACGCATAATCTTTACTCTGTTTAATTGATGTAAGTGTGAACTCGTGAAAATGATGCATGGGTGATACTGATTGGATTTTTTTTTTCAGTTCCTATCATAATTTTGACATTTGGGCATTATTGTTTAGCTATTTACTAGGGCTGTGTATAGGCAAGAATCTGGCGATACGATACGTATCACAATACATGGGTCACGATTCAATATATTGCAATATATTTCGATACTGTGCATAAGGCGATATATTGGGATTTTTTTAAAAGTAGGACTATAATTTTAGAAAAAGTATTATTTAAAAAAGACATTATAAAATTCAAACAAGTTTACTTTAGGTAAACAATTCAGTACACAGAAAATCAAACTGCCAGTTTGGGATTGTGGTTCACAGGATCTTAGTGAGCAATTTTTTATATGCTCAAGTAGGCCATAATAAAAGAAAATACATAGCCCCTGTCACAATACACAACACATTATGTGCAATATGAAAAAAGAAAAGACATCTGTCTATGTCAATAAAATAAAATGCTTGCATTCCTAGTACACAGGGTACATCCAACACGTTTTGGTGTTGCAAAAAAACGAACATGATTCCTAAAGTAAACATTGAGGAACAAATGTAAATTGTCAGTTAAAGAAAATACATAGCCCCTGAATGTGACATCTAGGCTAATGCATAACACATAAAGTGCAATCTGAGGTGCAATCTGTCATTAAAAAAAAATGCTTGCACTATTATTCATACACAGGGTACATCCAACACATAGCCTACCGTAAAACTTCAAAGAATAGCTGAGTCCCAAATGGACGCCTGTCTCTTTTACACGCCTGCTGTGGCTACAGGTTTGGGTACAGGCTCAAATAGAGGCCGCGTCTGTTTTTTAGATTTGTGTTGTATTTAATCTTATAAAACCCGTCAGATAGTTCGCTTTTTGGTGGCCGCCAAAGCAAATTTTTGTCCCGCCAAAGCATTTTTTGATCGGTGAGTGATGAAGAATAGAATGACTGCTGCGCTTGACAGGGCGCATGAGAAGAGAGAGAGAGAGCACCCGGCCGCGCGTGCGCACTCTCACGTCTTCAAACAACACGAGCGCTGTCTTGCTCTCTCTCCCTCGCGCATATTATTTATATATTTAAACACAACATTAACGTGAACGACGGTTTTACCAAGAATATTTTTGCACGTAAAAAAAAAAAAAATTGATATTGCGTTTTTGAAAATCGATACAGTATTGCCAAATAAAATATCGCGATACTCGAGTGTATCGATTTTTTCTTACACCCCTACTATTTACTTATGTTTTCAAATTGCCTGTGTTTTTTTTTTTTTTTTTGTCTCGATCGGACTAATGGTCTTCGAAGATAACAGTAATTTTTTTAAGCTCTAAATGACACGTTACAAAACCAAAAGGCAAAACCTGGCATGTTTGGTATTGTTGGACTCGGCAAGGATTCAGGAGTATAGGGAGGTCACTCCCGTGAAAAAACGCTGGCTTGAAAAGTCTCAGGCTCCTTCAGGGCATTATGCCGATGATGTTTTTGAGATACAGCAATGTTCTTATAGATTATCAAGGTACCCTGGACAAAGACACTGCATGCCATCTTTCATTAGACTAACGTTTGGATGCGGTTATAACCATTGTCATGATTTTTTTCCATGTTATAGCGCCACCAAGTGGCCAATCGTCGCAATTTTTTTTCATGTGACCTCAGATTGTGCTCATGAACATGTGTCCCAAATTTAGCGAAAATATCTCTTTCCGTTCACAAGTTATAACCATTTTAGTAAAAGTGGCTCTGGTGCCATCAAACGTTTTGGTTCCCCTTAGCGACCGACAATTGAAATTAAATTTTTTTTTGATGATTATTAACAATCAGACTCCAGAGAATATTTCTGCAGTGGTTTGGTTGCGATCAGGCCAAAAACCTAGGAGTAGTTCGCAAAAGTATGTTCTCTTTCATAGGTTCACTCAACGCTGCGGAAAGCGCAGTGGGATATCCTCTGGATGTGCCGATTGTCTGAAGCCCTATAGAATCACGCCAATCCATTGGCTGATGGCGCTCGCGCAAAGCTGGCTCCGCCCCGACGCTCTTACGTCGTAGCATGATGTACGCGCGCGCGCCATCTTCTCCTCAGATTTCTCTGCCTTCACGAAGCGGTCACATCTCGCCCTTCGTGCGGTTTTTCTGAGCCCGAATTCTTCAATTCAACTTCAGCTTTCGTCTCGACACTTCAGCGACTGGTATAAGTGGAACTCTGTTCTCCTTACAGTGAAGTGTCATGGATTATCGACGCTGCTCTCCGCCATGCGTTCGTTTCATCTCGAACGACGACCCTCACAGTAAGTGTGTTAAATGTATGGGTTTTTCGCATGCGCGTGAGGCTGTATTAGGATTGTCGAAATGTAAATTTTGTGACAATCTCCTTCTCAAAACCCTCCGCTCTAGACTCGCGGTTTTTGAGAAGGAGACATTCGTTTCCCCCCGTCGCGCTCCCGAGACTGCTGAGGCCTCTCGTGGATCCGCGGCCTGGGGTTCGGATGTTGAGCTCGAGGATATTGAGTATGAGCAGACGGGCCTCGCCCTTTCTCTCCCTCCCTCTCCCGAGCACGCACGCGGCGCGGTTGAATTCGCGCATGATTATTTATGTCCCAGCCCGGGAGCCCGCGAATCGGTTTCTTTCGGTCTGGATGACGTTATTTACACTGCAGCCTCCGACTCCGAGGATTTCGGGCCTGCTCTGGCTGATGACGTTATCCCGCCTAGCGGCCAGGACGCGCGGCCTACTCCGGCCTACACTGAGCTTATTGAGGTGCTGTCGCGCGCTACAGAGAAGCTCTCTATTGACTGGCCTGATGAGCCCCGCGAGTCTCAATCGTCCAAACTCGACGAGAGGTTCCTACGTGGCCCTAATTCTAGGCCAGAACGAAGAAAGCTGCCCTTTTTCAGCGATCTGCATCACGAGATCTCCAGATCCTGGAAGCAGCCATTCTCCGCACGCCTAACTAATGCGGCAGCCGCTGACTTCACCAACCTTGTTGGTTTTGTGGAGCAGGGTTATTCCGCTATTCCAGCGGTCGAGGACACGCTGGCTAACCACCTCGCCCCGTCGTCTGCACCGTCTTGGAAGGCGCGTCCCCTTCTTCCTTCCAAGGCTTGTAGGACTACTTCCTCCCTTATTGGGAAGTCTTACATGGCGGCTGGTCAGGCAGGCATGGCCCTGCATACCATGGCCATCCTTCAAGCCTACCAAGCGGACGTCTTGAAGGACATGGATGAAGGAGAGGGACTGACGCCCGAAGCTGTCAAAGAGCTTCGCAAAGCCACAGATCTGGCCCTAAGAGCCACCAAGCACACTGCTCGGGCTGTAGGTCGCTCTATGGCGGGCTCGGTTGCTGCAGAGCGCCACCTCTGGTTGAATCTCACGGAGATCCGAGACAAGGATAAGAGTTTCCTCCTGGATGCCCCTATCTCCCACTCAGGTCTTTTCGGGGAGGCGGTCAACACGGTGGTTGACAAGTTCCGCGCCGCTAAGTCTCAGTCGGCCGCGTTCAGGCAGTTTATGCCCAGGAGGGTCAGAGGGCCCAGTGACTCCAACCCTCCCCCTTCTCAAACCCGAGAACGCTCTGCTCATAGGGCTGAGTTCCCTACTAGCAGGAGTGACCCGGCTCGCCACCCACCAACTACTGTCTGGGGAGCCCGAGGTCGTCCATTTCCTCGCCAGCGCCCTCACAAGCGCCTTCAGCTGAAGCGGTCCAACAAATCGGCCGCTCCAGCCTCCTCGAGCCGTTCCTGACCCGCAGGGCAGGAAGAGGAGAGCCTCATCAGATCTACGAGGTTGGGACAGACCGCGCAAGCGTTTCTGCCCTCCTCCAGCCGGCTCTCCTCATCCAACCCTGTCACCTTCGCCACCCAGCGTGTTTCGAAGTGCAGGTCCTGTTTCACTCTCTTCACCCAGTCCGGCGCAGGAGGAAGGAGACGCATCTTGCTTTCTCCCCTCGCTCCCGGTGCACGTTACACCCGCCAATCGCTTCCTCAGAGGCACAGTTCTTTTTCCTCTGGAGCAGGCGGACCCAGTTACTTCTATCCAGGTGGTGGTACCCCCCAATACGTGTCAGGACGCCAAGCGCTCTCCTCCACGGTCAACCGCGCCTCCCCATGGAAACCAGCGCGACACCCTACCTCAGGTATGTCCCTTGCACTGCAACACTCCTCTGCCTCTATCACATTTCGTTCAAGAATGGGAGCGTTTACCAGGGGTATCGCCTTGGATCCTTCGCACAGTTCGGCTCGGCTACACGCTTCAGTTTTGTCGCAACCCCCCCTGCTTCAACGGGGTCTTTCCTACTGTAGTCGACAGCGCCGCTCAGGCTTCTGTACTACAGCAGGAGATTTCATCCCTTCTGCTGAAGGGGGCGATAGAAGAGATTCCTTCGGGGGAAGTCGAACAGGGCTTCTACAGCCGTTACTTCCTGGTCCCGAAGAAGGGGGGCGGCCTGCGGCCGATACTAGATCTTCGCCGGTTGAATTTCTCTCTTTACAAAGGAAAATTCAAAATGTTGACGCTGAAGGCCATCATATCTCATATCCGGCGGGGGGACTGGTTCGTGACGGTAGACCTCAAGGATGCTTATTTCCACATCCAGGTCGTACGGCGACACAGGAAGTTCCTCAGGTTCGCCTTTGGAGGGAAAGCGTACCAGTACAGGGTCCTCCCCTTTGGCCTCGCTCTAGCGCCAAGGACGTTCACAAAGTGTATGGATGCTGCTCTGGCCCCGCTGCGGCTCCAGGGCATCCATATACTCAACTACCTGGACGATTGGCTCCTTTTAGCCCACTCCAGAGAGTTGGTGACTCACCACAGGGACATTGTCCTCCGTCATATTCAGTCTCTCGGTTTGAGGCTGAATACGGAGAAGAGCGTTCTTACTCCAGCTCAGAACACGGTTTTCTTGGGGGTATGCATGGACTCCGTTCTTATGCAGGCCCGTTTGGCTCCTGCACGGATTTCCAGTCTGGTGACATGTCTGTCCCGTTTCGCACTAGGCCAGCATGTTTCCGTGAGCACCTGCCGCAGACTTCTGGGCCTTATGGCCGCGGCCTCCCCTGTGCTACCTCTGGGGCTGCTCCACATGAGACCTTTTCTGTGGTGGATGAAGCTCTCAGGGGCTCGGCCCACGGGGCCAGCCTTTCGCCTATTGAAGGTGTCGCGCAGTTGCTTTCGCGCCCTGTCAATCTGGCGGGACCCCCTCTTCCTTCAGAAAGGAGTCGGTATGGGTGCGGTATTCCGTCGCCAGATGGTTACGACGGATGCCTCTCTGACCGGCTGGGGAGCGGTTTTCGAGGGCAGGCCAGCGTGTGGGGTTTGGACTGGCGAGACCCTCTCGTGGCACATAAACAGCTTGGAGCTGAGGGCTGTCTTCCTGGCTCTTTGCCACTTTCTCCCTTTCCTCGAAGGACACCATGTCATTGTCAGAACGGACAATATGGCAGTAGTGTCCCATGTAAACAGACAGGGGGGTTCACGATCGCGTACCCTAGACAGGCATGCGCGTCACCTTCTCCTGTGGTCCCAGGACAAGTTCCTCTCTCTGAGAGCAGTTCATGTCCCAGGGATTCTGAACCTCGCAGCAGATTCTCTGTCGAGGCAGAAGCTCAGGTCTGGGGAATGGATGTTGAACCGCCAGTCGGTGGCCCTGATCTGGGAGGTGTTCGGAAAAGCGGAAGTGGACCTCTTTGCATCTCAGGAGTCGTCCCAATGCCCGCTTTGGTTCTCTCTGAGCCCTCCAGCTCCATTGGGGATAGATGCGTTCGCCCACCCTTGGCCGATGCAGAAACTCTATGCCTTCCCGCCCATCAAGCTGATCCAGGCGGTTCTGTCCAGAGTGAGGGAGAGCGGAGTCCGCCTCCTTCTGGTAGCCCCATTCTGGCCGTCCCAGCCATGGTTTTCGGAGCTGATCCCTCTGTTGGAATCCTCCCCCTGGGAGATACCGGTCAGGGAGGACCTGCTTTCCCAGCTTCAGGGCAGGATATGGCATCCTCGCCCCGACATTTGGAAGCTGTACGTTTGGCCTATCAGAGGCCGTTAGCTTTAAGCTTTGATCTCCCAACCGACGTTCAGGAGACTATTGCGAATGCTAGAGCCCCTTCGACGAGGAGGCTATATTCCTCCAAGTGGAGGGTGTTCGAGGCGTGGTGCTTAGCACATGATAGGAACCCAGTTAGCTGCCCAGTAGGCTCAGTGCTGGAATTCCTGCAGGAAAAGTTTGCTTCCGGAGCGGCCGCTACCACTCTCAGAGTGTATGTCGCAGCTATTGCTGCTCATAGAGAATCGGATGAGATTCCCTTGGGGAAACTGAGGTTAGTTTCGGCCTTCATGCGTGGGGTTAGGCGCCTGAAACCGGCTCGCCCCCCTAGTGTTCCCTCGTGGGACCTGTCAGTCGTCCTGGAGGGTTTGACAGAGGCTCCCTTCGAGCCCTTGGAGTCAGCTCCTGAGCGGATTCTGACTCTTAAGGTTGCTCTTTTGTTAGCTTTATCTTCACTGAAGCGGATAGGGGATTTGCAGGCTCTCTCTATTAGTGAGTCATGCTTGGACTTCGCTCCTGGCCTGGTTAGGGTTACCTTGAGGCCGAGGTCGGGGTATGTACCCAAGGTTCTTTCCACGGCGTTCCGCTCTCAGGTTGTTAACCTTAATGCTTTCCACCCTCCTCCTTTTGCCTCTGAGGAAGAAAGGAAACTTAACTTGCTCTGCCCGGTCCGTTCTTTGAAGTTGTATGTAGATCGCTCAAGCGGTTGGAGGAAATCAAACCAGCTCTTGGTATGTTTTGGTGCTGGCCGCCGCGGGCTTGCAGCATCAAAGCAGAGGATTTCCCACTGGGTAACGGACGCTATTTCGCTGGCTTATGAGGTGCGTGGTTTGCCTTCACCTCTTAGCATCAGAGCGCATTCCACCAGAAGTGTGGCTTCCTCTCAAGCTCTCTTTAGAGGGGCCCTCTTGGAAGACATTTGTGTGGCGGCAGGTTGGTCCTCTCCGCACACCTTTGTGAGGTTCTATAATTTGGATCTTGACATGACTCCAGGTTCCCAGGTTCTATCTGCTTGAACCTATCATGGTTGTTCTTATTTGGTCTGGTACCGGTTATGGCAGCGCTTAGCTTGGCGAGTTTGGTATTTCGTTCCCACTGCGCTTTCCGCAGCGTTGAGTGAACCTATGAAAGAGAACGTCTCTGGTTACTTACGTAACCTATGTTCTCTGAATAGGGAACGAGACGCTGCGTTCGCTGCCAAGCTCCTCGCGCTGCCGACAGTTTTTCTTTTCGGCAGAGAAATCTGAGGAGAAGATGGCGCGCGCGCGTACATCATGCTACGACGTAAGAGCGTCGGGGCGGAGCCAGCTTTGCGCGAGCGCCATCAGCCAATGGATTGGCGTGATTCTATAGGGCTTCAGACAATCGGCACATCCAGAGGATATCCCACTGCGCTTTCCGCAGCGTCTCGTTCCCTATTCAGAGAACATAGGTTACGTAAGTAACCAGAGACGTTTTACACAAAAACGCAATTTACTCGTAATTGGAGCCCAAAGGGCGGGCCAGTATCTTGTCCGGCTTGAGCCAAGGATTCCAACGATGTAAGACACTTGAGCCTACGCCTAACGGTTGAGGAGTTATGAGCCGTTTCGTACTTTTGGCCGCTGTAGCGCCACCTATGGGCCAATCGGGGCGGGCCTTGGTGACGTTGTAGGCGGTGTGAGTACTACCAGCCCCCAAAGTTTCAAAGCTCTACGACTTACGGTTCGTTCTGCCCGATCAGTTTTATGTCTGAATGTTGCATCATGGGAAAATTAACAATAACAATAGGGTTTCAGCACTTCGTGCTTGAACCCCTAATAATGGCCTAAAAAAGGGCCACAAAAAGGCCTCTAAAAAAAAAACCATAGGGTCTAGGCACTTGCCGCTTGCGCTGCTGCGTTCCAAAAACTTTATCAAGCCTTTTAACATGTGCCTCGGAGAGGAAAAAGTAAGTTTTCTGCCCTTTTAGCTCGTTTATCATGGAAATGTGGTGATTTTTTTTTTTACCTTTTAAACTGTGACACCTCCACTGATGGCCCGATCTCCATAAAAGTTTGCACGCTTCTTTAGAATAATATGGCGCACGTGCTCAGCTAATTTGGTGAAGTTCTGAGCAGAGCAGACCATTTTTCAGTCATTTAAATGTCATTTTGCGTAGGATATTATGGAGCATTTTTTCACCTTTATAGCAGTTAAAGCGCCACCGATGGCCCGACGTCCATAAAAGTTTCCAAGCCTCTTTAGGATCAGGTGACGCATGCGCACGCCCGGTTTTGTGAGGTTGTATGCAAATCAGGCAGGAAGAGGGCCGCTTTTAGCCATTTCATGGGATTTGCCATTGAAAAAACATCATTTTGACACCTTTTTAACAGTTATAGCGCCACCAAGTGGCCAGTCGCCGCGTCCTTTTTCAGGCGACCACAGAATGAGCTCTTACACAGGTGCGCTGAGTTTGGTGAAAATATCTCGTTCCGTTCACGAGTTATAGCCAATTTAGTAAAAGGGGCTCCTCCCACTCGGAACGTTTTGGCGTCCCTTAGGGACCGTGAACCGAAATTTCCACTTTTTTTTGATAATTATTGACATTCAGACTCCATAGAATCTCGCTGCACTGGTTTGGTTCCGGCCGGGCCAAAAACCTAGGACTAGTTCGCAAAAGTAGGTTTTTGGAAAAACCCAAAATACCCGAAAATGTACCCAGGGTGACGAGCCAATCCGAGGCAGGTATCTTGTCCGGCTTGAGCCAAGGATTCCAACGATGTAAGACACTTGAGCCTACGCCTAACGGTTGAGGAGTTATGAGCCGTTTCGTACTTTTGGCCGCTGTAGCGCCACCTATGGGCCAATCGGGGCGGGCCTTGGTGACGTTGTAGGCGGTGTGAGTACTACCAGCCCCCAAAGTTTCAAAGCTCTACGACTTACGGTTCGTTCTGCCCGATCAGTTTTATGTCTGAATGTTGCATCATGGGAAAATTAACAATAACAATAGGGTTTCAGCACTTCGTGCTTGAACCCCTAATAAAAATAAATAAATATAGGCTGATAGAGTTTAACAATCTATATTGCGCTATTTTTTTTAATAATAGCATAATTGACATTTTCCCATGTAATGATTTAAAGTATCTAGAGGGACACACATCATTAATCTCAATCAATATTTTATTAATGAGAGTTTGTAAGGACCACCTATTGGTCCAAAGACGGAATCCAACGGCCTGGGCGAAGGGATAATGCGTGTATGTCTTTTCAGCGCTCCAGTGAAGTTCACTTACTTTATTAGGTGTTCAAGCACGAAGTGCTGAAAACCTATTGTTTTTGTACTGATTTTTATTATTAGGGGTTCAAGCACGAAGTGCTGAAACCCTATTGTAATTGTAAGGATTTTTTTAGGGGTTCAAGCACGAAGTGCTGAAACCCTATTGTAATTGTAAGGATTTTTATTATTATTATTATTATTATTATTCTCCCCTAAAACGCATCGTGCAGCCCAAACCGTAAATGCTGGAGCTCTGAAACTTTGTCAGATGGTAGTACAAAAATCGAGGAGAGGTTATCAAATTATGAGCCCGATTGGCCCATAGGTGGCGCTATAACAATCAATTGCGCGAAATGGCTCATAACTCCTGTGCCGTATGTCGTAGACTCAAGTGTCTTATATCATTGGAAAGCTGAATGGATACTGAAAAAAATGTATATTTCCGATTTCATTTCCGGTATGCAAATTTTTCCGCCATTTTGAATTTTGTTGAAAAACGACTTTTCCGAACTAGTCCCTGGTTTTTCGCCCGATCGGAACCAAACCAGTGCAGAAATGTTCTCTGGAGTCTGAATATCAATAATTATCAAAAAAAAGTTGACATTTCGATTTCCGGTTGCTAGGGGGCGCAAAATGATCGTTGTGGGAGGAGCCTATTTTACTAAAATGGCTATAACTCCAGAAGTAAATGAGATATCTTCACCAAACTTGACACACATGTGTATGAGGACAGTCTGGGGTTACAGTAAAAAAACCGCGTCGATCTAACACTAGGTGGCGCTATAACATTAAAAAAACATAAAAGGGGGTGTGGCCACCTGACCGTTAGTCCGATTGACTTGAAATTTGGTATGCAGTGTCTTGGACCAAGGCCCCATGTACGTGTATGAGGACATTGGCGTATCTCAAAAAACATGGCCGCCATCGGCCAATGAAGTTTGAGCACCTATGAGACGAGGTTAACGAAGGCTGATCGGAACGAAACTCGATGGGCATGTTCGACTCATGGCCCAAGAGGTCTGTAAGAGTTTTGAAAAAAATCGGCCACTAGTTGGCGCTAACGAGTTCTACGGCTCTGTAATCACGTGGTGTTGCACACATCCCCAAAATATGCATATCAGTTGATAGATCTCCTCATGTTGAACAACTTTGCCTCTAGAACCATTGCTGTCAATCAAATCGTTCATTAAATATTCACGAAAATGTTAAAAACCTACTTTTGCGAACTAGTCCTAGGTTTTTCGCCCGATCGGAACCAGACCAGTCTAGGACAATTCTCTGGACTCTCTAGATTAATAATTATCAAAAAAAAGTTGAACTTTGCCCTTTGGTTCACTATAACAGGGTCATTTAGAAAATGGGCGTGGCAAAATACACTCAAAAGCCTATAAATCATAAATAAAAACTCAGAACTTTACAAAAATTGGTGAGCATATGTGGCATAACATCATTAACAAGCATGCAAAGTTTCATGGAGATCGGACAATAGCTGGCACTATAACTGTTAAAAATCTTAAAAAACATGTATTCCCTATGGTAAATTGCCAGTATTGACTGTAAATGGTTTGTTCCATCTAAGATCATATAAATTTAATATAATAACGTTCAAAACTAGTGCAGTACAATTCTCTGGACTCTCTAGAGCAATAATTATCAGAAAAGGTTGAACTTCTGCATTTTGATGGCTATAATAGGGTCACTTCAATGTATAGCCTTGACTGAGCGTCCCCGAAAGCCTATATCTCTTCAATGAATGCTCAGATGTTATTAAAAACAAGTCTGAACATGTGGGCCATGACTCTAAATAATCATGAAAATTTTCGGACAGATTGGACAAAATATGCCTGTATAACAGTTAAAAAGGTGAACATTATATGAACATAATGGGCTATTAAGCCAATAAGTGGTATTTTACTGCCCCCTGCTGTTTAAAAAAAGTCATTTTGTCACACTACTCAACTATAATTAATATTTAGACTTTACAAATTCACTATTTTAACATTTACAAAAACATTTAGTCAAAAATCATCTATTGAAGTGACAATTGAGTCACATTGGATCCTGAAGTTCCAAATGTCTCTATCTACAACAGAATGAGTGTGTGTAGATTAAATGATATGAAAAACATGGCATATTGTATAAGTAGGCTGTAATAGCACTGTTGTCCACTAGATGGAGCAGCAGCATTACACATTTCTAATCTTTTTATCAGCTTTCAGCATTGGCTAGAAACATGGTAAATCATAGTAAAAAAGGTAAATCATGCTAGAATCCTGGTAAATTATTCTAGAATGTGCTATATCATGGTAAATCATCCTAGAACATGGTATATCAAGGTAAACTATGGAAAATCATACTGGAACATGGTAAATCATACTGGAACATGGTAAATCATGAAAAATCACACTGAAATGTAGTATATCATGGTAAATCATGCTTACTACATAAAACTTAATGTCTTTTGATGCTTTTGTGCTTAACGGCCTTAAAAGGCCTTAACTGCTTGAACCCCGCTAAATGCTGCTATGCAGCTTTAATTATTAGGTGTTCAAGCACGAAGTGCTGAAAACCTATTGTATTTGTACTGATTTTTATTATTAGGTGTTCAAGCACGAAGTGCTGAAAACCTATTGTATTTGTACTGATTTTTATTATTATTATTATTATTATTATTATTATTATTCTTCTGCCGTAAAACGCATCGTGCAGAACAAACCGTAAGTGCTGGAGCTCTGAAACTTTGTCAGATGGTAGTACAAAAATCGAGGAGAGCCTCAGAAAGTATGACCCCGATTGGCCTATAGGTGGCGCTACAGCAATCAATTGCGCGAAACTGCTCATAACTCCTAAACCGTATGTCGTAGACTCAAGTGTCTTATATCATTGGAAAGCTGGAGGCCTGAAGAACAAAACGTATATCTCCGATTTCATTTCCGGTATGCAAATTTTTCCGCCATTTTGAATTTTGTCAAAAACCTACTTTTGCGAACTAGTCCCTGGTTTTTCGCCCGATCAAAACCAGACAAATGCATACATGTTCTCTGGAGTCTGAATATCAATAATCATTGAAAAAAAGTTGAATTTTCGATTCACGGTCGCTAGGGGGAGTAAAATGATCGTCGTGGGAGGAGCCTATTTTACTAATATGGCTATAACTCGAGAAGTAAATGAGATATCTTCACCAATCTTGGAACACATGTGTATGAGTTCAATCTGAGGTCACAGTAAAAAAATCGCGTCGACCTAACACTAGGTGGCGCTATAACACACAAAAAACCTAAATCGGGCTATGACCACCTGACCGTTAGTCCGATTGACTTAAAAATTGGTATGCAGTGTCTTGGTCCAAGGTGCCATGTATGTGTATGAGGAAATTGGTGTAACTCAAAAAACATGGCCGCCATCGGCCAATGAATTTGAGCACCTATTACACGAGGTTAACGGAGGCCAATCGGAACGAAACTTGACGGACATGTTTGACTCATGGCCCAAGAGGTCTGTAAGAGTTTTGAAAGAAATTGGCCACTAGTTGGCGCTAACGAGTTTTACGGCTCTGTAATCACGTGGTGTTGCACACATCCCGAAAATATGCATATCATTTGATAGATCTCCTCAGGATGAACAACTTTGCCTCTAGAACCATTGCTGTCAATCAAATCGTTCATTAAATATTCACGAATATGTTAAAAACCTACTTTTGCGAACTAGTCCCTGGATTTTTGCCCGATCGGAACCAGACCAGTCTAGGACAATTCTCTGGACTCTCTAGATCAATAATCATTGAAAAAAAGTTGAACTTTTGCATTTTTCGTATGGCTATAACAGGGTCATTTAGAAAAGGGGCGTGTCAAATACACACAAAAGCCTATAAATCATAAATAAAAACTCAGAACTAAACAAAAATTGGTGAGCATATGTGTCATAACATGGTGAAGAAGCATGCAAAGTTTCATGGAGATCGGACCATAGTTGGCGCTATAACTGTCAAAAAGCTTTAAAACCATACATTTCCAATGGCAAATTGCCTGTATTGGCTGTAAATGCTGATCTCTTAAATGAATGCTCAGATCTTCTTTAAAAAAGGTCAAGAACATGTGTAATATCACTCTGTACGGCATTGAAAAATTTCAGACAAATCAGACAAAATTTGCCTCTATAATTAATTGTCACAGGAAGCCTCAAAACGAAAGTAAAACATTGGGCCACGCCCCCCCAAGCACGAATTCACTCATAACTCGAAAACGGATAGTCTCTGCCCGCTCAAATTTTGATGGTAAGGTCCTCTCGGGGATCTTGATCCAAATCTTTCGTCGCGGGGCTCGGGAGCGCCCCCCCGCGGATCGCTAATCTGTGAGAACCCCAACTTGAAACGGCTGTAACTCTTGATCCACACCATCTAGATCCTTGTGGAAGAGCTTGTTGGAAAGGGCTCGTCCTCATCTAGCTTCGATTCGAGTTTGGTGCGATTTGGCCTGGGCATTCCCGAGATATAAGCCCACAAAGATATGCATTTAAACGGACATTACTCCCGACAGCAATCACTCAGCAACACGGGGATGGTCTTGTTCAAGAGGGCTCCTCTAACCCTATCTAAGTTCTGAGTTTCAGATTTTTTCACTTTCTCGTTCCCGAGATATAAGTAAAAAAAAAAAACGAATTTCCTGTCATTCATTTCAACCGTTTATGTAGGCTGTAAAACCGCTGTTGTCCACTAGAGGGAGCAACAGCATTAGATATTTTTAATCTTTTTTAACCAGTTTTCAGCAATGGCTAACAAACAAATGCTTATAATATAATATTAAATAATGATTTATTAGAAAGTTTAATATTTTTACATCACAAATAAATATCTGAAATGCTTAAGGACCACAAAAAGAGATTTTCACAATATCATAACCCACAATTGTGTGTGTGTGTGTGTGTGTTTGTGTGTGTGTGTAAGCATGCATAATGGTATTCACATTGAAAGACTGGTTTGCTTTAGTGCACAATACTCAGGGTTTCTGCAGGGTTTAGTCAGTCAAATTTAAGACCTTTTAAGACCTTTTTATGACCAATATTATTTAAATTTATGACCTACTCGAATTACGAAAAATAACTTCCTTTCAAAAGTCTTTTTTTATTGACTTTCATTAAAAGTAATAAGTTTAATTATTTAAAGGTTCCATTTTCTTAAGAGTAACAAACTGAAGTCTCCCTTTTCCTAAGTATCAATAACACAGGAACAACACAACACTTATCACGATAATATCAGTCAATATCGATAATTATGACGATAAATGTCAATTCTTTATTTCTTTGAACTTTGAAGGCAGATTTTTGTTCCTAACTGAAAGTTGTAGAAACCAGAGCGTTAATTGTGGTTTTAAACTACTCTTTATTGTCAAAACATATCATGACAAACACTTGCCAAACAGGTGAACATTTCACAAATCTGAGGTAGAACATTCAAACATTTGTATTTTTTCCTTAACAAAAATAATATCTTTATTTCAAAATTAATTTCTTAGTTTCTGCATGTGCTAATGGGGGATATTGTTTCAAGTCTTGAAACAGGTTTGTGTTGCCTGACTTTGATGGCACGTATCTTTATGAAATGTATGAAAAACAGTAGGCTATAGCCTAAATACATAAATACTGTAATTATATTCCATTAGTCCTTTAATACATTGTCTACATTAATAATATAATACAATTCAATATGTATCCCACATTTCATGGTGCAGTTAATATTACTAGGCTAACGTTACAGTAAAACCATGGTAAAGGATGTAAATGTGTAGATGGAAAAGCTTTCTGACTGTATAGTTGCGCACAGTGTTTCTCCTGTTCGTCAGCGCTGTTTCATCTGCCTTTAAACTGGTTTAAATCAGTGAGACATTTGTGTTCTTCGCTGAATTCAAGTCCTTCTCACTGGATCTCGTGATCGAGACTGATCAAAGTTAACCATAGACAGTAAAAGAACGCGTCTGCTCTAGTGAGCTTGATCGCGCTACGCTGCCGTTTGGACTTTGAGCCGAGCGGATAAACGCTCCGTGAGGCGCGCGCGGTTCAAATGAGTTTCGTTCCGCTTTTGGCGCATAAACATGATCTAACATTTATCGAACTCTTAATATCGTTTTATAGAGAAAACATTATATCGCGATAATGAATGAATGAGCATATCAATTTAAGATGTGGCTAAATGTAATTTATGACCTTGTATGGAAAAGCCGGACGTTTTTATGACTTTTTATTGCCTAAAATTCTTATTATTAAATTTAAGACGTTTTATGACTTTTTATGACCCCGCGGAAACCCTGATACTGATTAAACCAAGTAGTTCAAAATAAAAGTGGTACTATAGCAATAAGTGGTATTCTACTACCCTCTGCTGGACATTATACTTATTAATAGTCTTTTCACATGTGCTTTTGCATTCATATATTCAGACACTAAAAAATAACCTTATGTGACAATTACTATAATAACACAATCATATTTTGTCTTTCAATTCACTTTACTGTTCTGAAGCTTCACATAATTGCTAACAACGTGGTAAATCATAGTAAATCATGCTACAATCCTGCTGAATCATTCTAGAATGTGGTATATCATGATAAATTATTGTGTAACATTCGGTCACAACAAGGTAACATCAAGGTAAACTAAGACAAACCATGGTAAACTGACTATTGTAGTACATTGAGAAATATGAATCCTGAAGGACAATTGCAGTAAACATATCTTTTTTCCATCACATAGTTAAAATATCTGTATCTACAACAGAATGTGTGTGTGTAGTCCTAGGTTTCTGAATAAATGCTGAATAATCTGATTAATAGCTTGCAAAGACATTAAATGCTTATAGACCATTAAAATATATTTATATAATGACTTTGTGTGTATGTGTGTGTGTGTGTGTGTGTGTGATCAAATGTCTACATATGAGTGTAAAAGCACCTGTGAAAACACTTTATTAATAAGTAGAATGGCCAGCAGAGGGCAGTAGAAGACCACTTATTGTCTCACTCTCATTTTGACACACTTGATTTTCAACAGTAAATCAAAGCACTAAAGCAAACCAGTTTTTCCATGTTAACTATTATAACACAATCATTTTTTGTCAGAGTGTATCACTTCATTTTTATTGGCCCTTCACATCAATGCAGCAATGTGGTAAATCATGGTAAATCACGATAGAAACATGGTAAATCATAGAAAAAAATACTATTACATGGTGGATCATGGCAAATAATGCTAGCAATGTGATGAATCATGGTAAATCATGCTACAATCCTGGTAAATCATTCTAGAATGTGGTATATCATGGTAAATCATCCTATAACATGGGAAATCATGGTAAACTGTGGTAAATCATGCTAGATTCATGGTAAATCATACTGGAACATGGTAGATCATGAAAAATCACACTAAATTTGGTATATCATGGTAAATCATGCTAAAACATGGTCTATTCCATCTATGATGTCAATGTTTAAATGCTTGCTACATAAAACTTAATGTCTTTTGATGTTTTTGTGCTTAACGGCCTTAAAGGCCTTAACTGCTTGAACACCGCTAAATGCTGCTAGCAGCTTTAATTAGGTGTTCAAGCACGAAGTGCTGAAAACCTATTGTTTTTGTACTGATTTTTATTATTATTATTAGGTGTTCAAGCACGAAGTGCTGAAAACCTATTGTATTTGTACTGATTTTTAGGTGTTCAAGCACGAAGTGCTGAAAACCTATTGTAATTGTAAGGATTTTTATTATTATTATTTTTCTTCCGCCGTAAAACGCATCGTGCAGCCCAAACCGTAAGTGCTAGAGACTTGAAACTTGGCCAGTAGGTAGTACAAAAATCGAGGAGAGGTTATCAAAGTATGAGCCCAATTGGCCCATAGGTGGCGCTATAGCGCAAAAAACAAAAAAAAATCACTATTTTGCTTAAATCTCAGTAACCCTTTGTCCCAGACTCAAGTGTCTTATATCTTTGGAATCCTTGGCTCAAGGCGAACAAAAAATGCCCCAAGTATTTTTTTGTAGGTATGCAAATTTTCCCACCATTTCCGGTTTTGTCCAAAACCTACTTTTGCAAACTAGTCCCTGGTTTTTTACCCGATCGGAACCAAACCAGTGCAGAAATGTTCTTTGGAGTCTGAATGTTAATAATTATCGAAAAAAAGTTGAAATTTCGATTGTCGGTCGCTAGGGGGCGCAAAATGATCATTGTGGGAGGAGCCTATTTTACTAAAATGGCTATAACTCGATAAGGAAATGAGATAGCTTCACCAAACTTGGTACACATGTGAATGAGTTCAATGTGAGGTCACAGTAAAAAAAATCGCAACGATCGAACACTAGGTGGCGCTATAACATGAAAAAAACATATAAAGGGCTGACCGTTAGTCCGATTGACCTGGAAATTGGTATGCATTGTCTTGGTCCAAGGCCCCATGTATGTGTAAGAGGACATTGGCGTATCTCAAAAAACATGGCCGCCATCGACCAATGAAGTTTGAGCCCCTATGAGACGAGGTTAACGGAGGCCAATCGGAACGAAACTCGATGGGCATGTTCGACTCATGGCCCAAGAGGTCTGTAAGAGTTTTGAAAGAAATCGGCCACTAGTTGGCGCTAACGAGTTTTACGGCTCTGTAATCACGTGGTGTTGCACACAACCCCACAAAATGCATATCATTTGATAGATCTCCTCATGCTGAACAACTTTGCCTCTAGAACCATTGCTGTCAATCGAATTGTTCATTAAATATTCATGAATATGTTAAAAACCTACTTTTGCGAACTAGTCCCTGGTTTTTCGCCCGATCGGAACCAGACCAGTCTAGGACAATTCTCTGGAGTCTCTAGATCAATAATTATCGAAAAAAAGTTGAACTTTGCCCTTTGGTTTGCTATAACAGGGTCATTTAGAAAATGGGTGTGGCAAAATACACTCAAAAGCCTATAAATCCTAAATAAAAACTCAGAACTTCACAATAATTGGTGAGCATATGTGACATACCATCGTTAACAAGCATGCAAAATTTTATGGAGATCGGACCATAGGTGGCGCTATAACTGTTAAAAAGCTTTAAAAACATATATTTCCTATGGTAAATTGCCTGTTTTGGCTGTAAATGGTCTTTTCCATCTATTATGTCAGTGGTTAAATGTATGCTAAATAAAACTTAATGTCTTTTGATGCTTTAAGTGCTTAACGGCCTTAAAGGCCTTAACTGCTTGAACACCGCTAAATGCTGCTTGCAGCTTTAATTATTATTATTATTCTGCCGTAAAACGCGTCGTGCAGCCCAAACCGTAAGTGCTGGAGCTCTGAAACTTTGTCAGATGGTAGTACAAAAATCGAGGAGAGGTTATCAAATTATGAGCCCGATTGGCCCATAGGTGGCGCTATAGCAACCAATTGCGCAAAACGGATCATAACTCTTAGACCGTAAGTCGTAGACTCAAGTGTCTTATATCATTGGAAAGCTGGTCACCTGACGAAAAAAACGTATATCTCCGATTTCATTTCCGCCATGATGGATTTTCCGCCATTTTGAATTTTGTCAAAAAACTACTTTTGCGAACTAGTCCCTGGTTTTTTGCCCGATCGGAACCAAACCAGTGCAGAAATATTCTCTGGAGTCTGAATATTAATAATTATTGAAAAAAAGTAGAATTTTCGATTCAGGGTCGCTAGTAGGCGCAAAATGAAGGTTGTGGGAGGAGCCTATTTTACTAAAACGGCTATAACTCCAGAAGTAAATTAGATAGGTTGACCAAACTTGACACACATGTGTATAAGGACAGTCTGGGGTCACAGTAAAAAAATCGCGACGATCGAACACTAGGTGGTGCTATAACATTAAAAAAACATAAAAAGGGGTGTGGCCACCTGACCGTTAGTCCGATTGACTTGAAAATTGGTATGCAGTGGCTTGGTCCAAGGCCCCATGTATGTGTATGAGGAAATTGGCGTAACTCAAAAAACATGGCCACCATTGGCCAATGAATTTGAGCACCTATTAGACGAGGTTAACGAAGGCCAATCGGAACGAAACTCGATGGGCATGTTCGACTCATGGCCCAAGAGGTCTGTAAGAGTTTTGAAAGAAATCGGCCACTAGTTGGCGCTAACGAGTTTTACGGCTCTGTAATCACGTGGTGTTGCACACATCCCCACAAAATGCATATCATCTGATAGATCTCCTCATGCTGAACAACTTTGCCTCTAGAACCATTGCTGTCAATCAAATCGTTCATTAAATATTCACGAATATGTTAAAAACCTTCTTTTGCGAACTAGTCCCTGGTTTTTTGCCCGATCGGAACCAGACCAGTCTAGGACAATTCTCTGGACTCTCTAGATCAATAATTATTAAAAAAAAGTTGAACTTTGCCCTTTGGTTTGCTATAACAGGGTCATTTAGAAAAGGGGGCGTGTCAAAATGCACTCAAAAGCCTGTAAATCCTAAACAAAAACTCAGAACTTGACAAAAATTGATGAGCATATGTGTCATAACATGCTGAAGAAGCATGCAAAGTGTCATGGAGATCGGACCATAGGTGGCGCTATAACTGTTAAAAAGCTTTAAAACCATAAATTTGCTATGGTAAATTGCCTGTATTGGCTGTAAATGGTCTTTTCCATCTATGATCATATAAAGTTCATATCATAATGTTCTAAACCAGTGCAGTACAATTCTCTGGACTCTCTAGATCAATAAATATCAGAAAAGGTATAACTTCTTCATTTGGATGGCTTTAATAGGGTCACTTCAATATGTAGCTTTGACCAAGTGTCCCCAAACGCCTATATCTCTTCAATGAATGCTCAGATCTTCTTCAAATCAAGTCAGAACATGTGACACGTGACTCTAAACAAGCATGAAAAATTTCAGACAAATCGGACAAAATATGCCTCTATAACAATTAAAAAGGTGAAAATGATATGAACACTGGCATATTAAGCCAATAAGTGGTATTTTACTGCCCCCTGCTGTTTAAAATAGTCATTTTGTCATGCTACTAACTAATATTATTCTATAATTCATATTTAGACTTTATAAAATCACTATTTTAACATTTACACTCACATTTAGTCAAAATTCATTGTCACATTGACAAATGTGAACCCTGAATGAGACAGTTTAATCTACAATAGAATGTGTGTGTGTGTGTGTAGTCCCATGTTTATGAATAAATTCTGAATAATCTGATTAATAGCTTGCAAAGACATGAAATGCTTATAGACCATTAAAATATATTTTCATAATGACTTTGTGTGTGTGTGTGTGTGTGTGTGTGTGTGAGCAAATGTCTACATATGAGTGCAAAAGCACCCGTGAAAACACTTTATTAATAAGTAGAGTGGCCAGCAGAGGGCAGTAGAAGACCACTTATTGGCTTACTCTCATTTTGACACACTTGATTTTCACCATTATTCTGCAAACCAGTTTTTCCATGTTAACTATTATAACACAATCATTTTTTGTCAGAGTTTATCACTTCATTTTTATTGGCACTTCACATCAATGCAGCAATGTGGGCAATCATGGTAAATCACGATAGAAACATGGTAAATCATAGTAAAAAATACTATTACATGGTGTATCATGGCAAATCATGCTAGCAATGTGATGAATCATGGTAAATCATGCTACGATCCTGGTAAATCATTCTACAATGTGGTATATCATGGTAAATCATCCTATAACATGGTAAAACCTGGTAAACTGTGGTAAATCATGCTAGATTCATGGTAAATCATACTGGAACATGGTAGATCATGAAAAATCACACTAAATTTGGTATATCATAGTAAATCATGCTAAAACATGGTCTATTTCATCTATGATGTCAATGGTTAAACGCTTGCTACATAAAACTTAATGTCTTTTGATGCTTTTGTGCTTAACGGCCTTAAAGGCCTTAACTGCTTGAACACCGCTAAATGCTGCTAGCAGCTTTAATTATTATTATTATTATTATTTTCCCCTAAAACGCATCGTGCAGCCCAAACCGTAAGTGCTGGAGCTCTGAAACTTTGCCAGCAGGTAGTACAAAAATCGAGGAGAGGTTATCAAATTATGAGCCCGATTGGCCCATAGGTGGCGCTATAGCACAAAAAACTAAAAAATGGCACTATTTTCCTTAAATCTCAATAACCCTTTGTCCCAGCCTCAAGTGTCTTATATCATTGGAATCCTTGGCTCAAGCCGAACAAAAAAGGCCTCAAGGATTTCATTTCCGGTATGCAAATTTTTTCGCTATTTCCGGTTTTGTCCAAAACCTACTTTTGCGAACTAGTCCTAGGTTTTTTGCCCGATCAGAACCAAACCAGTGCAGAAATGTTCTCTGGAGTCTGAATATCAATAATTATTGAAAAAAAGTTGAAATTTCGATTCACTGTCACTAAGGGGCGTCAAAACGTTTGCAGGAGGCGGAGCCTATTTTACTAAAATGGCTATAACTCGTGAACGAAATGAGATATTTTTACCAAACTCGGTACAGCTATGTATGAGCTCAATTTGAGGTGACAGTAAAAAAATCGCGACGATCGAACACTAGGTGGCGCTATAACATTAAAAAAACATAAAAGGGGGTGTGGCCACCTGACCGTTAGTCCGATTGACTCGAAATTTGGTATGCAGTGTCTTGGTCCAAGGTACCATGTATGTGTAAAAGGATATTGGCGTATCTCAAAAAACATGGCCACCATCGACCAATGAAGTTTAAGCACCTATGAGACAAGGTTAACGAAGGCCAATCGGAACGAAACTCGATGGGCATGTTCTAACTCTGGAGTAAGAGTTTTGAAAGAAATCGGCCACTAGTTGGCGCTAACGAGTTTTACGGCTCTGTAATCACGTGGTGTTGCACACAACCCCACAAAATGCATATCATTTGATAGATCTCCTCATGCTGAACAACTTTGCCTCTAGAACCATTGCTGTCAATCGAATTGTTCATTAAATATTCATGAATATGTTAAAAACCTACTTTTGCAAACTAGTCCCTGGTTTTTCGCCCGATCGGAACCAGACCAGTCTAGGACAATTCTCTGGAGTCTCTAGATCAATAATTATCGAAAAAAAGTTGAACTTTGCCCTTTGGTTTGCTATAACAGGGTCATTTAGAAAATGGGTGTGGCAAAATACACTCAAAAGCCTATAAATCCTAAATAAAAACTCAGAACTTCACAATAATTGGTGAGCATAGCATCGTTAAGAAGCATGCAAAATTTTATGGAGATCGGACCATAGGTGGCGCTATAACTGTTAAAAAGCTTTAAAAACATATATTTCCTATGGTAAATTGCCTGTTTTGGCTGTAAATGGTCTTTTCCATCTATTATGTCAGTGGTTAAATGTACGCTAAATAAAACTTAATGTCTTTTGATGCTTTAAGTGCTTAACGGCCTTAAAGGCCTTAACTGCTTGAACACCGCTAAATGCTGCTTGCAGCTTTAATTATTATTATTATTATTATTATTTTCCCCTAAAACGCATCGTGCAGCCCAAACCGTAAGTGCTGGAGC
This sequence comes from Rhinichthys klamathensis goyatoka, assembly GCF_029890125.1. NCBI lineage: Eukaryota > Metazoa > Chordata > Actinopteri > Cypriniformes > Leuciscidae > Rhinichthys > Rhinichthys klamathensis. The sequence continues at coordinate 1,221,725 of NW_026606877.1, forward strand.
TCTGAAACTTTGTCAGATGGTAGTACAAAAATCGAGGAGAGGTTCAGAGAGTATGACCCCGATTGGCCTATAGGTGGCGCTACAGCAATCAATTGCGCGTAACGGCTCATAACTCCTAAACCGTAAGGCGTAGACTCAAGTGTCTTATATCATTGGAAAGCTGGACTCTTAACTTAAAAAACGTATATCTCCGATTTCATTTCCGCCATGATAGATTTTCCGCCATTTTGAATTTTGTTGAAAAACTACTTTTGCGAACTAGTCCCTGGTTTTTTGCCCGATCGGAACCAAACCAGTGTAGAAATGTTCTCTGGAGTCTGAATATAAATAATTATTGAAAAAAAGTTGAAATTTCGATTTCCGGTTGCTAGGGGGCGCAAAATGAACGTTGTGGGAGGAGCCTATTTTACAAAAATGGCTATAACTCGAGAACAAAATGAGATATCTTCACCAAACTTGACACACATGTGTATAAGGACAGTGTGGGGTCACAGTAAAAAAACCGCGTCGATCTAACACTAGGTGGCGCTATAACATTAAAAAAACATAAAAGGGGGTGTGGCCACCTGACCGTTAGTCCGATTTACCTGAAAATTGGTATGCAGTGTCTTGGTCCAAGGCCCCATGAATGTCTATGAGGACATTGGCGTATCTCAAAAAACATGGCCGCCATCGGCCAATGAAGTTTGAGCACCTGTGAGACGAGGTTAACGGAGGCCAATCGGAACGAAACTCAATGGGCATGTTCGACTCATGGGCCAAGAGGTCTGTAAGAGTTTTGAAAGAAATCGGCCACTAGTTGGCGCTAACGAGTTTTACGGCTCTGTAATCACGTGGTGTTGCACACATCCCCACAAAATGCATATCATTTGATAGATCTCCTCATGATGAACAACTTTGCCTCTAGAACCATTGCTGTCAATCAAACCGTTCATTAAATATTCACGAATATGTTAAAAACCTACTTTTGCGAACTAGTCCCTGGTTTTTCGCCCGATTGGAACCAGACCAGTCTAGGACAATTCTCTGGACTCTCTAGATCAATAATTATTGAAAAAAAGTTGAAATTTGCCATTTGGTTCATTATAACAGGATCATTTATAAAAAGGGGCGTGTCAAAACACACTCAAAAGCCTATAAATCAGAAATAAAAACTCAGAACTTCACAAAAATTGATGAGCATATGTGTCATACCATGGTGAAGAAGCATGCAAAGTTTCCTGGAGATCGGACAATAGGTGGCGCTATAACTGTTGAAAAGCTTTAAAACCATACATTTCCTATGGTAAATTGCCTGTATTGGCTGTAAATGGTCTTTTCCATCTATGATCGTATAATTTTCATATCTTAATGTTTAAAACCAGTGCAGTACAATTATCTGGACTCTCTAGATCAATAATTATCAGAAAAGGTATAATTACTTCATTTGGATGGCTATAATAGAGTGTAAATCGGATGGCTATAACAGCTATAACAGCTTGGATGGCTATAACAGCCAAAAAGTGGTATTTTACTGCCCCCTGCTGTCATTTCATCATACTACTCTCTAATATTTTTATATATAATTGATATTTAGACTTTATTAAATCATTATTTTAACATTTACAATCACATTTTGTCAAAATTCATCTATTGCTCTGTACTCTCTAGAACAATAATTATAGGAAAATGTATAACTTCTTCATTTGGATGACTATAATAGGGTCACTTCAATATGTAGCCTTGAGCGAAAGCCAATATCTTTTCAATAAATGCTCATAGCTTCTTAAAAAAAGGTCAAGAACAGCTATAACAGCTTGAAAAAGGCTAACAGCCAATAAGTGGTATTTTACTGCCCCCTGCTGTTTAAAAAAAGTCATTTTGTCACACTACTCAACTATAATTAATATTTAGACTTTATAAATTCACTATTTTAACATTTACAATAACATTTAGTCAAAAATCATCTATTGAAGTGACAATTGAGTCACATTGGATCCTGAAGTTCCAAATGTCTCTATCTACATCAGAATGAGCGTGTGTAGATTAAATTATATGAAAAACATGGCCTATTGTATAAGTAGGCTGTAATAGCACTGTTGTCCACTAGATGGAGCAGCAGCATTAGACATTTTTAATCTTTTTTTATCAGCTTTCAGCATTGGCTAACAAACAAATGCTTAAAGCATTTTCTTTAATTAGTTTTATATTATTACATTGCAAAGAAATATGTGAAATGCTCATATACCATTAAAACTGATTTTCACAATAACATATCCCAAAAATGTGTGTGTGTGTGTGTGTAAGCATGCATTATGGAGTTAACATGAAAAAAATGGTTTGCTTCAGTGGAGAATACTGGAGAAACAAAGTAGTTGAAAATGAAAGTGAGCCAATAAGTGGTCTTCTACTGCCCTCTGCTGGCCACTCTTCTTATTAATAGTCTTTTTTTGTATATAGACACTATAAAATCACTTATATAACAATTACTATTATAACACATTCATATTTTGTCAGAGTTTATCACTTCAATTGTTCTTATGCTTCATATAATTGCTATCAACGTGGTAAATCATGGTAAATAATGCCAGAAACATGGTAAATCATAGTAAAAAAGGTAAATCATGCTAGAATCCTGGTAAATTATTCTAGAATGTGCTATATCAGGGTAAATCATCATATAACATGGTATATCAAGGTAAACTATGGAAAATCATGTTAGATTCATGGTAAATCATACTGGAACATGGTAAATCATGAAAAATCACACTGAAATGTAGTATATCATGGTAAATCATGCTTGCTACATAAAACTTAATGTCTTTTGATGCTTTTGTGCTTAACGGCCTTAAAGGCCTTAACTGCTTGAACACCGCTAAATGCTGCTAGCAGCTTTAATTATTATTATTATTATTATTCTGCCGTAAAACGCATCGTGCAGACCAAACCGTAAGAGCTAGAGACTTGATATTTGGGATTAAGGTAGCACAGAAATCGAGGAGAGGTTGAGAGAGTATGAGCCCGATTGGCCCATAGGTGGCGCTACAGCAACCAATTGCGCGAAACTGCTCATAACTCCTAGACCGTAAGTCGTAGACTCAAGTGTCTTATATCAGTGGAAAGCTGGTCACCTGACGAAAAAAACGTATATCTCCGATTTCATTTCCGCCATGATAGATTTTCCGCCATTTTGAATTTTGTCAAAAAACTACTTTTGCGAACTAGTCCCTGGTTTTTCGCCCGATCGGAACCAAACCAGTGCAGAAATGTTCTCTGGAGTCTGAATATCAATAATTATCAAAAAAAAGTTGAAATTTCGATTTCCGGTTGCTAGGGGGCGCAAAATGAACGTTGTGGGAGGAGCCTATTTTACTAAAATGGCTATAACTCAAGAAGTAAATGAGATATCTTCACCAAACTTGGTCCACATATATATGAGTTAAATCTGAGGTCACAGTAAAAAAACCGCGTCGATCTAACACTAGGTGGCGCTATAACATTAAAAAAACATAAAAGGGGGTGTGGCCACCTGACCGTTAGTCCGATTGACTTGAAAATTGGTATGCAGTGTCTTGGTCCAAGGTGGCATGTATGTGTAAAAGGATATTGGCGTATCTCAAAAAACATGGCCGCCATCGGCCAATGAAGTTTGAGCACCTGTGAGACGAGGTTAACGGAGGCCAATCGGAACGAAACTCTATGGGCATGTTCGACTCATGGCCCAAGAGGTCTGTAAGAGTTTTGAAAGAAATCGGCCACTAGTTGGCGCTAACGAGTTTTACGGCTCTGTAATCACGTGGTGTTGCATACATCCCCACAATATGCATATTATTTGATAGATCTCCTCATGCTGAACAACTTTGCCTCTAGAACCATTGCTGTCAATCAAACCGTTCATTAAATATTCACGAATATGTTAAAAACCTACTTTTGCGAACTAGTCCCTGGTTTTTCGCCCGATCGGAACCAGGCCAGTCTAGGACAATTCTCTGGACTCTCTAGATCAATAATTATCGAAAAAAAGTTGAACTTTGCCCTTTGCTTCGCTATAACAGGGTCATTTATAAAAGGGGTGTGTCAAAACACACTAAAAAGCCTATAAATCATAAATAAAAACTCAGAACTTCACAAAAATTGATGAGCATATATGTCATACCATGGTGAAGTAGCATGCAAAGTTTCATGGAGATCGGACAATAGGTGGCGCTATAACTGTTGAAAAGCTTTAAAACCATGTATTTCCTATGGTAAATTGCCTGTATTGGCTGTAAATGGTCTTTTCCATCTATGATCGTATAATTTTCATATCTTAATGTTTAAAACCAGTGCATTACAATTATCTGGACTCTCTAGATCAATAATTATCAGAAAAGGTATAATTACTTCATTTGGATGGCTATAATAGAGTGTAAATCGGATGGCTATAACAGCTTGGATAGCTATAACAGCCAATAAGTGGTATTTTACTGCCCCCTGCTGTCATTTCATCATACTACTCTCTAATATTTTTATATATAATTGATATTTAGACTTTATTAAATCATTTTAACATTTACAATCACATTTTGTCAAAATTCATCTAGTGCTCTGTACTCTCTAAAACAATAATTATAGAAAAATGTATAACTTCTTCATTTGTATGACTATAATAGGGTCAATTCAATATGTAACCTTGACCGAAAGGCAATATCTTTTCAATAAATGCTCATAGCTTCTTAAAAAAAGGTCAAGAACAGCTATAACTGCTTTAAAAAAGGCTAACAGCCAATAAGTGGTATTTTACTGCCCCCTGCTGTTTAAAAAAGTCATTTTGTCACACTACTCAACTATAAGTAATATTTAGACTTTATAAATTCACTATTTTAACATTTACAATAACATTTAGTCAAAAATCGTCTATTGAAGTGACAATTGAGTCACATTGGCTCCTGAAGTTCCAAATGTCTCTATCTACATCAGAATGAGCGTGTGTAGATTAAATGATATGAAAAACATGGCCTATTGTATAAGTAGGCTGTAATAGCACTGTTGTCCACTAGATGGAGCAGCAGCATTAGATATTTTTAATCTTTTTTTATCAGCTTTCAGCATTGGCTAACAAACAAATGCTCAAAGCATTTTCTTTATTTAGTTTTATATTATTACATTGCAAAGAAATATGTGAAATGCTCATATACCATTAAAACAGATTTTCACAATAACATATCCCTAAAATGTGTGTGTGTGTGTGTGTGTGTGTGTGTGTGTGTGTGTGTGTGTGTGTGTGTGTGTGTGTGTGTGTGTGTGTGTGTGTGTGTGTGTGTGTAAGCATGCATTATGGAGTTAACATGAAAAAAATGGTTTGCTTCAGTGGAGAATACTGGAGAAAAAAAGTAGTTGAAAATGAAAGTGAGCCAATAAGTGGTCTTCTACTGCCCTCTGCTGGCCACTCTTCTTATTAATAGTCTTTTTTTGTATATAGACACTATAAAATCACTTATATAACAATTACTATTATAACACATTCATATTTTGTCAGAGTTTATCACTTCAATTGTTCTTATGCTTCATATAATTGCTGTCAACGTGGTAAATAATGATAAATAACGCCAGAAACATGGTAAATCATAGTAAAAAAGGTAAATCATGCTAGAATCCTGGTAAATTATTCTAGAATGTGCTATATCATGGTAAATCATCATATAACATGGTATATCAAGGTAAACTATGGAAAATCATGTTAGATTCATGGTAAATCATACTGGAACATGGTAAATCATGAAAAATCACACTGAAATGTAGTATATCATGGTAAATCATGCTTGCTACATAAAACTTAATGTATTTTGATGCTTTTGTGCTTAACGGCCTGAAAGGCCTTAACTGCTTGAACACCGCTAAAATGCTGCTTGCAGCTTTAATTATTATTATTATTATTATTCTGCCGTAAAACGCATCGTGCAGACCAAACCGTAAGAGCTAGAGACTTGATATTTGGGATTAAGGTAGCACAGAAATCGAGGAGAGGTTGAGAGAGTATGACCCCGATTGGCCCATAGGTGGCGCTACAGCAACCAATTGCGCGAAACTGCTCATAACTCCTAGACCGTAAGTCGTAGACTCAAGTGTCTTATATCAGTGGAAAGCTGGTCACCTGACGAAAAAAACGTATATCTCCGATTTCATTTCCGCCATGATAGATTTTCCGCCATTTTGAATTTTGTCAAAAAACTACTTTTGCGAACTAGTCCCTGGTTTTTCGCCCGATCGGAACCAAACCAGTGCAGAAATGTTCTCTGGAGTCTGACTATCAATAATTATTAAAAAAAAGTTGAAATTTCGATTTCCGGTTGCTAGGGGGCGCAAAATGAACGTTATGGGAGGAGCCTATTTTACTAAAATGGCTATAACTCAAGAAGTAAATGAGATATCTTCACCAAACTTGGTCCACATATTTATGAGTTCAATCTGAGGTCACAGTAAAAAAACCGCGTCGATCTAACACTAGGTGGCGCTATAACATTAAAAAAACATAAAAGGGGGTGTGGCCACCTGACCGTTAGTCCGATTGACTTGAAAATTGGTATGCAGTGTCTTGGTCCAAGGTGCCATGTATGTGTAAAAGGATATTGGCGTATCTCAAAAAACATGGCCGCCATCGGCCAATGAAATTTGAGCACCTGTGAGACGAGGTTAACGGAGGCCGATCGGAACGAAACTCAATGGGCATGTTCGACTCATGGCCCAAGAGGTCTGTAAGAGTTTTGAAAGAAATCGGCCACTAGTTGGCGCTAACGAGTTTTATGGCTCTGTAATCACGTGGTGTTGCACACATCCCCCCAAAATGCATATCAATTGATAGATCTCCTCATGCTGAACAACTTTGCCTCTAGAACCATTGCTGTCAATCAAACCGTTCATTAAATATTCACGAATATGTTAAAAACCTACTTTTGCGAACTAGTCCCTGGTTTTTCGCCCGATCAAAACCAGACCAGTCTAGGACAATTCTCTGGACTCTCTAGATCAATAATTATCGAAAAAAAGTTGAACTTTTGCATTTTTCGTATGGCTTTAATAGGGTCATTAAGAAAAGGTGCTTAGCAAAATACACTCAAAAGCCTATAAATCATAAATAAAAAGTCAGAACTTCACAAAAATTGGTGTGTATATGTGTCATAACATGCTGAAGAAGCATGCACAGTTTCATGGAGATCGGACCATAGGTGGCGCTTTAACTGTTAAAAAGCTTTAAAACCATGTATTTCTTATGGTAAATTGCCTGTATTGGCTGTAAATGGTGTTTTCCATCTATTATCATATAATCTTTAAATTATAATGTTCAAATCCAGTGCAGTACAATTCTCTGGACTCTCTAGATCAATAATTATCAAAAAAAAGTTTAACTTTGCCATTTGGTTCATTATAACAGGATCATTTATAAAAAGGGGCGTGTCAAAACACACTCAAAAGCCTATAAATCATAAATAAAAACTCAGAGCTTCACAAAAATTGGTGAGCATATGTGCCATAACATCATGAACATGCATGCAAAGTTTTATGGAGATCGGACAATAGGTGGCGCTATAACTGTTGAAAAGCTTTAAAACCATGTATTTCCTATGGTAAATTGCCTGTATTGTCTGTAAATGGTGTGTTCCATCTATGATCATATAATATGTTCAAAATCAGTGAAGTACAATTCTCTGGACTCTATTTAGAGTTTATAAAATCACTATTTTAACATTTACACTCACATTTAGTCAAAATTCATCTATTGAAGCATTGTGTCACAGACAAATGTTAATCCTGAATGAGACACAGTTCAGATCACTTTATCTACAACAGAATGTGTGTGTAGTCCCATGTTTCTGAATAAATCCTGAATAATCTGATTAATAGCTTGCAAAGACATATATTTTAATGGTCTATAAGCATTTCATATATTTTCATAATGACTTGTGTGTGTGTCTAGATATGAATGCAAAAAGACTTTATTAATAAGTAGAGTGGCCAGCAGAGGGCAGTAGAAGACCACTTATTGGCTCACTTTCATTTTAACAGCCTTGAGTTTCAACAAAATTCTGAACTAAAGCAAACCAGTTTTTCCATGTTAACTGCATTATCCATGCTTACTATAAAATCCATTATATAACAATTACTATTATAACACAATCATATTTTGTCAGAGTGTAACACTTTATTTGTACTGACACATGCTAGATGCATGGTAAATCATACTAGAACGCAGTAAATCATGGTAAACAATGGTAAATCATGCTAGAACAGGGTAAATCATGTAAAGCATACTACAACATGGAATATCATGGTAAAACTATGGTAAATCATGCGAGATTCATGGTAAATCATACCAGAGCGTTGTAAATCATGGTAAACGATGGTAAATTATGCTACAACAGGTTAAATCATGTGAAGCATACTAGAACATTGTGAATCATGCTAGATTCATGGTAAATCATACTAGAACATGGTAAATCATGGTAAAACTATGGTGAATCATGCTAGATTCATGGTAAATCATACTAGAACATGGTAAATCATGGTAAAACTATGGTAAATCATGCTAGATTCATGGTAAATCATACCAGAGCGTGGTAAATCATGGTAAACGATGGTAAATTATGCTACAACAGGGTAAATCATGTAAAGCATACTAGAACATTGTGAATCATGCTAGATTCATGGTAAATCATACTAGAACATGGTTAATCATGGTAAAACTATGGTAAATCATGCTAGTATCATGGTAAATCATGGTAAACGGTTTTCCATCTATTATGTCAGTGGTTACATGCTTGCTAAATGTCTTTAATGCTTATGTGCTAAAAGGCTTAACTGCTTGAACACCGCTAAAATGCTGCATGCAGCTTTAATTAGAATTTAGTTTCAATATTACTTTAGCTCTACGTATAATCTGACTCCAATTTTGACTTATAATTAAATTTAGATTGTGTTTTAATTTAGAAAATAATCATACATTTTGATTATGATTTAATTTAGATCTTTGAGTATTCTGAGTATCCCATACTATCAATTATTCATTCATTAAGGGACCCAATGCCGCATAGAGTAACACACTCCGGGTTTACGTGGATCTCACGGACACAGTCTTTCCAGTCTGATCTTGGTCAGAGGGTGCAGGGTTTGCTAATACCTGAGCAGTAGGCAAGTCGGTTGCCTACTGCTCACTCATACAAAAAAGTGTAGTTTATTTAGCCACTTCCATACAACTTGCCAAGTCAGTGATAGACAGAAATCAAAAGGTCTTCAGATGACGTGCCTACTGCTCCGTTCATATGCGCCTTTAGTTTGACCTATCCTGGACACAGAGCTGCGGTAGCACCAGCCTCCTCATAATCTACTAAAATAATGATTTCAGAATACTTCAGAATAAATCAAGATGTAACATTTATTTGTCAGGTAAAAATGTATCATGACAATTACACAAGCAACAGCCAATTCAGAAATAATAAATACATGACATCAATTACTCAAAGATGATTCTAAAAGTAAGCAATGCATTCCTGACAGAGACACACAGTAGTGTGTGAGTGCTTTCCACCGGGAAAACACTGACACAACACTGTATGGGGTTTTTCCTGGTTACAGGTTCCCAAAGACTGCTCTGCCACTTACCCTTATATACCCAGACCAGAAAAAAAGGCTTGTATAAATATGTTTTAGAGTCGTTTTGGGTCTATTCATGTACCCCAGGGGGTAGCACCTGGTTTCAGAGGATAGGGGAGGATTATCAGATATCTTGAAGAGACACCACCCAAAGAGGAGAACAGGATTCTCCTAAGTGTTCAATCTTTCTCATAATACCAATGACTGTAATGAAATTAAGACCATTTAACCAATCGCACCGAGACACTTAAAATGATACCAAACACGAAAAGGAAAAACAATAGATTCCCAAGATACATCATATATGATATATAAGCATTCTTAGTGAACTTTTGGTGACTTGACTCAGGGGAAGAGGGAGAGGGGGATGCAGAGATAAGGAAGGAGAAACGTTTGGACAAAACAATGTCCTGTGCTCTGTCTTTGCGATCTTCTGTCCAGGGTGCGTTTTATTGCTTTATGGTGAGTTTTATCTCAGCTTTTGTCTTAGCAGGAAAATCAGTTCTTACAAGTTCAAAAGCTACTGTGCCATGCGCTATGGGAAAACATCTTTGTTTGACCGGTTGTGAAGGATGTGTGGCGAACACGGCAAGAATTTGGCTTAAATAACCTCTGACGATGATGTCATTGGAATGTGCACTCACGTGTGTGCTACATCTCTATCTTTCCACTTTGTTAGAATTAGAGTTCAAGTTGTCAGTGTGCAAAATTTTCTCATTGTGAAAAAGAGAGAAAAAAAGAGAACATCATGTCGCAAACAATCAGGAGATGCTTGCCTCCGTGCCCATGGCCCATTTGGGGGAAGAGCATGATGTCCTTGCATTCGAGCATGGCGAGTGCTAGCACTGTGAGTTTTTCTCCATCAAAGTGCTTCGTGCTTGTCTTGCATACTTTCAAGGACAAGGTCCCACTCTAAGATCATGGAGCTTGTGAATCGATCTGGCTGAGGAGGGCATGTGGTTATATGATGATGCCACAGGTTGAATAGATGCTTGCGGGGTATCTCTCCCATGGGAGTGCATCATCATCATCATCAAAAAAACCTGCACTCCCCACCAAGCCATGCAGAACAACATCCACGCTGGTGGGGAAAGCGTTTCAATCAGCGGGTCAGGCTGGTGCTACACTGCACACCATGGCGGTGATACAGGCATACCAGACGGAGCTGCTGAAAGATATGAAAACATGCGGGACTATTGATGAAGAGGCTTTCTCGGATCTCCATTGGGCCACAGATTTGTCTCTTGGTGCGACCAAACCGACCATGGCCATTCCATGGTTATTAGGGTCGCCACGGAGAGGCATTTGTGGCTGCATCTCACGGACATCAAAAACAGGGACAGAGTGTTCCTGCTTGATTCCCCCTCTCGCCTTCCAGGCTGTTTGGTGACTCTTCCCCACCGTACTCAAGGGGAGGGGCTGTCGGCCACCCAGACCCAACCTGGTCCAGCTCCTAATCGGAGGGAGGCCCAGAAGCAGAGAATGGCAAGTCATGCTACCCCTCTTAAAGACTGGGGACCAGCTCATCACGCTCAGCAGCCAAAAAGGAGACCAGATCTTAGGATGATTGTCTCTGCAAAGAAAAATTCCAGAGCTTTTTGTGCCCAGGACAATGGAGGTGTGCCCTGGATGAGGCCTGGATGAGGCACGTAAAAATACACCAAGCAGCTCCTTCCCAACACCCTCACAACACCACTGTTCCATCAAGTCAACTTCGGTAATTCAGGGGGCAGCAGTTTCCAGCAAAATGTTGAATGTTCTGTCGCTTCCTGCTATCTCCCTTGGACACAGAATATTTAACAACAGGACAAAGTATTGAAATTAGCGCCCCTTTCAGAGAAGTTGGCAGCATGGAAACTACTTCCAAATATCTCTCATTGGGTCCTAAAAACAGTAGAAAAAGGTTACAGAATACAGTTTGTGCACTGCACTCCGTGTTTCAACGAAGTAGTCTCCCCTAGCGTGAAACAGGAGTAGCTGCATTTCCTTTCAAAAGAACCGCAAAATCTTCTGGGCAACACATAACATGTTACCCAGCCACAGTCAAGCTATTAGATTTGGTACTCTCTGGTTCCCAAAAAAGATGGTTGCGTCCAAGTTTAGATATTCGCGGTTTGAACCGTTCTCTTAAAACATACAATTTTAAAATGCTAACGATCAAGATGATTGTGTCTCAGATCCAACACAAAGGTTGGTTTGTCACAATCAATCTCAAGGAGGCATATTTTCATATAGAAATTCTGCCACAACACAGGAAGTTCCTGAGGTTTGCTTTCGGGGGTGAGGCTTACCAATGTCTGGTTCTTCCATTCAGTCTAGCGTTGTCACCCCGTAAATACACAAAATGCATGGATGCAGCTCTGGCTCCACTGCGACTCCAGGCCATCCTCATTTTGAATTAAATATATGACTGGATGATTCTGGCCCAGTCTCAAGAGTTTGGACTTCGACATCGAGATGTTGTCCTCACTCATCTTCATTTTTGGGGTTGAGAAACTTCCCGTTCGGGCTGGGGTACGGTCTTAAATAGCTGTCCAGCCCAAGATATTTGGAGAGGTCATCATCTTGATTGGCACATCAATTGCCTCGAATCGATGGCTGCATTTCTGGCCCTGAAGTACTTCCTTCAGCAGTTAAGGGGCTACCATGTCCTAGTGCGGGTGGACAACACTACGGTAGTCTTCTACATAAATCGCCAGGGCGGACTGCGTTTGTGCCATCTGAACAGGCTAGTGCAGCAGGTTGTGCTTTGGGATCAGGACAAGTTCCTGTCCTTCAGGGCGATTTACATCCCTGGGCATTTGCATGTGGGAGCAAATGTATGATCCCGACAGGCTGTGACACACAAAGAATGGAAACTCCACCCGAGGTAGTCAAAAAGATTTGGGAAAGACTTCACAAAGCAATGGTAGACCTATTTGCATCTCAAGAGACAGCGCAATATTCCCTCTACTCGTCTTTGAATCACCCAGCCCCCCTGGGTCTGGATGCAATGCCAAATATGTGGCCCAGGCTGCATCTGTATCTCTCTGCTCCTGGGAGTCCTGGCCAAGGTCCGTCAACAAGGGTCTTGCCTCTTTTTGATAGTGCCTCATTGGTCGACCAGAATTTGGTTCTCAGAGATAATATTATCACGGCCTGGGCGATTCAGATCAGGAGGGACCTTCTGTCTCAGACGCAGGGGACAATATTATATCCCTGGCTCGAGCTTTGGAACCTTCACTTTGGCCCCTGAGGGGGACCAACTGAGAAATACTGTTCCCTTTCAAGGGAACTCGCGATGCGTCGATGACGCTTTGGGAACGCCTCCAGTGTGAGTGCGTCTGAAGCATCTATGTCCACTAGTCCAATGGAAAGAATGAGCGTCACGGGCGGGTGACGTCATGACCAGGAAGAGATAAAAGTGCATCCGGTACAAACCGGCATTGGCTTCTGTTGCCTCAGCAAGCAATCTGTGTCTCTGTCTGTTATATTTACTGTTGTCTGTATTTATATATATTGAGAAAGATGGCAAAACAAATATACAAATTGTGTGCTTACACACGAGCTTTGTGTGATTTGTTTGGGAGTGGAGCATGCGGTTTCAGCCTTCGAGGGGGCTGAATGCCAACATTGCGAAATGCTTCCGCTTCGCATACTTCGCTCCCGCCTGTCACTTTTCGAGGAAAGTGGCCAGGCTCGCGATCCTCAGGGTGCAGGACCCGCTGTTGCCAATGCAACACAGAGAATGCATTCCTGGGGATCGCAAAAGGATCTTTCAGAGGGGTTGTAGACAGGTCCGAGGGCCTTTTCTCCTTCCTTACCTGGAAGATCCAGCGCTCTCCCTCCGGTGTCGTAAGCCCGCTCTGTGGCTTCTTCCGCCCGGGGAGAGAGCACACCAATGCTTCAGTGCTCTTCCTCTGAGGAGGTTGATGTACTAAGCATTGGAAGTGAAAGCACACACATTGGGGAAGGAGATTCGCCACCTCCTTCCCCCACATATGAGGAACTGGTGGAGGTGATTACTCGCGCTGTGGAAAAATTACATATTGAATGGCCAGCCGAGAAAAGGGGCGCTCGTCCTAAAAGCAAATTAGATGAGCGCTTCCTTACATCTAGCACTTCACCACGAGGCCTTCCCTTTTTCGCCGATCTTCACAGTGAGCTAGTCTTCTAGATCGTGGAATAAGCCTTACTCGTCACAACTTTTCAGCTCTCAAGTTCATTTATATTCAGGAATTAGAGGGTTGAAAGAGTATGGATATGAGTCGATGCCCCGGGCTGAACAGACGCTCGCGAGTTATCTGTCGCCCAGTCCAGCATCATCTCTGAAGGCCTCGGCTTTGCCCACCAAGCCATTAAAGACAACATCCAATTTGGTGGGCAAAGCATATAGCGCAGCAGGTCAAGCTGGAGCCTGCCTTTGGCTGAACTGCTGGGAGATATCGATAAGCGAGGGAGTGGGGCCCGATGAGGTTTGCAAACTTCGTCGGGGCACAGATCTATCTCTCAGGGCTACCAAGGAGACCGCCAGAGCAATTGGGGGGTCTATGGCAGCCCTTGTAGGTACTGAGAGACACCTCTGGCTGAATCTTGTGGAGATCAAGGAGAAGGACAGAGCTTTCCTCCTTGATGCTCCGTTTGAGCCTTCTGGTCTCTTCGGCGATGCAGTGAATTCTGTCGTTGATAGATTCCAGGATGCCAAAAAACAGTCAGAGGCTTTTAAAACATTTCTCCCTCGCCGTATCCTTCCCCCTGTGGCTGCTAGGCGTGAGCAGGCCTCAGCCGTCTAGCTCCTCATTTCGTGCGCAACAGAAAGAGAGTGTTTCGTCTCGTGCACCTCCACACAAACACTGGAAGCAGATGCAACACTCTCAGCCGGAGTCTTCGGAGTCGGCTCAAAAGAAGAGGTCCTGACGCCACTGGCGTCAGACCTGTGAGGGCAGCCCCAACTGGGGTGGAGCGGTGTACACCTCAGAATACGGTGCCCGTTCCATCTCGCCACCATTGGTGCTTCGGGGCGCAGCGGTCTCCAGCGAGCTTTTGGCGAAGTGTCAATCCCGAGACTCACACCCTCTGAGGGGGGTTCAAAAGCAGTCATTTGAGGTAGTTCCTGAACTACTGGAAAACTTTCCAGGAAACAGGTAGTTCCTGAACTACTGGAAACTTTCCAGGAAACACTGGTTCTTAACCCTCTGGGGTCCAAGGTGTTTTTGGGGTCCTTGAGATGTTTTGACATACTCTGACATTTGTGCTTTTTTCTGTTGCTTATAAACATATTACTGGCAAAGGTGTAATTACACGCTATTTAGCACACACAGGGCTACCATAATGTGTTATCAACATGTATGTACATTTTTGTATTTTTGAGAGAATATTGTTTATGCGTGGTTATTGAAAAAACTAAAACTTAAAGTTTCTGAAATAAGGCCACAAAACACATACTAAATATCTGTCCACAAGACTTTTGACTAATTGATGTTGTCGCCTAGAGTTTTTTCTTCAAAATGATCTGAAAATCATCCTGCCTTATCATTCACATAAAACAATAGATTGGTTTAAATTTAAAAATTACACTTTTTGTTTGGAAAGGCAATATGCGCAGGGGTGTGACCTGCTGTGATTCACACCTGAGAAGACAATGGGCCCGCATAATGAGCGCATAATGGGGCTGCATACTAATGACCCTTTCATTCAGGTGTGTCACTGAGCCACAAGAATGCAATGACAATATATATATATATATAATACAAAATTGGTTCACAGTTCCAATTATTTATTTATTTTCAAATTGTGCTTGCAAATTGTATAATATCAAATGTAAAAATTTCTAGTAATTGTGCAGTTAATTATCATACTGTTTTTACAGAAAGTTTGGGAATGTATCCCAAATGTGTCACTAATAAAACACAATACAAATAATTTAAAGAGGAGGCTTATATTGAGCTTTTAAGATTTACCTAAGATTTATTTATATGTAGCCTACATATATTTTTGCTATTTTAATAAAAAGGTTACAATTACAACAACAATTAAAATTTTAACTATATTTCAAATGTAATCTTTCTTTGTATTATATACTAAAGTATAAATTTTATCATACATATTTCACAGTTGCGGATTAATTAGTTTGAATATAGCTTACAATCGAACAAACACTATAATAACATCTTAGCAAACAAGCTTATTTGATGTGGCAGTATTTTACAGTAAAAACGACATCTTATCTTTCATATGTAACATATCGTTTTTATGATTAGGACATATAAATGTTAATTTGCAGTTTAATACGTTGCTTATACAAAAATATTTTATTTCAACATATTTCAGTCGATTTTTACTCATCTCAGTATTGGAATATAGTTAGGTAAAAGCTGTTCATTCATTCACACACAAAAACGCGATTCAAACAGTCTTTTTGTTTACAGACACTATTCCATATCGCGATTAGCACAAAGCACTTGAAAATAAAGAATGTACCTATTTCCTCGGCTGGATCCGTTGCTCCTCCAAATGAAACTACCTGTAGCCTACTTCTGAGGTAATTTTTTCCAGGATTATTATTAAGATAGTACTATTATTCCTCACAGCGTCGTAAATCTGAGTCTCTTTCGGTGGGTTATCCAGCTGATGTGGGCGTGGATCGCCTCAGAGCATTTGTGTTTGAATAGAGCGCGCGCTCCGTGGGCGTGGTCAAATTAACTTTAATGAGCTGAGACGAGAACGACTATCATCTCTCTCTTTTCGTACAGATTACATAAAATGAGAATTTTTTTTTTTTATATAAATTACTTCATTTAAAAGAAGATAATTCAGGCTTCATGCCTGTGTGCCTGTATACCTGTTTGACTGAGTATTTGCAGAGTTACAGATGATTTTTCGGACACGTTTCAGAATGGACTTCACTGACAGAGAGAACGCAGAACGCGCATCATGTTTATTTTTCTTTATTAGGCGAAAAGCACAACACTTTGTTTTTATTATGAGGTTCCACAAAAAAAATACAAACTCAACAGGATCGAATGATGTACAACACTTATATGTAAGATCAAAATTAACAGAGTAATTTGAGTCTCTTTTGCACTGATAAGGAAAAAAGTGAGCTGGTATCGCCGGCGAGACCGCCGACCCCAGAGAGTTAACCCAGGGTCCGGTGTTGGGAGCTCTTTGCCATCGAGTTGCTATCTCGACAGATGCTTCCCTCACCGGCTGGGGAGCGGGAATGGAAGGCCGCTCGGCTCAGGGTCTGTGGAGGAGTCATCATCTCTCTTGGCACATAAATTGCCTGGAGATCATGGCTGTCTTCAATGCGTTGAGACATTTCCTCCCAGACCTGAGGGGCCATCATGTGCTTGTCCGGACAGACAACACATCGGTGGTCTCTTATCTGAACCGTCAGGGGGGTCTGCGTTCGCGTCCGCTTTGCAAACTGGCACACCAGATCCTCCTGTGGTCCCTAGGGAAACTACTCTCTCTGAGGGCAGTGTATATTCCAGGGGGTCAGAATATAGGAGCAGACACCCTGTCGAAGCAGGGGCTGAGGCCAGGGGACTGGAGACTCCACCCCGAGGCGGTGGAGCAAATATGGGAGTTTTACGGCCAGGCAGAAGTGGATCTGTTTGCGTCTCAGCATACGACGCACTGTCCACTCTGGTTCTCCCTTACTCAAACAGCCCCCTTGGGGCTGGATGCTATGTTTCAGACGTGGCCGAGGCTACGTCTGTACGCATTTCCCCCTGTTGCTCTGCTCCCAGGAGTTCTGGAGAGAATCCGCCAGGATGGAATAAGCCTACTGCTAGTAGCACCACACTGGCCGAGTCAAATTTGGTTTGCGGATTCATCTCCTCGACGTATCATCTACATATCATATCCTTTATAACAACAATACAATACTGCCCTACTAAGGCAAAATACCTTAACTCGCCAGAGTGTGAAACTGAGAAAAATGACTTTAAAGTTATCTTAATGTCTCTCTAAGAAAAAGATTTGTTTTCTTAATTAACTTAAAATATCAAAAGAGTCAGTAACCACAACTGTTATATAGAAAAAAGTATAACAGATTTACTTAGAAAAAGTAGAAAGAGTTAGAAAGAGTAATTAAATATGTATTGTCAAAATCACTTCAGATCACAAATGCATTCAAATTCACATTCAAAACATAAGGGCCCAAGAAAATAAAATAGCCGGCAAAACCCTTGTTGAATTTGAAATAGCCTTCAAATGTTCAACAGATGCAGGCCTGAATGTAGCTCGGGTACGTTGCAGCCTTAAATCAAATGGCTGCTTCACCACACAGGCCAAACAAAAAATGGTACCTTTACTCAATGTGAATGTAATCTCACGCGCACAGGATCAAAGTGTCAGCAGCAGAAGACAGGACGAGAGGATTCGCGATGAAGAGAAGATGAAGAAAAGATGAAGAGAACAGTCATATGGTTGACGATCTAGGCAAAGTCCACCACTCGGTAACGCTATCCGGCTCCGTCAGGGTCTTTGATCATCGTCGTCGGTCTCACAGTTCCACACAGGCTTAAGTAATCAAGGTCTCTGGTCGCTAGCTTGTTAGAAAAGTCCATGCACAAACACTAACCACTAGATCAGCGGCTAACTTAAACTTATTTCTGTCTTCGTTTGCGGAGTAGGTCACTCACACAGACAGCATTATCATCATTAAAGTTTCGTATAAGAGTCCTTGTTGAACACTTTGACTAAACTGGTGCATTTCATTAACATTAACCGTGTTTCTCTTTCTGCAAACCACACGTGTTTTTTTCGACGATCTCCATACACTTCCTTCTCCTTTGACCTCAAATGTGATTGGCTCATTCACAAAACTTTCAGAAATAAAATAAATTCACAAAACATTTGTGTAACTCTTTCTTCCTATTCTTACAGGCATCTTTAAAGTATTTTCACATAATATTATTACCCAACAAATATTTAACATTTTAAAGGGGTCATATAATGCCATTTTTGTACAAGCTAATATGATTCTTTAGGGTCTAAATTAAAAGTTTGTAATATACTTTAATTAAAAATTATCATTAGTATTGTAAGAAAACACTTATTTTACCTAGTCAAAAACAGCTCTGTTTTCAGCCCGCCGTTTCAGTGAATATGATTTTAAATGATAATGAGCTTTGCTCACCCCGCCTTTCTGTTCTGTGCATACACCGTTTGTAACACAATAACACAATAACCATAATGCGTTGTTCAGTATAAACGTGGGATTATGAATTATATTGAGAACATCATACATAGAAAACATGCCGTAATGTACCCTGAGTGTAAACCTTAGACGCATTCATTGTGAAACGTGCAGCTAGCGATTTGCAAAGATTAATATAAATATTAATATAAAGTTTAATAAAACGTTACACTCACTTCAGTTGTTCTGGAGGTTCAGCAGGAACAGGAAAAGCTGGTACCGATCATTTATTCATGAGCAGCTTCTTAGCAAAACCAGCTTTATACTGACCTTCGTTTATAAAGCAGTCTGGTGAGAAATGATTCACGCAAACATGAGAGAATTGACGTTGCTCGTGGGGAATATTCCCTTCGAAAACAAACTCAGCCACTGCGTCTTCAGCGGTTCGGATTTACACTAAAATGTTAAATGTTAAAACATTAAAATGACTGCTGTGTTCCTTATTGCCCAAGAACAGAACACCACAATCGCTTAGACGCCATTCTGCTCATAGACAGTGCTCCACCATATCAACAATGACCGCGCCGGTCCATGCGGACTATGATTGAGGGCGGGTCTGTGTTAAAACGCTGCTGTCAATCAACAATCGTGGGAGGGGTGTCCGACCGTTTGACGTCACACGGTCGAACGGCTTGATTTGAGACGGGGAAAACATATAAGGAGATTAAAACAAAAACACTGGATGGATTTTTATCATTTTATGATGGTTGTGTACAGGCACTGCCAACACACATTTTAGTACAATCAACTTGTAAAAGTGCATGTACCATTATATGACCCCTTTAAATGCTGTATTCAGTAAACCATGAACATATACCCAATATGCATTTCTCTCATTGAGCAAAATCATAACTTAATTGCTGGTCAATGAATCTTAACCTTTTAACTTTACATTCTATTTATTAAACTATGAAATTATTTATTCAAACTTGTATATGAAGAGTTTGGTTCCAAAACGCAATAAATCCATTTAGATTAATTTGAGTAAAAATGTGTTTTCTTTACCAAGAAAGTGGAAAAATGAAAACGAATCGGTTACCTAACGTAACCTTGGTTCTCTCTAGATGAGGGAACGAGTATTGCGTAAGCTAGCTTACGCTACGGGAAAGATTCATCTTTTCTGAGATATTGAAGCCAAAAAATTATCCTTAATTTTGTATCAATTATCAACGCAGTGCAGCAGCTGCAGACCTTGAGCGGGCTAGCTAGCGAGCTCATTGGTTGCTCTGCGGCAAACTGCTGCAGCCTATAGACGAACTTGAGTGAACTCGCGTCCAATGAGAGGCGCTCGCGCCGTCATTGCATCATAGCCCGCCAGAATGGGCGTGGCTAGAGTGTATATAAGCGAGGTTCGTAGGCTGCTTCCCTGGTTTTCATTGAATGAAGAGCCCTTATGAGTGGGGGAATAATATTTGGCCGGCAAGAGTGCGGGCCAGTGTTGCAACACATAAGCACATAGTGGGAAGGGAAGACAGGGCGGTGGTGCCGGCCTGTGTGGAATGTGTCCCATCAGTGCAGCTCACCAGGGGAGCTGTAGCGTATTAAACCGCTAGTAATTTTGCCTGCAGGGCGGGCACTTCCAGATTGTAAAATCTGACAAAGGTGGAGGGGGATATCCAGCCCGCTGCCACACATATGTCGTGAATGGAAATCCCGCTGGACCATGCCCACGAGGAGGCCATGCCTCTAGTGGAGTGAGCCCTAATGCCTACCGGGCATGGCAGGTCTTTTGACGCGTACACAGCAGCAATAGCGTCCACTATCCATCTAGACAGTGTCTGTTTCGAGGCGGCGAGACCCTTAGTGCGCCCTCCGAACGAAATGAAAAGCTGCTCAGAGAGTCTGAAAGAGGCAGAGCGCGCAGTATACAATCTCAGTGCTCTAACAGGGCAGAGGAGATTGGCGTCGCATTCGCTATCGGATGCTGGCAGAGCCGATAGGGAAATAATCTGTGCTCTGAAAGGAGTACCGATCACCTTGGGGACATAGCCGTGTCTAGGCTTTAAAATGACCTTGGAGTCATTTGGTCCAAACTCAAGACACACAGCGCTGACAGACAGTGCGTAAAGGTCTCCCACACGTTTAACTGATGACAGGGCAGTCAGAAAAAAGGTTTTGTGTGAAAGGTATTTCAAATCCACGGATTGAAGCGGTTCGAAAGGGGGGGGGGGGGGGGGGGGGGGGCTTTCATAGCTTCGAAAACTGTAGAAAGATCCCAGATAAGGAACCGATGGGGGGCGCGGGGGGTTCATCCTTCTAGCTCCCCTGAGGAAGCGGATGACCAGCTCGTTTTTTTCCCAGTGACTGGCCGTGCAGGGGTTCAGCGAACACCATGACGGCCGCCACGTATACTTTGAGCGTGGATGGGGACCTGCCCTTATCCAACAGCTCTTGTAAAAACACAAGCAGCGACGACACCCTACATGTCCGTGGGTCCAGATCTCTGTCGGTGCACCATTTTGAAAACACAGACCATTTGGACGCGTAGATTCTTCTTGTGGAAGGAGCTCTAGCGTGTATGATAGTGTTTATTACTTCCTCTGGCAAAGCGACAGGTAGTCGTTGATCCCCCGCACGTGCAGCGCCCAGCGCTCTGGGTGGGGATGCCAGATCGTGCCGCGAGCTTGAGAGAGGAGATCTGTTCTCACTGGAATGGGCCACGGGGCTGTCAGTGACAGCTGCGTAAGCTCCGGGAACCATGTCTGATTCTCCCAGCGCGGGGCTATGAGGAGCACCAAGTGGCGCGTTTCCCTGATCCTATGTATTACCTGTGGCAATAGCGAGACGGGAGGGAAGGCGTAAAGCGAGCGGTTGGGCCAGTCCTGGGCCAGCGCTTTTCGAGAAAAATACTGGGCAGTGAGAGTTCTCCTCTGACACAAAGAGGTCTATCTCTGCTCTGCCGAATAGGCGCCATGACTTTTGGACTATTAGAGCGTGCAGGGACCATTCCCCTGGGGAAATATTGTCTCTGGACAGTCTGTCTGGGCCGTCGTTCAGTTGGCCTGGCACGTGTGTCGCCCTCAGCGAGCGCAGATGGCACTGGGACCAATTCAGTATGCGTTCTGTCAGATGGAAGAGGTTCCTGGAACCGTGTTGGACGCGTCTGTTGAGATGACTTTTCGGCGAGATACAGCTCCCATCGTCACTCCCCGCTGATACCATCCGGACACTGTCCAGGGCTGCAGAGCTGAGATACAGGTCTGAGTCACTCTGATCGGCTGGCGGCCTGTGGCCCAACACCCGGCGAGACGCATGGGTGTTTAGCCAATGTTGAAGCGGGCGCATGCGCAGTAAACCCAGCTGGAGTACTGCTGAGGCTGAGGCCATGTAACCTAGCATTCTCTGAAAATTTTTCAGAGGCGTGAGGTTGTTCATCTGAAAAGATGCGGCTAGTCGCTGAACACGGCGCGCGCGCTGTGTTGATAAGCGAGCCGTCATAGCCACGGTGTCTAGTTCTATTCCAAGGAAGGAAATCGCCTGACTGGGCTGTAGTGAGCTCTTGGTCCAATTGACTGTGAGACCCAAGCTGTTCAGATGACTGAGGAGAACTGTCCTGTGAGACAGAAGCTCCGTGTGTGATTGTGCCAAAATCAGCCAATCGTCCAAATAGTTCAAGATTCGCAAGCCCTGGCTCCGCAGGGGTGCGAGCGCCGCATCCATGCACTTCGTGAAAGTACGGGGTGCTAGGGACAGGCCGAACGGAAGGACGGTGTTTTGATAAACCTGGCCGTCGAAGGCGAATCTCAAGAATGGCCTGTGACGGGGATTTATCTGAATATGAAAGTAGGCATCTTTCAGATCGAGAGAAATAAACCAGTCCCCCTGGCGCACGTGCGCGAGGAGTTTCCTGACTGTAAGCATTTTGAACGGTCTTTTTGCAAGCACCTTGTTCAAAAATCTGAGATCTAAAATTGGTCTGAGGCCGCCGTCTTTCTTGGGGACAAGAAAATAACGGCTGTAAAACCCCGACTCGCTCAGAGAAGGCGGCACTCTCTCTATGGCCCTTTTGCACAGAAGGTTTGCTATTTCCTGATCGATTGCTCCTGTCTGCCTCGCTGCCTGCTGTGTGTTTGTTTGCTTCGAGGTTGTAAGCTCCGCCTGAGCCTCGTATTTCTTTCTGTTTTGAGAAAGAATCATTTACTATCATTTCTAGTTGTTTATACTACTAAACACAGCTTACCCAACATCTGAGATTAACCTTACATCTCTAGCTTCCGTTATTGTTAACACAGCACGCTAACTCGCTAACGTTAGCCTGTTAACGCGCCACCCGTGCGATTTATTTATTTATTTTCTCTCGCGCGTCCGCGCCTTTGAGTTCATAAGTCCAGGTAAGTAAGAATCAGTCAACAAACACGGTGAGTAATGTCTTGTCCTGTTATTGTCACCTGTTTTTTTTCAGACCTAGGGTCTCACATACAATAGGCCAAAAGGTATCACGTTGGGCACTGCTGCCATCAGACTCAACAGTCTCTGAAACTGTTTCACAGTGAGTGACTTGCCCAGCTTTATTCTTTTCACAGCTGACAGGATGGCCTGCATCAACATTGAGTCCCAAACTACGCCTAGAAAAGTGGTCCTCTGTAGTGGAGAAATCACACTCTATTTGGCGTTTAGCCATAACCCCAACTCTTTCATGTGGGCGAGAACGACATCTCGATACCGAACCACCAACTGATGCGACTGAGCCAGAATCAACCAATCGTCGATGTAGTTCATGATGAAAATACCCTGCAGGCACAGAGGCGCCCGAGCTGCATCTACGCATTTCTTGAAAGTGCGGGGTGATAGTGCTAGGCCGAATGGAAGAACTCGAGATTGGTATGCTTTGCCCCCCGAAAGCAAACCTCAGGAACTTCCTGTGATATGGAAGGATAGATATGTGAACGAATGCGTCCTTGAGATCTATCGACACAAACCAGTCCTCGGATCTGATCTGTGGTATGATTTGTCTCGAGGTTAACATTTAGAATTTAAGCTGCATTACTGACTTGATCAGCACTCGCCACTAGATTCTTATTGCAGATATGCAGACCCATAATCTACGCGCTACCTCAGCAAACGCGAGATCCGAGCCACTAGACTCTTATGCAGTCCCGTAATCTATGCGCTGCCTCGGCACACGCGAGATCCGAGATCGAGTCACTGAATCTTTATTGTTTTCCCGTAATCTACATGCTTCCTAGGCAAATGCGAGATCCGGGCCCAAGAATCTTTATTGACTTTCTTCCCTCGAGAAAGCCTACAGGAGCAGAGCTAAAACTCTCGATAGTGCATATGTAACACGTCGGGAATTTCATGAATTATCACTGTCAGTCCCCTTTTACTAGAGCTGACCGTGCATGCACTACTCCCAAACAAACATCACATAAATCGTGTGTATCCCCACTCGTAATGAAGCGAGGGCAGGGAGGAACACACGATACAAAAAGCTGTTTGTTCGCCATTATATTCCTGTCTATATACATAATATGCTTGTGGACAAACAACAATAAATAGACAGAGACACTTTCACACAGAGCGCTTGCTGCAGAAACAGAAGCTGACAATGTTTGTTCTGTGTGCGCTTTATAGCTTCCTGCCATGACGTCACCCACCTATACACCATTGGACTGATTTCACAAGTGCTTCACGACGCAATCACGCAGAGCATTCCCATAACGCCATCTCGACGCAACGCAAGTTCCCTTGAAACATTTCAGCATATAAAGGGTTCTTCAGGGCGATACTGTACTAATTAGAACCATTACTACTTGTAAAGAACCCTTAAAGAACCATCTTTTTTTAGAGTGTACTTGTAGTAAAAGATCGGTACTTACACATGTCTGAGATCACAGATGCTGACGCCAAGATTTCCATTACACGGGAGTAGATGTTAAAACTTCATGCTGATTTGTACTCTGCTTTCGCCAAGATAAGCGACACTAAGACGTAGCTTTACAGTAAACTATGCTTCTCCATCCGTTTACGCTTCTTTCCATATGGTGGTGTGACTCCCCTTCTGTCCGGCGTTAACGGCTGCAGTGTACTTGGCGCGTCAGCACACACGACGGCTGCAACTACAGTGTGGTCTCCCTAGTGGACCAGCACGACAACCGTCTGGATTGAGCCGAGTAGGGGACATCTCTAGGGTCTTCAAGTGGGCACCTTCCGTCCTCAGTGTTTCGTCGACTAGCCCACGACACCTCAAGAGGGCTCGACAGTGACTCTGGCGTCCCACACCAGCTTAATGTCAAGACTCCTGAGTGTACATAAAAACTACAAGAAAATCGACATGCTTCAGCAAATTAATTCATAAAGTTTAATAATCATTGAAAAATGATTCACTGACTATATGATCACAAAAAATGTCAGACTAATTTTTTAATCACACACACACACACACACACACGTCTTACGTCAGCAGTGGCACTGAACGCGGATCCACAACAGAACCCGAACACACACACACACACACCAGACACACGTCAGCAGCGTCTTACGTCAGCAGCGGCACTGAACGCGGATCCACAACAGAACCGGAATACACACACACACACACACACACACGTCAGCAGCGTCTTACGTCAGCAGCGGCACTGAACGCGGATCCACAACAGAACCGGAATACACACACACACACACACACGTCAGCAGCGTCTTACGTCAGCAGTGTCACTGAATGCGGATCCACAACAGAACCGGAAGAGAATACAATGCTGAATAAAGTCGTAGTTTTTGTTATTTTTGGACCAAAATGTATTTTCGATGCTTCAAAACATTCTAACCAGGGCCTGAATTTCGTTTTGGAAAATGGGGGGGAAATCCCCCCTTAGATGATTCTCATGGGGGTATTTTTTTTGTTTGAGGGGGAGAAAGGGGGGGCATTCTTTCCCAAAACAAATTATTACATTTATCTTGCCTAAATGTTTGCGCTCATTGCATTTTTACAATGGGGTAATATTGTTGTTAAGAATTTACACATCACAAGGAAGCTTGATTTAAATTGTTTGATTAAATTGACCGTTCGCAAATGCCACGCCCCCTAGTTATTGTTGCTACGCCCGTCAAACAAATGGTCAAACACGACCAGCGCAACAGATTGCCATGACGGGAAGAGGTATACCCGTGCGTGTCAGTGACCTTTTTTGGAGCAATACCTCAGCGATATCCTCCAGATCGAGGCAAAAGGGGTTACAGTATGCATTGGAGGGATATATTCAAAATATAAAAATACGCAATGAAGGAGACACGACTACTCTCGAGGCGAATGCGTATAAGTTACCGGTCTCAAGCTAAATCTGAGAAACCCCATGACCTGTTACTTACCTCAAATTCAACCAGCACAGCCTTGAAGAAGATTTTATAAGCTGTTTCAGTGGCTAATGTTTGGAGTTAGAAATATATAACTCGCGCTGCATATTTAGTAATTTTGCCTCAGATACAGGATTATTCGCTTTAACAAGCAGGTTGTTCATTACCACGGCAACCGCTTGTGTTTCATGCTGAATGCCATTTTCGTGTTTAAAAAGTAACTAAACATAAGAGACGGAAAGATGCAGATAACCATAACGTTATATTATTTAAGGTTATTTCTATTCGTTACGATATTGATATATGAACTGATGTTGTTAAGTAAGCATGCTTTCCCCGTTGCGAACGTGCACTGTAACGTTAGTCTACGGGTGCTGCACTGCTGCTCATTTTCCCCTGAGAATATCATGTTAACAACAACCCTTTAGAAAACGTAATTCCTTTGTGGATCCTCTTGATCTGGTTTCTCCATGTTTCTTTGACTAATCTCAGTGTCTCAGTCTCACGCACGCTGCACGCGAGTTAACCATGTTCGACACATTTAACTGGGAGTGGGGCCGTCCTCACTGTTTTATCCATTGTAGGCACCGCTCACGTTGTGTTTTCGGCTTTGGAAACGGAAAGAACACAACTCCTCCAGACAATCTCTCGGGGTACCTAGTGTCCGACTTACAAACGCCGTGGGCGCACCGCTTCACCATCTTGCTTGTAGTCAATGTTTGACGGACCTGCTCATATAGTAACGGTTGCTATGATGTGTGATTGGACAATGGCCGTTTTGTGGGAGGGGCCTGCAAACGGTCAATTGAAAAAAGTAGCACAAATAAACACAATAGAATAAAGATACAAATAAAGACAATTAAAGAGAAAAGTTTTTCAATGGGTCTAACACTAGTATTCATATACAGAAACTGAATAAAGTAATAAAATGGAAAATAACACTGGGTAGGCTAGTATTTTAGTCCTGAATAAATTAAATACATAGGCTGCCTATTAATCCTGATTCCTTTAACTTAAAGCTATCTTTTGTTGTTTTGACAACAAAATTAATGACAGACACATATGGCTGCCGTCACTTTAAGAGCTAGTGCACGGATCCTGTGTTCATTATACTGGCATGCGACTATGTTTAGAGTATAGCCTACTCACAAAGACCGAAATTGACCCTTTTGCGTGTTAAAGCAATATAATCCGCGAAAAATAGTTACTGGCCAGCTGTTTTTGAGGCGGATTTTCTATGAATGTGCGCATAGAAAATAATCTCTCAGAGAGCGCGCGAGCACTGATTAGTTTAAAATCGCTTGAATGTTTAAACTGGTAAGACTTAAAAAGACTTCAGTCACGATGCACTGCTGGCCCGATTGTGCAAGTGAATATTCCGTCATGTCCCGACCTTACA
The DNA here is from genome assembly GCF_029890125.1 of Rhinichthys klamathensis goyatoka. Lineage (NCBI taxonomy): Eukaryota > Metazoa > Chordata > Actinopteri > Cypriniformes > Leuciscidae > Rhinichthys > Rhinichthys klamathensis. The sequence continues at coordinate 1,249,210 of NW_026606877.1, forward strand.
GTCTATCGTCCCGAGACTCCCGACTCCTAAACGCGAGTGTGTATTATCGCCGCAGCGCTTGATGCCTGCCTTGCACAACACATTATGAAGAGAAGAGATAGAAGACGCGGCACCGCTGAACACTCACGCTGTTTGTGAAATTGCGTCTGGAAGATAGTTGTTAAAAGAATGATTTGATTTTATTATCTGTGTGGATTACGATTGCGGGAATTTCCCGCATTATAAATGGGAGACCTGCGGGAATGATTAGAATTATGCGCAATACCCGCAATCCCGCGCCGAAATTCGAGCCCTGATTCTAACTAACCCACTGATGTCACATGGACTACTTTGATGATGTCTTTATTTCCTTTCTGGACAAGGACAGTATACCGTGTATACATTTCAATGGAGGGAGAGAAAACTCTCGGACTAAATCTAAAATATCTTAAACTGTGTTCCGAAGATGAACGGAGGTCTGACGGGCTTGGAGCGACATGAGGGTGAGTCATTAATGACATAATTTAAATTTTTGAGTGAACTATCCCTTTAACAAACGAACAAAATGAATGCTCTGCTAGAGTTAACTGGAGATGTTTTATTTATTTGTATTGCTACATCCGTGCCGCAAGATGTTTCAAAAATGGAGGGGACGTGTTTACGCCTATGAGTTTCAGGAAATATATATATTATATATATATAAATATATATGTATATATATTAGTGCTGTCAAACGATTAAAATATTTAATCGCGATTAATCGCATTAATGTCATAGTTAACTCGCGATTAATCGCATTTAATCACACATTTTTATCTATTCTAAATGTCTCTTGATTTCTTTTTGTCCCATTATTTTTTTCTCATTTTAATGCTCTTATCAACATGGAAAAGTGGATCGGCTTGCTTTGTGCAAATGTTTTTTATTGAAAACAACATTGGCATATACTGTTCAATTTCACACTAAAACATTCTCACTTGGGGCAAATAATCTCTCACACAATGTAACACTGTCCATCAATAAAAGGGTGAAAGAAATACTGACGAGGTCCTGATATTGACGAGGGGGCGGAGAATTCGCATCAGCTGTGTGTGTGCTGCGATGATGATCAGTTCACAACGACAAAACACAGATCACTTTGGTCTTGTCAATGGAACCATTTGGCAACTTTTTAAAAGTAAACTTTCCATTCAGAATCTTATTGGCATCCATTTCGGCGTCTCGCGCTCGTCATCCACTCAAAACTGGACGTTTTGAACGTTCCTATAACATTCAGAAATAACGTTTTTATAACTTAATGGGAACGTTATGAAAACGTTCTTATAACCTAAAATTGTTAGCTGGGGAAGAGGAGAGATTCGCGATTGCACTGAACACGTTTTAAGTGCAGGCATATTCTCTGAGCGAGCCCAGAGAAAATTCTTACAAGAGCAGCGTGTCTCTTGAGAGCGCGCGACTCGAGCAGAGAGATTCGTGCTCGACACATTATATTCCGCGCGCGAGCAGAGAGATTCGCGCTCGCGCATCCGGCTCGCAAGCCCGAACAAGTGTGTGCGGCGTGCCTGTTGTTTTGTTTCCGATCTAGCTAGATCCGCTTGCGCTTTCAAAACGTCCTCGCGCGGCGCAAGCCATTGAAATGAATGGGTTTCATCATAGCGCAGCGCCGTGCATGCCGTCCTGTTGCAAAAGCATGTGAAAAAAAAAACTACAAAGTTTGCTAGGCCATAAAGACCGTTAATCGCGCGATAAAAAAATTAACGCCGTTAAAATGGTTTTGCGTTAACGCCGTTAATAACGCGTTTAACTGACAGCCCTAATATATATACATATATATATATATATATATATATATATCCGTGGTTAGTCATGGGTCGTGTATGGCATTAAAAAAATAAAATGGCTTTAAATTTAATTTGAAGATACCTGCAGAAACCCTACAAGTACATTTGGAAATCCCACATGGATACATGAAGTTTGCGCGGTTTCTGTGCACTTTTACGTGTTTTATATATCTGGATTGTGTCTGAAGAGAAACAACATTGTTTGCATTTGAAAAACATTGTATGTATGCTAGTTCATGTAGCTAACTTATGTAAGTTACCTGGAACGATTGTTGAGGCCTCTTTTCTGCAACCTGAAAGAAAGGAACCAAATGGTAAATAAAAGAACGAGTAAGAAAGATCTCGAAAAATCTTAATACAGTGCGAGTATATTATTATGCTTCCACGAGTTGTGAATTAAACTCCTACATACATAAATCAGGCAAAAATCTAGTGTCTGCAGCTTGCAATCCTTTAAAAAATGTTGTGTTTTTAAAGTTGTGTGGCTGCGTTCTTTCGACTCGGCCCGCTTAAATGTCTGATTCCTCAGGCGGCAATAATAACAAGCAAGAGAGAAAAAAACCCGAGTGAGATTATACAAACGGCTACCGCGCCAACACAAATACACAAATACATATCAAATACACTATTTCAAATTAATTTTATTCAACAATGTTAACGTTACTCTATAATCGTTAAAAATGTAACAACTCTTAATACAGTAGGCTATGCTCTCACAAATCGGGAATGGCACATCAAATTAGGCTATCAACAATCGCGTTTCTGTGGTTTGACCTGCTATGAAGTTCAGAAAAATCATGATCCTATGAAAAATGTGTAAGTCTTACCTCTCTAGCTGCGTTTTCTTTCGACTGACTCGGGACGGGAGGGTAGAAAAGACCCCCTTCTCAAATAACCATATAGTATCTTATTGTCCGAATTCCAAATTCCTCCAGGAGGCGGGACAAAACATTGGAGTTTAAAACCTTAGACCCGAACAGAACTGTAGAAAAATAATGCAGTAGAATAATGCAGTAGAATAATGCAGTAGAATAATGCAGTAGAATAATGCGCTAGAAGAATAGAACAACAAGTCGGGTGGAGCAGACGATGGTTATAGTAACCATGTAGACGCAGAGACAAATGACCCAAATCAAGATCAGGGTTAAAACAGATTTATTCAAGCCATCTAACTCGTCTCACCTTCCTTTCTTTCCTTTGTTTTCTTTTCCGTTAAAAGTCTCGGTTCTAAGTTAAGTTTTGCTGCAAAGTTTCGTTTAAACGTTTCGACTGCAACACGCTTCCAACTTCAAAGACTTTCATCCATCCGCCAACACACCACGTGACTGGCTGCCCAAGATCTAGCAAGCACGAGGACACCGCCAGCCAAACCACGGACCCGGGAAACCGCTTTACACCGACAAAAGGGAACCCCAAAGCAAGGACAAGCAAGTAACCTCCAGACTCTTAGCTGAACTGGTGTATTTTAATATCAAATTGAATTACCCGCCTAAGAAACGATAAAAGGGTGAAATTAATGATTGATGGTTCGTTCAGGTCATGTCTTTTAAGTGCATATAGAAACTTGGGATCTCACCATCTGACTCCTAAACCCATTCTTCCTCACTCTCTTTCTTTCTTCAACTTGTATGAATGCGTGTGCGTGTGTTTGTGTTAGATATTAGTTTTATGTGTTAGTCATAGGCTTATAATCAATAAAGTATTGTTTGTATTTGAAAAGAGAAGCATTACTTGTGTTATGTGCTTACGAATTTATTGTCTTGAACTGCGATCTAAGCTACTTATGCTTTTACCCTTGATTTATTTCTCAATTTAGCTGTTAGCTGGGAATTAGTCTTTCTTGGCCAAGAAGATATTATATTTCCTAGAATTAATAATTGTTTATGCTTTCCGTTCATTGGATGAACTGATAAAATGATCATACTATTGATTCTGCTACAGTAAATTCTGAAAATAATTAAATGATTAATTAGTGATCATAATCCGTTATGAATAATAATTAATTATATTTATACGTGCGTATAAACGCTACAGGAGTGTTGCAATGCGGCGGACATACCTGTGTTAGGGTGCAGGCGGACTCCTGTGGGGTGGCGTGGTCCAACGTGAAGGAGAGCACTTGACGTCCTAACACGTAGTGGGAGGTACCACTGCCTGTTTGATCAAGATCATAGGGTCTGCCTGCTCCTGAGGAAAACCGAAACTGTCTCCGAGGATGTGAGCGGCAGGTATCAAACGCGTTGGAGGCAAGGGGAGAAAGCTGAATGCGTCTCCTTCCTCCTGCACCAGACGGTTTGAACGAGGTTGAGTAGTAACTGCACTTCGAAACACGCTGGGTGGCGAAAGTGACAGGTTTAGAGAAGGAGAGCAAGTGAGAGGTGGGCAGAACCGCTTGCGCGGTTTGTCCCAACCTCGTAAATCGGGGGAAGCTCTCCTTTTTCTGACCTTTTTCTGGGTCAGGAACTATTCGAGGAGGCTGGAGCGAAGGGTTTGTTAGACCGCTTCAGCTCCAGACGCTTATGAGGTTGCTGGCGGGGAAACGGGCGACCGCGGGCTCCCCAAACCGTAGCCAAATGGGGGATGAGCCGAGTCACTTCTCCTAGCGGCAAAATCCGGCCTATGAGAAGAACGTTCTCTGGGTTGAGACGGGGAGGGGTTAGAGGATTCCCTAACCCTCCTGGGCATAAACTGCCTGAGGGGAGCTGACTGGGATTTTGCGGCTCAAAACTTGTCAACCACAGTGTTGACCGCCTCCCCAAACAGTCTTGAACACAAGCACATAATGCACACACTTTTCATATTCACTATTCAAAGCCTGTCACCCAGAAACCAGTCTGCTTCTGTGTAATTGGTTTTTATTCTGCAGTAGGCTAAAAACCTCAATCGATTCTTTCAGAGAACACTTCAGGTTCATAACGCTTTATGTTCTATAGTTTGACTGGATAACACTTTTTACATGCTGTCTGCGGCATGGAATTGAAATAAAGTATCTAAAATTAAAATCAGGATATTTTATGTTAAACAATCATTCCCTTTAACAACAACATTTACAGGCAAAGGAACAGCAGAGGTTTGGAAATGGACTTAGTGGTGTATTTTGAATGCTACATAGAAATGAGTTGACCGTGCCCAGACGTACTCTAGACTTCAAACATACGAAACCTTAACTTGAGAATTGTTGTGTTAGCTTTGACCCTCTCTAGTTCGTGCAGGTCTACAAAGTATTTGTGTATGTGCTGTGTGTGATGTTTTCTAGCAATTCACACAAATCCTAGTTTTACACAGCATTTTCACTTCTCTAGATGATTCGCTTTTCAGCCATGCTCTTTTTTCATCTAAAATCTCCAGGGGAGAGAATTCAATATCCATTTCAGAATCCATTCCAGGACATCCTACAATAAAGAAGGCTGGGTGTGAGAATAATCTAATGATCGGAAGCTTCTACATGTGTGTCATTTATTGAGATTGTCTCAGGTTGTATAACTGATCCAATGAATGTAATGACTCACCAGACGTATACGAGGCCATGGTGTGGAATGAATGGACATATATTTTCACAACTGCAGCAGACAAATGCAACCTATGCAGTTTATGCCCACATGCACACATGAATAATTTATACAAAAAATCTGTGAAGTAAAAAAAAAAAAAAACAGTTCCCATTCTGTTATCTGGCTACTATACTACATTAATTCATTTAGCAGACATTTTAATCCAAAGCTTATGCTACAGCACATTCAAGGCTATATATTTTACAAGTATGCTTGTTCCCTATAGGAATTTAACCATAACCTTGTTGTTGCTAGCACCATGCAGGAGCTTTTTTACTTTGAGCAGTCATGCCAGAACCATATAATGGCATGTGTTTAAAAACAAATAATATAGTAACCAAATGAAGAAGGATAAAACATGGTTTCAAGGATTGGCTGCTTTGCATTGGCCTATAGTCTTTGCTTAGATAGCATACTCTATTGAGCAGTTCAACATTTTCACCTATACTGTATATCTCTTTATTGATAATTATTGATAATATTATTAAATATAATATATATAAAAATAAAATTACTCAAGAGTTTATATTATTGTTATCCAGTTAAATTTTATCAACAAACAAAACATAGATCTATGAAGATCTTGTTAGTTTGTTCGCTCGCTCGCTCACTCACTCAATCATGCATTTGTTCATTCGTTCAAAAAAGGTCCTGCCATGATTTTGTATAGTAGGTTTGACAGTTTTCATGGTCCATTTAACACATTCTGTTGACTATAAGTAACATTGTTATAGAGTATTAGTAAAATGATAGGGTAAGAATAAGTTGACAGTTGCAAAGTTATAGTCAGTAGACTGTCTGTTGGGGGAGCATCACAATAAAGAGTTAGCAAATATTAAAGCTGCTGTAGGTAACTTTTGTAAAAAATAATTTTTTTTACATATTTGTTAAAACTGTCATTATGTCCTGACAGTAGAATATGAGACAGATAATCTGTGAAAAAAAATCAAGCTCTTCTGGCTCCTCCCAGTGGTCCTATTGCCATTTCCAGAAATACACGCTCCCGGTCAGAAACAACCAATCAGAGCCAGGAGGAATGTCTTAGCAGTGTCAATCACGCTCGTGTACGCGCTGATCTGTATATATGACCCTCTCTTGCACAGCGTGCGGCGTACCGTCGTTCAAACTCAAGATTGCCGGCGTGCTGCAGCTGTGCTTATGACGGAGAAACAACCTAAACTGCCAATTCTCGAGTGACACCTGCTCATAAAACAAAGAAGTAAAAGGAAAAAGACCGATGACGATAAACAAGCGAAAAAGAAAGAATTACACAGAGCCCATTGATTCGGTGTCAAAACTCTATATCCGCATAACATGTAGATAAAATGTCACGCACTCTGTTAAGCAACAATTGAAACCTGCTAATTAACTGGCTTGTCATGTTACTGAAATAATGTATTAGCACACCTTATCTAGCATTATATATCGCTAGAATAATTACTTACATACTTTAACGTTAGTTACCGTTATATTAATGCTATCTTACTAGCTATTTATAACTTATAGAAAGAGTGCAACATAATAAAGTTACATGTGTTGCAAAATACATAATGATTTGAGGACCAAGTTTGTAGTCAAAGTATGGGCAGGCCATAGTCAATGTAAAGCATATTGTTGACGTTTAGTCCCTATTAGTGAATGTGCCATATAACTTTTTATCCGCTGTTTTCGGTGGCCCTGTTTACTAGCCTGTGCGTTCAAGACAGGCTCCGCTGTGGAGGACGAGCTGTGGAGGGAGGGCTGTAGCGCAGCAGAGAGCAAGGCGGTGGGACCTGTACATTGTGCTTGTTCAAATTTTCAGGCTAAGTCAACGTTTTCTCAAAACTCCCTACTGCAGCTTTAAGCAGTCTACTAATACTCTACTCAGAGTTAGTTGACATGTAGTTGCAAAGTTACTTATAGTCAACAGATTGTTCAGAATGATTTATTAAAATCGTTATGTATATATACACACACAACCATCTCAACTATAACAATAAAAAATGTTTCTTGAGCAGCAAATCATCAGCATACTATGATTTCTGAAGGATCATGTGATGTGACACTGAAGACTGAAGCAATGTCTGCTGAATATTCAGCTTTGCCATCAAAGGAATAGATTACATTTTGTAATCTATTAAAATATAAAACAGTTATTTAAAATAATAATAATAATAATAATAATGTTTTACAATATTATTGTTTTTACAGTAGTTAAATAATTTTTTGATTGAATAAAAAATATTCAAGCAATTCTAGACCCTAGTCATTCTGATTAAAGTTAATTGTGATTATAAAGGAGGGTTTAACTCTCTTGTCTTTCATCTAAGCCCTACATATCTGTGACTATGATCTATCAGGTGACAAGGCATCATCATCATCATCATCATCATCATCATCATCATCATTTCTTTATTCAGGACATACATATAAAATGGTCCATAGCACTATACAAGATAAAGTATACAAAGTTTTAAGTATTCATACTTGTTTGTATGTGAATTGTACACATATCATTTGTAAATGTATATCAATGTATTGACAACATCAAAATCTGTTTGATGTTGTGTTTTCCGATACATTGCCATCATCTCCTCTTCATGTCCTCTTATGTATAATGTGTGCCTGTTATCACCTTTTATCATTTTCCATTTCCTGGAACAAGCAAGGACAAACATTGAGGGATATATCTAAGCATTGACATTGGCTTACTCATCAAAAACCATTGGGTAATCAATAAATGAAGCACAGCCAGAATTACAGATGACGTTACAATGTGTCTTCGGTTTATTGATACAGCTGTAGTTATCTCACCTTCACTAATGTCTCTTGACTTGGACATCCTCCATTACGCTTCAAAACAACACATTAACACCGGCCTAGCAATGTTAGCACCCGGTCTTGCTAACTGGACCATATAAAGCAGGCAGTGTTTAGCCACCAAGTCAAATATGTAAATAATTGAAGAACTGTGCCTGGAAAAGCCTTAGTTTGAGAATGTGGTTGGCAATGAGATGGCCAGTCTGAAAGCGTGCTGATGGGGTTTTCCAATTTCCTCCTCCTACAAACCCGCACACTTGACATTTCTCTGATCCAATCCCAGAGACATCTTTGAAGAGCATAAAGCCTTGCAGAGACTGTTTCTGTTTCCACCTCATTGATTTGGAAAACGGCAGCGATGAAGGCAGCAGGGTAATTAACAGATTTGCAAGAAGCATTGTAAAGACAGCCAATGAAAGTCATCTGGCTTATTATCTATAAGAAGATTGGAACTAGTACTGTGGAATTTAAAAATGTGCCAGTGTGCACTTCAACACACCCTCTCAGAACAAACTGCTGTGGCAAAAGGCAACTTGAGGACACATTTTTGGTCATTTACAGAACATTTGTAAACATCTTATGAGGAATAACAATGGATGTTGAAGACTGATTAGCATGATAAATAGATAAATAGCAGTTTAAATGGTCTTATGTGTGAACAATTTCTAAATAAAGATAGTAATTATAAGTAATAAAGATCTCCAGAAATCCATTGTTGTATTTTAATGACATCCAAAATACAACATAATTTACAGATTTAATTTTTAACACTTTGGTGTCATGTCTGTATATTAAAGTAGGGGAGCGCGGGGCACAACCTAATGCGGGGTTAACACGGACCTTTTACATAGTTAGTCAGGATCAAGCAGGTTGTGTTTCCACTCTTTGTCTCTCGCTGCCAGAAGACGGTCTCCCGCAAATTTGTGGAAAGTTTTGATAATATTTCGTGAAGATACTGGACAAAGAGTGTTTTGACACCATGCAAGTAAATTTTTTCATCATAGGTTTTTTTCGGTTTCTGAGTTGGGTGTGTACGTTTCCAAATCTAACTTTATATTGCCTTAATCACTGTCTTGTTTGCTAAAACATAGCACCGTTTTGAAACATGTTAGCAACTCCTAGCAACTGTTAGCTAGGCTTAAAATATGTTTTACACAGCGGGGTTAGTTGTAGCACAGTGTTACAACTAAGCCGCCAAGTGTACAATGATAATCAAATGAAAACAGGGAGCCACACAACTTTTCAGGTTTGAGTATTTATTTATATATTTAACTTTGTTGGACTTTCACAAACAATGTTGGAATTTAAAATGTTTAAATTTTAGTTTACTGTGCATTGATCACTTGTTTATTTATTTAAAATATGGCCTGTTTTTAATGCAATAAACCCTTTAAATTTTTATTTTAAGCTCATTTGTATTATTATTACTGTTATTATTATTAATAATAATATTTTTTACATGCAGATACCACACACAAATCTAATTCAATTGCAATCACAATATTTGATGATTTTATTTATTTATTGCAAAATTGTGCAGCCCTGTTCTATGTCTCTATCCATGATATTGATCCATAATAGAAAGATGAGGGATGGATGTATGGATATCTATCTATACAGATGCACAAACAATATCAAACTATACAAATAAAATAGTACTGAATTATGTGTGTTACACTCAAGTGTTACAACTAACCCCTCTGTCTGTTACAATTAACCCCGCATATGGGGTAAGTTGTAACATTTGCACTTCTGTCACTTTCAGTGCAACAGTATGAAAATGGTAGGTCCTAGAAAAAAAACTTTAATTGTTCATTTGTAGCAGAGATGTGTATGTTGCTTGTGTAAAAAAAAGTTGAATCTAACTTAATATTTTTTTTAAATAATTGAGCCAAAACCAAAATGTGTTAGGTTGTGCCCTGCTCTCCCCTGGTTGTAGTAATAGAAGTAGTAGTAATACTTATAATGATGATGATAATAATAATACATTGTTGTTGTTGTAAGATAGCTACTGAAATGACAGCATTGTGCTACACTTTCAGCAAGTTTAATGAACTAAAATAATAAGAGTAAATAATAAAGATTAGTATTATTAATTTTACTATTATTTGTGTTAGCTAAAAGTTTTACAATGTCATATTTGTATCTTGTAGTAGTAGCAATGTTATTGTTTTGTTATAAGTGTCACGGGGGTGTTGTGGAGAATGTAGGCTATACGAAGAAGGAGTACGAACAAAAATCAGTGTTTATTATAATACACACGGAAACATCAGGAGATCGTAGGAGAAATAAAAATCCACATATCATTGACAAATAAACAATTTTGGACAAAGGAACTGAGGAAACTAATGGTATATATAGCACGGAGATATTTAACTAGAAACAGCTGTGACTACAAGAACCATTGGAATAAATGAGCGAACATAGGCAAAACAGAGCACACATGTGACACACTGAGTTGGCAATATTGTGCTACACTTGTATCAAATGCAATAAAATAATAAAGTAAATAGGAAATAATAATGATAATAATAATCAACATCATCATTAAGAAGGTGTACTGTAATATCTCTTATCTTTATAATTTGTACATAAAAAAACTTTAAAACTTGAAGATGAGAAAAATCCAATTTTTTCATTCACTACCCCTGTCTCATTACTACTGCTCATAACCATAGAAATCTAGAAGTAATTAAAATGGAGAACATCCAAATTGTAATGGATATTTTTGTACTTATGCATTTATTTATCCATATGTTTCCATTCATTGAGTAAACATGATGACTGCAGTGTGTATTTGCCATTGTGGGATTTTGGTAAACAGCTGCACAGCTGTATACTCAGTGCACTCTCACACAAGTCCAGACTCAGGCCTTGTCCACACGGACACGGGTATTTTTATAACCAGAGTTTTTCCTACAGCGTTTTAAAAAAAAATCCCGTCCACACATGCTCGGTCTCCGTCTACATGAAAACGCAAAAACACGCCAGCAGGCGGCGATATAAACCTTTACCGTAAAGCCACGTTGGCCAATCAGAAGCGCAAATCTGACGTCAAACACAGCGGATAACGGCCCACACTCTGACGTCGCAAGGCAAAAACCCCGGTTCCACTGTCTACACGACAACACTGTAACCGGCGTTTCTGAAAATCCTCACCCTGGCAGGGGTTTTCAAAAATGTTCGGTTTCAGTGCGTTTTCGTGTGGACGAACGGCCGAACCGCGTAAAAAAGGTCACGGTTATAAAAATACCCGTGTCTGTGTGGACAGGGCCTCACACCCGAAAACAGACACACATCCACATGGACGCATTCTTATCATATGTAAATGCAAGCACTGTCTGCAAACAAACGCTGTCTTATTCCTGACAATATTCTTAGTATCAACCATTGAAATGGAACTGTTTCCAAAACTGAAAATATGTTTTTTAACATAAAATAAAGATGACACTTCTGTTTGTCAGCAAAAGCAGTCTCTCAAAACATCTAGGATATTTCTTTGTTACAGAACCGAGCAGGTAGGCATGGATCAATATGCTACTTTTGTTATGCCAAAGGCTGCCCTAACTTTAACCTTTATGGCTAACCTTAATGTTAACCTTAACCTTTGTAATAGAAACTGCATAGAGTTGATCAAATCTGTCTTATTGACTTAAGTAAAAATTTTATATTGTTTTGTTCCTAATATGATGTTAAATGGGATACAACAGTGAATACTTTGATGACAAGCCAAACCCACAATTTATTCCTGCTGGTTTATTTTCCTCACAGAGAAGGGTAAATATAGTCCATGCTCACAGAAATTGACAGAGCATCATATTTAATGCTGAGACAGGGAATTGTTTCTTGCTTTGCCTCACAATTGATCATTGGGTTGTAACAGCTGTTGCCTTTGGGGAACCGCAGATACATAAGAACAACACAAGTACAATATAATAGGAATGGTGGCGACTATTCCCAAGAAACGTAGTAGAAATTGGTAACTGTTTGATAACTGTGATTTTTCTATTATTGTGTGCAATCTTAGAAAAAAAAAAAGGTTTAATGGGGTTCTATATAGAGCCATATGGTTATTGACTCAATTTTTAAAGAACCCCTTTTGCCAAAAAAATGCTCTATATAAGAAATGATTGCATAATATGTTCATGTTTAACTGGTTATGCTATTTTTTTTCTAGTGATAAAATATGTTTAAGAGCTGTTTAAGTCATAAAATTGTATTCAAACTAAATTAAAACTAAATCCATCAATGATCCCATAATGGGAACCCCTAAAATGTTCTATATATGAAGCGTCTGACAGAACCCTTTAAGGTTCTGTATAGAACCTTTTCTTCTAAAGGTGTGTGTTGGTACAAACATATTGTCTTTTAAGCATATTGTGTATTTGGTGTCTATTTGCATTTTTGTACACAACCTCACTGCTTGTTCCTAATTGGAAACGTTGAAGTGACAAAGTCAGGCTGGTGACAGTATAATCATGCACATGTAGTATGTTGAGTTGTGATTCATTGAACTCAGTATGAGTCAACAGTTGTGCACTGTGGTTATATATTACAAAACCCTTCAGAGGGTCACAGCTGACAAGCTCCTTCTACTTAATATCACCAACCTTGTGGAGGAACAACAAAAGTCCTGAAAATCAAACCTTCACACATGTTGATAAATGTTACAACACATTTCAATGTCAAGAATCAGACAGCTTTTCAGACTGGAATAAAACAGACAAGACAAATGAATAGCGCACGCCTAGAGACAGTCGAGTTGTCTTGTCTGTTATATGCTTTTATAAGATTGTTGCATTCTAACAGATGCCTTTCTTTGAATAACAATGACTGTATATCATGCAGTAGAGTTAATTATGATTTATTTTAGTTTAACAGAAAATGTATTGCAATAAAAAAAATGTCTCATTAGAGAACACTGTACTATATTTGGTGAAGGTCAGACTACACAGACAAAACCCCACATCTGGATTAAATTAGGGAGACCATACAGTATATGTGTTACTGTCCCACCAACATTAATTTACATCAAATTATGATAAAAAAAACACTTTGTTCATGATAAAAGCAATGAAAATATATTTACATTTACTCAACCTTACTGTATGTCATTCAAATCATGTATGACTTTCTTCTATGGAACATAAACAAAAGCATGATATGGAAAAAGATAGTTATAGTTCAGTAATTTCACTTAAATGACAATGAAAATTGCCTATTAATTGTCATTTAAGTGAAATTACTGAAATTAAATATACTAGCTTGATAAAAATGATCATTCTAGAAGAAGATTTCAGATGGCACTTAAAGGCTTTTGCATCTGAACTCTTCATATATACAGTATATATATATACACTCACCGGCCACTTTATTAGGTACACCTGTCCAACTGCTCGTTAACACTTAATTTCTAAGCAGCCAATCACATGGCGGCAACTCAGTGCATTTAGGCATGTAGACATGGTCAAGACAATCTCCTGCAGTTCAAACCGAGCATCAGTATGGGGAAGAAAGTTGATTTGAGTGACTTTGAACGTGGCATGATTGTTGGTGCCAGAAGGGCTGGTCTGAGTATTTCAGAAACTGCTAATCTACTGGGATTTTCACGCACAACCATCTCTAGGGTTTACAGAGAATGGTCCGAAAAAGAAAAAACATCCAGTGAGCGGCAGTTCTGTGGGTGGAAATGCCTTGTTGATGCCAGAGGTCAGAGGAGAATGGCCAGACTGGTTCGAGCTGATAGAAGGGCAACAGTGACTGAAATAACCACTCGTTACAACCGAGGTATGCAGCAAAGCATTTGTGAAGCCACAACACGCACAACCTTGAGGCGGATGGGCTACAACAGCAGAAGACTCCACCGGGTACCACTCATCTCCACTACAAATAGGAAAAAGAGGCTACAATTTGCAAGAGCTCACCAAAATTGAACAGTTGAAGACTGGAAAAATGTTGCCTGGTCTGATGAGTCTCGATTTCTGTTGAGACATTCAGATGTTAGAGTCAGAATTTGGCGTAAACAGAATGAGAACATGGAACCATCATGCCTTGTTACCACTGTGCAGGCTGGTGGTGGTGGTGTAATGGTGTGGGGGATGTTTTCCTGGCACACTTTAGGCCCCTTAGTGCCAATTGGGCATCGTTTAAATGCCACGGCCTACCTGAGCATTGTTTCTGACCATGTCCATCCCTTTATGGCCACCATGTACCCATCCTCTGATGGCTACTTCCACCATGTCACAAAGCTCTAATCATTTCAAATTGGTTTCTTGAACATGACAATGAGTTCACTGTACTAAAATGGCCTCCACAGTCACCAGATCTCAACCCAATAGAGCATCTTTGGGATGTGGTGGAACGGGAGATTCGCATCATGGATGTGCAGCCGACAAATCTGCGGCAACTGTGTGATGCCATCATGTCAATATGGACCAAACTCCCTGAGGAATGCTTCCAGCACCTTGTTGAATCTATGCCACGAAGAATTGAGGCAGTTCTGAAGGCAAAAGGGGGTCCAACCCGTTACTAGCATGGGGTACCTAATAAAGTGGCCGGTGAGTGTATATATATATATATATATATATATATATATATATATATATATATATATATGCTTTAACTTTTTGAGCTAGTATAAAGAAATAGTATTCAATAATAGTATGCAGACAATTAAATAATAAACATAAATGTACTGTACATTTTACATATTTTATAAATTTGTAATTCTGTTTTATAATTTTGTTTAATATATATATTTTTAATTTACATCTTTAGTGGTGTAATTATAACACATTTGATTCTGAATAATTGGGCCTGAATAAATATGCAACTCAAAACACATTTTTGTCACGAGCGTGTTACAGAAGGACAGACCATTAATTATGGACTCAGCAGGAGCTACAGCTTCATGTGCAGAAATAACAGTTGCTGACATGGTGCAGCAAGTACGTGAAGCTCTCCTTAGCCCTCAAGGCCAGTCCATTTCAGCGAGGGGTTCACCCACTCAACATCACGACCTACCACAAGCCAGGCCCATGGTCAATCCGTCTCCATTCTCTGGATCAGCGGAGGAGTGCAGTGGATTTATTTTGCAGTGCCAGCTCGTATTGGAGATGTGGGCTCATCAGTTCTCTACTGGACGTTCTAAAATGGCTTATATCATTTCTCTGCTTAAGGGTCGAGCTCTACAGTGGGCTCATACGATCTGGGAGCGGTTGGAATGAGCCCGCCTTAATTTCCATCTACCGCCAGGGATTGGAACCTTGTCTGCGTCTCCAGTTAACCCCTTATGATGACACCATGGGATTGGCACAATTTATTTAGTTATCTATCAGAGTTTCCCACCGCATGCAATCCTGTATTCGTGAACAATCACTGACCTCCTCTCAAAGCAGTCAGCGCCCTCCAGAACCCAGCCTTGGGCCTATGCAAGTAGAGTTTACAGGCCTTTCGTCAGAGGAACGTAAGAAAAGAATTAATCTTCGACTGTGCCCATACTGTGGACAGAAGGGTCACTTCATCGCTCAGTGTCCCTTTCGACCGACCCGAACCTCGGTGAGTTCAATATTAACTGTGAAAAGTACTCTGAATTCCCTGTGCACTCCAGTAACGGTTAGCTATGGTCTTGTATATCATACAGTCTTTGAGCTCCTTGACTCTGGAGCCGCCGGAAACTTTGTCTCCAAACAACTATGCCACCTATTAGACATACCCAAAATCCCCCTCACTCAGAACATACCCATCAACTCTATTCTGGGCAAGCCTCTTGGCCGGGGCTACATCTCATACAAGACACCACCCATTAAGGTTCAAGTTGGAGTACTACATCTGGAACAAATTCACTTCCTGGTTCTAGAGGGCTCCACCATGGAAATCGTGTTTGGCTATCCCTGATTGTGCAAACACTCACCTGTTCTGTCCTGGCATACTGGTGAAATAATGAAGTGGAGCTCTGAATGTTTCAAAACCTGCATGGCTCCCATCCGACGGCCGACACACCCCAAGGAAAAGATCCTGCCACAAGAACAAGCGGTGAGTATGTGCACCACCTCAGTTGAGAGTCCAGCCAGTGATGGTCCAATTAACATCGCTGATTGCAATAACTCCTTCCTTGATGCATTTTGCCCAAGGAAAGCTGCCCAACTTCCACCCCACAGACCATGGGACTGGGCCATTGAGCTGCTACCGGAGGCGACAGTGCCAAGAGGGTGAGTTTACCCGCTATCGCTGCCAGAGCAGAAGGCCATGGAAGAATACGTCAAGGAGGCACTGGAACAAGGATACATCTGTACATCTACTTCCCCTTCCGCTTCTAGTTTATTTTTTGTTCAGAAGAAGGATGGAGGACTATGGCCATGTATCGATTACCGTGCCTTGAACAACACCACCATTAAGTATCGTTACCTCCTTCCCCTCTGGCTTGGAAATGCTCAGGGGCACAACCGTGTTCACAAAGCTCGACCTCCGTAGCGCCTACAACCTCGTTCAAATAAGGAGGGGAGATGAATGGAAGACAGCCTATGTTACTACTAACAGGCACTATGAATACCTGGTGATGCCATATGGACTGGTCAATTCCGGGAGTACCTCTACTGCTTTGTCATCATTTACATCGATGACATCTTGATCTGCTCCCGGAACCTGACCGAACATCGTCAACACAAAGCCCTCATGTTAGAGCGTCTGCAGAGGGACCAGCTGTTCCTGAAGGCGGAAAAATGCTCGTTCCATCAACACAGTGTTCAGTTCCTTGGTTACATCATTGACAAGCATGGCATACAGATGGACGAGGGGAAAGTGGAAGCTGTTCGTCCTTGGCCCATTCCAAAGACCATCAAGGACCTTCAACGCTTCCTTGGATATGCAAATTTTTATCGGAGATTTATCCGAGACTACAGCACCATTGCAGCCCCTCTAACCTCACTCCTGACGAAGGGACCTAAGATGCTAAGTTGGAACGACAAGGCCTCTGCCGCAAACCCAGAGCTTTCCTTCGTTGTGGAGGTATCTACTACAGGTGTTGGTGCTGTATTGTCTCGGCAGGGGATGCCAAAAAAAACCCACCCATGCGCCTTCTTCTCCCATAAACTCTCAGAGGCGGAGCGGAACTATGATATAGGAAACAGTGAGCTCCTGGCAGTTAAACTGACAATTGAAGAGTGGCAACACTGGTTGGAGGGTTCAAAGTATCCATTCCAAGTTATAACTGATCACCGGAACCTAGAATACATTCAATCCGTGAAGAGGTTTAATCCACGTCAGGCACGCTGGGCTTTGTTTTTTTACTCGGTTCCAGTTCACAATCTCATACCGCTCTGGTTCCAAGAATATAAAGGCTGATGCCTTGTCCCGCCTTCATGCTCCAGACCAACAGTCCAGCACACCTGAACCCATCCTACCTCCATCAGTGTTCGTCTCTCCTATCCAGTGGGACATTGATGCACAGATCGCTCAAGCCATGGAAACTGAACCAGCTCCGCCTGACTGCCCTCGAGGAAAACAGTTTGTACCATCCACCCTTTAAGCAACCCTCCTTGACGCTGTGTAGTCCTCACTTGACACTGGCCACCCCGGTAACCAACAAACCCTCTCTCTCCTTCAAGCGAAGTACTGGTGGTCCCAAATGCCTCAGGAAGTGCGCCGCTTCGTGCAAGAATGTGCCATCTCCAAGTCACCCCGCCATTTACCAGCTGGAAAACTTCTCCCGCTGCCCATTCCTGATTGACCATTGTCCCACTTTGGGAGTCGACTTAAATGACAGATTTACCCGAATCTGAAGGTAACACTTCCATATTGGTGGTGGTTGATAGTTTTTTCCAAAGCGTGTAAACTGATACCCCTGAGAGGATTACCATCTGCATTGGAAACAGCGGAGAGACTCTTCCAGGAGGTATTCAGAAACTATGGTCTTCCGGAGGATATCGTATCGGATAGAGGTCCTAAATTTATCTCACAGGTATGGAGGAACTTCATGAAGTTACTTGGTGTAACAGTTAGTCTGTCCTCAGGGTACCACCCACAGTCGAACGGGCAGTCGGAGAGAAAGATACAAGAAATCGGTCGCTTTCTGAGGACGCTCTGCTCTTTAAACCAACACAGCTGGAGTTGTTTCCTTCCTTGGGCCGAGTATGCACAGAACTCTCTTCGACATGCAGCCACGGGGATGACTCCATTTCAGTGCACACTGTAAAAATAAAAGGTGCCTGGAGGAACCTTTTGGGGTTCTTCACTTTGCCACACCGGCGGAATCATCTGTAGATCCTCTAGCCACCCTTTAAAATGGGGCGGTTCTCTGAGGAACCACACAGGTTTCTAATAACCAAATTTATTTTATTTATTTTAATAAACAAACAGAACCAAATACAAAATAAGAATTGTTTATTACATTTAAATCGATTTTAATATTTTAATACATACACTTCCATGCACTTGGGAAAAAGCTAGAAATTGTCATGATTCTGCCATCATGTCTTTGATTTTTCTAGTCTTGTGGCAGGATCATGGCAGACCCATGTTTTGTGTACAAGCACATGGCCTTTTGCTTGGGCCATGTGCTTGTGTTGTCTCGTTACGTTACCCCGCCCCCTTGTTATCCTCGTCTTGTCATTGTCTAGTCAGTTTCACCTGTTCTTGTCATTAGTGTCTCCCTATTTTATCCCCTTGTGTTTGCTGTCCTTTGTTGGTTCATTGTCATACTCTGTCTATCATTGATCATCGTGTGTCTATCCTTATAGCACACTTCTGTGAGTACTTTGTCTAGTTTCAGTTTATTGTATTGTGAGTTTTTGTTATTAGTTCCTTTCTAGTCAAGTCTTTATTTATTAGCTAGTCTTAGTCTTACTTGTTGCCTCGAGTCTTGTTTTGCTCCCTCGTGGGTTTTGTTTTCTCTGTTTTGTCCTCAATAAATTGTGTGTAGAGCATTCAGTCTGCTTTTGGGTTCGTCTATAATAATATAACTTTTCTCCTTCTGCTTCTTCTTCATATTATTATTATTATTATTATTATTATTATTATTCATTGCTGTTGTCGTTTAACACAAGAACAGCCATGACGGTAATTTCTGATCATAGTCACCCGGGCCATCGATTGTTCAGCAAGCTGCCATCGGGCAGGAGGCTCAAAAGCATCCAGACCAAGACCAACAGGTTCAGGGACAGCTCCTTCCCCCTAGCTGTTAGACTATATAACTCGTAATGCACTTCCTTCATTCTGCACCAAACATAGACTGTCTTTTATACTTTTTATTTTACAATTGCTACTTAACTAACTGGACTTTAGCATATTATTTGTATGTATCTATGGCTATTATATTTATTTTATTGTTAGTATATTTATTTACCTATGTGGATGTGATAGGATGTTTTTATCGGCAACGTTGGGGGGTAGGATCTAAGCATTTCATTACATAACTTGTTATTCCACAAAGAGCCCTCTTCACTGGTCCCGTCCAGCAAAGAGCCCTCTTCACTGGTCCCGTCCAGCAAAGAGCCCTCTTCACTGGTCCCGTCCAGCAAAGAGCCCTCTTCACTGGTCCCGTCCAGCAAAGAGCCCTCTTCACTGGTCCCGTCCAGCAAAGAGCCCTCACCGCTTGCCCAGCTCCCAGAGCCTGTCCCTCATCCAGTCAATCTCCCCAAGAATTTTTTTGGGGGGGGGCCCTAGGTCCTCGCCATGGCCACCCGAAGGATCCTCACCACCATGGACGCCCGAGGGTTCGTCTGCTCCGCCCTGGCCACGCCCACGTCCTGCTCCGCCATGGCCGCATGGTCCATCCTGGAGTCCGTCCTCCTGCACCCGGTCCGCCTTCCCGTCACGGACTCCAGGATGCCCACCCCTCCACCCCTGTTCTAAGGCGTGAGGTCACGCCTACCGGGAGGGGGGAGTAATGTCACAGTCCTTGTCTGCACCTGTCTGTCCTTGTCTGCACTACACTACCCAGAATCCTCCTTGTCTCCACACCTGAACTCACTCCCTCACTTACCAGCCTGTTCATCGTTATCATCTGTGTCACCTGTCTTCACCTTGTTATGTTTGATTTGTACTTATATTTAGTTCCTTCAGTTCAGTCACTCTTGGTCAGTAGTTAGTCTTTCTTATAGTGTTGTGCGTTGTTCTGCCTGTTTGCCTGCTTGTACCTGTTTTTGAGTTTACACTTAGTAAATGTTTGCATTGGAGCTTTTGCCTCAGCCTCCTTCAACCCGCACCACAACCATGACAGTAAGCCTATGTATACTGAATCAAACTTAAATATAAACACTGGATCCATTAATACTAATGCTTTCTTTTTTTCTTCTCTTCAACTTTATATCTGTTTAAAAAAAAAAAATTATACTGCGTCAGACTAAACTGGGAAGGGTCACAGCACTTACATATTGTTGTCCTATTGTTAGTTTAACAGCTTCCATTGCTCTCCTCATTTGTAAGTCGCTTTGGATAAAAGCTTCTGCTAAATGTAAATGTAATAATAATAGGATAATAAAAATCTTAGCGTGGCCTCACAGAATTCCTCCAGATGCTGGCTTTAACATAAGACATCTTACAATAACCCTTTTATAGAATTCGAGTTGCTCTAATTTCCACCAAAGCACTTTGAGGTCTCATGGTAATGAAAAGGTGACTCCAGAACCTCCGAACTGAATGCAAAGTGCTTAAAGGATCCCATAACACAGACACACAGAGATCCACTCCTCCCCAATACCAACCTGGGCAGAAGGTTTGGCTCTCCACCAGGGACATCCGTCCTACCCTCCGGCTACCCTGCAAGAAATTAACCCTCTGGGGTCCAAGGTGTTTTGGGGGTCCTTGAGATGTTTTGACATACTCTGACATTTGTGCGTTTTTCAGTTGCTTATAAACAAATTACTGGCAAAGGTGTAATTACACTCTATTTAGCACAAACAGGGCTACCATAATATGTTATCAACATGTATGTACATGTTTGTATTTTTGAGAGAATATTGTTTATGCGTGGTTATTGAAAAAACTAAAACTTAAAGTTTCTGAAATAAGGCCACAAAACACATACTAAATATGTGTCCACAAGACTTTTCACTAATGGATGTTGTCGCCTAGAGTTTTTTCTTCAAAATGATCTGAAAATCATCCTGCCTTATCATTCACATAAAACAATAGATTGGTTTAAATTTAAAAATGACACTTTTTGTTTGGAAAGGCAATATGTGCAGGGGTGTGACCTGCTGTGATTCACACCTGAGAAGACAATGGGCTCGCATAATGAGCGCATAATGGGGCTGCATACTAATGACCCTTTCATTCAGGTGTGCCACTGAGCCACAAGAATGCAATGACAATATATATATATATATATATATATATATATATATATATGCCTATATAATACAAAATTGGTTCACAGTTCCAATTATTTATTTATTTTTCAAATTGTGCTTGCAAATTGTATAATATCAAATGTAAACATTTCTAGTAATTGTGCAGTTAATTCTCATACTGTTTTTACAGAAAGTTTGGGAATATATCCCAAATGTGTCACTAATAAAACACAATACAAATAATTTAAAGAGGAGGCTTATATTGAGCTTTTAAGATTTACCTAAGATTTATTTATATGTAGCCTACATATATTTTTGCTATTTTAATAAAAAGGTTACAATTACAACAACAATTAAAATTAACTATATTTCAAATGTAATCTTTCTTTGTATATACTAAAGTATACATTTTATCATACATATTTCACAGTTGCGGATTAATTAGTTTGAATATAGCCTACAATCAAACAAACACTATAATAACATCTTAGCAAACAAGCTTATTTGATGTGGCAGTATTTTACAGTAAAAACGACATCTTGTCTTTCATATGTAACATATCGTTTTTATGATTAGGACATATAAATGTTAATTTGCAGTTTAATACGTTGCTTATACAAAAATATTTTATTTCAACATATTTCAGTCGATTTTTACTCATCTCAGTATTGGAATATAGTTAGGTAAAAGCTGTTCATTCATTCACACACAAAAATGCGATTCATATTCAAACAGTCTTTTTGTTTACAGACACTATTTCAGAATACGGCTGATAGTGGAACCTCGGATTCAGGAGGAACAGTGCGGTTTTTGTCCAGGCCGTGGAACACTGGACCAGCTCTATACCCTCTACAGGGTGCTGGAGGGTTCATGGGAGTTTGCCCAACCAGTCCACATGTGCTTTGTGGATTTGGAGAAGGCATTCGACTGTGTCCCCCGAGGCGGCCTGTGGAGGGTGCTCCGGGAGTATGGGGTCCCGGGTCCTTTGCTAAGGGCTGTCCGGTCCCTGTATGACCGAAGCAGGAGCTTGGTTCGCATTGCCGGTAGTAAGTCAGACTTCTTCCCGGTGCATGTTGGACTCCGGCAGGGCTGCCCTTTGTCGCCGGTTCTGTTCATAATTTTTATGGACAGAATTTCTAGGCGCAGCCAGGGGCCGGAGGGTGTCAGGTTTGGGGACCACGCGATTTCGTCTCTGCTCTTTGCGGATGATGTTGTCGTGTTGGCCCCCTCACACCAGGACCTTCAGCATGCACTGGGACGGTTTGCAGCCGAGTGTGAAGCGGCTGGGATGAGAATCAGCGCCTCCAAATCCGAGGCCATGGTCCTCAGTCGGAAAAGGGCGGCTTGCTCACTTCAGGTTGGTGGAGAGATCCTTCCTCAAGTGGAGGAGTTTAAGTATCTTGGGGTTTTGTTCACGAGTGAGGGAAGGATGGAACGGGAGATTGACAGACGGATCGGTGCAGCTTCTGCAGTAATGCGGTCGATGTACCGGTCTGTTGTGGTGAAGAAAGAGCTGAGCCGTAAGGCAAAGCTCTCGATTTACCGGTCAATCTACGTTCCTACTCTCACCTATGGTCATGAGCTTTGGGTCATGACCGAAAGGACAAGATCCCGGATACAGGCGGCCGAAATGAGCTTTCTCCGCAGGGTGGCTGGGCGATCCCTTAGAGATAGGGTGAGAAGCTCGGTCACTCGAGAGGAGCTCAGAGTAGAGCCGCTGCTCCTCCACATCGAGAGGGGTCAGCTGAGGTGGCTCGGGCATCTGTTTCGGATGCCTCCTGGACGCCTTCCCGGGGAGGTGTTCCGGGCACGTCCCACTGGGAGGAGACCCCGGGGAAGACCTAGGACACGCTGGAGAGACTATGTCTCCCGGCTGGCCTGGGAACGCCTCGGTGTCCCCCCGGAAGAGCTGGAGGAAGTGTCCAGGGAGAGGGAAGTCTGGGCATCTCTGCTTAGACTGCTGCCCCCGCGACCCGGCCCCGGATAAGCGGAAGAAGATGGATGGATGGACACTATTTCATATCGCGATTAGAACAAAGCACTTGAAAATAAAGAATGTACCTATTCCTCAGCTGGATCCGTTGCTCCTCCAAATGAAACTACCTGCACTTCTGAGGTAATTTTTTCCAGGATTATTATTAAGATAGTATTATTCCTCACAGCGTCGTAAATATGAGTCTCTTTCGGTGGGTTATCCAGCTGATGTGGGCGTGGATCGCCTCAGAGCATTTGTGTTTGAATAGAGCGCGCGCTCCGTGGGCGTAGTCAAATTAACTTTAATGACCTGAGACGAGAACGACTATCATCTCTCTCTTTTCGTACAGATTACATAAAATGAGAAAATTTGTTTTTTATATAAATTACTTCATTTAAAAGAAGATAATTCAGGCTTCATGCCTGTGTGCCTGTATACCTGTTTGACTGAGTATTTGCAGAGTTACAGTTCATTTTTCGGACGCGTTTCAGAATAGACTTCACTGACAGAGAGAACGCAGAACGCGTATCATGTTTATTTTTCTTTATTAGGCGAAAAGCACAACACTTTGTTTTTATTGTGAGGTTCCACAAAAAAAATAAAAACTTAACAGGATCGAATGATGTACAACACTTATATGTAAGATCAAAATCAACAGAGTAATTTGAGTCTCTTTTGCACTGATAAGGAAAAAAGTGAGCTGGTATCGCCGGCGAGACCGCCGACCCCAGAGGGTTAAGTCCACGTTACATTGGTCCTTTCCCTGTTACCAAACAAATCAATCCCGTCACTTACCAATTACAACTACCCTGTGGCTAAAAGATTCATCCCAGTTTCCATGTGTCCCTTGTAAAACCTCACCGCCCATCTCAATCTGCTTCCTCCACAGAGTCCGGTGCCTCGGATGGTCCCCCACTGCCTCTCCTCCTTGATGATGGGCCCGCATATATCGTCAACGAGATTCTGGATTCCCATCGCCGTGGATGAGGACTAGAATACCTGGTCGACTGGGGGGGGGGGGCTATGGCCCAGCGGAACGTTCCTGGGGTGCGTTTCCCGAAAGCATCGTTAGCCAACTATGGTCGCAAGTTCCGTCGTTACCAATAGAGTTCAATGGGATTTGCGACCAACTTGCGACCATAGTTGGCTAACGATGCTTTCGGGAAACGCACCCCTGGGTGGCAAGGAAAGATATCCTAGACCCTGCGTTACTTGCCCAGTTTCATGAAAGTCACCCCAACCTTCCTGCACCACGACCCAGAGGAAAACCATGGCGATGGGTTTGGCGTCCCGCAGGAGTGGTCCGTGGGGAGGGGGGTACTGTCACGAGTGTGCCGGGCTCTCACTCACCTCTGCACTCATTCACCCGCTCACGCTCTCCAGATTATTGATGATTATCACCTGGTCTCAATTGGAGAGCACGCTACTTAAGCACAACAGTTTCAGTCCTTCCTTTGTCTGTCCTCAAATGTGGTTACGGACCTGTTTTCCTTCTGATCAACTTACCTGCTGTTTCCTGGTTTTGGGATCACAATTGTTTCCATGGATTATTCTCTCCTGTGTGTTTTCAGCGCAAAGACTGTGTTTATTCCCCTATGTATCAACGAAGAACAGACTCAACAGTGCTGACACCTTTGTACTAAAGACTATTTAAGTTAAGTTTGTTTATCATTTTCCGTTTAGGTGCTTCACGGAAGATGTTTTGTTCTCATTATCTTTTGTTTTGCATATTTAGCCGAGTGGGTTTTAAACTCCAGTATTACTGGGTTTTCGTGCTCTTAGTGAGCTTCCCTTGTTTTCTGATCACATGTATGTGAGATGATGATGCACTTGAAATATTCACCTGAATACTTACCTGTACCAATTTATGTTGAATAAATTCCTGCGTTTTGAGTCCATCTCTATCTCTCTTGTGTTTACGCCTGTGTTACAATTTTGGGAGACTAACTGTGAGTGTGTTATGATTCATAATGACAAACAGTTTTAATATTAGTATAAGTAGAGTTATAACTATTCATATTCAATATGCCAACACTAGACAGTTCATCATTTCAGAGACTGTGCCAGCTTTCAGAAACCGAAAGATATTTGAATTCTCTCATGCTCAAAAACTTTGCCCAATAGGATCAAAGATAGCCATGTGTTTTACTGAGTATTTCACCTTTGTTAAATCCTTAAAAGAGAAACAAAGATGAGGATAGCCTCTCGACATCTGCGGCAGGCCTGCATCTTTGTATCATATTCTTATTCATCTTCTTACATGTGTAAACATATTTCTGATATCTTTCTTTCCTTCTACTCTATATAAATGCATGGTTTAGAAAGATAACATGCAAGTTATTGCTGTTAGCAGAACACTTTATCACTTGTATATCATTACACTATTTTTCAAATTAGCTACTGTACTGCCTTTACTCCAACAGAAGGGGCTATGAATGTGACCACCTTCCAAAACTGCTGAATATGAGAATTGTGTCTTTGAGCCTGAGTGCAGTGGTTGTTTTTGCTTACTCTCACACTGCATTTGCATGTGATATGTACTCTCAAGTTGCACTAGTCTGCTCAGATCAGAAGAATTATCATATTTACATGCTTTTGATTTCCTCCTTTTTCATATTTTACTTTCTATTGATTAATATTACCTTGTGAAAGAAAAACCCATCTATAAAGTTGTCTAACATGATAAATGGGGCAACGTTAGCATGAGAGATGGGAAATGCAAATGATTGATCTATTTAGTGTGTGGTTCTCTGGGTAGGGAAATACTATGTGTGCGTGTGGAGAATATCCATATCATCCAAGACAGGAAATTCTGATCCCTCATGTGCCTCTGCCCGTGCAAGCATTTTACAACAGGGAATTAAATCTCAACACAGGCCACCTGGGTGTGAAACTATATAGTACATACCAGAGATAAACATGTCTTTTCATTGAAATGGGGGCATGGGGTTTAAGGAGTTCAGAATAATTCATATTCGGCAGATGAAACTACAATAAAGAGCTTCTTTAAATGAGTATGTCGCTGTAAATTCTTTAAGTCAGTCTGCTCTCTCTTTTCTGTTTTAGAAAACCCCATTGAACAGTAAATCTGTGTGTCCCTGCCAATAAGAGCATGTGAGATTGTGGGCTGCTGAAAAGGCAGCCAGTCCTTGCCATCTCAAAATGAGTGGTAACTCAAACATGGTGGTAAACAAGTCTGTTGTGAATGGCAATGAACAATTTAATAAAGTTTGTAATGTTTTGTAAAGTTTTAATTTTCCATGCTGTATTTTGAAAAATGATGCGGTCATGAACCACTTTTTTATTTATTTATAATGTTCTTTGAGGTCCACTTATAATGATGGCAAGATTTTTACATTAAAAAAAAAATTAATTTAGAATTAGGCTATTTTCTATCCTGTTTTTGACCTCTCTTTGAAACAGTCTGTTTTTATAGGTGGGCAGCATTCGACTTGGAAGTAAACGCCCACTGCTATGATCGGGTAACAGTTTTTGCATATTAAAATCATTTTCAACGTCCCCGAATGATCCCGAATCAGAAGACATGTGTAGGTTACACATCAAATACCAAGAATACTCCAGTCTGTGGCAACTTGGTAGTTATATCTTGTTACATAGTTGAAACATTTACATTTCAAAATTCATGACCCCTTTAAAGTTCCCTGAGAGTAGGGAACGAGTATTGCGTAGCCAATACGCAGTGGGGAAACTCCTTTCCTCGAGAATATTGAAGCTTATAATTTAAAACGCAGTGCAGCTGCACAGCAAATACCAACCGAGCTACTAGCTGCCTGATTGGTTCGCGCATCTGAGCTGGCTCGCCATAGGATGTGCAATAGGCTCACCACAACACATTGGCTGTGCTAAGGCTATTGCACATCCTATGGCGAGGCAGCTCAGACGCGCGAACCAATCAGGCAGCTAGGCGCCAAGCACATCAGAGTCCGCCAGAATGGGCGTGGCTTAAGCTATAAAGCCCGCTCCATTTCACCATAGCACAGGTTAAATCGACTGAAGCGAAAGAACCTGACAGATTGCAATAGTGCGGCAGGCTACGCAATACTCGTTCCCTACTCTCAGGGAACCGAGGTTACATCAACCTCAACGAATTGTCACTTCGTATTGCGTAGCTAACACGCAGTGGGGACGCAATGTAAAACGCCGCACTATAGCAACGGACTCTGTCTCGAACTGGGGCCTAGGGTGACAAACCGAGGCTCACAGTGAAACACAAGCCATAATAAAATCAACGAACAAGACCTGAGTCGGGTCCTAATGACATAATGAGGGCTCATGTTGCCAGTAATACTTCCTAGAACAATGTTGTGCTTAAGGACAGTAACTTGTTAGACTGATAAGACCGGACGACCGTCGGGTCGAGCTATCACACCGAGAGGACTCTAGCTTGTAAGTAGGGTATCTCCAAATTATAGAACCTAACAAATGTGGGCGGTGAGGACCAGTTAGCCGCTGCACACATGTCTTCAATTGGTATACCACTGGACCAAGCCCACGAAGAGGCGATGCCTCTTGTAGAATAGGCTCTAGCACCTATGGAACCATCCTGTCCCACTGAGGCATATGCCAGAGACATGGCATCCACTATCCATCTCGATAACATCTGCCTCGTGACCGGGAACCCTTTGTTGCGGTCGCCGAATCACACAAAGAGCTGTTCTGACTGCCTGAACGGTGTAGAACGCTCCAGGTAGATTTTGAGAGCTCTGAGAGGACAGAGCACATTAGCTTCTCCGTCGTTCGCCAAGGGAGGAAGCGCTGATATGGTAATAACCTGCGCTCTGAACGGAGTTGAGAGCACATTAGGTACGTAACCGTGTCTTGGTTTGAGAGTGACTCTGGACTCACCAACCCCAAACTCCAGTCAGGATGAACTCATGGAGAGTGCCTGCAGATCGCCCGCGTCCAAGAGCTCTTGAAGGAAAGAAAGTACCGCTGGTACTTCACATGACTGGGGTTCGAGGTCCCTAGCTGGGGTATTGTATCGAGACAGCATGTCCACACCCAGATTCTGGATTCCCGGGACATGAGCAGCTCTCAGGGAGCGCAGGTTGACTTGTGCCCAAAGGAGGAGTTTTCTGGCCATGACATACACGTTGCCTGACCTGAGGCCGCCCTGGCGATTTATGTAGGATACCACCGACATGTTGTCCGTTCGGACTAAGACGTGGTGGCCACTTAGGTCCGTCAGAAACTCTCTGAGGGGTAGACAGACTACTCTCATTTCGAGGCAGTTTATGTGTAAGCTCTTCTCTGTGTTCAACCAGAGGCCGGAGACAGGCTTGCCCTCGTGCAGCGCCCCCCAACCTAGGTTGGAGGCATCTGTAAAAATTGTCTTTCTTCTGAACACCACGCCCATGGCCACACCCCACTGGTACCAGTCCGGTGTTTTCCAGGGAGCCAGGGCCCTTATGCAGCCGTGGTTCACCTTGATATGCAGGCATCCTGAACGCCATGCATGTGCTGGCACGCAGCGTTTTAGCCAGTGTTGTAGGGAGCGCACATGCAGTAGTCCTAGTTGGAGTACTGACGATGCTGCAGCCATAAGACCCAAAAGCCTCTGAAACTTCTTGAGGGGCGTGTGCACGCCCGCCCTGAGAGAAGCCTCTAGGCTCTGAATAGAGAGCGCCCGCTCTGTTGTAAGCCAAGTTCTCATTTGTGTCGAGTCTATAACTGTGCCCAGAAAGATTACATTCTGGCTGGGTGACAGTTTGCTCTTGGGAAAATTGATCCTCATGAGGGCTCTGTTCAGATGTCTGAGGTCCAAGATGGGCCTGGTGCCGCCATCCTTCTTTGGTAGAGAAGACAGAGACGTGAAAAGTAGCAGGAGATTAAATCTGTGCTATGGTGAAATGGAGCGGGTTTTATAGCTTAAGCCACGCCCATTCTGGCGGGCTCTTACGTGCTTGGCACCTAGCTGCCTGATTGGTTTGAGCTGCCTCGCCATAGGATGTGCAGTTGCCTCAGCACAGCCAATGGGCTAACTAGTAGCTCGGTTGGTATTTGTTGTGCAGCTGCACTGCGTTTTAAATTATAAGCTTCAATATTCTCGAGGAAAGGAGTTTCCCCACTGCGTATTAGCTACGCAATACGAAGTGACCGTTCAAAGTATCTATTGTGTTCCACATAAGAAATAAATGAATACAGTTTTGGCATAACATTCTGTTGAGTGAATGATGACAGAGTTTTCATTTTGGGTGGGTATATCCCTGTAAGACACAGTGTATGAAAGGGCTTATAAACAACAAATGTATTTTTTTTATACAATTTGTTTTAATCCAATAAATGCCAATAAAAAAATAAACTATATGTTGTAGTATCAGTTGTTTTTACAGTTGCTTTGTTAGTGATTTACACTAGCTTCTATAGTTGTCTATATAAACTGCAGGGGCATTGGCAGAACTTATCCATTTCATTAATAGCAACATTGCTCTCACCTTGAAGAAATATGAGACCACTGGTGAAATATAGCTGTCAAAGCATTATATGACAGTCACATTTATTGAAAGAACACATTAAGGATGGATATTGGTCTGATGATACAAAAGCACTATATAAATGATCTAATGAATATCAGACTTCAGACAGCTCAAAGTCATATGAACGTTAAAGTCTGAGTTGATTTTAGGGGGCAGGAAGATGTACTGCTTGAGTTTCACCACATCCTTATTAAACGAAAGGACAAAAAAAAAAATCTAAATGCAGGGGAATGATAGTTAACTAATACACTAATTTACAGGAAAAATAGATAAAGAAAGGAAACCGAGAAGAAAGAAAGAGACAGTATATCACTTCTATCTCCTGAACCTGATAAACATTACACTATCTAGTCTCTTGAGTCTTTCCAATTGCTTGGCTACTGTAGTTCATGTGAGCTGCTGACCTGTGCTGTAACCTTTCAGTGGAGACACAATTATCACCTAGCCAGAGGCAGAGAAATGGATTGATCTGGCTGTAGTTAACTGTAATTCATTGGTCTCTGTCTACATTAAGAGTCCTGTGGGCAGGATTAATGTGGCAGAGGACCTGATAAACCCACCTAGTTCTCTAATAATTTCCCAGCTCTCCTGTTGTGTGCAGAGTGAACTGTTTGCACTTGGGACAAAAACATTGAAAACACAAATCCAATCTCAATATAGAAGTTTGACTTCTGGATTATTTCATATCGGACAATGTTAAAATACACTCACCTAAAGGATTATTAGAAACACCTGTTCAATTTCTCATTATTGCAATATATAATCAACCAATCACATGGCAGTTGCTTCAATGCATTTAGGGGTGTGGTCCTGGTCAAGACAATCTCCTGAACTCCAAACTGAATGTCAGAATGGGAAAGAAAGGTGATTTAAGCAATTTTGAGCGTGGCATGGTTGTTGGTGCCAGACGGGCCGGTCTGAGTATTTCACAATCTGCTCAGTTACTGGGATATTCACGCACAACCATTTCTAGGGTTTACAAAGAATGGTGTGAAAAGGGAAAAACATCCAGTATGCGGCAGTGCTGTGGGCGAAAATGCCTTGTTGATGCTAGTGGTCAGTGGAGAATGGGTCGACTGATTCAAGCTGATAGAAGAGCAACTTTGACTGAAATAACCACTCGTTACAACTGAGGTATGCAGCAAAGCATTTGTGAAGCCACAACCCGCACAACCTTCAGGTGGATGGGCTACAACAGCAGAAGACCCCACCGGGTACCACTCATCTCCACTACAAATAGGAAAAAGAGGCTACAATTTGCAAGAGCTCACCAAAATTGGACAGTTGAAGACTGGAAAAATGTTGCCTGGTCTGATGAGTCTTGATTTCTGTTGAGACATTTAAATTTGAATTTGAATAGAATTTATTTCACACACACACATCATCATTTTAAAGACAAATTACAATAGTAATAGGAAGGTTATTGTGTGAAAAGGGGGGACCCCAAAGAAGCTATTAAAGCTTTTAAGAGGGGGCCCAATATCTACATACAACATATAACATTCAAGAAAAACTCACTCCATAAAAACAAATAAATATAAATACAACAAAACACAAGCACTACAAACAAACAAACGATCTCAGCACAAATATAACACTTCCAAAATGATCAAAAAATATATGTTAAAAGCAAAATTTCCTTCAGATTTTTTTTTTTTAAAACGGAGACAGAATGCACCAATTTAAGGTTTTCCTCAAGCTTGTTCCAAATCTGCGGACCTCTACAGACTACACTCAGGCTCGTACATTTCAAACGTCTTATTTTACCAGTAATTAACCCTTTCCCTTGTGTGATATGTATGCTGGGGTCGACTGATTGGGACAAGTTCACACAATCTGTCATTTAGCTTATGAACAACCTGGAATATCATACAAGCATTATGAAAAGCATTGTATTCTGTAAGTCTTAAAGGGATACTCCACCAGTTTTTCTTATTAAACTATGTTATTCCCTTAACTAAGACGAGTTGATACATACCTCTCTCGTCTCAGTGCGTGCACTATATCGCTCTGTATTGCCGCAAAACTATGTTAGCACTTAGCTTAGCCCATGCATTAAATATGGGCCAAGCAGAGAAGCGACCAAACACTTCCACGTTTTCCCTATGTAAACACAGTTACTCGAGTAGTGTAACTTGACCTGGGCTGGTGACACAAAATAAACCGTTGCGCTTTTCTAAGCGTTTAAAATTGATGACTATATTGTATGGCGGAATACCATAACAAGTGCTTTTGAGCACTTCGACTTGGCGCAATAATATCTTCACTTGTGAAAAGTCCTCTCACCGGCTCCCGCTTCCTCTCCCCCTCCCTCTGACATTTCCGTCAATACAACCACGTGACATGCGCCGGTAGTAGTAGTTCGAGCGGAGTTGACGAAGTAACAGGTTGTTGGAAGCTAGTTTGTGTACAATAATGGTTAAAGCATGCATCGTAAAGGGTTGTGAAAATAAGGAGAATGTAGTGCTGTCATTTTTCACCGAATTCCAACACACCACATACAGCGGAGAGCTTGGTTAGCTGCTTTGAACAAGAATCCCAAAACACCATTGATGACTCTGAAGAAGTGGCGTGTTTGCTCCGAACATTTCACAAAGGAGGACTATACCTGCACAGGAACACGCCTAAAGGATGAGGCTACACCAACAATATTCAGATCACTTACAGAAAGCCCGTGGTCTTTCGCCAGCTCCGGTCTGTTCTGGATCATATCTTTCTTGCCTCTCACGGTCCATAAGAGCTAATTCCTCCTCCGTGTACTCGGGTTCAAACAGATATGGCTCTGGGTCTGCTACAAAGAAGTCATAATCATCTACAAAGTCCGCCATTGCAAATGATCTGCAGTTTGCTAATAGCACAGGTAGTAAAAGTCACGTTGGTTGTATTGACGGAAATGTCAGAGGGAGGGGGAGAGGAAGCGGGAGCCGGTAAGAGGACTTTTCACAAGTGAAGATATTATTGCGCCAAGTCGAAGTGCTCAAAAGCACTTGTTATGGTATTCCGCCATACAATATAGTCATCAATTTTAAACGCTTAGAAAAGCGCAACGGTTTATTTTGTGTCACCAGCCCAGGTCAAGTTACACTACTCGAGTAACTGTGTTTACATAGGGAAAACGTGGAAGTGTTTGGTCGCTTCTCTGCTTGGCCCATATTTAATGCATGGGCTAAGCTAAGTGCTAACATAGTTTTGCGGCAATACAGAGCGATATAGTGCACGCACTGAGACGAGAGAGGTATGTATCAACTCGTCTTAGTTAAGGGAATAACATAGTTTAATAAGAAAAACTGGTGGAGTATCCCTTTAATAGACCCAGGCGATGAAACAATAGACGCGAGGGGGTATTTGGCTCAGACCACGTCAATACCCGTATGATTTTTTTTTTGTAAGGACTGTATTTTTTTTTCAGGTAGCTAGTAAAAGTGTTACACCATATGACATTGCAATAATTTAAGTGGGACTCAAACAAGGTTTTATATAAGATGACAAGTGCTGACTGTGGGAGAAGATGTCTTACTTTAAAAAATAGTCCAACATATTTTGATAATTTTGTTATTAACTGGTCAATATGACATTTGAATTCTAGACATTCATCAATAAAAACTTTTAAAACAATAAAAACGGGCGGGTGGTGGCCAGGAAGGGATAAAAGCACATCTGGTGCAAACCGGCATTAGCTTCTGTGCCTCAGCAAGCGATCTGTGTTACTCTGTCTCTGTCTATTTATTGTTGTCTGTTCGATATTATTGGGAAGAGTTATGGCGAAACAACTTTACAAACTCTGTGCTTCTCCCTGCCCGCGTTATTTAACGGGTGGGGACACACACAAGGTTTGTGTAGTTTGTTTGGGAGTGGAGCATGCGGTGTCAGCCTTCGAGGGGGCTGATTGCCAGCATTGCGAGATGCTTCCGCTCCGCTCCCGCCTGTCACTTTTCGAGGAAAGTGCCCGGGCTCGCGATTCTCAGGGTGACAGGACCCGTGTCTGCCGAGGCAGCGCGGAGAATGCATTCCTGTGGATCGCGAACAGGATCTCTTTACGGGGTTGGAGACGGGTCCGCGGATCTTATCTCCTCCCTTTCCACGAGGGATCCAGTGCTCTCTCGCCGGTCTCGGAAGCCCGGGGAGAGAAATCAATGCTTTAGTGCTCTACCTCCGAGGAGGTAGATGTGCTGGGCATTGAAAGTGACACAATCATGGTGGAAGTAGATTTGCCATCTCTTCCCCAGCGTATGAGAAATATGTATAGCCTATATATATATATATATATATATATATATATGTGTGTAGTTTATATATTATATATAAAATAAAGTGAATATATATAATATATATATATATATATAAGAAATAAGCTGGTGGAGGTGTTTACTAAGGCTGTAGATAAATTAAATATTTAATGGCCAGCAGAAATAAGGGGGCACTCTTTCTAAAAATAAAATAAATTAAACGAGTTTCCTTCCCTCTATTTTTTCCACCTCCATCACGGGGAGTATCGTCCCTGAAGGCGTCGGCTTCTTTCACTAAACCATTAAAGAAAACTATTTTTTAATATAGTGGGAAATGCATATATGGCAGTGGGTCTAGCATGAGCCTGCTTGCACACTATAGCAGTGCTACAAGCATATCAGGCTGACCTGCTGCGGTATTTGGACAGAAGTGAGGGAGTTTGGCCCGATGGGGTTTGAGAACTCCGTCGGGCCACAGATTTATCTCTCAGGGATGGCAGCCCTTGTGGTCACTGAGAGACACCTCTGGCTCAATTTGATGGGAATCATGGAGAAAGATACAAGATAATCTCTCCCTCGCTATGTCCAACCCCCTGGGGCTGCTGGGCGTGAGCAGCTCCAGCCGTCTAGTTTCTCATACACAACACAGCAGCCAAAGCCTTCAAAGCAGAAGCCGGATCCGAGGACCGTTCTTCATGCTGAGAAGGCTGCGGCTCAAAAGAAAAGGTCTGGCGCCACCGGCATCAGACCGGTGAGGGCAGCCCCAACCGGGGTGGAATGGTGTACACCTCATTATACGGTGCCCTTTCCATCTCGGTGCCCTCAGGGGAACGTTCTGCCAACCCCGCCATCCTTGGTGCTTTGGGGTGCAGCGGTCTCCAGCGAGCTTCTGGCGCAGCGTCAACTCGACATTGCGTCGGACTCGAGCCCTCTGAGGGGGGTTCGAAAGCAGTCAGTTCGGGTGGTTCCTGCCAGTATGCTTCAGGTCCCCAAACTGGCTGTCTTTATTACACCAGAGGCCAGCCTCGAGGGGCTGGTTCCCTTGGTAGATTTTCTGGCAGCGCGGAAGCTACTGCCAAATATATCTCTATGGGTCCTGCAGTTAGTAGTAAGAGGCAGATTTGGTTCTCGTCCTCCAGGCTACAACGGGGTGTTGCTCACGTTAGTGCATTCCGAGCAGGCTCTGGTAATGGAGCAAGAGGTAAAGGCCCTGTTAGCAAAGAAAGCTATAGAGCAGGTGAACTCACCCGACATTGCATCGGGTCTTTACAGTCGTTATCTCATTGTTCCAAAAAAGGATGGAGAGCTGCGTCACATACTAGATTTTGTCTGTTGGAGTGTTTGGTGCTGGAACTCAAGTCCAAGATGCTGACACTCAAACAGATTGTGACTCAAATCAGATCCGAGGACCTGTTTGTCACGATAGATCTAAAAGACGCATACTTCCATATCTACATCCTCCCTCAGCACACGAGGTTCCTGAGGTTTTCTTTGGGGCAAAGAACACCAGTATCAGGCACTTCCTTTCGGTCTAGCTCTATCACCCCGCACATTCACGAAGCGTGTAGATGCAGCTCTGGCCCCGCCAGGCTGCAGTGCATACGCATTCTGAATTGCATAGATGACTGGCTGATTCTAGCGGAATCAGAACAGTTAGCGGTTCGGCACCGATGGTGTCGTTCTCGCTCATATGCAGATGTTGGGGTTGAGGCTCAATGCCAAGAAGAGTGTGCTTTCTCCAGTACAGAGAACCACTTTCCTTGGTGTGGTATGGGATTCAGTGACGATGCGGGCCACTCTGTCGCCCGTTCGTGTAGCTGCTATCCTAACAGCCACAAAAGAGCTGAGGCTAGGCCAGTCACGCACTGTAAAACAGTTCAAGAGACTGTTGGGTCTTGTGGCAGCAGCGTCCA
Source organism: Rhinichthys klamathensis goyatoka (assembly GCF_029890125.1). NCBI lineage: Eukaryota > Metazoa > Chordata > Actinopteri > Cypriniformes > Leuciscidae > Rhinichthys > Rhinichthys klamathensis. The sequence goes on from NW_026606877.1 coordinate 1,285,280, forward strand.
ACGGGATACCTTTTGGCCTGCTGTACATGAGACCTTTACAGTGGTGGCTCAGGACCAGAGGGTTCTCCCCGAGGGGAAACCCACTTCGTATGATCAAGATCACGTGGCGGTGTCTCCGCGCCTTGGTTATATGGAGGAAACACTGGTTCTTAACCCAGGGTCGGTGTTAGAAGCTCTTTGCCATCGAGTTGTGATCTCGACAGATGCTTCCCTCACCGGCTGGGGAGCGGTATTGGAAGGCCGCTCAGCTCAGGGCTTGTGGAGGAGTCATCATCTCTCTTGGCACATAAATTGCCTAGGGATGATGGTCGTCTTCAATGCGTTGAGACATCTCCTCCCAGACCTGAGGGGCCATCATGTGTTGTTCTGGAACAGTGACTGTTAGGCCTCAGGGCAGCAGCATCCAATGTGATACCCTTTGACCTGCTGTACGTGAGACCTTTACAGTGGTGGCTCAGGACCAGAGGGTTCTCCCTGAGGGGAAACCCACTCCGTACGATCAAGATCACGCGGCAGTATCCCCGCGCCTTGGTTATATGGAGGAAACTCTGGTTCTTGACCCACAGACAACACGTTGGTGGCCTCTTATTTTGGTCCCTCAGGAAATTACACTGTCTGAGGGCAGTGTATATTCCAGGGGGGCCAGAATATTGGAGCAGACACCCTGTCGAGGCAGGGGCTGAGGCCAGGGGACTCCACCCCGAGGCGGTGGAGCAAATATGGGAGTTTTACGGCCAGGCAGAAGTGGATTTGTTCTCGTCTCAGCATACAACGCACTGTCCACTCTGGTTATCCCTCACTCAACCAGTCCCCTCGGGGCTGGATGCTATGGTGCAGATGTGGCCAAGGCTACGTCTGTACGCATTTCCCCCTGTTGCTCTGCTCCCAGGAGTTCTGGAGTGAATCCGCCAGGATGGAATAAGCCTATTTAGTAGCACCACCCTGGCCGAGCTGAATTTGGTTTGCGGACCTAATTTTTCTCCTCGACGGACCTCCCTTGGAGGTCCCGATCAGGAGTGACCTTCTGTCTCAGGCAAGGGATGCAATATCGCACCCCCGGCAGGGGATTTGGAAACTGTGGGTTTGGCCTCTGAGGGGGCCCAACTCATAGAGAGTGGTCTCTCAACCGAGGTTGTTGAGACCATTCTAAGCTCCAGAGCTCCCGCTACGAGGAAACTATATTCACTATTTCGAGAGTTTTTCACTTCTTGGTGTTACCAGCGTCAGTGGGATCCGGTTAACTGTTCAGTAAACACATTATTCGAGTTTCTGCAAGAACGCTTTGTATCAGGTCTATGTCCTTCCACGCTTAACCCTCTGGGGACCAGAGTGTTTTTGGGGCCCTTGGGATGTTTTGACATGCACTGACATTTGTGCTTTTTTCAGTTATTTATAAACATGTTAATGGCAAAGGTGTAAATTCACTCTATATAGCACAAACAGGGCTACCATGAAGAGTGAGCAACATGTATGTACATGTTTGTATTTTTAAGAGAATAATGTTTATGCGTGGTTATTGAAAAAAATAAAAATGAAAGTTGCTGAAATAAGACCACAAAACACATATTGATTATTTCTTCACAAGACTTTTGAAAATTGTATCACATAGTCTAGAATATTTGCTCCAAAACTATGTGAGAATCATCCTGACTACTCATTCAGATAAGTCAATAAAGTATTTTACATGTTTAATGACGTGTTTTGTTTGAGAAAGCTTTATGCGAGGAGGCGTGATCTCTCATTAATATGTGTGGCATTCCACACCTGAGAAAGACAAAGACCCTCCCACAATGGCCCTATTAGGTGCTATCAGGCCATATCATTACAGGAGCCTTGCACAAAGAATGAGGCGATTTAAAAAAAGAATGGCTTTTAGATTGTTTGGATTTATATAAGGAAAATACAGGGTGCATACGTCTGGACACTTCTATCACACACCCTTCACCATATAGACATGGTTTTATTTCAGTTCAAAGTTAGAGTTGGAAACATCTTGAAAAGAAAATTGTCTTTTTCCATAAATGTCTTAGTTTGATCATACATATTTCAAAGTTGAGGATTCGTTATTTTGATATAGCTTGAACAAACACTATAACATCTTAGTTGATTAGTTTATTGACAAAACATACTATATATTTAACATATGAGCAGAAACTCCTAACAAAAGCTTATTTGATGTCTATTTTAGAGTCTGTAACAGTGCGTATCTGTGCGTTCATTCATTCATTCATTCACACACACACACACACAAACATGATTCACATTTAAACAGTATGCTATTTTTCCGTTTACAGACACTAACGTTATTCTATATCACGATTAGAACAAAGCACTTGTAAGCATAAAACACTTACACTTCTCAGCTGAATCTGTTGCTCCTCCTCGAAGTGAAAATAAACCAGCACTTGTTCTGTGGTAAATTGTCCCAGGATTGTTCCTCATATAGCCGCGCAAGACGACAGTAGATTAATCTGACTAAAAAATAATGTGTGTTGTCAGAGTTTATGGGCGTTAACACGTCTCAATGTGTTGCTTCACATATTTGCGTTTGAATAGCGCGTGCTCTCCGTGGGCGTCACATTACCAGAGATAATCAGCTGAGAGAAAGATAATGAGACGGGCTGACACGTCTCTCTTTTTATATAGATGACATAAACGGAGAATATTAATTTTAGTTTTGAATCGGATCATTTAAAAGTACAAACTCAAATGATTTAAAAGATATATTGCTTATGGCTGGGTGAATAGTATTAGCTCAGTTGTGTTGAAGATTAGAGACGTGCTCCAGAAAAAAAGTTCACTGTGACTGAGAGGCAGAAGGCACACCCTGTTTGTTTTCTTTATTTTACAAAAGTACAATATTTTATTTCGATTGTATGTGGGTACATAAAAAAGTAGACATTTAACAGATTATTTTCATATATTTCTTAACTCTATATGAACAGAAATGATGGTAGTACTTTAAGTCTATTTTTCTGCTATGTGAAAAAAAACGAGCAAAACGCGTTTCCTTCGTGGCACTTTGAGGCTGAGGCCTGCAACTTGCACTAGGGTGCTGGCTTGGGACCTGGCAATAGTTCTAGAAGGCCTATCTGGGGCTCCCTTCGAGCCCTTAGATTTGGTCTCAGAGAAGTTCCTTTCTTTTAAGACTATTTTCTGCTAGCTATTTCGTCCCTATAAGAGTCAGACCTTCAGGCCCTTTCGGTCCCCACCTGCCTTGACTGCACCGGGGATGGCCAAGGCAATCTTACCCGAAACATGGATATGTTCCAAAGGTCCCTAACATTATTCCGAGGCCTATTGTGCTGCAGGTTTCTGTCCTCCCCCATTTTTCGGACCAGGTAAGGCTGAACCTCTTGTGCCCAGTGCGAGCACTGGACACTTATGTTCGTCAGACTTCTCTGTCGAGAAAATCCAACCTATTGAGCATATAGATAGTCGAGACTATTCTTCTTGCTTGTGAGTCTTCTGGCCAACCATTTGGTGGTCAGGGCTCATTCCACTAGGAGTATGGCTTCTAAGCGTATTATCTGGAGTTCTCTCCAAGACGTTTGTGATGCGGCGGGCTGGTCCTCACCGCTCACATTTGTGAGGTTTTACAGCTTGGACCTGGATGCTGCTCCAGGATCCCAGGTGCTTGGTGCAGTGTGACAACAAGCTGACACTCAGGCATTTGAAAGTCTAGTGGTTTGGGTATTCTCGTTCCCAAAGAGTCGTTGACGCATCGCGAGTTCCCTCGAAAGGGAACGTCTCAGGTTACGACTGTAACCATAGTTCCCTGAGAAAGGGAACGAGACGATGCGTCAGCCTGCCATACTTCCTGCATCCCTGTGATCGGCTTGCTTCGGCAATTTTCGAAGCTAATGCCGGTTTGCACCGGATGTGCTTTTATCCCTTCCTGGTCATGACGTCACCCGCCCGTGACGCTCATTCTTTCCATTGGACTAGTTGACATTGATGCTCAGACGCATTCACGCTGGGGGCGTTCCCAAAGCGTTGTTGACGCATCGTCTCGTTCCCTTTCTCAGGGAACTATGGTTACAGTCGTAACCTGAGACGATTTCAACAGAAGCTCAAAATATGAATGAATTGTGTTTTATAAATTAAACTAGGGGCATGTATACAGTAAAGCTAAATGCGACACCTGCAATGGATAGACTGACTTTTTAAGTGTTTTTATTATTCAGAAGGCCTGGTATTTCAGTGTATATGTGATAAGCAACACTGTAAAAGGCATTTCATATTTTCCCTCAGCTCAAACATTTTATAACATTTTGCAAATATTTAGTGAGACACAATTAGTGACATACAGGCCCTGATACTGGTTCAGCAGAAGAAAACATTTTCATACAGGTTTGGAACAAATTGAGGGTGAGTAAATGATGACAGAATTTTCATTTTTTGGGTGAACTATCCCTTCAAGGCTATGTTCGGACTGTCAGCAATTTTTTTTTTTTGCATATCCAGATTTTATCCACATTGGTTTTGCGTCACTCTTAACATGACACACATTAAAACATTAAAACGTGTGGCAGACATGCCGGAAGTATTCATACGGTATTCAAACAGTGTGTCCAAAGATTTTGGCCGTGACTACAGCACACAACACAATAATATATACCAGTGCAGAACTCCTCCGTCACATAAGAAAAAAATCAGCGTCAGAGGAGTTCTGCACCGATGATGTGATCAAAATGATGCACCTCCATTTTTCCTCCATCCGTTTTGAAAGCCTCGTCACAAACATGGGTACACCTACGGTATGTTGTTACCAAAGCACCCCAAGCAGATAGGTTGGTTAGGTCTGAACACACAAATATTTTTTGATCACTTGCAATTAATAGTGCGGACAGTTTGCCTGAAAATATCTGAATTCGATTTGCCTGCAGTCTGAACATTGCCAGATACTTCTTTCAAAATCATGAAAGAAAAAAAAACGTACCCCCCCCCCCCCCCCCCCAAACTTTTGAATGGTAAAGTATATTAAATAATATACTTTATAAATTTCACTATTTGCCTAACATACCTTTATCCACATAAAACACAGTAACTATGCCAACACAGCCCATTTTTAAGCTATTTCACACCGTATGGGCTCCACATAAAAATGTTAGCCGGGATTTTCTCTGAATCTGAGTTTATAGCTGAGCTAAACCTGTCTGTCACAGGACAGATCATAGTCTAGGAGACACAATTTCAGTCAACTCAATTTTGACAAAATGCATAGGTTTAGTTATTGCGTTGTACCTTTGAATAGCTACAGTTGATTTTGTATATTAAACTGTAAGTAATTTTATATATATTTTTTTTTTAAATGGCACACTTCACTTTTATCATCAGCATTCTCAGAAGTGAGAATTCCAGCCTCACAGCATGTGTTTCTAATGCAATTCCTGTAATACCAGATAAAAGTGTCATGGCTTTGTTTTGCTTTGTCATGTTTGTGAGTTCGGCCATGCAGGGCGAGAAAATGCCAAGGAGGAGTTAGATGATATACTCATAAGTCATGACACTGCGCAGTAAATCTGGTGCAGGTGTGGCTTATTGATCTCCCAAGAGAAATATGGTCCTTCCATTCTGTTTCTCTTCCGCTGATATACGGCCACACTGATGTTGTAAATGAGTCTCAGGGCCATCCACGGAGGTTTGGACAAAGGGCAATATTTGAGGCTGAGTTATCAAAACATGCTGGAAATCTTTTATCCCTGAGTAAACTTCACCACACATTTTTGGTCATTCACATTGGTAGAGAGAAATAAATAATGTTACATAGGGAGCAGCTGCAGAAGGAGATCAGTATAAACAGGCCGAGATGATGTGCAGAGAAGCAATGATGTGATGTGTTTTTTTTTTCCTTCAACAGTGTAAACAGAGTAGATTGGGGAGAACTTAGGCGAAGCTGTGTGGGAGGATGAATCCAGCGAGTCCAATAAAGAAACACATCGAATGTTGTTTCTCCAGGGGAGCTCCTATATTCTCTGTGTAACTGAGGGGAATATTAGACATGCCTCCTGTGTATACCACAGTTCCTTATGTGTGAGATTGCATTGCATTATAGTGACACATTATACTTGTTTGTTTGTTTGTTTCAGGGTAAGATTGGCATTACTGTGTGCATGTGTTGATATGTATAGAAGGCATATAAATATTATTAATCATATTAATGAAGGAATTGTGTGTAAAACACTAATGTGGTGTGTTTATAATTGCATCTTTATTTGAATTGAAGCATAAAGTGGTGGCCTCTCAAACAGACCATGGTGAATAGAGCGATATTCCTCTTCTTCTATTTCAGACAATGCCTAAAACTCATGAAATTGTTAGTTCTTGGAAAGTGATGTGCAGGAATGAGCCATGCATAATGTATTTTTATTGTATCTAAACACACATAGTTAACCTCAATCCTTATGCTATGTTGCTTCTGGCGATTTGCGACACTTTCATGAAATGTTCAGTAAATGCAAAATGAGCATTCAGGTTTTTTTCAAAACAGATGATTGTATGTATCGTGAGAGTTCAGAAATCGCATTTGAAAATATTGTACAACCTACACTAAACCCTAAACTATCTAACCGATAGTGTTAAGAAAAAAAAAAAACATTTGCTGAAGCAACCATGCCATTATAGCTTACTTCTATAAGTCTTTGTGCCCCTTTATCGTGACTATTGATTCACGGGACTCGTACCTGAGCGCTCCGCATCACAAGTGCAATGCTGTACCAGGTGAGCTACTGAGCAAGTTTACTTCGATAGAAAAGCCATGGAGCTGATTATGTGTTGCTTTTATCAAAATGTGTTTAAATCATGCACTATAGTAAAAGTGTTTTTGAGGTCATAGTATAGTGCAAGGAACCGCACAATAAGTCTCCATAAATCTATAATCTTTCCCTATAATCAGAATATGTGTGAAATGATGTGTGAGATGTTGTTTTTTTTACATCCACTATAGTGTTAATTTAAAGTCCGTGTAAAGTCTAATTTAAGTATGTGTTCTGAGTTTGTCACACCAGAGAAAAATTTGTTATTAGCCACCCAGCCAAATTTGAATGATAAAAAAAGCCGGCAAGTACATAAAATAAGCTATCAAAATCTTGAAAAAATTAGCATTATTCTCTACTCTCAAAAGCTGGGGGCGTGTCCGCTGGCTGCGCTGAAACCACGCCCACTCGCGGGAAAGCTGCCGATGGTGATATTCATAGACAGTAAAAGAAATGGACACAGCGACCCCATAGATTTTAACGGAGAAAGTTGAAGCCCATAAAAGCACTCACTTCCTGATAGCCAAGTGCACTGCGCAGGCTCAAACTGAGCTTGACGACGTAGATGTGACGTGAGCAACCGTTCTGACCTTCTAGTAGCTGTGCCGAGACAAATCTGAATTGAAATCTGAAACAAATCTGTTGTTGAAATATTTTGTCCCGTTGCTTTTATGAACTCTCCATCTATGGGCTTCTCCCTTGACTTTATGCCTCCATGTCCACCCGATTGCCTCATAGACAGTAAACGATTGCCTACGAGCTTCTACTTCTGTCTATACGGTAATTTCTCTACTGTGCGACAGAGCGTCCCGTGGTTATGACGCAATCGTTAGCCTATTTTTACAAAAACGGCTTCTACGGGACCATAACGTAAGATACAAAGTAATAGAGCCTTTTATCCATTGTCCCGTTTCTTAAGAAATAAATAATGGACAAATTGAGTCTTTGGACGCCTCAGATGTAAAGTTATTCGCTGTCAAAGTGACGCCAAAATGAATGGGAGTCAATGGGATGCTAACAGTAGGTGATAGCCAGCTACAATGGCGGCCCCCAGAGGAAGCTTCAGTTTCTGGCGGATGGATTACCCCCTTGGTGATATTAGGTGATACTGCTTTCGGGACGGGAGGATGAAGGCCGAGGCGGGAGATAGTCGGTTCGGCCCCATTCACCACAGCGGATTATCAGTGAATCCCAGTTGTCTCCGATGAAAGTTTATAAAACTATCCCGTGTAAAATGATCACTACAGAGGCGGGTGATCCTCAGCGCTCCATCAAGGTTGGCTCTTCACAAAATTAATCCACCTCTTCTTGATGTGATCGTTTTTAGGAAATTTAAATAAAGACACCGATCTGTTTTGTACATGATCGCATCCAGGTAGTAGCCTACGCATTTCCGTGTCGAAGGCATAGCTAGATAGCAAACTGTAGGCTGTAGTAACTAATAGTACTGACAGTAACTCACGATTGAGCGCCAAACTGATGCGAATGTGCTCTATTGTTAGGGGAGGGGCCAGCCTCCCGTGGCCTCAGTGCGTCATCAAGTAGGGGGGTGTCCACGAGCTCAGGGGCTCCAGTGCGTCATCGAGCCCTGTTTTAGCCCCGCCCAATAAATCCGGAAAATAGCAATGGTGAAAAACTCCACAATTCAGTACTTCACAGGTCACAGTCTTTGTAATATGTTTTAGCAATACATTTCTAACATTTATAATGGGTTTAGAATTTTTTTTTTTAGAATTGCCTTTACAGGGACTTTAAGCTGGAGACTGCAGTGAGTTGTATGTATTGTACAGTGATTTGTATGTGTATGATACTATGTATATGTTGCTGTTTGGCTGCTTCAACCAATTGACAGATGAATATTTACCAAAATTCAGTAGAGTTTGATTGGATGTATTGGATTTCACATCAACGACAAAAGAAATGGCTAGTTAAGAATCCTACATCAAACGATGCATTACTCTGATATGGAAAATAGCTATGTAATTGTGTTGCTTGTTATCTAGCAAATGTTACTCAAAATTATGGGCATGAGATGTTTGCTGCAGAGAGCAAAATGACACATACAAAAAAATAATTAAACAAAAACATAGCAAAGAACTTCAAAGAACAAACCTGGATGAGAGTAATACTGAAACATTATCACTGTTCATGTCAGATCATGTTCTCTGGACTTCAAATGTATATATTTACAGTATACATAAAAGTATTTAGCAACGTGTTATTTTATATTCTTTTTTGTTTTGTTTTTGTATTTTCTTGTTTGCAGGACTAAGCAATGAGGACAAAATAGGCTGTAGAAATGTAGTTTCCAGTAGCTCTACAGTAAGCAGGAAAACCACATGAATTCCAGTCTATATTTCTTGGCTTGTATAAATAAGGGATAATATAACCTCTGCTCTGTCTATTAGGGACAAAGTAGAACAACATTTTTCATTTAAAGATTCAGTGTTTGACAGCCATCATATAAATGCATCACGGGACCAGCAGTCAGATTGAAAGTGCAAATTCCTCTTAATTTAGACCAAGTGGTTCACAAAATTTCCACCATGTTCCTTAGCTTGATGCGTCAGAGGAACAGATGGAGAACACAGAACAGTGGCAGAGCACAGTTATTATGGTCTTGCACATTTACGAAAAAGAAGAAGAAGAAGAAAAAAAATCACTGCAACCTAATGGAGTCTTTGCCGGATCCGCTTTCCCAAGCCTGTGAAAACACTGATGCAAATGTATATTTTAAAGATCATGATTCGTAGGGAGTTTTGAGCATTCCCTCTTTGAAGCAGGAGCTCAGGGGCTTTTGGGAGGGCAGTGCACTGCTGTATCCCACTGCGGTTCAGGAAGACAAAAGTAATATTCTCTGGTGAATTAATGCAGTGTCGCTAATTCTGTCTTCCCTGCCTCTCCTCTCTTAGTGCCGTGGGGTTTGAAAGAGCGAATAGAGTAATGAACATGGAAAAAGAGCGACTACTGCCACAATTCAAAAACAGGCAGCTGAAGGATGGATGGAAGGCATAAAAAAACACTGAAAAGACTACTTAAATCCCCTACTTTTAGAAGAGGACTCAAATGATAAAAAAAAGATCATAAACCTGAAATAGTACTTCATTCAAAAAATATTTTAAATGGACAACAATGAACGTTCCACATGGCATATGCATTAAATAAAAAAATATCAGTCATTACTGGATATACTGTCTATGACAGAATACTGTAGGCCTATAGGCAATAGACACTGAGGAGTCTAGCGATTTGGTATTAATCAAAGAACACAGGATGTTTTGCTTTAACAGAACATGTGTGGCTTAATGTTATTTAGCACAGCATATAATATTGACTCACCCCTTTATTTATTTAAAAAGGGGAAACATTTAGCTTGCGGTGAAGCACAATGGAAGTAAATGGGGGGCAGATTTTGAAAATGTAAAGTTTATAAAAGCACTTACATTAATTAATTTGGTAAAATTAATTAGGAAATTACTTTTAGGGTTTATACAACTTTTATTTCACAGTTAATATAAATGTGGTTTACATCTTGTGTGTATACTATTGAAACACTGAGTATTTTAACATTTATAGGTGTTACAGAGTATTTTAAAAATATACTTTTTTTGGAATGAGTGTTACTGTAAGAATCCTGATGTACTTGGATGTAAGGTAAATAGTACACCTTGCTGCAACTGAATAATTTATATCCCCGTATTCTTGCCCATATGGCACAGTTATATTGTTTTGTAACAGCTCTATTCAGCTTTCAGCATTTACATGTCTTATTATGTCGCCACCACCAATGATAATCCTCTGCGCATGTCATGGGTGATACAACCTGTAGAGGTGCTCTTCAAGCATGTTACATATAGAAAGAGCAATAAGCCTCTAATCTACCCCTCTGAGGATTTTTAGAAGGGTTTTTAAAATTTTTGGATGCTGGTAACCAGCTGTGTCTGATGTGATGTATATGGCGATGTTCCACTTTATTGAGTGTAATTAAATAATCATATCAAATCACCAGGGACTTGCAGTCAAATGTTGTAGGCCATGTTGGATAAGTATTCATACCCAACTCCATCATCCACATTTGAACCAGCCAGAATAAGGATTTGCTCCTTTTAGGCTAATGAAGGGTATAATGTGGTGTGGTAAATCGACAGTTCAGGTTTGCTTTAAATTGTTTAATTTTTGAATGTGGGTACTCCACAGTCTGTCAATACCGCAAGCATTCAAAGAGATACTGCACAAAATGTGAATGTCCATTAAAATGTATGTAATTACTAAGCGCAATAAGTATACTTAACCCATTAAAATAGAGATTACTACTAAAATAGCATTATGATTTGGATAGAGAAGAACAGTGTGTTGTAAGACCACAATATTTTCTGTTGGTTGAAGATGTTTGTAACATTTTCCAGTGTACTTCTAAAGAACCCACAAAGACTGCACAGAATGGCACAGTTTATACGCAACATTTTCCATAGCTGTGAGAGACTAAAGTAATGCACACACACACACACACAGTTTTGCTATCTTTGTGGGGACTGTGCGTAATAGTTTTAATAATGTACAAACTGTATTTTCTATACCCTAATCCTACCCCTAAACCTACCTATGACAGAAAACTTTATGCAATTTTAAATTTTCAAAAAAATGTCATTTAGTATGTTTATTTATTCATTTCCCTCATGGGGACCGCTGGATGGTCCACACAATGTAATATAAACCTGCATACACACAAATTTATTATACAGTATAATATATATATATATATATATATATATATATATATATTTAGGGGTGTAACGATACACGTATTCGTATTGAACCGTTCGGTACGAGGCTTTCGGTTCGGTTTTCGGTACGCATTTTTGAACCGAACGGTTCGTTGGACCATTTTTCCTGCCGACCAAAATTTCGTTATTTCAAATGAAGGCGCGTCACGCGTGGCAAGCGCGCTCATAATGTGCGTGACCACAACATTGCCCAACATCAAATGGCAAATGTAATGTAAGCGGAACGAAACCACTCGTTATTGTGTGGTTGAAGGACCGTTTATCAGTTTGGACAAATACAGCGCGAGCCGATCTTAATCATCAGCACTGTTACTACACAGCCAAATCCAGTAAAGAAAGCATTTGAATTCGCCACTGAAGTAATAACATCGCTGCAAGATCTAGTGAGAAACATTCGCATTTCTCCGTTATTAACGGATCAAACAGCGCTGACGTGGAAACCAGGAAGAAACATTGTGCCATGAATGAACTATCCAGTGTCCACAGATCAGCAACATTCACCATGGGTTTACTGTAGTAACACTACTAACTGTAACCATGGAAGTTTGGCAGGAATAGTAGGCTATAATGCTTTCAAGTAACATCACGTCGGTTTTATTTTGACATTATGAATACAATTGCTGCCCTCAAATGTTAATCTGAACTAAAATAAACCTTTGTTTATAACTACTACAATATTACATTTAATTTTGTCCAAGGAGCTGTTTTGTTTTATAAGCTCCTAAGAAAAGTCAAGTATAGCTCCATCATTGCTCAAAGTTAAAAAATATCATACTTTATGATGTTAGTTTTAATAAAAATATAATTAAAAAGATTAAATCAAGGAAATTTCTCTGGCATTTCTTTCTTTTTGCTGTATCGGAAACGTACCGAATCGTACCGAACCGAACCGTGACACAAGTGTATCGTATCGAACCGAACCGTGAATTTTGTGAACCGTTACACCCCTAATATATATATATATATATATATATATATATACTACCGTTCAAAAGTTTGGGGTCAGTGAGAATTTTATTTTTATTTTTTGGAGGAAAGAAATCAATACTTTTATTTATCAAGGACAGTAAAGACATTTATAATGTTACAAAAGATTCTATTTCAAACAAATGCTGTTCTTTTGAACTTCCTATTCATCAAAGAATCCAAAAAAAAAAAAAAAACTGTACAACTGACAGACCAACAACTGTTTCAACATTGATAATAATAATAAATGTTTCTTGAGCATCAAATCCTCATATTATACTGATTTCTGAAGGATCATTTGACACTGAAGACACTGACACTGGTGATGCTGAAAATTCAGCTTTGATCACAGGAATAAATTACACTTTACTATATATTCACACAGAAAACAGCTGATTTACACTGGAATCATATTTAAAACTATAACTGATTTTTGTTGTATTTTTAATCAAATAAGCGCAGCCATGGTTAGCAGAAGAGAATTCTTTTTAAAAGTATTTATAATCGTACCGACCCCAAACTTTTGAACGATAGTGTGTATATACACTCACCGGCCACTTTATTAGGTACCCCATGCTAGTAACGGGTTGGACCCCCTTTTGCCTTCAGAACTGCCTCAATTCTTCGTGGCATAGATTCAACAAGGTGCTGGAAGCATTCCTCAGGGAGTTTGGTCCATATTGACATGATGGCATCACACAGTTGCCGCAGATTTGTCGGCTGCACATCCATGATGCGAATCTCCCGTTCCACCACATCCCAAAGATGCTCTATTGGGTTGAGATCTGGTGACTGTGGAGGCCATTTTAGTACAGTGAACTCATTGTCATGTTCAAGAAACCAATTTGAAATGATTAGAGCTTTGTGACATGGTGGAAGTAGCCATCAGAGGATGGGTACATGGTGGCCATAAAGGGATGGACATGGTCAGAAACAATGCTCAGGTAGGCCGTGGCATTTAAACGATGCCCAATTGGCACTAAGGGGCCTAAAGTGTGCCAGGAAAACATCCCCCACACCATTACACCACCACCACCAGCCTGCACAGTGGTAACAAGGCATGATGGTTCCATGTTCTCATTCTGTTTACGCCAAATTCTGACTCTAACATCTGAATGTCTCAACAGAAATCGAGACTCATCAGACCAGGCAACATTTTTCCAGTCTTCAACTGTTCAATTTTGGTGAGCTCTTGCAAATTGTAGCCTCTTTTTCCTATTTGTAGTGGAGATGAGTGGTACCCGGTGGAGTCTTCTGCTGTTGTAGCCCATCCGCCTCAAGGTTGTGCGTGTTGTGGCTTCACAAATGCTTTGCTGCATACCTCGGTTGTAACGAGTGGTTATTTCAGTCACTGTTGCCCTTCTATCAGCTCGAACCAGTCTGGCCATTCTCCTCTGACCTCTGGCATCAACAAGGCATTTCCGCCCACAGAACTGCCGCTCACTGGATGTTTTTCCTTTTTCGGACCATTCTCTGTAAACCCTAGAGATGGTTGTGCGTGAAAATCCCAGTAGATTAGCAGTTTCTGAAATACTCAGACCAGCCCTTCTGGCACCAACAATCATGCCACGTTCAAAGTCACTCAAATCAACTTTCTTCCCCATACTGATGCTCGGTTTGAACTGCAGGAGATTGTCTTGACCATGTCTACATGCGTAAATGCACTGAGTTGCCGCCATGTGATTGGCTGCTTAGAAATTAAGTGTTAACGAGCAGTTGGACAGGTGTACCTAATAAAGTGGCCGGTGAGTGTATATATATATATATATATATATATATATATATATATATATATATATATATATATATATATATATATATATAAAAATGTGGATGAATATATATATATATATATATATAAAAATGTGGATGATGGAGTTTGGTATGAATACTTATCCAACATTTCCTACAACATTTGACTGTCATTCCCTGGTGATTTGACATGGTGTTTAATTAATTACACTCAATAAAGTGGAGCATCTCCATATACATCACACCAGACACAGCTGGTTACCAGCATCCAATAATTAAAAAAAAAAAAACCTTCTAAAAATCCTCTGAGGGGTAGTTTAGAGGCTTATTTTTATGTTACACACGTGAAGAGCACCACTACAGGTTGTATCACCTACGAATACTTACCTGATTAATGTTTGATGCCACATTTCAAAGACTATGAAAAGCCTTACCTGTGAATACTTACCTGAGTTATGTTGAATGAATAACTACAAAGACTTTGTGAATTCTTACCTGTGAATAACCACCTAAGTTGTATCCTGTTCTGCCCTTTCTGATAAAAGCTTTCCTACTTCAAGTCTGTGCCACCTGTTGTTTCTCATCGGTCCAGTCATCTTGCATGTCCTATTTTGATTTCAATAAGTTTCCTGCAACTGGTTTCACATTACCTACCTCTCCCTAGTTTCATTGCAGAAAAGCCAGATCCTTAAAGATGATCCCAGCGGGAGTTTTCTTTGGACCTGAAGCTTTCCTGTGCACTATTTTTCAGGATGGCTGGGAAATCGAGGACTATGTGGAGGAGTTTTTAGAGTGTTGCCATCTGACCACGTGGGATGATCGGGTTCTTATAAACTGTTTTGTGGGTGGAATGGATGACAACATCAGTCAATGGTTGCTGACGGGAGACTCTGGCTTGACGCTGGCAAAATATTTGGACAGTGTGCTGTGGCACATCATATACAGTCAGAGACGTAGACGGCGATGACGGTGACACTCATCTGCAGTCCCCTCTAGTCCACTCCCATCATGATGTCCTCAATCATCTGCACCGGGCCCATACCCACCACTGACCCAGAGCTGGAGTTGATGCCCACCACGGACCCGAGCAAGAGCCCAATGCCTTCCGTCATGTCCGTCCCGGAGCCAAAGCTTTCTGAGCAGTCTGACCAGATGTGTGTGCCGGGTTGTATTTCTGAACCTGTGGGAGTCTTGGTGGAGCTAGATGAGGAAGTAAATGACCATCGCAGTCCATCTGCTTCAGAGAATTCCGATGTTCCCCAGCCTGAAATTCTGGATGTCTTGTTTTCCTTTCTTTGCCCAATAGCTTCCTCCTCCCCTGATCCTGGTCAGTCTCAATTCTCCTCTATCAACTAGCTCCAAATGCTCCTAAGTTGATGGTCTGACCCTGCCTCCCACTCCCACCAACTCAGTCTGTTCCATGTCGGCAAAAAGGGACATTCTTGAATTGTATATCTGCCCAGTCCTCCAGCCCTGACTGCACTGCCTATCCTCAGCCCTTTGGCTCATGTTGATTCACTTCGCTCTGAGTCTGCGCCAGTCCAACCCTGGAGGGTTGACCATGTAGCTCTACCTAGGATCTCAATGCCCATCGCTTCACACTCCTGAGACCATCGTCCCTATGGCTCCACCACGCTTCCTTAACCCTCCGACTCTGATTGGTCAGCCGTCTCTCTGCCTGTGCCACAGACTTCTGGGCCTTCAGCTGTGTTTCGTCCCAGGCTCCTTTTTCTGTCAGCTTCACATGAGTCCTTGGTCACTCTGCCTACACCTCAGTCCTCTGGTACCCTGGCTCTACCTTGGTTGCTCATCGCTGCTGCACCGCCCTGCCCTCTAGGATATTCCATGTCACCTGGTTCCTCCTGTCCTTAGGCTGCACATGAGCCTTCACCCTGGACAGCTCCATTTGTGACCGATCACGGAAACTAGGGACACAAGTCGGTTCTTCGGCATTTTGAGTTATTCATAGATTCTGAAAGTGTAGTCTCCAAGCTTTCCAACGATGTGTAACACGTGGAAATCTGATAATATTTGGAGAAGTTGTGCCCATTTGAAGGTAGGAACTCAAAAAAGGTAAAATGGGAGAAAACGGCCTCAAAAGATTGTGCATTCTCACCTCTCTCTCCTGCTGGGAGTGACAATAGGGCTCATTTACATCTCATTTAGATAAGCCATACCCCCTGTAAAGCTCCCCCTGTGCTTTACAGCTTTTTTTTCTTTCCTGAGCTAGCTAATAACAATAGGTAGGTATGGGAAGGTCTAAACAGACTAAACATGAGATAACATGTACGTGTTCTTAGAATTAAAACAAAACGACAAACTTTAATGCTTAATGCAAACTCACCCCCAGGACCGGGCGAATGCACTTCTGCCGCTCTAGGCGAAAAACAATTGTGCTGCCCCTCTATTTGCAACGTTTACCAGCAACAACACACAAAGACCAATATGCCATATACATATAACGCAAAACCAGCAACAACACACAAAGACCAATAAGCCATAGGCCTACATATAACGCAAATAGTGCGCAACGCGCGTGTGCCCAAAATGTCAACAATATTAAAGTTTATGCAGGAGGTAAATGCCTGCTGGCATTTTTCTTTAAGCAGTCATGACAGGAATTTTCCAAATAATCATATTTCCTCCTCAGATTACTGTTGCAAATCTCTTTACACCACTTTCTTATGTGCGTATACACACACAAATGAAATGTCCGCAAGCACATTATATCATCAGCAGGTTCAGCATCTTAAATAACGACTAGAGAGCAAATGAAGCTTAACTTACGTTTCAGAAACGCGCACGGCAGGCCTTCATCGCAGCAAAGGTCTTAACTGCATCCTCTATTTCGATTCTCTGTGCCAGTTCATGTTCTATGGAGATTGTTGCCAGTCCATTAAGTCTGTTCCCTGTTCACAAAACGTTCCCCATTCAAAGCAATCGGGACATCACATATGAAACAGTTAGCCACCGCTGTCAGCGAGCCGAGCCGCCGTATTCAAGCACCGAGGGCGCGCGCGCCGCGCCCATACCTCCGGTTCAGTTTCCCGAGCCCACAAAGTGCGGCGAAAACATTTTCGGTGTAACTGCCACGCTTCAGCTCGTCTGCGACAATCTTTGCGGCGTCCATCTTCATTGAATTTTGATATCAGATAGAGCCGGCCAGAGCGCTGCATATTAAGTAGCCACGCTGTTGGGGGGCGGGGGCAAAAGCGCCGGCGGCTATTCAGTATGGAAATACACACAGACAATGACACGCCCCTACTGCATGCTAGAATCTCCGAAAAACAAGCCGATTTCAACCTCAAAATGTACGCTTTTAAATATACCAATACTGTTATCTCAAACATGTAGAGGCTTCTTCATGATCTCAACTAACAGATTCTGCAAAAAAGCGGAAATCACCAATTTTGGAAAAAAACGCTTCTTTCTCATTTTGCTCGCAAGTTGTGCTGCCGACTTGTGTCCCTGGTTTCCGTGACGGGTCACATTTTCGTCTGCAAAGGACCAAACTCACTGAATGTTTCCTGTAATGACGTTTGAGTCTCCGAAAGGACACAAGTTAAGTTTTAGTTTGAGTCTGAACTAGGGCTGTCACAATTTCAGATTCTTCACCACATGGTTATCATGGCCAAAATAATTCACGATAACGATATATCGCAAAATCTATCTAGAAATAAAAAATAAAAAAAACAATAATAATGTTATCAGTCAAACAGAGATGTTATAGTATAACATACAGTGATAAAGGCTTATGTTAATTGGCATTGCATTATAAATATAGATTATCCTTATGAAAATCAAAATAGTTTGAAGAACACAGATAAACCATAATACTGTTGCAATGCGTGTTAATTCTATTCATGTTTAATCAGTCAAAATGTCTCTATCTGCGTTTTATTCAGCTACATCAATCTATGGATGTCTTTATCAGGGCTTTGATAGAACTTATTACTCATGAGTCTCACTTGTGGACTTTCTGCACAAGGGCACTCTCCTGCATCGAGTATGAATGAAACTTACATGAATTACTTACATAAATTACATGTGAGAGTTTTGCGCTCCATGATGCTCACATCGTCTTATGTTGGGTAAAAATAGAAAAGAAAAAAATACTGCTCTCTAAAGATATTTGAAATAAACATATGGTAATCACAATCAATCATTTCTATCTGAATGAGCACACTTTTGAACTAAAAGCCCAGAGGGATGTAAATAATAAAACACAGAAAGGTGTCAGCAGTTAACAGGTTAATGTAACATTTCACATTTCAGGACTAGCAAAATAATGGAAACTTACTCTGTACAGTGGCCACATCTGCAAGATAACGGAGGCGGAGGTGGTTGAACAGGTTGGTGGTTTGTCCCCCTTTTGCGCTGACTGTTGATCGGCAAGTCCTGTAATTTTCTCAGAATCCAAAAAAAATGCCACACTGGCGAGCTGTAACTTTCTTGGAGTGCTGTGAGAATGCCTCATCTCTCATATCCGACGACATGCTTTTACGCGGCAGTAGCAGTTGCAAGCTGTATCTGCTTGTGTTTTACGACAGGTGGCAACCAGCGTTGAGGTGCAATTCCGCCACCTACTGTACATTGGGATGTCAACCAGATAAGGCGCTGGATTATTTACATGTCATATTACAGACTGTAGAACATGTTGTTCTGCTCGAACATAGCTCTGCGTGATTGGACTGGTTCCCCATAGTATCTAGCAAAGATGCAATACGAGTAAACATTTTGAAAGGGAACGTCTCGGTTTCTTATAACCTCGATTCCCTGAGATAAGGGGAACGAGTTTTGCGTAGACGGCCGTGCTATGACGCACACGACTTGCATTCGTCACTTCAGTCGAATTAACCTGAAATCCTATGGCGAAATAAGCTTTTATAGGCAGATGCCCCACCCTCTTTGGCAGGCTCTGCGCTCGGTTCGGCGGGACGCACCCCGATTGGCTCGCACAGACACGCCACTGTCCAGCCAAAAGAACGCAAAAGAACTGTCATCCGGAAGTAAACACACAGAGCATTAAAGTAGGCCTAAACGATTACACGTTTATTTATTGTGCCATGGAAGCTAGCGAATTTATGCGCAGGCATTATAAAAAAACCCGGAATCGGACAAGTCAAAATTGAAAAGATCAGATTCCATGTCGTTTGTGCTGTTCACACTGTAATGAGAAAAACATATCTGGGTCACATGTGAGCAAACATGTTGGATTGGCCACATTTGCCTGCAGTCTGTCTGAACGTAGGCTATAGTAGCGTTATGACACTTTTCTCTGTAACCATTGACGAAGTCGGCAAGTGTACCAAGTGTTTTAAATCTGATTAGATTTTTTTAAAGTCATCCTTTGAGTTGTTTTTGTTTTTATTTTTATAAACCCGTTACATTTTAAAATTATTATTTTTAATTAGCCTACATGTTTTGGTTGTAGTGTGATGCATGGCATAATAGGTTATAAATTCAATAAAATGTTTTCGACTCTTGTAACAACTCACGCGGGTAGGTAACGCCGGTGCACTTCATTTGTAACAGATATGGGACGATCAAAGTTTGATAGCGCAAAAATATCAAAGCAAAAATTGTTACAGTAATCCCTGGTTTCCCCTCTACAGGACCATCCCACCACTCTCAACTAGCCTACAGACATAGAGAAAAGAGACTGTATGGGATAAATCTCGGAAGGGAGGTCAGAACAGTTAAGCCGCTGTACGATCAGAGCAAAAAGAGCGCCTTTCTCGGTGCGAAGTGAAATACACTGACAGTGTCCCACCCATTTGGGTTTTGCCGTTCGTTCTGTGTATTGGAGGCTCCAGGGCTGCTGGGGAGGAGCGAGGCTCGTCTTTATCAGTAAGACAGCGCTGCTGCTCGAGCGCTACACTGACCGTCTGCCGCGCGCAATCACCGTTTGATCGGGACCCGCGCGGAGTCTCTCCGTTATCTCGCCGCGTGCCACTGCAGCATAAGGGCAAGAGGAACTCCTGAGAGGATCACTTATTTCATCTCCGCTGACCCTTCCTAGGAGAAAAAAAAACACGGACTTAACTGACACCTGTCCAGGGAGATACTTAGTAGAAAACCTGTGCGTGTAACTCAGTGGAAGAAAGAAGTTTTAACCGTTGGTAACGTTGGACGTTTGTAACCTTGGAACTCGTAGCTGCTGTTCGGTGAGGATGGGACCGTTGCTCGTCTCCATCGCCCTCTGCGTGCACCTCGCTGTCCCGCATCTCGTCAAAGGTGAGTGGCAAAGCGCAGGATGCATGTTTTTTTGTGAGTGATGTTGTTTAACTTTCAATTCTAGAGAGACAAAACAAAATAAGAACGGCATAATTCGGCACGTAACTCGTTTAAAACAAAATGTTTACTGTGCATCTCAAACATGCCCTGGAATTAACAACAGAACGCAGTGATCATATAGTTTGCAGTAACTTTATATGATCACAAGTCATATGCGGATATTTGAAATGCCATTCATTGTACCTCATGCTGTTTTTATTGGTCAAATGAAGGTAAGAGAGACATTTTTACAAGGTATCCCATTGACAGGCTGCTACGGCTTTCATGATCATACTCCCACGGTTTATAGATGGCAAGCTATTTTGACATTTAATCCTTAAAAACGAATTCTGTTCAGTTGTTATGATTTATTTTAATAATTATCCAGGTAATCCAGTAAAGACTAGCTATTTTATTTTCAATTTCACCAATTATTCCTATAGCCCACTAACAGTGATACTATGATTATTTAGCTATTAGTTTACACAGTACTAAAATTATTCAATAAGTCAGTCAATGAATTTATTTATAGAGCACAAATAAAAACATCATTATTTGATTACTGTTCTTATTCTTTGCTGCTAGTCATTATCCCAAATGATAGTGTCTGTTCCAGCTTTGTTTTTGTATGTTAATGAGACTCTAGTATGTAAATACTAGTATGGCTTGAAAAAAGTCTGCCAAATGCAAAACTAAATGTAAAACTGGAAATGGACCAGCAACAGTTTGAATTTTTTGTCTGTAAATAGCTGATGTCTGAATCACAGATCATCATTGAATTAATGACAAATATTTGCAATTGACCTGTTATCCATGGATTAGTTACTTGTCAGTATTGAGATGACAAGCAATGGAATAGACACTACTGAGTAAATGATGCTAGTCACTGTAAGAAAACAATATGATTATTTGATGGATAGTTACTGTAGAAATACTGAAGAAAGGGATACTAGTCAATAATGGATTACTTGCAAGTAATTAAAATATAAATCCTAGTAATATACACATACAAATACATATAGTTAGTTTTAACGAGTCAATGTTAAAACAGCTTGCCACATTACATCAGAATTTTGAGAAACAGAAGGAGACTGATCAGTTGTCATGCTGGAAGGACTCCATTTACCGGAGCTCAGTGGATGTTTCTCCTTGTTCTTATTGATCTCCAGTCACAGCGAATGCTGTGCATGAGAGTGATGCATATCCATTCAGATTCAAATGTGCTGTCATTGTGAGAGTGGACAGGTTTCCTTCCTGCTTCTTTCATTGTGATATTCATATTACCTGGATTTCAACATTATTCAGAGCTGCCAGAACTGCTGTAAAACATCTTGAAGATAATGTTCAATGATTTCATGATCCCTCTAATTATAATCATTAAAACAATAAAAAAAAATAAAAAATCATTGTGTTTTGGCATGTAATTAGATTTAGGTACTAATGTGGCATATGTGCTTATTAACTAAATTTTAGATGCTTCAATAGTGATTTTTGACATTCAGATCAGCATTATGATTCTAGCAGTAAAAACAAAAGTCTCATCATCCATCTGGCACAAATAAATTCAGTGCATTCAAAGAGAAGAAAGGACATTTTAATGCTTAGTTGTTCTTTCATAGCTTGAGAGACACAGGACGTCCCACTTTTGTGTCATTATATGTTTCTTTAATTCCAGATGAATACAAATAATTGATTGTTGACACAGTATGAATATATAACTAAAAAACAATGTTGATAAGATATCTCTAATAATTTGGAAAAGTCGAAGTTTTGAAACTCTTGGCAAATTTTCTTGGTTTCTTGGCAAATCTGAGCAAAGTTTAAGACACCGAGATCTCTACTGAAACTCTAGAGGAGACACATGGGAGATTACTGAGATCTTTTTCGTCTTGAGAAAAACCTAAGAAGCAAAATTCTCAAATATGCTCTCTATTGAATCTCATTGCAGTCTAGGAGAAACGGTTCTCGTGTGTGTGTTTTTTTTTTTTTTTTACCCTGAGGGGATGAACCTGTTTTCTGAAAGTGTCTCCTTGAGGCTGCTAGAGCACTGAAGTATATGATGAAGCGTTCTCACAGAGGTGATGAATTGTAAATACTTCTTCATTAATATGTTCCTCAATAGCAGATTTTATCGCTTTCGAAGTTTGGATGCTGCTTTAGTATAGACATATCAGTCCAAATATTTTTCAGCTGAAATGGATTTGAGAACTAAATAGTATGGTGAGCTAATATTTGAACATATTACGTTGATTACTTATACCTGTGTTTGTAGTGTCCCAGTCTTTTTTGACTTCACAGGTCTGTTTTAAGTATGCTCACCTCTTATAGTTTAGCTGTGCTAGGAGCTATAATTGTAACTGAGCGTGGCCTCAGAGCCTCCTGGAGTCAACTGTGCTTCTGCAGCTTGGAGCTAAAGCCTTCTCCTTGAATAATGGATTGTTAGCTACAATACCTCAGGGTGCACTTGTTCCTTGGCTTGGAGAGAGTGAAATCATCAGCGACAGTTCTTCAGTTAATCAGCGACACTTCTTCAGTTAATCACAGCACATTCAGACGTCACACATTCGACATGCTTCAAGGTGTGATTTGGTGCCACACTTTCAGTCACTCTGTTTCATACACACGAATTGGAAACTTCACAGAGTTTCTTTTCTAATATAGTCAAAGGTAACTAATATACTGTATATTAAGGTAAAGGGATAGTCAACCCCAAAATTATGTCATCATTTAGTCACCCTCGTGTCATTCCAAACCCTTCTTTGGAACCTAAAATAGGATATTTTGAAGAATGTTAACCAATTGTTAACCAAACAGTTTCAGTTTCCATTGACAACAAATATAATGGAAGTCAATGGGAACCTTAAAAAAAAAAAAAAGGTTCTTCAAAACCTTTTACACCGGAAAAAAAGAAGAAAAAAAAAGAAGAAATGCAAACAGATTTGGAAAGACATAAGGGTGAGTAATTTATGACAGAATTGTTGGGTGGACTATTCCTTTAACTTAACATATATTATTAACCCTTGACTTTAATTGAACAGAAACTCAATACAATTCCCAATTGTCGTGTAAAAAAAAAAATCGGGGGTGGACTATCCCTTTAAAGCTGCAGTCTGTAACTTTTTGTGTGTTCAAAATTTACAAAATGTATATAATAAGCAAAAACATCATGGATCAATTTTCTAAACCATGTTTTTTTTCTTATCCTGAATCACTACAGTACACCTATAATAAATGTTTGTATTCAGACTATTTTAGATTGGTAAGGGTCGTACCACTCCAGAGTTGCCCAGTACCTGTGTGGCTCATAGACATAAACAGAGAGAAGTAGCTCCGGCTACAATGTTCTTCCGCAAGATGCATGCAGCTCTGTTTGCGTGTGCTAAAAGTTATGGACTGCAGCTTTAATTTAATACGAAAATGCGTTTGTTTTTTATGTTAAAATATTTGCTATCACAATTTAATGTAGATTAATGTCCAATGGTGGAACATTGGTTTTAGAAGTCCAACATCTATGGAAGCGTAAGACAGATTCAATATCTTGCAGTATGTCTCATATTTTTCCCACTGTGTGCGAGACTGTGTGGGAGATTTCAGTGGCTGCTTTCATTGATGCATGTAACTGTCGGGGGGCTATTACAAGCAAACACCCTATTCTCAATGTCAGAGGCCACAGCTGCTGGCTTGAGCGAATCAATGCTCCTTAAACATCTCTCGCCTGGAAAGATTTGCTGTGCATCATCTCATGCCATTTTGTAATGTATCAAAATGATGTGTGGTTGATAAAAAGGCATTTGGTTTGTTAAGCTACCGACTGTCTCAGACAGACCGTGAAATAACACTTGGTGATGACAGGGACTGTTGGAGTATGCATGTATTGTTATTTGTTGTTTTTACTTTTAGATGTAAAGTTATAATTATTAGATATAAATTACGAGAACTAAAGTTGCAGTTCCAAGAAGAAAAAAAAGTCACCTTTTTGAGATATAAAATCACAATAATGAGAACTAATCACAGTTATGGGAAATAATCACTAGAGTTGTCAAAAAGTACAGACTTCGTTACCAAGTCGGTACTGAAATTTAAAAAATGTTACGATACGAGTATTTGAGCGGTGTTGAACGGATTCTTAAACACCTTTGATTGGCCATTGGGTTGACGCGCTCAACATATAATGTCTGTGATTGGCAACAATGATTAACAATGACACTCTTTACCGAGCGCTTGCATAGATACACACGGGAGCATTTAAAAGCAGGTCCTATCAGCAGACCCCTAATATATCCGCTGATAGATGCCGCTTTCAAACAATCCTGTGTGTATCTGTGTAAGCGCTCGAAGAAGAGCATCAAAGACAACATGTTTTTGAAGCGTTGATCATTGTAGCCAATCACAGACATATGTGTTGAGCGCGTCAACACAATGGCCAATCAGAGGTGTTTAAGAATCCGTTCAACAGTGCTTTAAATGCCAAAGGGAAATTCTAGTATCGTCACATTTTTTAAAAATTTCAGTAACGACTTTGTACCGAAGTCGGTACTTTTGACAACTTCTGAAATAAGTTGCACTTGTGAGATATTACAATTAGCAATTACGAGAACTAAAATTACTCTTTCAAGAAATAAAGTCACTATTACAGAAAATAATCACAAGGTAAGAATTATGAAAACCACTTTGCAGTTCCAAAAAAAATAAAGCTGCATTTGTGAGATAAAAAGTAACAATTACAGAAAATAATTGCAATTACGTTAAATGAAGTAGCAGTTGTGAGATATAAAGTCTTCTCTTTTGATCCCAAAACTTCCTGAATCCGCCAATCGCAGTGTCTTGCTGTTGGAAGCTGATAAATTCATCATTTGAATAACCTGGAAAAGTGGGTGTATTTCCCTGACCCAGTCCATTACCATCATTGAAGTTGGATACTACAGCCCGCATTTGCCTTACTTTACAGCTGTGCATCCCAGCAGCCACAAGTGCTGGGTCCAGGTCTGGACCTCTGTGAATCCATCCGCAGACTGCCACAGATCCATCGTACTCTGCATCCTCTGAGGCTGGCTCACGCTCGCCTGCAAATGGCTGTCTTGATAGTGTGTCAGCTACTGTGTTTCGATACCCCGGACGATACTGTACATTGAAATCAAAGATGGATAATTGTGAAATCCATTTTGTTCAATCGCTCCAAACTTTGCTGTTTTCAGGTGGCACAGAGGATTATTGTCAGTTATCACAGTAAATGTTGACCCCAACAAATACCCCCGAAACTTCTCAACGATCGTCCACTTGAGAGCAAGGAGCTCGAGCTTCATGCTGCTATAATTTCTATCATTTTTCTCTGCATCTCTCAGCCATCTACTGGCAAAGGCAATAACACGTTTTACATCTCCTTGTTTCTGATATAAAATGGCACCTAGCCCCTGATTACTGGCATCTGTCTCCACAATAAAGGGTTTCAAATAGTCAGCCACCCCTAAGACAGGCGCACTAGTAAGCCGATCTTTGAGGGTGTCATTGAGGGTCCATTGCAGACCCCGAACGGCATACGCAAGAATTCAAAGAGGCCAAAAGGGGTTGAGAAAGCCGTCATGTGCCTGTCTTCTTCAATTGATTCCACTTGCTAAATAACACGCCCCCAGCAGAGCATCAAAGCTCTCATCGATTCGAGGTAAGGGAAAGGCGTCTTTTTTGTTTTCTGATTTAATTTACGGTAATCTACACACAGCCTGATACCGCCGTCTGCTTTACGTGCCAGCACGATTGGCGATGCATAGGCACTATTACTATCTTGTATGACTCCTTTCTGTACTGCCGTGCAAAGGCAAAAGACCGTAACTTCGTTTTTGGTCGAAAATGAGTTATTGATATTTTTGGCACATTCAAGACCTCCTTTATCATGTGGATAAGTATCTTGAGTCAATTCCGTTGTTTTTTCGAGAAAATAATGGGTTGTCTTAACCATAACTTCCAAAAGCTCATGTGAAACCAAGGCAGAACACCGTAACACCAGTTACGGCTCTTTGGCTTAGTTTTGGAACGCTCATATTGAGTTACGGCACTCTGTCTTTGTTTAGCCGCGCGTCAATATGAAGTTACGGTGCCGGTGTTCTATCAAATAATGCTACCAATCAGATTATACGGTATTCTGCCTTTGTTTTACTCTCCATTAATATTGAAATTACGATGTAGCCTGTGTAATTTGTACAGCTACCATCCGTCCCTGTAACTTCTGATGTCCTCAGAGCTTTGTCCTGCACTAATGCGGTCAGAACATTTAGTATGCTCTTAACCCGCTCCATCGACAAAAGTGCAATATTGATCGCAACAGATAAAGGATATTAGTTGACAGAAAAATGTTAGGTAACACTTTATTTTGATGGTCCCTTTTGAACATTCTGTTGACTATAAGTAACTTTGCAACTACATATCAACTAACTCTCATTAGAGTATTAGTAGATTGTCTGCTTAATATCTGCTAACTCTTTATTGTGATGGTCCTCCAACAGACATTCTACTGACTATAAGTAACTTTGCAACTACATGTCAACTTATTCTATCCCTAACCCTACCAGTCTACTAATACTCTACTAACACTCTAGTGAGAGTTAGTAGAGATGTAGGTGCAACATTACTTATAGTCAACTGAATGTGTTAAAGGGACCATCCAAATAAAGTGAAACCAAATGTTACACATGCTGTAGCAGGTCAATACAACAAAGAACTAAAGCCCCGCCTCACCCAGTTCGGGAACTGGACCTAGTTGAAACAATCATGCATCTAGCTGGCAGAGTGCCAAAACTTCGCCGGCGCCGAGAACACGGCCGAGCAGACGCGGGACTAATATATCACAGGGAGTGATAATAATGAAGCAACAAGGGTATATTGGTGCATACAACATAATGAAGCAAGAAGTGCTGGTGCATACAACGGGGACGAGCGGGACGAGCGAAGTGCACGCACAATAATAGGGCAGAAACCAACGCATACTGAAAAGACGCAGAAAAAAGAAGGTTGTGCTATAAATCCATTAGTCGTCTAGGTAGTCCAGAACGCGCTCCCTACTGAGTCCTATTGGGTAAAGCACTGCATAGGCTACTTTTCGTGAACGGAGCGTGACACCTTCGAACACGAATCTCGGTAAACAAACGCCTGTGTAAGTATGCGTCTTTCAGATCCACCGCTATAAACCAGTCTCCGGGTCGAATGTGCGCGAGGATCTGTTTTATCGTGATCATTTTGAACGCGTGTTTAGCAAGTCTTCTGCCACTCGGTACCACTTGAAGTCTTTAACGCTATGTAGGTATTTTGTCATGTCTAATGTATTAGGCCACCATAATTCAACCAAAGCACAATAAGTAGAAGGCTATAATTGTAAATCATACAAAATAAATGCCATGATCACTAGATTTTATACAGGTGTTACTATAATGATTTTGTTAATGGTGATCAGCAACCAAATATTGATAATGTGGAAGTTACTGCCTTTTGCCTTGGCATGACTTCTCACTTTTTGCTGACAATACAAAGGCAGAGTACAGTAACTTTAAAATAGTGGTCAAAAGTCAAGTTTGAGCTCAAAATGTTGTTATATAGATAATTTTCATTACTTAAACATCTAATTGCCAGATTTTCAGTGTCCTACCTATAATTAATTTGGCGGGACAACTAAAAATCTTTAAAGTCATTTTCCTCAGTTCCACAGTCTAGCGAGTTAAGGTGTTTTGCCTTTGTAGGGCAGTGTACCAGTCGTGAGATGTGATCATTCACTTCTTTATACTGATTAGGAGAAATTCGATGATAGGGCTGCGTGACGGGCTCATCGTCAGTTAAGTGGATTTCATGTTTGATCTTGTCTGTGTAACTTAGGTCTTCATCCTCTAGGGCAAAGATATCGATGTATTTTGTCAACAATGACCTGAGCTGAGCTTGCTCATACTCGCTTCCTCCTTCATCATTCTTATCCAAGATAACCTGCACACGGTCTCTGTCTTGCCCATCCCTCATATTTAAAGTCACCTGTTCAAGGTCAGCCGAGACCCATTGAAATTTTACTTCACACCGCTGTGAGCTGTCCACACACTCCACTTTTGACAGGGTACCCAGAAAGGTCCTAGGTGACAACCACACGTCCTGAAAAATTCTGAATTTGAATTGGTATGCAGTGACAATGCGAGTCAACGAGGGTGGGGATGACTACCAGACCTCCTGGCAACAGAGTACTAAGCAGCTCTAACAACATAGGACTTCCCTACCCAATTCCCCTATTGAAGCCCGTCATTGTTATTGTCACCACTGATTCTGCAGGTATGCGCTCAGTCCATTTTCCAGCTACACGCACAACGGATTTTCTGTTCACTGTACATGTCTGGACTTTCTGGAAAACATGTCTCTAATCAGAATCTAATTTTCCCCATAAGGTGGTATCAAATTCTGCTTGGACCAGCTGTCCACATCGGCCAGCGACTTGACACTTGAAACATATTGGTTGTCCATCCTCAGTGAATTTTGCCTGTGATTTAGGCCTAAGGTTTCTACCCTTGTACTACCACCCCTTACAGTCAGATTTTTGACGGCTTTAGTTAGTTCACTAATTGCTTTGCCTTGTTCGCCTACCACTTCGAGAACATCCTCTAAGGTGACACTCTTTTTCTCTTGCACCCTGAGAATTTAACATTGTGTCATGTTAGTACTGCATCGAGACTTAGTAGTTTCTGAACTCACTGGGGGCTCTTCTACGAACCAAAGCTGTGCTTCATCTCGCACCTCTATCATCGTACACCTAGGGTGGTCTCGCACAAATTTGATAAACTCTCTTTGAAGAGATGGACCGCGGACTCCTTCAACAAATTGATCTCACAATGCCACCCTTTCGTTTGCAATAGCATTGGGAGAACATTTCAAAACCAAGCTGAGGGCTTGTGACAGGGCATGAAAAGTAACTTATGTTTTCCCCCTCTAGTTGTCTTCGGCTGTAAAAACTGTGCAGGAGCTGAGGTGTGCTGCGTCTATATCTAAATGCCTCCCTGAGGTACTCAAACAAATTGTCGACCCCATCATCAGTAACACTGCGAAGACGTACCTCTTCCAAAGCTGTACCCCTTAACAGACACATAACAAAATCATACTGATCTTGGTCAGACTGGTGCCTAACACGCAGCACCCGCTTGACTTCCTCTATAAAATCATCGACTGACCTACCATCTTTCTCCAATATGGTAATATGTGCCTTTCTCTTGGGACATGCACATAAGACATCTGATTCAGTGAGGAAATCGCAGCCATTGCTTGATAATGTTTACTTTGCAACTCTTGCTCTGTTAAATTAGCACCACCATGATCATCATCTCTGAATTGTTCTGTTAAATTAGCTCTGCTATGGTCATCATCTGGGTCCGACATTTTAAAATATCACGTCCTTATAAGTCTCTATGCAAAGCTCTGAAAAGATCCTTCTGATCTTTTAGCTGGTCTCTTTTAGCCCCTGGCCGATGAGATCTAGCTGGGCCCTTGCGAAGCTCCATGACGATCCGTCTCTTTCCTCGCCACAGCCGTTCCTACTCGCCTGCAGGAATCTTCAGTCTTCTCTTTACCACTACCACACACACCAATGAAAAAAAAAAAACTTGATTCTCCTTACTCTCTTGGAATACCCCACTCCTGGGACCAAAATTGCGGCCCCAGGAAAATGACACAGGACCAACAAATACCGTATATACCCGAATATAAGGTTTCGTTCTACGTCACGACGGTTCCTACGCTACGTCCTACCTCGTACGCCGACTTCCATCACCCGTGAACGCGCGTCGATCGTTGCCGGAAGTCAGATATTTTCATTTATAAAGTTTTAAATATGTATATTTTTACGACAAAACCGTACGGATTACCCTCAGAAGGCCTTCGTTTATCCCCCTGGAGCCGGATTAATTACTTTTGTGAAGGATGTATGCACATTTTGGGACTTGAAGGAGGTGGACCCCATTGCTTCACATTATATCCACTGAAGGGTCTAAGACATTTTCTAAAATAACTGAAAATGTGTTCGTCTGAAACAAGATTGACATATGCATCTCGAACGGCTTGAGGGTGAGTAATGCATGGGTTAAATATCATTTTTGGCCGAACTATCCCTTTAATGTTTTGACTCTATTGCATTCAACTGTCTTATCAATTAATTTTTCAGTCGTATTTATTAACATAATAGGCCTAATTACTCATAAATAACATTTCGCTCTGTTCGTGCCTTCTGCAGCAAACTCGTTTCGGAGGATTAGCCTGCGTGGTGTTAAAAAGGAATACACTTTTAACCTTAAAAATACCTTGTTTAATCGTTTAACCATTTTGTAGTATTTAGTGTATTTACACAAAAAGCATTTTCTCCAACATGGGCACATACTGATACATTCACAAAAGACATACATTTTATTAGCTTGATGTAATCCAAATCCTAGAATCCATACGTTGTTTGCAAGAAACAGATCCAAATTCAGCCTTTTATCCAGTGATCTTCATCTTCATTTCTCAGCAGCGACCGCAAACATCAAATCTATCCCGCGCTGGTGATGAATTCAAATTAAAAAAATGCGCCTTCAAGAAGCGTTACGACATGTTTTACGGCCGTGATATCAAACGCTCATTGGCTCTCGCCTGCTTCGTCACAGATTGTGACATGCCGTGTTTCAGTCGGTGTAGTATATTTGAAATGGAGAAGCGCGCGCGCCTTCAGAGGGGGAACCGAAATCGGATTAACATTTTCATGGATTAACGTTAATAACTTAAATTCTGATCTGTACCTCATACACAACTACTATAATAGCCTACTGCCAGAGAGGACTGCGACTGCAACGCATCATCATGTGAACCACTTTTGGTAATGTTAACGTTACCAGTTTTGACATTTTCGCAATAAATAAATTATTGTGAAATGTATACTTGTCTGTCTGTTATGTTTTTTTTTTTTTTTCATAATTGTGTTAGCCTACGTAGTTTTAGGAATGGTTATGGGTAGGTTTAGGGGTAGGAGTAGGATTAGTGGCTCAAAATATATTTTAATGCTATAAAACTGCCATATACCTACACATCGGTATCAAATTTATAGGCAAGACAAGTAGTTTGTTTTGGCATGGTTTGTAGGGAAATTACAAACCTGCGCACACATATTCAAACAAATATAACTATAGAATCAATTTTTAATGCGCATCTGAACGCCATCAGGTCACAGGTTCGCGTTTAAAGTCTGTTTAGAGAGAACGCCGTTGTCTTAGTGGCCCCTAATGTAATAACAAATGATAATTTTGCTTGAAGTGAATCAATCAAAACCAACTTTAGCCGAAATAACATTATTCAAAATCGCTATAAAGCCAAAACAATCTCTGTTACCGTAAATTGTATGTTTATCTCTGTAAAGCTGCTTTGAAACAATCTCCATTGTTAAAAGCGCTATATAAATGAAGATGACTTGACTTGACTTGACATCTCTGTCCATTACGTTTTATCCTTTTTATATTGTGTATTTAATGGATATGTTTAGGTTTTGGGAGTAGGATTAAGCGATCTTACAGATATCTTTATGATATGAAATATACGTAAATAGTTAACGTTTTGTAGCTGTAAAAACGTAATAATGTTACGTTTAAATGTTGCAAATACGTCCATATTATACGTTTCAGCATCTATCCAAACGTACAAAAACGTACGTTTTCTATCTTTGAAAATAACGTATTAATACCTACATATTAACAATGAGACCAGGCTGCTATATTAGGTTAAGGACCAACGTAATAGCAGTGCTTATATGTTGGCATGTAACGTAATTGCGATTTGCAAAATAGTTTCCTCAGAACGTATTTTATGTGATACAGGGTTGCCTCTTATTGTGTGCAATAATAAAGACCAATACAAATAATGAAACACCAGTAACAATAATATGGTACTTCTGGAAAGAAAGCATCTTAGAACTGCATGAACAGTTAGACTGAAATTAAATAACACTCACAAAATACACCTGAAATGACATAGTGTGGATATTACTCACTTGTTCCTGTGTTTCTTACGTTACACACTAATAAATCACTTCTTCCACGCGAACAGGCCTCGTCTGGACATGTGGTACGCTAGCTAAGCCACACACAAATTCACGCAATCCTGCTTGAACATCCATCTCCCTATGGATACAAATCGACATTCAAGGCAATCTTCCAGTAAACAGCAAATCTACACGATCATTACAGCTTTATACATTGATCTGTACCTGAATGATGACAAATTACACTCAAACAGCAGTCACACACACATGCAGCATAACTCAGTGACTTCCTTATCGCACGTTCATGCTCATTTGTTCGTTCGCATACGTGATGGCGTCACTCGATGCCTCTTAAAGGACCCTTCAGTACATTCTCTGCAGATATGTCTTTTATTCACATTAAAAGCATTAAGGCCCCTAACCATCACCTGGTTACACATATCTATGTACTTGTATGTATTTTGTGAGTAGTGTATCTGTGCACTACAGTTTATACATCAAAAGCTTTATTTATCAAAATTTATTGCATTGTATTTTCTGCTTCGTATTGGGCACACTATCTGTGACAGTGTAATTTTTCCCCAGCTTGAGGACAGGAGTGTGTTTGACAGAGGACCCATGTTGAGAGTGTGAGACAAATTTGTTCTGGTTGGTTGAGCCTGTGGGCCCTTAAGCTCTAGTAGTTTAGGTCTTTATCCCACACATATGAACTGTGCTGTCAGCGTCAGCTGGCCACTTCATTAGAAAGGCTTCCCTGCGTGAGTCCTGCATGCGTTATTTATTGTGTGACATTTGTGATTACATTGTGGAAAAATTCAAAGCAAGCACCTTAGAGAAACAATCCACTGTGGGCTCTCCGTCTAACAAGAGGACCATCAGCTGTGTGAAAAAAAAATAACATGATTTGCTCATTATGTAGGCCTAGTTCAAATGCAAAGCGCAATCAGATTCCTTGTTAAAAATGTAAATGTGGCCACAGCATTTTCCCAGAGTGAACTTGCAGAGTGAAATGCAGAGTTGATTGTAATTTTGTGCATTGACGTGTGCTTTTTTATGATGGAGAACCAGTTGAATTGTTTTCTTAGTTAAGCAAATGACTTTCTTCCCTTGAGAACAACATGCAGCCGTATTACACAAGTTTACCATCTGATAGGCTCACAAGGCTCATTTTGCAGGTCGCTAGAAGTAGATAGTTTTGTCATTAGTTTCTTTTTTCTTCCATTACTTTCCCTCTCTCTTTAATGAGTGTACAGAGGCTATTCCTTTCTAGATCATTGGTTCTGATAGGCTCACATTTCACAATTAATCATGAATGGAGCAACATGGCTGCACTGGTGAAACAGAACTCAATCTTTCCTTAATGACCTTCCGTTCTGATGAGGTGTCATTGAACTTTAATCATTGCCCTTCTTTTCCTGTACGCTGGGGTGTAATTGTGGTCACCACTGTCTGGACTGTGCCCATGCAATACAGCTAATAATAAAATAGGGATCCATTCTTTTCTTGTTTTGACAGGCTAATGGCACCCTTGGTGTTTGTTGATGAGCAAGACTTGACCTGCATTATGTCATGGCAGGGCACCTTCATCACAGGAGTAAGATCATGCTAGACTGTGTGAAGAATATTAAGGGGTCAAGAAAATTTAGCTGGTTAGCATGGTCCTTTAGCCCCTTTTCTCTACTCATAGTAGACTGTTTAGACAAAAATACCCCCCAAAAAATGTTTTACAACCTATAAACATGGTGAAAAAGAAAAATCAAATCATATGCTTCTGATAGGATCTGCACTAGCAGTTGGTATTCAGAGGAAAGAGAATGTTAACGGATAGCTTTCTTTAAGAGTGAAAGACCTCCTTGAAGAATTTGTTGTTTGTGGGGGATGCATATTAGGGTGTGCCAATGGGGGGTATCATCAAATGCCATTGTGAGATTTAGAGTTTCCTATGCAAGATGATCTGATATTAAGCCTGGGACACACCAAGCTGATGTAAAAGAACTAGTGGCGACGAAAGCTTACTTTGTTGTTGTCTCGTCGGCTTCGTCTCGCCCTAAAAGCTGCGCTTGAACACACCAAAAGGACTAAAGGCGACTGTCAACTAGCATGTGTGTTTTGCGCCTGCATGTAATATCTCTTTAAATCAATTTTGCGTTTAAAAGATGTCTAATAGCCCTGACGTCTAGGCTAAAACAAGGCAACAGTGAAAATATAATAGCCCAATAATAGACGCACATTCTATGGATAGAAAATGTCAAAGAAATGAAAACAAACACCTTGTAATCACTGTTGACTTTGCTTACATTATGGAATATCATACATCTCACAAGTTTTTTTTTTTTTTGGGGCAAAAACGACATGTAACCAAATTCAAGGTTATTTTGGCTTGAAGTGGGTTACTCATAGCCGGACTATATCGTGTCTATGGTTAAATGGTGAAATGACAGCTATTGCTTGCTTGACAGGTATCAATAGTCTATTTTCATCATTCAAAAAGGGAAACCGAAACTAGGAAGGCAGAAATACAAACCATAAACAAAGCAGCACTTTCTTACCATTTCGAATATCAATCACGCTGATCACTTTTTAAAAATTATTTCTAGTTGGCTCATGTTATTATGAAAATATTTGTGCATTTGAATGATCAGGTAAGATGACGTAATATTTTAACAGCCTTCTGTCTGTACCATCTTGACTTCTTTACTCGCTTTAATCACTTTCGCTTTTATTCTTGGGCACTGGATCGTTTGCTAAACTGAACAACCAATCAGAGTTCTCTCTCTCACCGAAGCGGATTTAACATGATAAATTGGCCCCAAAAAAACCTAATGGCATCCGATTAGAACCAACAGTGTGGAACACTCCTAAAAAACTAAGCCGAACGACACACAAAAACGGTGTGTCCCGGGCTTTACTGCCTGTGGGGCAACTAATGGGCTTGACTGTCTGCTTTGGGAGGAAATATTGCAGAAGGAATATCCTTTGTCACTGTGTCTTGTCTTGAACTATGAGAAAATTTAAAAAAAATAAAAAATAAGATTGATTGCTGCAGATCTATTTTCCCTCTAACTGAATGGTAAAGGCATTACAGAAGATGTGAGCTTTTTGTAACAATCCAAGGTATTAAATAAATAGTGGTGCTCCATGAGATGAACAATACATTTTTTGTTTGATTTAGGAAGTACTACATTGCTCAACTCTTTGTAATGCTTATGCATCTATCATTGTAGAATGAGTTCTACTGATTCATTAAATAATATTGTTTGTTGATATGGGGATGTTAGGATCTAGAAGCTTTAGCTGGAAATTGTGTAAAATTACCACTTGAAAGTGTCCATAACTGTATGTATGTATGTATGTATATGTATGTATGCATGTATGCATACAGTTCATTTTTTATTCATTTGTTGTGTTTTTCACCTGCACATAATTTATTACAAATCAGGCAAATTTATGTTCCATTCCTTTTGTCATATTTTGTTGGTCTTCATTGTCTATAGTGGGTGTAGTGGTTTATCACCTCCTGTGAGTGAAATGTCATTCATAATGAGTGATGAATTAGAATAGCAGATGACAGGAAGTCAAATTGAATGAAGATTATGTCACTCCAGAGCACAAAACCCTCTTCTTCTCTGTGGGAAACAAATCATCCTCTTATAGAACATGGCTACCTCATGTGGCATTTGTTAACAAGCACCACTGGTACTACTTATACCAATGCGGCTAAAGAGTGATGGGCTAGAGGGTGGATTGGATCTGGATTGCTGCATATTTAAACAGTTTATTTAAAGATGTGCTAAAATTACCTGTGTAGCAAGTTCTCCTTGTTTTCCCCTAGGTCCATAGCTCTTTTAAAACATTGGTTTAAAGACTGAAGTTGATTAAAGCAAAGTGCTTTGCAAAGAGCTTGTTTCTTCCAGATCTGACATCAGCTATCTAGTAAATCAAGTCTATATTTGATTGATTTATTTAAAATGCATGTTGATTTTGAAGCTGCACTGCACCTAAGAAATCAGGGTTGTGTGACATTCAGAACTGAATGGAGAATGCATTTTAAATTACAATTTAATTAATAAATTTTTAATTGATGCAGCATAATGGAATACTGACAAGACTTTTAATGTTGACTCAACCCAATATGAAAAAGTATAACAATTGTATGGTTTGGTGAATTCGTATGAATCTAGTTTCATATGAAAAAATAACATTTTTAGAAAATAACTAAGCAGAAGGTCCAGCCCTAAACCTAATCTTCAGTGGGGCGTAAGCAGAAAACGTACGAATGAGATTAATGTGAGTTCGCCACAAATTTGCCTAAAGGTTTAATAGTTACGAATGTCAATGAGAGCATGTTGGTTGACTTGAAAAGGCCTTGTTTGAAAGTTTTGAGAAAAGTAGAAAACACCCCTGTCCTTAATTCAAATTTGACCAATCCCCACACAAAAGATTATGAATTAAGAAAGAAAGATCTCATACAGTGCAGTTTTCAATCAGTAAAATTGTGTATTGAAGTGGATGTAGTAGACGTAATAGCTGACTGCAACCGTATAAGTATGTCAAATTCTGTAATGTAAACACCATCTACGTAAGGTGCTGGGTGTATAACTGGGGGAGGAATTAATAAGGTCTTAAACATCAGAGAAGATTCAAGCATTTCATAGCCAGGTGCCTCATTAGTAAGTAATTTGGAAGTAAACAGAGACACTTGGCTAGGCTTTGTGCAATACTGGAAGTGGGTGGATTGTTTGGGAATTTTTGGCTGAACTCCGGTTGTGGTTCTCTTGGGTTCTTTCATTTATTTTAATTAGATTAGCTCCATCACTCAAGTTCCTTAAAAGAGTCTAGACAGAGTATAAGATCTGTCCAAGTTCTGCACTGACTGCAACATACACTTAAAGATATGCTGTGCTTGGCAGTCGTGATCTCTATAGTACAACATTTTCCACAAGTACTTTTCGGTATTCACCAACTCTTTCGCCTCCGGGGAGATATGAATTACATTAGTCAGCCCCTTTACTGACGTGAGATGTGATAAGATTCAGATGCAGGTATCAGTGTAATTTAATGTTTTCTGAATGAACTGCATTGAATGAATGCACCCCAATTACTCTAAGGCCAAGGTTGATGTCCTGGCTTGTTCATTGATTATCAGAAAACGAAGGTTTAATTTGATACTCTGATGCAAACCTTCAGCTGACGCTTTTTCTCATGCACAGCAGTTTTGTTTAACACCACTCGCTGTCTTTCTGATCTCGAGGCTTACATCTTCAGTAGTTAGCACAATGCGGTATGGCTTTTACCGCCGTATTCTCTGCTCCTAGACACCCGGTGCTCACAGCATGCCATTGTTAGGCACATTAAGTACATTAACCACAGTCGATATCTGAGTATTTGTCTTTCTTCCCTTGGTTCTGTTCTCAGAGCCATCATCTCATGCTCAGTTCAAGACAATTGCTTTCACTTGGCTAGTTCTGATTTAATTTGATGTGTGAACATCAAATTAAACCTTTGAATGAATGTGTGTGTGTCTGTCTGTGAAGGTTCAGAGAAGTGTGTCAAGCGTATGTGTGTGTGAGCCTGTATTTTTAGCTTTTATTGTGCCTCTTGTTCATTATCGTGCTAGTGTATTTGTGTGTCTACTGTGTGTTAAGCAAGTGGATGTGTTTTCTCATAATGAGGTGCTATGTGTGCCATACTCAAAAAGCTTTGAAAGCTAACCCAGAAATGTCATCACATTAATAAGGGCTTCTTCACAAGCCAGAGAAGCTTTTTCAGAAACGTCTACAGCACTTTGTGTGTAGCACCATGACTCTCTTGCACACCTACTCATATTAAACCTATGCTCATGCTACTGTTTATTGATGGTCTTGAATCTGATTGAAGCTGCACGTTTCACTTTAGATTTATCTATCCTTTACAACAAATCCAGCAGTTTTCCACCGTCATGATTTAAAAAAAAACTAAATTAATTAAAGTTAGTGTACTGGTTTACTAAAGAGACAACAAGCTTACTTGAGATGAAATATGAGAAATTAAGGTAAATAATACTTGTGGGTAGAACATTTTTACCTAGTGTAATTTCCAAGGAGTGAATTTGTCAAATTATGTGCGAAACAAATGCGAAAA
The DNA here is from genome assembly GCF_029890125.1 of Rhinichthys klamathensis goyatoka. Lineage (NCBI taxonomy): Eukaryota > Metazoa > Chordata > Actinopteri > Cypriniformes > Leuciscidae > Rhinichthys > Rhinichthys klamathensis. The sequence continues at coordinate 1,323,949 of NW_026606877.1, forward strand.
TAATATTAAAATTTGTGTATAGTATAAAGCTGCTGTTAGCTATGATATTGGCCTTAACAAGAAGAATGAGTCAGACTTTTTTTTATAATTTGTGATGTGGTGACTGTATAGTGGTAATTTCATTACTTTTAGAAAAAAAAGAAGACTGAATTCTCCTTATATGTTTATGTAACACAGTCTCATCCCAAGACGTCATATGACTGACGCTTTTGACCATACGTCAACATCCGATGTTTTAGGGTACCCTTTAACGTCAGTTAGATGACGATCCTAGGGCGTTTACCTTTAGCGTCAGTTAGATGACGCGGGTAGGTTTAGGTCTGGGGTAGGGTTAGGATTAGATAGCGTCATCTAACTGACGTTAAAGGGTACCCTAAAACGTTGGATGTTGACGTATGGTCAAAAGCGTCAGTCATATGACGTCTTGGGATGAGACTGGGCTGGTTTATACACCATTGGACATTGTTAGTGGACTAATTCAATTATCCGGCGAGTGTTAAACATATTTTAAGGTTTATTTCTTTTAGTCCACAGAAATAAAATTGTCCATAGTAGAAGAAACTCCAAATTAGAAAAAAAAAAGAAGTTATTTTAACCCTTAAATGCATGAATGTTTCACCAATCATTATTACATATCCGGGTATTTAGCGACCCAGATCTATATCTATCACGGATGGATCTCTACCTGTCACGGATGTGCTAAAACTCCTAGTACCTAAAACTCTCCTGATATTAGAGTAACAATTACAGAAGAATAAATGAAGCATATTTTGTTACCTTTCGAAGCTTGGAAGGGTTCAGTTTGAGCAGATGTTGTATACCATCATCACTGTCTTCGTCAGAGCTCATCTCCCAGTACATTCAGGATCTTGCTCATATTCGCGATCTCAAATTTTTTTCTCAAAACTATCATTTTTAACATCTTCAAAAAAAAGTTTCTTCACCAGTTCCACCGTCAAGTGACAGTGACACTAATATTTGATTGCGTTCAGTACTTGCTCTGCAGTAAATTGCAGAGCCATTGCAAGTTTTGCTGATGATACTTCATATTCTTTTGTTTTCTGCCTGCAGTAACTATGAATGAAACGTCACTTCATCATTGTGTATCAGACATTGCCTCCTTTTGGAATAAAGGTGAATTCCACTTATTCAGTCATCAAAGATTCAATAATTGTTATGCAGAAAAAATATATTTATACTGTTAAAAAAATAATAATGGGAAAACAGGCATTCTTTTATATATGTTCTAATTGTTATATTGTTTAGAGATGAATAGTAAGAAGGTTGATGTCTAACTTTAAAAAATGAATGAGGAGGAGGGAAGTGAATGATGTCCCGGGTCACTAAATACCTGAGGTATGCGTTTAAGGGTTAAATCATGTCCCAGTGGTTCGGTCTTGAAGTCCATATGTGATGTTGTCACTTGCCATGTGATGCTTTAAACCATCAAGCAAATGTTTGAGAAATTCAAGAAAGTTCAATTCGGGTAGCCATCGAGATTGGCGCAATCACAATCCCTAGAGACTGGAGCTGAGAGTTTGTGAAGAGTTGTCCAGCTGTTAGACATTACAGCTCAACCATTCTCATGAGCCTAGTCTGTGACACTCTGTGAAACCACATGCTCTCCTAAAAACTGACTCATGAAGCGGATGGAGTGGGATAGTTTGGAGTCTTTTGTCTCCGCTGTTGCCCAGATGAGTTTGACACAGTCTGTAATTGGATGAAAGGTTACAGCCTCTCACACCAGCTCATGATAATTAGAGAAATGCTTGAAATTCAAACAGGTTGCAAGGGCTTGATGGGGATGGGGGTGGAGCCGTGGAGGGGTTGGGAGCGTTTCTTTTTGAAGTTGGAAACATTTGGTTTTAAGATCAGATGGCTCAATTTTATTATAGACAGTGTGTATTACCATATGCAAATGTTTGAAATGATGTATTAACACTGTAGGTTTCTGTCTGCAGACAGACTATGTCCTCTTAAACTTTGTGTTAAAAAAACCCTAATGTTTTTTAATGCAAATACATTTAAATAAGTCAAAATTTAACATTACACAGTGTAGCTTACCGAGCGTGACATTTCATAAGCCATTAGGCAATCGATTATGCAAAATTACTCAAGATATCACAGTAATTACCTAAACTGTATGAAATCAGAGAAACTTTTGTAGAATAATACAGAGAAATTAAAATCAGATGTGGCAAACAAAAGAATGGTCCCTTGCCTTCGCAGGAATGCTTCATTTGTAGTTACAAAGGCTGCATTTAGGTCAGTGCATTTCAGGAACATAATGCTGAATTGAGTGTATAATTGGTCATGAATCTTTTGCGGTACTGAATTGTGGACAATTAATTCTTGGTAATTGGAAACTTTCAGCTATGAATGTCCATGAAGAATTCAGGTGATAAAAACTGAACGCACTGGCGTTGTTAGAAGTGATATAATGTTATTAAACTCATTGTTTATGATGTATTTTGGTCCATCTGCATTTGCTTTTTATTCTGTATTACCACTGAGGTTTAGCACAACTGGAATGTTTTGGCCGATTTCACCTCGACTTCATTTCCATATCCCCCCTCTTTCATTTGCCTAATTAAATGAATAAATATGCATTCAACTTTCTAACCAGTTTACAACTCTGGGTTGTTTTCATTTTTCTCAATAACCTACTGCATAAATAAACAAGAATATATTTTCTACTGTACATTTTGTTAATCACATTGTAGGTTTTATGCGAGTGCATTTGTTCTTGTGAATGTTTGTGTGTGTGTGTGTGTAAGGAATAGGGTTTGAAACCGAGAACCGGTTCTTATTCAAACAATGTTGGGTTCTTTTTACATTTCTAACACATTAATCCTTCTGTGGATTTAATACAGAACTAAAATGCTCTGAATTCCCTGCAATTTGCAGTCAGTGTTGAATGAAATATTAGATGAAAAAAATTAATAAAAAATGAATGTTGAAAAGTTTAATTGAACTAAAATTACTATAACTAAGCTAAAATTAAATATCTAAAATTTAAATAGAATTATTTTATTAAATTAAATTAAAATGACAAAAGCATGTAACAAAATGACAACTTAATTTTGAACTTAAACTAAAATTAAACTGAAAAAAAAATCAAATCCAAGCTAATTCAAAATATTAATAAATACTAAAATAGCATACAAATAATAATAAAATAACACTGTACTTATTTAACAGTGTCACAACACCATGACTGAATATACAGCATCAATACAGCATGACCAGTGTAGTCCAATTAGAGAACAAATGACTTAAATTAAGTTATTTTTAGTGAAACAAACAAATGCTGCTTTCAAATAACTGTGATTAAACCAGTGGAGTTACTGATAGCAAGGTATTTATTAGTAAAATTATCTTTTCAATTGGCGTTTTTTTTTTTTTTTTTTTTTTTTTTAAGAATCATTAATGGAATAGTCATGGAACAAGAATCGTCAAGAGAAATTTGAACTGGAATCATTAAGTTCTTAAAGATTCCCATTTCTCATCTCACTGACTCAGGTTGTCTTAACAAGAGACAGTATATTTCTGTATATTATGAGATTTTTTCTCTGCTGTAAAATGGTTTCACGATACAATTGCAGAAAATTTCATTTCAGCAAGGAATTTAGTGCTCTGACATTTCTAAAATATGTAATGATGGTATATTGTTTAGATCAGTTAAGCATAGAAGTGGCCAAATTGTTACTGATTAATCTGGGAAAGAAAAACCGACAATGCATGGCAGTATATTCAGACATTAGCTAATCGGTAACCACAGCAGACATTCTTCAGATATGAGTTTGTGTTTATGTAGGTGGGTGAGTGGGTTGAAGGTTTCGAATGAATAAGCGGGCCCGATAGCTTCTTTCCAGTGATGGTTTTGTATAGCGGGTCAGACTGGAAGAGCTGGAAAATGCTAGCTTTGTGAAATTTAAACTAAAGAACCTCAGTACACAAAACCGATAAATAATGCTTGTGTGCGGAACAAGGTCTCTAATGGGATAGCAGTGTTTTATAAAGCAGGTGCTTAGAACAATATTCTCTCGTTTGTTCATTTTATTCAGTAACATTTGCAACATCTGCAGAAAAAAAAATTTCTCGCATAATGCAGTGTAACACTCTGGCTAATTTAAAGCAGTCATTGTTTTCAGTGTTTTTCCTTTAAGAGTTCTGTATTATTACAAAGATACAGTCTTATTGGTAAGATTTTAAAATATCTATCTTATGTGTTATGCTATGTGTAGGCCTATGTATTCAGTGCTGACAAGAATACAGTAAATAAGCTATAATTCATCCATACACTGTATTTCCCTAGAAATTATAAATTGTGTGTGAGGAATGATGCTAAAATTTTTAGCCCAGATTTATAGCCCAACTGCAGAGTCCATTTGACAGATATGATGAGGATATATTTCTCATTATAATTAGTAGACAGCTCATATTTTCAGTCTGGTGAAATCTCCTGGAATTGAGAGGTACGTGAAACTTCATGGGGCAGCCTGGATTGGTTCTTATCATTGGTGTATCTGTCATGTTTAATCAAGAAACTGATTATTCTGATTGATAGTGTTTGATTCAACGCATTCTCATCCTTTGGCGTCATATAGGTGACGCCATATGACATTCCGTCGAAATCTTACGCACATGGCATCCTTTAGCGTCAATATAACACGCACTGTTATGGGTAGGTTTAGGTCTGGGGTAGGGTACGGTTATGACGCCTTGGGATCTGCGTCTCATATTCACGCTAAACGATGCCATGTGCGTTGGATTTAGACGAGCGTCACCTGTATGACGCCTTGGGTTCTGCGTCTTATATTGATGCTAAAGGATGCCATGTGCGTAAGATTTCAACGAAATTTCCAAAGTGTCACATGTATGACGCCAAAGGATGAGAACGGGCTGGTTTGATTGTGATCATGAGGATTTGGCAAATTCATCAAACAGACACTTTAGCAGACAGTTTAGAACTGGCATGTGCGATGAGCAGCAAATTGCATTCAGCTCTTATTTATGGCCGTGTTAGCATTGTTACCTGATTTTGATATAGTTTGATATATAATAGGCTATCTTTAATGAATTGGCTTATAATGCACACAGCATTGGCACATACATGATGCTATCAACAGGAATAATTTATTCTTAGTGATTTTCCCCCCAGAGTAGGCTTTGTACATCGATTACATTTCTTGCCCACCAGAGCACTGTCATTTTGCTTTTTTATAGGAATAAAAACCATTTAGTTAAGTTGGACAATGGAAGCAACAATTCTAAACTGAAACAGTCTGCTCTGCTCCATACAGAACTAGCACAGCCGCAGCACAGTGCAGCAAGAGCCAGATTTATCTTGTCACGTGATGAGAGAAAAGGAGAGATGACTAACCTCAAGATGGTTGAGAGTTTGGTGCGCAACCGATCCTGACAAACATACTTTACAAACATATTGTAGCACCACCAAAGCGAGCTCGCATTCAATAGGGATTTCAGTATCCTGTATATTGATAGCGGTTCACTGATGCCCACAAATTATATACAAAAATGTGACCATGGATTAAGTATTAATTCCCACAACATTTTAATTTGTTTTTGTTCCCTTGTTTACTTAATAATGGGGTCCATCGTGGCCACAATTTAACTAAAACATGGGAACAAATGAATAAAACATGGTCACAATCAACTCTTTCCCCGCCATTGACAAAATTTTCCGTCATTTATGAGATGACGCCTCCCCACCATTGACTGATTTTTTTTATTTTCACTGTTATAGGGTAGGGGGAGCTACTACACATCTTCTGAAAGAGTACAGAATCCCCTGATCAAAACAGGCAAAAAAGGAGCAGAAACAAATGATAACAGCACTGCTTATGTACGTTGTAGTCTATGACAAAAAATATGATTTTCTCAGCTTTTTATCAAAATATGTTGCTTTTTTAAATTACATTTTTAATGAAACATTCAAGTTTTGATAAACGCTGACTGTGTGAGCGCGTGTTTGCGAATGATCCATGTGTTTTGCGTGAGTGCCTTCGTTTGATCTCCACCTCGCTCATTGATTAAAACCATGTGAGTGCCGCGCTCATGGCAGCTCCCCATTAGGATTCCACGTTTCCCTGCCCTGTGATTTCCAAGCACACTCAACTTAACATCAACAAAGCCGGGTGTCTTGTAAAGCACGCACATGTTTTGGCTCAAAATTCACACTGCTGCTTTGCACAAACTGTGAAATGGTTGAGGCCTCATCTGCTAACCAGTTTTTCACAGTAGCACGTGCCTGCTGGTACCGACCCGTGGTTGACTCGGTGGGTGGTTGTGGAGGGGGAAAGAGCTGGTGCTCTCGCAGCATCTGTGACATCGATCAGCCTGGCATAACGTCCAGCATAGGAAGGAAGAGTCATCATCAAAAGCTACATCTGTGACAGGCGGCCCTCACGGACTCAGCCTAAAAGGATTTATGGGATGAGGTGAGAGAATACTGAAGCAGTTCTTATGGATGGGTGGCCTAGTTGAACAGGTTATACTTTTTCTCACAAAAACGCATTTAGAAGAAATATGTGACCCACACAAGAGCACTGAACGCTGTGTGAGTTATGTGTGGTATGACAAGCATATGAATAATTTACGTTTCAACACCCACCCTTTTTAACTCTCACATCTTTATCTTTTGACCCTCTTTTTTTCTCTTCTCCTTTCTAACGTTGTGGCAGAAGCGATGGGCTTCCTTGTTCTTTCACCTGCAATTTGAATTTGATGATGGCAATTCTTGTTGCCTTTTACTTCTTTTTTTCCCCCCCTCTGGTTCCTTTATTGACAACATCGATTGACGTGGGACACATGTAATTTACTTGAGCCTGGCGCTGGTCTCTCCTCCCATGACTAATTCAACAGTAGGCTGTAAACATTGTTAAAGAGGACAAACTGGAGTCATAAGCCATTGATGCCTGTTTTTCTCTTATGCCTTTGTGTTGCAGCTCTGCTTTTTTCTATCCCGAGATACTCTTATTGAGATCTATATGCTACTGTACTTCTAAAGGTTTATCAGATATACAGATTAAATTGTACAGTCTTTCTCTTCCCAAAAATATTGATGACATCCTGCACTACATATTTTTGTCCAATCAGACGCTCTCTAGAATGAGAAAGTCATGTCTGCAAAATACCATTAAAAATTTCAGTTTTGGTAAGATTTTTTATTTTATTTTATTCTCTATATATTTGATCAAAAATAGAAAAAATATTATTACAATTTAAAAGAAGTGTTTTCTATTTGAATATATTTTAAAATATATTTTATTCCTTCGATTCTCTGAACTGCGGGACAAACTAACATGGCGGTGCCCCTCAAGCATTATAGATCAACAAACATGATCATTATGTTTTTAAACAACAAAACCCATTCACTTACATGTTTTTGATAATCGGAATATCAGGTATTTGATGACATAGCCAACAAGTTTGTGAATATTTTAAATAAAAACAAAAAAATAAATAAAAGTGATACATCTGCCATACAGAGGTATTGTGGCTGAGGTGTGTCACGTGATAAGCATGATGTGTCGCTTTGGAAGTAATAAGGTGATACGTTAGAAGCTAGAATATTTTAAACTTGCATGTGAAAGGGTTAAAATCACTTAAATGTTAAAACTGATAATACTTAAAAACACGTAAAAATTATTAACTTTCTTGAAGCAATACTGGCCCGATCTTTCAAATAGGTGATTATAGTTTTAGGGCGGTCTCGAACCGCTCCTGTTCTGCACATTTTTTGCTTGTCGTTATGTTGCAATAGTGTTAAACACTTCCTACTTTTGTCAAAAGAAAAGGGAAAAATATGAAATTGATCAGTGAGTATATTTTATTCTGAACTACCCCTCCAAAACATACAGATTCATTAGTAAATACTTTAACACAGGACAAAAACAGCTCTTAAGTGATTTCATAGGGTCTTGAAGTAAAGTGGGACAAAACAGGGAGTGCAAGCCCTGCGACATGCTGCTTCAGCTCACCTACTTCCTTTATCATCTCAATTGAAGTGTTCTTGCTGGTGTATGTGCAGAAATGTATCTAGTCTTTGCTCTCTGTGGTGGAATCAAAATCATTAATCATCTCAATCATTATCATGACAGCCATTTCCACTCAAACAGACCTTTAGGCATTCCTCTGCAAGATTCCCAGTCACTTTACCTGGAGTATATGTGAAAAAATAAATCAAATCATCTTTACCAAACTCTCTTAGAGACCTGATATGACTCTTATTTGTCACTCTGACATTATTGGTACAGTATTTGCAATTGTTGCAGCATTTCCTGAGCACTTGACTTGTGTTTGTACCTGTGCTTCGTTTTAGGTCACTATTTAATGTCAAAATGAAAGTAAATGAGGCTTAAATATACTGAGATCTTTATAATTGCTTTATAATTGTATGTCCAATACTCAATATGTAGAGAACAGGATGGCTGATGGCCAATATAATTCAGATATATTATGTAATTCAATTTAATGTTCGTGCTGTATATGAGAAATCAAATAAGCATATTCAAATGATTTCTGAAGGATCATGTGACACTGAAGACATGGAGTAATGATGCTGAAAATACAGCTTTGACATCACAGGTATAAATGAAATGTTCACATAATCTAGAAAACTGTCATTTTAAATTGTAATAATATTTCACAATATAACTGAACTTTAATGTATTTTGATCCAAAAAATGCAGCATTGGTGAGCATTAGAGAAATTCAAAAGCAAACAGACCGCAAACTGTTGAACAGTAGTGTACGGTATTTACAACTTATGTATTTATATTTTACTTTACTCTGAAATATTTACTCACAGTTATTGTGTAATTAATATAAATTAAAGAGTTAATTTGCAAAAACAGATAACTCAGTTTTTATTAATCTTCATAAATCGTTTTAAAAAATAAAGTTTTTTATTGTGCATTCCAAGTAATATCAATCAAACTGCAGTTGGGATGTTTTGATTAAAGGGGCACTTGGCAACTATGTCAACTTAATAAAACCGTTTAGAAATCATTTGAATGGTTTAATAACCTGTTCTGGAGAAAATGGTGACTTTCCCCGCTCCCCCCAGCGTTCCCAGGGGGAAAACCAACCTTGCAACATGGGGACTAACGTCCCGGTAAGTTGGAAATAGAAGTCTTGTGAGAAGCGAAAACGAACGAGAAACACGAACTGCCTTATGGCAATTCGACATAATTCTATGATACTGTGTATGATGTATTACCCACCTCGGTAGACATAGCTCCACACGATAAAGCTGGCCGGCTCCAATAATAACAAATGCACATAGCGGTAGAAAGGAAGGTGGAGGAAGTGAGTTTTTTTATGATAGTGTTGTGAAAATATACGCCGCACAGCTGTAGGGGGAGCTCGATGAGAAAACATGCGACAACAAAAGTGAAAATCAGCGAAGAAATGACTAGAGTTGCCAAGTTCCCCTTTAACCCTCTGGGGACCAAGAATGCACCCGTGCGTTTTGGCAGATTTTTTTCACATAGCAGAAAAATAGACTTAAACTACTCCATCATTTCTGGTCATACAGAGTTATGAAACATATAAAAAAACTGTTAAATGTCTACTTTTTTATGTGCCCACCTACAATCGAAATAAAATATTGTCCTTTTGTAAAATAAAGAAAATAAACAGGGTGTGCGTTCTGCCTCTCCGTGTCCGTGAACTTTTTTTTCTGGAGCACGTCTCTAAACTTAAACAAAACTCAGCTAATACTATTCACCCAGACATGAGCAATATATGTTTATGATCATTTAAAGCTGCAGTCCGGCATTTTTCCTCTTTGCCGCCATCTCTGTTCGAAATCTGCAATTGCAGTCATTCGCGAAATTATCAACTTTACGTGGGTTGTAGTTCAACACCCTCGACACGGCACAGCGCGGATGAACACAATGTTTGAGGAGAGTGTGCAGCTGTCAGTCACCGCGCCGATGTGGATATTGTCATTCAGAATCACAGATTATTCTTTTTGGAAGTATGACCAACATAAGAATTTTCACCGGGAAATGTCATCTGAACTAGTAAGAAACATTCACTTTTGTTCTGGTTCTGACATTGCAGTAAATCGCGCTGATTAAATCTAACAATTGCTTATAAGTTATCATTTCACGCAAAACCGTGCAAAGTAGCTATACTATGTTCTCAAATTGTTAATGTTAACAACTTCAGCAAGCATTGCGTGACTACATCTTGTAATGTCCTTCCGATATTATCCTTGTTTTCGCATGGGTCCGGTTGCCGTCTCTTTTTTTCTGTAGCCACTCCGAAGTCCGAACGAAGTCTTTTGCATGTTACAGCGGGTGAGTCTCTAGTTGTCACTGATGAATGATGATCGTCGTTTGAACCTTTCTGGATCCGCCATCAAATTGATAAGTTTAATTATATCAAGTGCTGTGAGAAAAGGCTATAAGTCTCTACCTCCAACATCCTCACACGCAATATAGCTTATACTAGCCGAGACTCCTTCTTTATGTGTACAGATGTGACGTAATGACGCAAAGACATGCTCGAATCTCCCGCGGAAATCCACCAGTACCACTAAAATTAAAAACATTATTACAAGCTTACCGTTCTGCATCGAGCTAAGGCAAGCAGATAGTTTTGAACACTGGCTGGTTATGTATTTTATCAAATATGTTTTTTGGATAATTTTTAACCCAAAAAAAGCTACGGACAGCAGCTTTAAGTTTGTACTTTTAAATAATCTAATTTAAAACTAAAATAAATATTCCCTGTTTATGTAATCTATATAAAAAGAGAGAGGTGTCAGCCGTTCTCATTATCGTTCTCGCATCTCATTATTCCGCTAATGTGACACGCCCACGGAGAGCGCGCGCTATTCAAACGCTAATGATCTGAAGCAACACATTGAGACGTGTAAACGCCCATATAAATTCTGTAAACACACTATATTTAGTCAGATTAATGTACTGTCGTCTTGCGCGACTGTGAGGAATAATCCTGGGACATTTACCTACCTCAGAACAAGTGCTGGTTTATTTTCACTTCGAGGAGTGAGCTGGGCTGTAAGTGTGTTATTCTTGTGGTTTGTTCTAATCGCGATATATAATAACGTTTAGTGTCTGTAAACGCAAAAATAGCCTACTGTTTAAATTTGAATCATGTTTTTTTTGTGTGTGTGTGTGTGTGTGTGTGTGACTAGTTTAGGATAGATTATAAAGTTTTAGCTCTAAAATAGACATCAAATAAGCTTTTGTTAGCAGTTTCTGCTCATATGTTAAATATATAGTATGTTTTGTCAAAAATAAACTTATCAACTGTTATAGTGTTTGTTCCAGCTAGGCTATATCAAAATAATGAATCCTTAACTTTGAAATATGTATAATAAAATGTATTGGCCTACTTTAAAAAATAATACTTTATGAGAGATTTATGGAAAAAGACTATTTTCTTTTCAAGATGTTTCCAACTCTAACTTTGAACCAATTCTATTGAATGGCCCATATAACCTATTTGAACAGGATTTGTTTCCAGGTATGACTAAAAATGTGCTTTTGACTTTCATTTATATTTTGATTTATAAATATATATGTCTGTGTGTGTGTGTGTATATATATGTAATGTATATATATTTTCCTTGCATTCTTTCTTGTGACACACCTGAATGAAATGAATGCATCTTTGTCTTCTTAGGTGAGAATCACCTAATATACATGAGGGGGTTGGGCCATTCACGCCCATTCGCATATTGCATTTCAAACAAATTTTTTTTTTTTCACAATTTAAAACAATCTATGGTTTTATGTGAATGGTTAGGCAGGATGATTTTCAGATCATTTTGAAGCAAATACTCTAGGCCACAACATCCATTAGTCATCCTGGCCTTATTTCAGAAACTTTAATTTTTAGTTTTATCAATAAACATGCATAAACAATATTCTCTCAAAAATACAAACATGTACATACATGTTGCTCACATATTATGGTAGCCCTGTTTGTGCTAAATAGAGTGTGATTTCACCTGTGCCATTAATATGTTTATAAGCAACTGAAAAAAGCACAAATGTCAGGGCATGTCAAAACATCTCAAGGACCCCAAAAACACATTGGTCCCCAGAGGGTTAAGTAATAATAACTAAAACAATACAGGTAACTTACCAAATTAAAGTTCAATGAAAGTATGTTTTTTTTTATATTAAAAGATTGTTTTTTAGCAAAAGCAGATAACTCCAACAGTCGGTTTTTTAGCCCACAACTCCACATTTCAAGTAATTGCTGTGCGATTGCATTTAAGTGCAACATTTAACATTATTTAACTTATAGAGCAGTAAAAATAGCCCATTGATGAGCAATATTAAACACTATATATATATGACAGAATTTTCCCTCACCACTGTAGCATGCTGCTTTAGCAAGGTTCCGTGAAAAAGTTTCAGGTTTTATTTTCCTTTTACGCCCCAAAGAAGATATCATGGGTTCAAGTTCGTCAAAATTATCCAACCTCGATCACTTTTAAGCTGTGTCCCAATGTGAAGGCTGCATCCTCCGAAGGCCGCGGACTTCGAAGGATGCAGCCTATTCGTCCTTCGAAGGACGCACCTTGTAGCCTTCATAGGATTTCCTAATTGCGCATCCAGGTGTTCCCGATTACCGCTCCATGGCGCCAAGCAACAGTGCGAGACGGAGCTGCCATCCTGATGATTAATTTGTTATAATTGAGTAAACAGCTATGGAGCCAGAATTGGCTATTGTCATTTTTATGTTTTATATTTTACTGAGGATGTTAAATACATTAATTTTCTAAACGACATTTAGGCCACTTGTCTTTAAAGTCATTTTTTTTAGGAGGAAAAAGCTCAATATAATAGAATAAGCAAAAAAAGACTTCACATATAAAAAAGAAATATAACACAAACACAAGGTTAGGTTATATAAAAATAAAACATTCATAAATTATTTTATGATTAACATATTACTGTCTTCAGTGAACTCAACGCAAATGATAATAATATTATTATTAGCCTACATTTAGGCTACATATTTAGAAGGCGCTTTTATCCAAAAAAGGAACAAAGAAATTCGTCAAATGTCAGTCATAATACAGGGCTAAGATTATCACAAATAAACACAAGATTTTGACGCAAATGTGTATGGGAGTGTGAGCGCGCACTGCATGGCACGGAGGCGCGGCCGCTAACACTTGCATTTTCTCATCAACAGTGGAAACAACTTAAAAAATACTCTATAATTTCTGGTCATACAGAAAAGAATAATACATCATTCGCAACTACTTTTATTTGTCCAAACTCACATAACAAGAAAACGTTGTGCTTTTTAAAAATAAAATAAAACAATCAGTCGCGCTTTCATGATCTCCGTGAACTGGAGCGCGTCTCATAAATGAACTGAAACAAAATATACCTAGCCTAAAGCTTGAAATGTTCACTTTTAAACGAACAATTAAAATGCCTCGTTATTTATTCAGACACATTTATTATCATTAGCCTATAAATCATGGTTCCAGAGACATGGCTCTTCTCATTCAGCATTGTGGGGAAAATATAATTTCCAGGTTCTAATCTGGCCTTAGAAAACCAGTAAAATCGACATTTGTCCCATAGTAATTTGTGAATATTTTAAATGTTTAATAAAGGGGCAAAAAGTCTTTTTTTTTTTTTGCAGCATTTGTGTAGCCTACAGTTCAAATTTTGGTGTTCAACTTTGGCTTTTAAAAATACAACAACCTTTCATTTTTAGTTTTTCAATTACAGGTTAAAAAAAAGAAAAACAAATGGACGCAAAAGTAGGCTACCTTATATTATTAAATATTTCAAATAATGTACAGTATTTGTAGAAAAGTTTGATAGTCAATCAAAATACTAGTAAAATAAAATACTTTAATCTAAAAAACTATCACTAAACTATTTTTAGTTTAATAGTCTGTGTAAATTTGCATCCATTCGTTTTAAATTTTTTAACCCGTAATTGAAAAACGAAAAATGAACGGTTTTAAAAGGCATAGTTGAACACTAACATTTGAATTTGAACTGTAGGCTACACACCAAATGCTGCACCAAAAATGCTGTCGTCACCGGCACGCAATGAATTATGGGGTAGATTCAGGGTAGGCTGCTAAGTGTCCATTCATGTATCCTTCCTTTCACGGGGAAACGAAGGGTGCATTTGGCGTCACTTTTGAATCAGGGTAGCCTTCGTCGCGCCGCGATGACGCAACCGGCCTTCGAATACGGCCTTCAAAGGATGCGGAATTGAATTGGGACAGCCTTCATCGCGCCGTGGTGACGCAATCGGCCTTCAAATGCGTCCTTCGAAGATGCAGCCTTTGAATTGGGACAGCCTTCGTCGCGCCGCTGTGACGCAATCGGCCTTCAAATGCGGCCAATCGGCCTTCAAATGCGGCCTTCGGAGGACGCAGCCTTCACATTGGGACACAGCTTGTGTCAGCTTTGGCAAAACTCCTTTAGACGAAACTCCTCCTCTTCTTCTTCTTCTTTTTTTTTTTTAATGGCGGTTGGCAACTTTTAATGTGCATTACCGCCACCTTCTGAAATGGAGTGTGGATCAAAATAGCCTTCTTTACTCACTACTATTTAAATAAAATAAAAACATAAATATCTAATAAAATTATTAATATTAATACATTATTATTCACATCATTAATACAATTTTAATAACAACTAAACTCATATCCTTCTAATGAGCCCAGTTTTTTTTTAAACAAAAAATTGCTCTATACCTCACATGCCCTGAATTCAGTTTTAATATTTCCTTCATTTCAAATCTAATTTTCTCTTTACTTAGCCTATCTTCCAGAAACATCCTTTCCTGATTATACCTACGACAATTAATAATTACATGTTCTAATGTTTCACTACTATTACACTGCTCACACAACCCAGTTTCATGTTTCCCTATTATTTTAAGCGTACTATTTAATCCAGTATGCCCAAATCTCATTCTCGAAATAATGTCCTCTTACGAAACTGCTCTCAGCTAGCGCGTCTTTTCGAGGTGACTAGCAGCCTTGTCACCTGACCTGAATACTGCGTGCTGATTCGCTAAAACGGACTAATCGGGTTGTGTTCACAAACAACAAGGGTGCTTGTCGGTTTCTGCTTTAAAACGGGAACGTGCGATGCCTTGATAGTGGACAATACCGGCTTTTGTAACAAAACGTGTTTAGGGTTCAGATCGTGCTATATTTGGAGAATAACGCACGGCAGTCAGTTATTTTTTTTCCTAAACGTGGCGTTTATCGGTTTTTGCAAACTACCTCTTCAATTATTGGCCATTGTTGATAATTTAAAAATCATCATCTGATTAATTATCCTGACTGATATATCACACTATTTTAAATACATGTGTTAAACTTTATATGCATTTCATTTAATTTGTGTGCATTTTACATTTATGATTCGCCTATGTTATGAACTGATTATGTTGTCAAAACTTAAAATTGGTCACTGGAGTAAAACACTTTGTATTGTTTTCCCCATACAATTAATTCAATTTAGAAGAAACTACAAGTTAAGTGTTTAGGTTTTTATGAGTGTTTCTTTGCTTTTGCTTGGTCTTGACAATGTGGGCGCTGTCATAGCATACTATATGATTTGAGTTAAATATGAGTATGAATATAGAGCCTGACAGATATATTTCAACAGAAATTTCAGTAAAAAGAACAGGACTGACAGTGTGCAGTCTTAACAGTTTAGAAAGTTATGACAAGGACGACCTACTTGACTAAAACATTTCATTCCAGGTTGTTCTTCACCTTGTGCATGTGGGTGGAACAATATAGGCTTTTTGGTGGAGGCATTGCAAATCTTCAACATGAATACAGATGTCTGTCTTGTCAGACGTAGGAGTGTATTCAGAGTGACATAAGTTGTGTTTCATGGGAAATGTAAAACATTTCAATAAAGTTTCAAAATATGTTTGTTTCTGCCCTTTGAGAAGTGTTCCCTTTTCCAAGCTAGTGGTCTCTTGGTTGTTTTTTTTTTACTCTCCACTTTCATCTGAAGTTGACTTTCCAATTGCTTAGAAACTGTTTTCATTATCTACACATCAACAGAGCAAGTCCCTCTCTCATCATTTTGAAGACTTGCACACTACACTACAAAATGCAATTACTTTCTTTCCTAAATATTGCAAAGTTTGGAAATGCAGACAGAATACAGACAGAAACTTTTGACAGCTCATTTTTGGACAGGCACCTCACACAAAGTAACCTGTCTAAAAATAAAAAATAAACTTTTTCCAGACAGTCTTACAATCTTACAATCGTTTGCCGTTTTCAGAAGAGGCCCCTGCATATGGACTGGGCCTTTTGTGGGTTTATGGATGCACTTACTCACACATTGTATTTGGAGAAACAAGAGAATGTACCCTCAAGGGACATGTGGGATGTCATATCTTCAGATGTGGATTCTCATAGTGGAATGGCTGTTTGTATTTGAACTCTATTGGTGGTGGATGAAACCACAAACCTCACAATAAACGGAGGCCGCTCAAGGTCATAATGTGGGAGTAAACGACATCTTTGCAGGTTCATAACGTGGTGCTCTTTTATCTCTATTCATCAAGCCATCACAGACTCAAATCATGTTTCATGTTCTTGTTTTGAGTTCAGTCGCTTGCTGTTCTTGTTGATGCATACAAACAGCCCATTCTCATCCCTAGGCGTCATGAAACTGACGCCTTGGGAATCATTTTGACCATGCTTCAATATTCGACGCTTTAGGCACCCTTTAGCGTCAGTTACATGACGCGATCCTAGGGCGTCATCTTACTGACGCTTTACCTTTAACGTCAGTTAGATGACGCTATCTAATCCTAACCCTACCCCAGACCTAAACCTACCCGCGTCATCTAACTGACGTTAAAGGTAAAGCGTCAGTAAGATGACGCCCTAGGATCGCGTCATGTAACTGACGCTAAAGGGTGCCTAAAGCGTCGAATATTGAAGCATGGTCAAAATTGTCATTTTAGTGACGCCTTGGGATGAGAATGCGTTGATACAAATGCTAGACGGGAGACCCATTCGAAAGGACGGGCCCTTGGTCTTAAAATACTTTCACACTGGCTTCT
The DNA here is from genome assembly GCF_029890125.1 of Rhinichthys klamathensis goyatoka. Taxonomy (NCBI): domain Eukaryota; kingdom Metazoa; phylum Chordata; class Actinopteri; order Cypriniformes; family Leuciscidae; genus Rhinichthys; species Rhinichthys klamathensis. Next base: position 1,341,052 of record NW_026606877.1, read on the forward strand.
CTCGCTGGTATCAGCCCTCCTGACACTGACTGAGTCTTTCAGGGATAAATGTCTTGCCTTTTTCATCTGCTCTACCTGCTATGCCTCTCACTTTAGTAAATTGCATCTTGCTCTTTTTTCCTTCTCTTGGTTTTTATTTTATTTTATTTTTAGTCTCCACTCTCTGAGCTCTTTATCTCCCGGTGTCGGCTTGTTACAACGGCAGTTGCCTCTAGCGCAAATGTCTTGCAGTGTGTGTGTGTGTGTGTTTATCCTTTGTCTTTTTTTTTTTTTGGGCACCAGGAGCAAATTCCCCCCAGCCATTATATCCAATTAGCAAGAGAATTTCTTTTCTTCTTCGCCGCCCCACCTCTCAACGCAGAGCGGTAGAGGGGATTTCTGGCTGCATGCTTCTTTGATGAGAACAAATCAAGCTTTAGTCACTCGATGAGTTAAGTGCTGTTAGAGTGCACACGCTGTTGTTTTTCTTTTATGTTTAGTATTCAGGAAAACTAAAAACATGTATCGGGACACTTTATAGTAGTCAAAAATCCTCATTCACCTCAGAACTACTTTTCCCAGCATCCCTTCTGTTCCCCACCTGCACTCAGTCAGCCATCATCACACCTACAATTGATAATCACTCATCATCCACGCACCATATAAGCAGTCACTCTTCAGTTCACCTTTGTCTAGTCTCGTTGTTCCTACCAAGAACCAGCAACCTGTCCACTCACCTTTGAGAAACTTACCTGTGCGAGTGTCTTCCGTCTTCAGTCATCCCCTTCAATCCGGTCTGCTATCAACTTCACCTACAACAGATAAGATCTGTCATCCACCATCAGCATTTCAGCATTGATCCACCAATTCAGTACTCACCTGATCCCGTCACTATACTGCCCTACAAAGGCAAAGCGCAGTAACTACACATTTGGTCAAAAATGAGTTAAGACTTCTAATGGGCTTTATGACATGTGTTCTGTCTTGTGAAAAAATATCTGGGTTAAATTATGTCCCGTTTCGGAGATGCATTACCACTAATCTATCCATAACATGTTTTGACTGGCTGGTATAAAAACTTTAAAGCCTTTTTTCTCCGTTTCTTTGTTTGCGTAGTTACTGCACTTAGCCTTTGTAGGGCAGTATACTTTCCTGCGATAAACCACTGTTTGGATATTTGCCTTTTTCTGTTCTGTGACAATATAACATTCTGACACTTATTTGTATGCTTGCTGAGATTTGTGTGATGTTTGTTTCAAGATTACCTGCTGTTTGGAGTCATCATCAGGTGACGTTCCTTTTATCAATTGCTGTTTGTTATACAATTATTGTATCCATAGTCAAATTACTGAAGACATTGTTAAATAAAATTGTGTTCAAGTGTCTGCATGCAGTAGCATGGTCATTATTGCAAAATAAACCTTGACCTGACAGACCAAATATTTATATAGTATTACAGAAGCTGTTTATTTTGCTGTATATTTTCCAACTTATCTACACATGTAAAAAAATTGCTGTAGTTATGCAGCTGTTTGCCAGTAACATACTGTAGATTTAAATTGATGTATATTTACTGGCAACAGTTTGTTTAAAGTTAAATGAACATTAAACATTAACAAGTCTTTGTCTTTACAGAATAAAATTATAAAATAACAATCTAATGCAAAGCATTCTGGGAACCAGAAATCTTCATCAACCTTTTTCTGTTTTTATTTTCCTTCAGATTTTGGTTCCCAGAATGCTTTGCATGAGGCTGTTATTTTAGTTTTATTCTGTAAAGATAAAGACTTGTTAATGTTTAATGTTCATTTAACTTTGAACAAACTGTTGCCAGTAAATAACATCAATTTAAAACTACAGTAAGTTACTGGCAACCAGCTGCCAGTAATACTGTAATTTCTACAGATTTTTTTTACAGTGTAATACAGCAGAACAGATTTTTTTTAATGTGCACCAGTGACTCATTTAGCCTTTGCTTTTTTATGTTTACTGCATACGTTAAATAATACTTCATCATTTAATTTCAATGATAAGGGCTTAATCCATTTATGTATTTATTTAACCTTGACAAACAATACATCATTAGAAAAGTGTTTATTATTTTTTGAGCTACTATAAATATCTAGTATAATATAGTGACCACAATATATTAAAGGTTTGGTCGATTATGATTTCACTTTTCTAACTTCAGTTAGTTGTTGTTTGAGCATAAACAACATCTGCAAAGTTATGACGTTCAAAGCAAAGGAAGATGTTTTCTTTGACAGAAATTGCTTTTTAAACCTTTAAGTGCCCCCCCCCCCCCCCCCTTTTTTTTTTGTTGCATAGACATGAAAATACACATTCTGAACTTAAATGGTTGTAATTCAAGAATGCTTTGGATTATCAACGTAAGATTGGTCTTGTTTTAAAGAAGACATTTTGCAGATTTTTGTAGAAGTGACAAATTAAGAAAGTTAAAAGTTATAAGTTATAGAAGTTTGAGTTTATGAAAATGTACAATGTAAAAATGTAATTATTCATATTTTATATTATATTATATATATATATATATATATTCAAAACATGTTGGATTCTAAAACTGCAAGAAAATCAAAGCCAAAATCTGAACAAGTTGTGTTCCAATTTTTGGTTGATATCTCAAAAAATGAGCTTTCAGTAAGATTTTGTTTGGGCACAGAACCAAACTTTTTCACTAGGTGAGAAACAGACTCCATTACTGACCATATAAGGGCATATCCATTTCCATGTATGGTTTGAGTGATCTGAACTATATATTTCCATAGTTTTCATACAATTTATGAAGTAGACATCCCATTGAGAAGTAGTATGGGAAGTTTGGCAGATTTTGATATGAATTCAAATTCTAATAAAAACATAAAAATTACACGTATGTGCGTTAAAGCTTGCCGCAAATGGTAAATCTTTTTTTTTTTTTTTTTTTTTTTTTACATTTTCAGACCTTTTTTCTAAAAAATAAATAAATAATGGATGTTATCTTTTGAACTCATGGCATGAAAACAAACTGAGGTTTCTACCAATCTTTTATGATTTTTCATGTTCATCGCTATTTCAAAATAAAGGTCTGAACACACCATAGGAGTATGGAAATATTATTGTTGCAAATTGAAAAATTACAGCTTCTGTGTAATTTATCTTGTAAATCACAGAGATTGTAAGCTTTCAAATGATGTTTAGGTTAAGTATAAGATATTACTGTTTCAAATATGTAATTGCTGTGGGTCCACCGGTGGGCCGGTGACATTTAACGAGCTTCCTCCTGGGTTAGTGACATCACAAATCCTAAAATGTACATAAACCCTGCCCACTGGGAACACACAACAAAGGGGGTGAGTCTATGAGAAGAGGAAGAGTTGTTGTAGTAGAGCACATTGGGAGTCTGCTCAAGCTATCGCATCCATCTTTTCACATTTATTGCAATACAGTACGTAACACAAATGCAATAGCATGTCACTCTGTAGGCATCTTACAACAGTTCCCACACTAACGATTTATAGATTATCATGAAATAATATGCTAAACAATGGCTTGAAGATAGTTAACTCCCCATCAGCTACATAAATTCATCAACTAAGCATTCAGAAACGTCCTGTAGCATTCTACATGTTCTCACTTATTCTTGAGTCTCTCCATCATTGTCCGACTTCGATTTGAACATAAAAGGCAGAACAGTTTCTGACATTTTAGTGCGTGTTTGCAAGCTGCTAACACACGAGCTCTTGAAGCTCCGGACCACTCTCTGTGCCTGGAGGAGCAGCTCATTTGCATTTAAAGGGACACACACAAAACAACGCGTTTTGGGGACAATTTGTACATGTTATGAAAAATGATCTATGGGTAACTATTTTTAGATAAAACTTATTTTACATTTTGTAAAAATCACCCCTTTAATAAAAAAACAAAACAAAAAAAAACAATAATAATTTCTTATTTTTTGTCAGGAGGTAAGCCCTTTTTCAAACAATGTCTCTCAGAGCTTTAAGTCCAAAACTGTGTTCATTTGGAGGAAAACGTATGGATTTTAAAAATATTTAAAGGATAGTTCACCCAACAATGTCAATTATGTCATCACCTTAATGTCGTTCCAAACCTATGAGTTTTTTTTTTCTTTCTGGGACAAAAAATAAGATATTTTGAAGAATGTCTCCAGTGACATTTTTTTCCATTTAATGAGTGGAAAATCTTACAGGTTTGGAACAAAATCAATTTTGATTTTCAGGTGAATTACCCCTTTAAGTTCACATCTACAACAAATTAAACAATGCTTCTACTGCTGCAATAAATGTTTACTTCCTGTTCAATGTATTAATATGTTTGTGACTAAAATTTCTTCAGTGATAAACTTTTAAAGCTGTTGAGCATGCTTCGGCCTTTTTGCTTTTATTGTAAAAGTGCAATCCCAAAACCCCAATTCAGCAATAAAATGTTCAATATTCAAATGCACATGCAAGATACAGAGTTGGTCACACTGACACATTCTGCTGAACAATGCGTCCTGCTTTAAATGACTCACATGGTTCCACTTAAACTCTATATGATTTATGTGTTGTGCACAGTCAAATTAGAGCTGTGTGTCTGTGGATGAAGAATGTCCTCTGTAAACCGTTGCCCGTAACATGCAACTGTTTTCCATAGCTTAGTTTTGAAATGGGAATATTTTTCCTTTGGTGTCCTAGTTTCTCACAATCTAAAACTCTCTGAATTGAGAATTTTAGGTGTCAAATAGGTTATATTCAGCACATGTGAATGTACACCGGCTTTTCTCTGTGCCAAGATAAGAATGTGGGTGTTTGCAATTTGCATATCATTTAAATGAATGCCTCCATGGTGTAATAAAGTGTGCATCATCCGAGGCAGGTGATTCTGTTCTGCTTTTGAGTCACGGGTAAGTCATCAGACAGCACTGATTCCTGAGCATCCAAATAAGCTACTTTTTGGTGTTGAATGTTTCCTAAGCCTCTTTTCTACTCTAAAGCCTCTTTTCAAACTGAACCCTTGTGAAGAATAGAGGTGCTTGGCTCAGTATTTATGCCTACATTTGTGAGTGTTACCCAGGTTTTGCTGGACCCAGATGTGGATGATAACTTATACATGAAAAACCACTGCCATGGAAGTGATGTTTCTTTTTGCTCTCATATTAATAGGATGAGTATAGGAAGCATATGGTAAGAAAAGGTCAAGCTCCCAATTACAAAATTCTCATAAATTCACTTAAAACTCTTGAGAAATTCTCTAAGTGTTAACAGGCTGTTGTATCAGTTACCAGTCTTGATTTCTAGAAGCTTGGAATCTGCATTTTACAGTGTGTGTATATAGGCAACATAAGTCCTATTATATAAGTCTCAACTACCGCTTTTTAATAAAAAAAAAATCTGTTTCATAATTTATAAAATATGTTCATAATAATCAGAATAAGAATGGGTTGAAAAACATAGAAGTCAGGTAATCATATACACAATACAACAAGAACACATTTGTTTACAATACAACAAGAACACATTAAAAAAGTCATAACCACATCAATCGGAATGAATTGTCCAAATCCGATTAAAATTTCATTTGGATTATAAGAAGTGGTTTAAACCTTTTCTGATCCTATAGAGAGGAGATGTGAACATTGATTGTATTAAACTGGAAAGTACTGTGCATGTGTAATGACATATTAAGCATGGAACGAGCTGTTGTTGTTGAATAAAGTGTCATAAATGACTGTCGCATCAATCTAATATTCTCCTTCCACTCATTGTGTGTTAAGTGGAGCAGAACAACAGTCCATGCTTCGGACTCTCATCCACAAACGTTCTTACTGCTTGATAAATACTGTATAAGCAGCATGGCACAACAGTTCATGTGTTTGTTGTTTCCTAATTAGGGCCAGTTGCATAAACATAGCCATTATGTTAAGACAGTGTCTTAAGTTCTAGTATGACCCACTAACAGTAAGTCAGGGGCAGTCAGTCTTACATTTTTATGTAACTGATTTAAAAAGCTACAAAGAGTCTTAAAGAAAAAAAAAAAATGTCTAACTTGTAAGACTAGACTTCGGCACCTGAAATAGATTAATATTAAGTCTGCTCTAAAACAAAGGAAGGAAGCAATTGTTGTGTTTGTGTAGGACTCAATAACCACACCGTGTAGCTCCGTTCATGTTGCGTTTACTGAACTGACGCAAACCTTACATTTGTTGACCCTTGCCGTAAATCACTGCCGTAAGCCTTAAAGGCACCGTAACCTGTCACTCGCAGTGCATAACATAACAGAGTCCAACAGGAAACAATACTGAACGATTTCAGACATAACAGCAATGTAGTAGCCTGGTTAAAACCAGACCATTCTCAGTTGTAACTGAGTTATGGTCTGGCAAAGCGTCATAGAGAAATCATTTCCAGAGGGGCGTCACCAACGGACGTCGCGGATAGACCTAAAACCAATCAGAGCGAAGAAGGAGATGACGTATGCAGAGCGGCAGAAACATCTCCGAGTGTTTTTCTTTGCTCTGTTTTTAACAAAAAGGAAACGTTCAAATCGCTTAAAACAGACGCGATAGCTGATTCGAACGAGTGATGTTCGACGGTGGCATCCATCTTTGTAATGTAGGCTACAAAATCTGCTTCAAAATCCCAGCGCTGTCGTCATCGTGTAAAGCCCGCCCCAACGTTTCTGATTGGTGCCTCGATTTCGGCGGATTGGAAATGAGCTTGAATGAGCTCTTTGCCAGACTAACTTTCAGAGCAAATCTAAATTTGCCGGAAGTTGTCTGGGTTTTCCCAGGCTAGCAATGTAGGAGAATAGTATGCAAAAACAGTTGCAAACTCTCTATTTTCGTGCAGTGAGCGCATGTCTTTTCCGATTTTAAGCTGGTGACATATAAAAACGCTCACATCAACCCGATCACTATATTTAGCGTTCATGCTAACACTACGTTCGGATTCCTCAATCGGAATGAATTCATTCGTATTGAAACAAAAGGTGTAAATGTAACTACTGTTGCAAGTATTGATATGTGAAAAGCCTCAGACATGCATGCAAGTCATACACAGTAAGGCAGTTTCTTGTCTTAAGGCAATCTACACTAGACGCGATAAAGCAAACGTTGTAAATCCATTTGTCCTTTGTGTCAGAAGTTGTGCGAGCGCTTGGGGTAAGCCAGAAATAGAACGGAGCATCAGTTTACTGTCGGGAATTTGCCGTGTCGTACCACGCTACATCCAATGTAGACAGCGTCACTGATTATAATGGGTTCTATTTTCTTTTGTCGCATAACACAGCTTGTGTCTAGTGTAGACACGTTGTTTTGGTAGTTGGACATCTGAAGTAGATTGTCTGCTTTACATTTACCTGGCACTGGCAGTCCTTTCACAGAGTTGTCAATGCTTAGCACCATGCATCATTCATGTATATTTTTACACGGCTCCCTGCATTGCTCAATTCTGATTCTTCACTCGCAACATGTAGGTCTGTTATTCCATGACAACTGCTACAGCTGGTAAAAGACTGTATAAACTGGTATTGCAAGTAATCTTGAGGTAATAAAATATGTCAAATTAATATTTTTTGTTCAATTATATACTTATGTGGCAAGTAGCTGCATAGTAATAAGCGTGACCATTTTGCAGTGGGGTCTTGTATCACCCTTAAGAGGTTTTTTTTTTTTTTGCATTATCTGTTGACTGTACACTATCCCTTAGCCTTGCCATGCCCCCCCTTTTTTATTACTCCAAGTGATAATTAATAGTGCATTCTCATTTTACCTTATCTGATCATCTAACGCTCACTACAAGTAATCTTAATCTTTAAAATATAATAATTGAATAATATTATTAGCTATATGTAATTTTAGCAAATCTAAATATTAATATCCATTTGTCATATTGTACTTTACAATGATGTGATGCCTAAATTCACTTGTAGCAGTTAACATTTACATTTTAGTCATGACAACTTTCGGATTGACATTTTTTTTCCAACATTTATTGGAATGGGGCATTTAATGTACATGCATACATATGGTTGATTTTGGTTGACGAAATCTGCTACCCTGCTGCTGCTGTGCAAATACAATAATTTGGTCAGCTTAGTTAAAATGACATGCATAAAGGAAATTATGCTGCAGGATATATAAGAACCCCCATAGCAGATCTCTACAGGTGGTGCTGGGGAGGAGGAAGGGTAAACAGAAGTTTTCATAATCGTGCAGCATTGCAATTTCAGGCTAAGGTACGAAATATATGCTTTTGTGGATTAGGAACTACATCTGATTGGCTAATGCCACGGCGTTAGAAGAACCTGAATCTGAATCAGAATATCAACTGATCTATATCTGGATCAGTTAGAGTTTCATGAATAAACTATGTATTTATGCATTTGGCAAATGATTTTACCCAAAGCAACTTACATTGGATGCAAGGTATACATTTTATCATGCATTCTTTTAGTTATCGGCAGCAACATGAAATACTGATCAGCTTGTTATTATGTGTGTGACACGTGCATTTGGTTAGATCCCTGCACCTTTATGAGTTACATACGTTACATTTTATTTAGGCTTTAAAATGGTTAACTTTAGTAAGCTACTGAAATATTTCATCATTAACATCTGTTAATGTTAATTGTCATATTTTTTGTGAAAATTGTGGCTACTTAATTAGCTAAACTCTTAAATCATTGGGATATGTTTATTAGCAAACCTTTTCAGTCTCCTCTTGTTGACTCACCCTTCACCTTTCCTGCTCTGGAAATATCCAGTTTCTCTCCTTTTCTGAGCTATTCCGTGTATACCACTCCATTCCATCCATTGGCCCATGCTTTATTTACACAAACACACACGCACACTCACACATGCAGCTCAACGAGTTATAAAAAAGGCTATGAAGGTGCCCTCTTGCTGGCCCATATGTTCACAATATGCCACCACTGTGATGGTCTGAATACAACTGCGGGAGTTAGGTAATGGAACTAGTCCCTTTTTCCGATGTGTAATGGCACACAGAAAATAGTCCAAACCCTGATGGCCAAGTGCCACACATATTGATTTAATGAGGACTGCTGAGATACAAACTATATCACCTATCACCTCAGTTTTGCTGCTGCCAAGTTGCTGAACTTTCTATCTGTGGATTGAGTTGTGGCTAAGCCTTAGTGTCTTTATTTTGGAGTTATTTCTTTGACTCATACTGACAGACAGTTCCTGTCGATTCTGGGAAGTTGTTTAACTTTCTAAAAGAGGCAGAAACATTAAAGGGAAAACAAGTTAATGATGCAGAGATTCTTGCATTCTAAGTTGTTGGCTGGAGAGCTCATCAATATCTGATTCTCTGGTCGATCACACAGAACCTTTTGCAAATATGCATTGATGTCTTTTAAAAATGTTGTTAGTCATATTCCTAGCTGGTTCTCAGCTTAAGTTTGGCTGCTCTTGTAGTGTCTGATTGCACTTCAGATACATCATCTGATTTAGCTGTTTTCTTTTTAGCTTTCACATTAGCCATTTTGCTGCAGCCTGCTGAGTAATTTAGCTCTTCATTCTTATTAAGAGGGTTTCAGTAAAGATTCCTCTCTCAGAGAGCTGGAGTTTAGCTGTTGAACTCGAAGGAAGGAATTATTAAATCAATGTGCCAAACTGATACCTCTCAATAATTAAACATCACAGAGTCATTACACAATAGTAGTTATTACTGTCCTTAACATTTGATGAAGTGCATTACACAAAAAAATAGGCGATTAAGAGTTTTGCAAGTTTGAAAATATTTAGTAAATTAACTGATTGTCTTTTAAAAAACAAAATCTTATGATAATGGTATTTTTGTTGTAATAAATACAATATTATATGCATGTTGACAGTGTCAATATAGTCAGTCTCAGAAGTTATTTAAAATATTTACAAAAGTGTTACCACTATACTGCCCTACAAAGCAAAAAGGCAGTAACTGCATTTTTGGTAAAAAATGAGTTATTATCATTTTCATGACATTCAAGGCATCCTTTGTTATGTGACAAAACATCTTATCTCAAATGTGTGTCGTTTTGGAGAAAAATGGTAGTCGTTTGTACAGTAACTGCAAAAAGCCCTAGTGAAACAAAGCAAGAGTACAGTAACATCCATTACTGTATTCTTGTTATGTTTTACCTAACAAAAAATAACCGTGTTTCTGCGCAGTGTATTTACTGTTGCCATGGTGAACACACAGCTGATTTTCACGGGACGATTTTAACATTCGCGATTTCACCCTTCTAACTTCCCCTAATTGTTCCCCTACCAAACTATCCGCCTCCCCTGAAAGAATGAAAAAAATATTCCAGAAAGAAAAGAAAAGGTGCACGAGCTCCATGTAGTAACTTTGGCGGTTACTATGATTTTTGCGATATAGCAGTTCAGTACACTTGAAAATTAAATCGTGATAGACTACTGTGAATGTTGAACCGCAATAATAGTACTATTAAATACAAATCCTACAAGTTCTGTGAATAAAAGGTGCAGTTTCATTTAACACACACCCACACACACGCGCTGAAGCACGTGTGACGGTCAAGCTGTTTTTTGCCTAACGTTATATGAGGACACGACTGCATGAACTTACTCTCCAGACTCTAGATCAGCTCTTAAAGTCACTTTGTGAGCATTTAACCGCTTCATTTGAGAAAAGCTATCGTCATGTCATAAACACAGAAACTCAAAGGTCTTCACGGTCGGCAACCCGTCAAAATAAAAGTTCAGTTTAACTTGACAGAAATATATTACTGTTGTACAGTAGAATTTAGAAACGTCTCAACGTAATAATAATACTAACACTAATACAAATAAATTAAGATTAAAACTTAATTTTTATTCAATGTTTTCATTTTAACAGTAAAGCTCATTGTGCAGCATGTTGTTGGACCAAAAATGTTTAATTTCATATGATTAAAAGAAATGTAATTAATAATATATTAGAATTTGTATATATTTTATTTTTAATATTCATAGAATATTTTTTAAATATTGTATAAGTTTAATAATAGTTTATAATAAAAGCGTCATGATTTCAATTAATTAGACGATTTTTGATTACTAAAAATGTACACCACGTATCCGTCACACACCCGCTCCGCAACACTAGTTTCGCAACACAAAAATTTTGAAAAAAATGTTGTCCAAATGGTTCCAATTATTTCAAATACAGTGTATCTAACACACCCAGAGCCCAAGTTGTGGCAAAATAGTTTTTGGAGAATCTGTACTGCATTTTTCCTTGGTATGGTGCCACGTTTTTGGTAAGTACCGTAATTCCTCAAATAAAGGCCGGGGCCTTTATTTACCTGAACTGCAGATGGTAGCCGGCTTTTATTTGAAGCAGGCTTTTATTAGAGGCAGGCCTTTATTTCTAATTCGCGATCCCCGCCCGCCCGCCAGCCAAGTTTCCATGGTGACGCGTCATGCTTGGCACGTGTTCACCACAGCCAAAATAGCGCTGTATGACAGATGTAGCGCTTTTATTTCTAAATATTAACAAACTTGCTTACCATGTCATCAACTATCTTCTATTCTGACTCTCAAATCCGTGTAAGTGAGTTTGTTTTGTCGTTTAAAACCCTTTATAAATGATCTTGATCTGTAACGTGAGATGGGCACCGCAGTTCGGAGATTCCTGTTGTATTTGTTAAGTTACAGCGCGTGAATTCTTCAGTTTCTCCCGAAATACATGAAAGTAAGTGGCCGGTGAACTGAGAGAAGAATAGAGTAAACTTTATAGTTACTTACACTGTGTATCTGATATGAATAAAACACGTCGCCAAATATATTTGAATGGATTGTTATTGCTGCTTCCATAGACACCATTGTGTATTTTACAAACTATAAATTTATTGTTTTGCTATAAATCATATCTATTTAAATGTCTGAAACCTAAAATAAACATGTGGTTAAAAACACTGAATAGTTGTGATATATGACAAGCGCTGAGCGCGTCCGTCTTTGAGTGTACACTCATTTAAAGTGTACCTATTCACACTATTTTTTCCCCGGCCTTAATTTGAGACCGGCCTTTATTTGTCCGCGTTGACCACGCCCCCGGCCACTATCAGAGGCCCGGCGTTTATTTGAATACCGGTCTTTATTTGAGGAATTACGGTAATACAAAGCAAGAATACAGTAACTGCAAAACAGGGGTGAAATATCAAATTAAATATGAGGATTGATATGTACAAAGAATAAGCTAATATAAAGTAACAAAACAGCCACATGTCCAATATTCTACAACTACTTAGGCTGGATGACAGGATAACTTTAAAGTCATTTTTCTCTGTTTTGCACTCTGCGTAGTTACTGCCTTTTTGCTTTGTAGGGCAGAATATAACACTGAATTAGTTTACATTTTCATTCACAATAGATCAATCATTTTTTATATACTGTTAAAACAAATTCATGTACTATGAATATACCATGTAGCAATAAACCATGTTCCAAATATATAATTTATTTACCTTAAAATAATAGTGAACTGTCACTTTAAATTATGTGATCAAGAGGAAGTGACATAATTTGAGTCCTCAAAGGAGCCACGTTCCAAACTTAGTAAGTTTTACTCTAATTTAACATTTAAAGTGTTGTATACATTACTAATTCTGTCACATAAAATCAGCAGAATGTGTATGTAGAAAAGTCATATTGTTGACTCTTGAATGCTAATGTTAGCAAACCATAACCTTGGTAACAGGAAGAGAGGCAGCCATTTTTCAATACTATCACAAAATGAGTTGTGGGGTGGATTCAAACTTCATACATCACATGTTTACTACATGTCTAGCTCATCAACTTATTTTCTCTATACAATTGAAATGTTTCAATTAGTGTACCACCAGAATTATGGTGATTTTTATTTTATTTTAATAAATATATCTACTTTTTATTGCAGTTTATTACAATTTTGTCTCTCAGAAACATTTGACAGTAAGTCATTGGTTGGTTGAGTTGGGATGCAGATGCAAATTTACTTATGTTACAAAAATAATATTTGTCCATTCAGCCATGCGGATCATTGGCCCGTACTGCGTAGTTCAATAGGTAGCACTGTTTCATTTTGCTTTTGGAGTGTTTGGCTTGTGGTGTTTCCTTACAAAAGAGAAGAAGGCAGAGGATAACAAAAGAGTTCCACTGATGGGGAAAAAATGTCTGTAAATGTATCTTTTTGCTGTGGATTTCCTGGGATTTCATGGCATTTTGTGTTGGTATCAGAAATGTTGCAGTTATAACCATCAAAACAGTGTTTCAAGCACTTCCATGACTGTGTAAGAACTAGACCATTTCCCCAGGGTAAATCACTTTGGATAAATGTCTAACTTCCATTCTCTTATTATGATAAACTTCCTTATTAGTTACAAGCCATTGCTTTATTTATTCAAAGCTTATTAAGTCCTTAAGCTACATAAGGTGGTGATGGCGCAGTGGATAAGACACATGCCTTTGGTGTGAGAGACCCGGGTTTGAATCCACTGTGAGACACCAGTGTGTCCCTGAGCAAGACACTTAACCCCTAGTTGCTCCAGAGGCGTGCGACCTCTGACATATATAGCAATTGTAGGTCGCTTTGGATAAAAGCGTCAGCTAAATGACTAAATGTAAATGTAAATGTAAGTCAAAACTCACGACAAATGGTTCAGCTGTTCCTGAGTTTCTTTTGAATGTTCTTTATGAAAACCTCAAACTGCCACTAATTCTGGATTTAAAGTTAAGCCATGCATAAAAAACACAATAGCACAGCATTTTGAGTGTCGGTGATGTGCTCAGTGGCCTTTTAAATGCTTAGGTAGTGTAATTTGGATCTCAGAGTACGTGTGGAGCAGTGCGTGCCAAAACACAGAGCTAGTGAGTAACGTCCCGCTGATAAGCAATAGGACATTTGAAAACAGATGTGGAAAACACATCGATTCAAAGCAAATGATGCCAATAGCCATAGATCGCTGTGGTCAATGTGCCTTAGGCATGGCATAACTGAACATTTATCTGAACAATAACGATTCCCTTTGTGCATCGAGGTGGGCTGGAAGAGCCAATTAACATTGAGTTGTTGCCTTTTATTTAGAGTACAGATACCCAACATATTTCACATTATGCTATTCGTTTTGTAACATTTATAGTAGTAAATAAACAGTTTTATTAAACTGCACCTTTTCAGTTTTGTGAGTAACATTTTGAGTAGATATTGTGTTCCCTAGAATCCCATAAATGTTATCCACATGAGACAAAGGAGGTTCTCAGGGGCCTTTAAACCACCTAATCAGCACACTGGTGCGTTATTTTCTTCTTATACAGACTTCTAGGCATACACTTTCTGCTGACCAGGCAGAAAACAAGAGAATTAACCTGAACTCAGAGCACTGAAAGTCCTAGATTGAAAGGCAGTTAAAGATTCATGTTTCTGTTGCATTTATGCATGGGCTTAGGTCCATTCTGGGGAATGACTATGTGTGTGCCTGAGGGAGAGAGCAATGTAAAAGTGATTAGTTTACATTGTTTGATTACTGTTGTTTGAAGAATGTGCATCTAAAAATCCTGAGGGCTTCAGGCGGTGCCCGCAAGGTTAAGCAGTGGCCATAGGCATACAGGACCTTCACGATCTTATGAGTAAATGATTTTAGTGTTTTATTATATTATCTAATACATTAAGTTGTGTATCATGTTTAATTGTCTGTCTATACCAGCCGTATTTAAATGGCGGACCGTGGTCCAGTTCCGGACCTCGGCTTGATTCCATCGCGGGACATAACTGCGCCATTTTACCGTTTCTACAGAATAAAGTGAGCAGCGCGTCAAAACAACGGAGCGGTACACACCACAAGTGCTCAGGTTCATTTATAGTAATGATCGTTTGGTGCTACATCCTATAATATTTTTATCTAGAGCCAAGCATGCTTCATTCAAGACCATTCTTCTCTCTCTCGCTAAAGACGTCTCTCAGTGTCTCAGTGAGAGCTGCAGATGACATGGTTACTTTAACAACAGTAGCATGAAAACACGGTGAGCAGCAAATACAATTATTTGTATCTGACATGCAGATGACTCCGACCGTTAAACTTAACCAGGTTTGTGGCAAGTTAACAAGTGGTGCCTTTAGACGTGGTAAAAAGTCTGAGACATCACTGCTTTGCCCCTCGGGGCCCAAGATTATCATCTTTGATGACTATTTTGAGTGTGTAGGATTTTTTCTTTTTCTTTTTCAAAGCAAATGATGCCAATAGCCATAGATCGCTGTGGTCAATGAGCCTTAGGCATGGCATAACTGAACATTTATCTGAACAATAACGATTCTTTGTACTATAGCTGCTCCGATGAAAATATAGCGACCGGGCATCTTGGAACTTTGATTGAATAACCCTGGTCTATACCATATGGGTCAATGAAGTGCACCAATTTTCTACCGATCTACTTTGCAAGGTTGATCAATAAGTGATGATCAATGATCAAAAGTGACAGTAAAGAATTTTACATGGTTACAAAATATTCTATTTCAGACAAATAGCTAATTTGAACATTCTATTTATCAAATAATCCTGAAAAATCACGTATCACGTTTGAAAACAGAAATATTAGCTTCTTAATTGTTTTCAACATTGATAATAATACAAAAAAAAATTTGAGCAGTAAATCAGCAGATCAAATGACACTGAAGACTGGAGTAATGGATGCTGAAAATTCAGCTTTGCCATCACATGCATATTACCAGTTGATATACCATTTAACGTCATCAGAGAAGGAATGCCATTCCAGAGCAGAAGCAAATTTTCAGTTTTTGATTAAAGATTACCATGACAAGCAATTTTATTCTGCGTATTAACTATCATGGATTAATTGTTCATCACAAGACTTGTAATGTGTAAAAAAAAAAAAAGTAAGATAAGGCTACGACTAACCCGTCTAAGCAGTTTATGCACAAGGTTATGTTCAGAAAATAAGTTGCTATGGCTACTTGGATACCTTGAAAGTTACCTCTTTCTGGAACTGAAAGTTAAGGTTATCCATTTAAGTTTACTTACTTTGAATAAACTTACCCAGGTAAGTCGCATAACTTGCTTTCTGGAAACCCGCCCCGGTTTGATGTGCACGTTTATATGTCACAAGCTTCAAATCAGATTTAATCTTTTGACGTGCATACTGCACGAATATACTGAATTTTCTGCAGTTGTCACATACTAATCATATTCCTTTTCTTAAAAAAAAAAAAGCAGATTAATTGGGTGACGAGCACATCAACCTTTGTGCCATGATGCATATATTTATTAAGCAGTAAAAAGTTGTAGCAAGTCGTAAGCAATTTTTAAGTCACAAGTCATTACACCATTTCAACATCATTGCACATGTGCAAAATTTTTAAGTTTCAGTTTTGTCCTATTGAATGGATTAGAAAAGGTTTATACTACCCCTTACAATATAAGTGAAATTTGGAGATTTGGACAATTCATTCTGTTTGACGTAGTTACAAGGCAATTTTTTTACAATCGGATTATACAGGTCCATGTAAATGTAGCTATTGATCCTTCTGTCGATTTTACTATTAGCTTTACAGGGTAGCCCTATTAGAGCATGTAATCAACTTTTGTAGACCCTGCGTGTGCAAGATTGAGTCATGTGCGCACCATTTCTGTCTCTAATAGTACCCAGCTGTCTTATAGAGACGCAATGATGTGTAAGAGGAAGAGAGCAGATGCGGTCAGTGCTCTGAACAAGCCGCACACTGTTAAATGTTCTGCAGAGGCATTTTTGTGTTTCAAGTGGAGAACTATTGAAACTAATGTATTGTGCAGATATAAAAGTGCCACTTATGAAACAGAACAAATCATTCTGTAACGATTTTCAGACGTCTTTCTGTCAAGGTTGGTTGGACCTAGCCTTAAGCTTAAAGGGATACTCCACCAGTTTTTCTTATTAAACTATGTTATTCCCTTAACTAAGACGAGTTGATACATACCTCTCTCGTCTCAGTGCGTGCACTATATCGCTCTGTATTGCCACAAAACTATGTTAGCACTTAGCTTAGCCCATGCATTAAATATGGGCCAAGCAGAGAAGCGACCAAACACTTCCACGTTTTCCCTATGTAAACACAGTTACTCGAGTAGTGTAACTTGACCTGGGCTGGTGACACAAAATAAACCGTTGCGCTTTTCTAAGCGTTTAAAATTGATGACTATATTGTATGGCGGAATACCATAACAAGTGCTTTTGAGCACTTCGACTTGGCGCAATAATATCTTCACTCGTGAAAAGTCCTCTTACCGGCTCCCGCTTCCTCTCCCCCTCCCTCTGACATTTCCGTCATTACAACCAACGTGACATGCGCCGGTAGTAGTAGTTCGAGCGGAGTTGACGAAGTAACAGGTTGTTGGAAGCTAGTTAGCATTCTAAACAGCACAGGCTCTCAATTTCGGTCGGCATCTGTTCGCAACAGTCACACTTGCACCACCAATTGCTGTTTGCCCGTGGTCTTTCGCCAGCTCCGGTCTGTTCTGGATCATATCTTTCTTGCCTCTCACGGTCCATAAGAGCTAATTCCTCCTCCGTGTACTCGGGTTCAAACAGATATGGCTCTGGGTCTTCTACAAAGAAGTCATAATCATCTACAAAGTCCGCCATTGCAAATGATCTGCAGTTTGCAAATGATCTGCAGTTTGCTAATAGCACAGGTAGTAAAAGTCACGTTGGTTGTATTGACGGAAATGTCAGAGGGAGGGGGAGAGGAAGCGGGAGCCGGTAAGAGGACTTTTCACGAGTGAAGATATTATTGCGCCAAGTCGAAGTGCTCAAAAGCACTTGTTATGGTATTCCGCCATACAATATAGTCATCAATTTTAAACGCTTAGAAAAGCGCAACGGTTTATTTTGTGTCACCAGCCCAGGTCAAGTTACACTACTCGAGTAACTGTGTTTACATAGGGAAAACGTGGAAGTGTTTGGTCGCTTCTCTGCTTGGCCCATATTTAATGCATGGGCTAAGCTAAGTGCTAACATAGTTTTGCGGCAATACAGAGCGATATAGTGCACGCACTGAGACGAGAGAGGTATGTATCAACTCGTCTTAGTTAAGGGAATAACATAGTTTAATAAGAAAAACTGGTGGAGTATCCCTTTAAGACAAAGGCTCAAGTGCTTATGGAGCACATATCTGCGTCTGTCGGCACTGATTGTCTGCGCTCCAAACAGGTTATTCTCATCATTAGAGCGCCCTTCAGAAGAAGTGTTGCTGCTTGATGTAATTTCACATTAGTGTGTTGAGTATGTAATCCCCACTGTGATGTTGTAGGTGTAGCATTTAATCCAGCAATTCCATATGGTGTAATCTCCCTGCCATCCTACTGTATATCACTTTACGTTCCTACATATTTTTGTAAGGTTTCTCAGACTCTGGTCTCAAATGATACACTGATTCTTGAGCCAGGGAATAAGTGTTATTTTATTTATCTACATCATAGAGATATTCACATCTGTTTGACTTACTGCTTCTTCAAGTATGTCAACAAGCATATTTTCAAAAATAACCTCTTGCTGATGTGAGGACATTTGACAGTAATGTGTGATATATACAGTGCTTAGCATAAGTGAATACACCCATGCTAAAGTTGACTAAAAAAGGAATAAAAAATCATCTTTTGGAAATTGATCTTAATGCCTTAATTAAAAAAATGAGGAAAAATCCAACCTTTAAGGACACCAATTTTCTTTGTGAATGAATAATGTATTAATAATGTATATATGTAAATAAATATTCTTCCTTAAAATACAGGGGGCATAAGTCAGGACACCCCTATGTTAAATTCCCATTGAGGCAGGCAGATTTTTTTTATTTTTAAAGGCCAGTTATTTCATGGATCCAGGATATTATGCATCCTGATAAAGTTCCCTTGGCCTTTGGAATTAAAATAGCCCCACATCATCACATACCCTTCACCATACCTAGAGAGATTGGCATGGGGTACTTTCCATAAGATCATCTCTCAATGTAAATCAAACCAGCTATTAGGCTAACTGAAATAAAACCATGCCAATCTATCCCTTTTACAGTTTTATTTTGTCTTTGGTAAGATCATTGTGGTGAATTGTTAAAAACTAAATCTTTTGTGAAATTTTCTAGTTTTGAACATTACTGAATGTTAGGAATAATTTAGTTTTGCTGTAATGGGTTTGTTTCAAAGGGTTTTTATTTATTTTGTATTTGTTTTTACACCGCTATATTGGAGCAAAGGTCAAGAAGCTTGTCATGAACTGCTCGGTGGAAACAGACAGTGGTGATCCAAATGCAGGCTTTATTGAGAGGACAATCCAGAAACAGGTACGAGACAACAGGCAGATGTCAAAACCAGGTGAGCAGTCCAGATCAGCAAACATATAATGCAAGGATGAGGCAAACGGGAAGACCAGAAACAGGCAGGGAGTCCAGGAACCGTGAAACTAGGAAACACTAAGGAACTAGGAAAACGCTTAGGATGCAGTGAGACACATACAATACTGAGCAATCAACCAAGGGAAAACTCAGGCTTAAGACAGGTGCGCTAAACAAGATAATCAAACACAGGTGCATGAAATCAACCAAAATCAGTCCAGGGTGAAACCTAAAGGAAACAATAAACTAGGAAGGAGTGCCCCCCAGAGGCTCAAGCGGGCACTCCAGTCGCAGATCGTCACATAACCCCCCCTCTAAGGAGCGGCTTCCAGACGCTCCTAAGAGCTCCGGAGGGAGGTCGACGGGGGATGGGATGGAGGGCCAGGCCCGTGGAGAGGCAGGGGGCCAGGCCCATGGAGAGACCTGGGGCCTGGAGACCAGAGCAGGGCAAGAGACCATGGGTGAGCACACTTGGAAGGGGACCAGGACGGAGCAGACTCGGACGGAGACGAGGGAGGAGCAGACTCAGACGAGGGCAGAGCAGACTCGGAGGGAGACGAGGGCGGAGCAGACTCAGACGAGGGCGGAGCAGACTCGGAGGGAGATGAGGGCGGAGCAGACTCAGATGAGGTCCATGTCAGCGTCACCTCCATGGCCCTCACAGAGTACCTACTGCCCCCCCCAAAAAAATACTTGGGGAAATTCACAGGTTCAGGAAAGCCCTCCCGGAGCTTGAAGGGCGCAGGCAGGGCGAGGCGCAGAGGCGGAGCCGGCAGGGCGAGGCGCAGAGGCGGGGCCGGCAGGGCGAGGCGCAGAGGCGGGGCCGGCAGGGCGAGGCGCAGAGGTGGGGCCGGCAGGGCGAGGCGCAGAGGCGGGGCCGGCAGGGCGAGGCGCAGAGGCGGGGCCGGCAGGGCGAGGCGCAGAGGCGGGGCCGGCAGGGCGAGGCGCAGAGGCGGGGCCGGCAGGGCGAGGCGTCTGGGAACGCCCTCCGGAGCCTGGCGAGCCAAACGAGTCCTCCTCCTCCTGCGACGGCGCTTCACTGGGCTTGAAACTTTCACTTGGCTGGATTCACTTGACTTGGAACTTGACTCACTTGACTTGGAACTTGACTCACTTGACTCACTTGACTCACTTGACTCACTTGACTCACTTGACTCACTTGACTCACTTGAAGACTCAGAAGACGATGCACTTGACTCACTGGAAGACTCAGAAGACGATGCACTTGACTCACTGGAAGACTCAGAAGACGATGCACTTGACTCACTGGAAGACTCAGAAGATTCGGCTGGCACGCGCTTAGACTCAGTAGAAAACTCTTGAGGCAGGAATATAACGGAGCTTACGTGAAGTGTTAGAACGTCGGGATTCACATGTTGCGTGGATACGGCGGACCCTTTACGAAGCGCTGGTTCAAGTGGGCTTTCATGTAGCGCAAACTCGGCGGAGCACGTGTGAAGCGCTGATTCACCGGGAGACACTTGATGCGTGGATTCAGTGGGTACCTTGTACAATGGCGAATCGTCGGATCTTTTGTGAAGGAAAAGTTCCAAAAAATCCACAGTAAAAAGCGAACCGCTCATGGAAAAGGCCAGGTCAATATATTGAGTAAGAGTCCAGCTTGAACTCGGAAACGGTATAGCAGAGCCGAGTGGTTCAGACAGTCCTCCCCGAAAGAACATCATCAAACAGAAATCATTCAAGTAGGACTGACGAGCGAGCTTCAAAAAATCTGTCACAAAAACCTTGAGAGGACGTTCTCCTTGACGGAGGCTTACGATCTGCGCTGTGGGATCCATATCGAGGTCCGTGTTCCTCTCAGCCGCTGGATCAGTAGTGGCTCAGTATTCTGTCATGAACTGCTCGGTGGAAACAGACAGTGGTGATCCAAATGCAGGCTTTATTGAGAGGACAATCCAGAAACAGGTACGAGACAACAGGCAGATGTCAAAACCAGGTGAGCAGTCCAGATCAGCAAACATATAATGCAAGGATGAGGCAAACGGGAAGACCAGAAACAGGCAGGGAGTCCAGGAACCGTGAAACTAGGAAACACTAAGGAACTAGGAAAACGCTTAGGATGCAGTGAGACACATACAATACTGAGCAATCAACCAAGGGAAAACTCAGGCTTAAGACAGGTGCGCTAAACAAGATAATCAAACACAGGTGCATGAAATCAACCAAAATCAGTCCAGGGTGAAACCTAAAGGAAACAATAAACTAGGAAGGAGTGCCCCCCAGAGGCTCAAGCGGGCACTCCAGTCGCAGATCGTCACAAAGCTGCATATCTCATTGTTACTGACTAAATTAATACAAGATTAGATCATGAATAATCTTCTTGTATTCTGTAAAGATTTAAAGGTGAAGTGTGTAAATTCGGTGCCACTGATGCCAACAAAATGCAATAATAATGATTGTTTCAAACAGGTTTCCCAAATACTTCCCTCATCTGCCACTGGTTAGACAAACAAATAGGCAGATGCTTTCATCCAAAGCCACTTAGTGTACATTTAAAGTATACATTTTACATGATACCTAAAATCAAACAGACGACCACCATGCTACCAGCAACAGGAAACATTTTGCCTAAACAGAATGGCTCAATGTCTGTGTTAGACAAAGACACTCTTAGACTGGATATACCCTCTGAAGGTGGTGTTTAGTGGGAGGTGACAAGCCCGTCACTCGGAATGCCACTGTGCTAAATGCAGATTAGATCCATTATCCAAATCTGCTCTGACCTTGTCACAATCTGTTGGAAGAGAGACGTGGATGTGACTCTCACAGCACTCAGCACTGCAAGCCGCTTTCACACATCCACCATCCGCTCATTTAAAGTATGATCATTTAGTAATTAACTTTGTCAAGTGATGAATGCTCAGATGAGGCTACTTGGAAACAAGTTTTTAGATTCATTCCATGAATTTGATGAGGAATAATCATTACTTAAAAATAATGGGTACAAGTACATTAGCACATCTTTCCAATTGTGCTTATCCTTGAGAGCTTATAAGTTGAGAAGTCTTTTCTATGCAACAGCAGTTCATAATGACTAAAAATAGCTAAAGAAGGTCAATTTGTGAGGTTGACTAGTTAATGTATTTCTTTATTTTTTAATACTTATATACAGTACACACAGTAGACTACTATTGGGGGTTGGCACAAATTTGTTTTAATGTTTTTTTTTTTTTTAAGTCTCTTATGCTCACCAATGCTGCTATATTTGATCAAAAAAAAAAAAATCCTATAAACAATATTTATTGGAAATATTATTTTATAAAAAAAAAATCAGGATTCTTCGATGAAAAGAAAGTTCAAAAGAACATAATTGTATTTGTTATATATTGTTAAATATGTTATAACATTATAAATGTATTTACTGTCACATCATTAAAGTGATCATGCATCATTGGTGAATGCATCATTGGTGAATAAGAGTATTTATTTATATTAAAAAAATAAATTAAACAAATCTTACTGATCCCCAAACTTTTGACCATATACTGTAAATAGTTTGATGTTTTTGAGTGTTAAATGATGGTCGAGTACATTTTGAGTGAACTATTTCTTCGCATTGCATAGTCATGCAACATCCCCCTATTCTTGGCTGTAGTTCTGTCTCCCATTCATTGTTCAATCAGATGTAAGGCAAAAGCTCTTTTTCATTTTCCAGCAAGATCCACAAGCCCTTAAATCCTCACTTAACCTAAACCCTCCCCAAGCTTCCCTTTAGCTTCCCTCCTGAATTATCTAACACACCTGGAATTTATATAACTTATTTGTTCTATTACGTGATTATCAGCCTCAAGTGCAGGCTTTTATATTTCCCTTAGGCTTGATCTTTTGATATACAATAGATTTTAGGCAATAAATACTAATGGTGTGACTGAAAGGTGTATTGATGGCCACGCAGTGCTTTCTTAAACTCAATAATGTGGATTTGCTTTTTGTGTATTCATTCTAGGCAGAGTGTAACTATACAATCTATGTTTTATACAAAATATCTTGTCTTTTAATGGACCATAACCATCAGTGCTCCCCTAAACCTTTGCGGAACCTCTGTGCGTGTCACGCTCCGCTATCTTCAGTATGCACCTTTAGGGTGGTATCAGCCTTGTACTTTCTATACCTGTTACATTATATTTGGATATTACTTTCTTCAGGATTTCAGAAAGATTAAGTCAATCCGCCCCATGGCTTAGCCTTATCACCCCGGGCCTGGATTATCTACATGAGTAGAGACCACTCTGTAATAAACCATCATCATGATTAATTTATTCTTGCCTTTTCTAAACTTAGACTCAAAGAACATACTTTTGAAATGGGAAAAAAGTGTGGAGGGGGGTTGTTCGGGTGATGAGAGTCAAATATACAATAATTCAATGGGCTGTGTGATTGTGTTGTGGAGTCTTAATGTCTGCGTTTGACTATTTTGGCCATGACTTTTTTTTCTTCATTTAAGACCTTTTGCACCGCCATTCTTTTGCATGTTAGATAATGTTTTTGGGTGGATCACTGTGTGTTTTTTGGATCGTGATGCCAAGCATCTGACATGTGTTTGGGAAAACATTTGATTCATTTCCCTCTAAAATGAGCTGGCATGGGTGAGAAATGGGATTATAGGGAGATGAAAGGGTCTGTGGGTAATCTGATCGGCTCTTTTTCCATTCCATAAATCTCTCAGTGCTTCTCAGAATCACTGTTGGAGGAGTGGACACTCCTTAAACTGTAGAAGAACATAACACATGTTGAGAACTAACTCTCAAAAACAAAACAAACGTTCACACACACACACACACGCACACACACACACACACACACACTTTTCAAGTTTGACCCATAATGCCATACAGCAGGGCTCTTCTTTCAGGGATGAGATTATCCAGATAGAAACTTGTAGAGTGAATAACTTTTTTTTCTTAGCACTTTCATCGGAAGTAGCTTGTTGCCATGAGAAACAAAACGAAATACCCATAATACTGTTAGTTTATTTAGCATAATAATTAGGGCTATTTAATTAGAAGTTTTAAGGGTTTGGCTAAAAACTCCTTCAGAAAGGACTGGCTAGAGAACAAACCTAACAAATACACTGGTGGCCAACAGTGATGTCAACAGGGCATTTGTTTGTTTTTTTATTGATCCTACAAGTCTGATTAAACCATCCAAGAGTACAATATTTTATATATTTTAAATATTAGGGAAGATCAAATCACTAAACTTTAAGGTATTTATCTGAAATTATTTTATAATTATTTTATTTACAATTATTTTAAATTATTCATAGTAAAAAGCATACAATGACTACAACATAATCAGTTATTTTCCATTTACAAAATTTAGATGATATTTAGAAACTGATAAATATTTAAACTATGTTTCTAATACTAATAATATTAGTACTAGTAAAATTAGTCATTTAAATTTTCAACATTTTTAAAGTTTCAATATTTTTGACTAAGTCTACATACATTTTAGTCAGCGGACACAAAGAAAACACACATGATTTTCAAAATATTATTGTTTTTGTGGCATGAAATGTAGTTTTAAGCTGTTTTTTTTAAAGCAAGCATGTAGTTTTAACTTCAAATCTGCAGTTTGTAATATGTATATAAATATGGATAAATATAAATATGGATTATAAATATGGATAAATAAATATGGATACATGGATACAAATATGCATATGTGTGCCTACTTAAAAAATTGCTCAGATGGAGGTGAAGTTTCTCTTATTTAATGAGACAGTCTCATTGTACACGTGTTGATATACAGTATTGCTCTGTCAGCTAGCTTCTTTTTTCTGTTTGAAGAATTGTTTGCAGCTGTTATTTGCATAAATCCATTTATATAAGACTTGATTAAATGTGTGTGTATCTAGTTACTTTCACCGCTTTTGAATTTGACGCTTTTTTTAATGAGTTTTGCAAAGAGACCGCTCTGATACGTCAGGCAGCACAGCCATTTAATCAAAATCAATCTAAGGGCTGTTTTAAAATGATTGACTGGCGTGTGGGCTGCCAGGTGAAAAGCCCTCCTATACAAGGTCAGTATGATCTGTGTAGCCATTCAGAAAAGGCTAATTAAAAGTATAACCTGTACTTTGGAGAGTGTATGAAAGAACTGTTATTTAACCACTAGTAATGCATGATGGCCAGTTTGTCACAGACCGTGTATTATAGCTCTATGACTCATGGCACTTATTTAAAAAGCTGTAATTAACTGTCTGTACATTACTGACTCAAAGTATGTGATACCTATTGACAAACATCCACTTTAGAGAAGGGGCTTTTGAACTGATACATTGGCATTGATTAAATTTGCCTGTGGCTGTACTATAGCTAGAAGTTATCACTTAGGAATGTGTTTTAAATGTGTAGAATCAGGGCAGATGGCAAGATATTTGTGAGAAAAGTTCTTAGTTAAAACAATAAACATCATAAATGTAGCACTCAGTGTCCACATGATGGCTTAGGGCTGGGCTGATATAATGTGAGATCAATAGTTTGTGTGTATGTGTGTGTATATTCACGTTATTTGTCAGCAGACGTTATTTGTATTTTTTCAGTTTCATCAGTGTACACTATCGTTCAAACGTTTGGCATTTAAATTGTAATACTATTTCACAATATTATTGTTTTTACTGTATTTTTTATCAAATAAATACAGCCTTGGTGAGCATTAGATACTTCTTTTAATCATTAGTTAAGCATTAGTAAACAGTTAATTTTAGTTTATGGAATTATGGCACTTCTAGTGTTAAAAACATTAACAAAATCATACTCTAACCAAACTCCAACTTTTGAATGGAGATAGTCAAGCTCACTAATTGACCTTCATAAAACATTATGAGCTGTCAGTGCATAGTAAAGACTTTACTTCTCAACTTATAATCTTTTAAGGCTACACAGAATTGGAAATATGGTAATGTACTCGTACCTATTCTTTTTAAAGGGATAGTTCACCCAAAAATGAAAATTAAGTCATTAATTACTCACCCTCATGCTGTACCAACCCCGTAAGACCTTCGTTCATCTTCGGAACACAAATTAAGATATTTTTTATTAAATCTGAGAGCTGGATCACTGCTACATATAGGCTTCCAAAGGGAGTGAAACTTAACGGCCCAGAAAGTCATTGAAGAAAATGTTTAAATATTTCATGTGCCTACAGTGGCTCCACTATAAGTTTATCAAGCGACGAGAATACTTTTTGTGCGAAACCCCCCCAAAAATAACGACTTTATTCGACTATTCCATTGCTTCCTTGTGGGCCTGAGACGAGAGTTCAAGAGATTTCCAGGACGCATGCACGAGAACTGACATTCTTCTTCTACTACTATGTACAGCGCGCGTCTTCCTCTGTAAGACGCGCACTGTACATAGTAGGAAATCTCTTGAACTCTCGTTCTGACGTACTTAGAGTCTAACTGGCAGTTAATTGATGTCGGAGTTGCCATAAGGACACGTCTTGTTTATGTACGGTACATCTACATCCATATTCAGTTTTTTTAGAAGTCTATCAATATGCAGTTTTTGCCATTCAAGAGTTGCTCTCTTGGCCTCCACTGCTTTTATCTTTTCAAATGGAGTGTTTCCTCTCACATTTTTGATTCACTGGATGGTATAAGCTTAAATTCCTCTTGCTGAATCCTGAAAGAGCTGCTTTTAAATTAAGGTTCCTCTCTACAGTAGCATGCCTGGGATAAGTATAATGACGGCTGCTAACAACAATTCTGGCTAACTACCATTTCACAGTAATTATATAATTGCTCAGATTTTGAATTCTCTGTTAGACCCAAGGGATTTACAACAGACTGCGTAAAAAGCTGATTGTCAGATTTTATTTTCAGAACGAATGCTGTTTATCAGGCATTAAATTTAGCTGAATCAAAAGAAAGCATTAGCTTTTACTTATCTAACCAGTTACACAGAATTAATCAAAGTGTCAGAAGGACTGGGCGGAACAGATACAACACATCAGTTCCAGCACTAATTCAATGAGTCTGTGACGTTTGGCAGCAATGTCTTTCTTCCTGTAATCAGTTTAGAGTCTGTGTTAGAGACTGTTTGGCTCAGATGGAGTTTGAGCTGCTTCAGGAGAAGATGTCATCTATTTTGTCACCCAGATCCAGTGTCTGCTGATTTATATCTCTAGTCTACATGTTCCAACAGAAGCACAATATTATCACAGTGATGCAAAATGCTACTATACTTACACAAAAAGATAAGTGTGATCTTATTGTGGCAAGCAGGACGAGGCCGGTGGGTCGATTGCTAATGGTATCTCACAAAGGAGCTCCGGTTGGATAAAAGGAGGAGTGACGACAGTGAAGGATGAGAGAGGACCAGGCCTGGGACATTTACGTTATGTTTTGTTTATGTGTGTGCTGCTGTCGTCTGTGAGCGGCTACTCCTTTACTTTCGTTTTGTGTTTGTTTATTTTAGAATTAAAATGTGTGAAACGTTTGCCGGTTCCCACCTCCTTCTCTGAACACTAACCTCTCTAGACGTATTTAAAAGCAGACACTTGGTAGTTTGTTGTCATCAAGTCAAAATTAGTTATTGCCATAAAGAAAAAAAAACCTATAAAGGGCTTAAATGTACTGTGAAATTATTAAAAATATATTTGTATGAAATGTCTTTATGGAAAAATATGAAATTTGCCTGGCTTCAGTCTAGAAATGCTCTGGAGCTAAAGCCACATGCCTGATCATGTTTTATTTCAAATCTGAGGTTAAAACTCTAACTCTCCTAGAACAAAACGTCTTTCATTTTACCCATGAATTGAAAAACCTCTTTATAAACCCCATAGGGAAATCTCAAAGGTCTTCCGGGTTCTTAAGTCATCCCTCCACCACTCTATTAAGCCAAATACTTTTTTTATTGAAAGTAGGGGTGTAACGGTACACAGATGTCATGGTTCGGTACGTGCCACGGTTTTGGGGTCACGGTTCGTTACGAGTTTGGTACATTTACATGTCCACCCCACCAGATTCCTAATTGCTTAAAATAAAAAATAAAAAGAAGGAATTGTTGATTTGTTACTTTAATTGATAGATTGACCAAAGCTGCATGGTCTGCAGTCTGCACGAGACAGCGAGTGAAGCGGCACCTGAGGCTTCCCATTTCCAGGACACGCATATTTCATCACCGGACTGTAGTGAGACTTCCATGACTCAAATCGGCACAATGCCAAATGATTTTGTCTCATTATAACAGCGCAAACAACTTAAAATACTCCGTCATTTATAGTCATACAGAAAAGAGTAAGACATCATTCGAAACTGTACAAGGTCTGTTTTTATTTGTGTACACTCATAATAAAAACAAAACATTGTGCTTTAAAAAACAAACAGGATACTGCTTTCTGCCATGCCGTTTTCTTTCCGTGAAGCTTGTGGAGCGTGTCACAAAAAGTAATCGAAACTTAGCGTATAGACAAGCTCTTGCATGACATCTGAACTCTTTTTTTTTGGGTCAGTGCATAGATCTTCTGCTCTTTTTCCTGTTGTGGCGGTTAGCAAACACCATTGCATTACCGCGAGTGCCCCCTTCTGGATTGGAGTGTGGGTCACCTGTGACTGACTGTATGGACTGAACTGTGACATCATCTCTGCCATGACGGTCCATGTACCTTTGCACCCCTAACAGAAAGATGGTGTACTAGTAACGAATAGGCAGGGACGAAGCAGAGAGAGAATCCACATGCAAGTACTACTTTAATAATAATAATATTAATACAAACAATAATCCAGGGCAAACAAAGAATCTCTGGACAGGAACATGGAACAGCAAACAGCAATAACGACCGACACACAACAACTGAAGTACTGAGGTTTAAATAGACAGGGGGCTGATGAGGGACAGGTGTTGGTGATATGTCATGGGACCTAATAAGGGTAACTGGTGACAAACACGGTACAATGCAAAACAGGAACCAAACACAGGAAGTGAACACAGAAACAATGGGGAACTAAGAATATACTTCAACATACAAGTCCTACAAAATTCAAGACAGTTTAGGGATCGTGACAGTACTCATATTACAATGAATGGGAGGAAGTGGTGTTAGAAGCTCTGGTTGCTATAGGAACACTCAGTGGACTGTGTATGCACATTTGCTGCTCCAGTTTAAAAAGTAAGCTTTTTTTAATGCTATTTGAGCATGAGAAACCACATTTATGATACTGTTGTTGTCAGATTGCATTAGTGATTTCATATATGAAATTTAATCGTAACCTTGGTGAACAGTGTGGCAAGCAGGACAAGCAGCCCTGCTCGAAATCCATGGGAACCGAGCAAGGTTGATGGTGCGAGTGTTAAAAAGCGTCACCTGCCTTGCTCCATTCCCATGGCTCTCGGCCCCCGTCCTGCTTGCCACAAACAGCTTTTGATAATTTCATGTTGCCCCATTCATACCCATGCATGACTGAAATAGCTGCCCTAGAGGCGTTTCAAAGATGGCCGCAAAGTAAAATGACTTTCCTGAAAGGGATTTTGATTCAGCTGCTGCGATCTCTGGATGCCTTTGTCTATATAAGGAACTTGCTGGAATTTCATACGATTTATGTCTTTATGAGTCTCACATGTGGACTTTCTGCTTGAGGACGCCCTCTGGCTTCCAGTATGAATAAAAAAAGACATTGCATCAGCTTTGCTTTTTTTTTCGTGAGAGTCACTCACATTTGATTTGCGCAACGCCACATGAAGTCGAACACACGTATTGACAAGGTACGGGTTTTAATTAAACTAATGAAGATCTGCACCCTCTTTATTGGACCAGTCTGTACCAATCACATTTTCCCCACACAGTGCAAGGTCACTATATACAACATGCACGGTGACAAAGCCATGGGAAGGCAAGTCTGCGACCTGACGTCACTGCCATTATATGATAGACTGATGTGCCCCACGTCATCCAAGTTTAGCCGTTACGCTTTTTCCAATGGTAAGAGACACAGACCCTATATCGTCTCTCATTAATAAGACAATTTCTGGCGACGATCAGCGAATTTGTTTTTAGGCGGCATTGTGAAATGTCGTATTTGTGCACTCAAAGCAGATTTACACATCTAAGATTACTATTATTAATTTGAGTTGTTAGTTTTAACTTTTAATAATATCAGCTGACAGGGCTCCCTGTATGTTTACAGCATTAGTTGTGATTTTTTTCTTGAGAAAATTTAACATGTAGCGACTGTACCTGATATTTATACAAATGTGATCGATATTGTATCAAGATCGGAATCGTATCACAAGCTTATGAAATGAAATTGTGAAATTTGTGTCGCACTAATAAAAACAATAGGCTACCAGTTATTGTGCCATGTAAATTTCGTAACATGTTGTCACTAAACTTAATTAAATTTTCTGTTTTGAGAAAAAAGGTCAGAAAAAGTTTTTAATATAAATAAAAAAAACTATGATAGATTCTCCATTTGTGATGCGGCGGTGAGATATAGCACATATCCGTGTTCTTTTCGCTTGTCTTTTATGTTTGCTAGAGTTTTGATTCAAATCAAATTCTGCCAAACTGCCCATATTACTTCTGAATATGATGTCGTCTTCATAAATCGTATGAACCATGTTTGGAAATGGAAGAGTCCTTATATGGCCATCAATGGAGTCTGGTTGTCATTTGGGGCAGTACCAAACTTTTCCACTAAAACAAAATCTTACTGAAAGCTAATTTCCAAACATTTGGAACACCACTTGTTCAGATTTTTGGCTTTGATTTTCTTGCAGTTTTAGAGTAAAACATATTTTGTAAAATATATATTTTTATATCAAATATAAAAATATATATTTTTACATTTTCATAAACCTTTTCACTTTCATATTTATTTTTCACTTATTTTTTATTTTTCACTACAATAATCTGCCAAGTGTCTTCTTTAAAAAAGAAAAAAAATATTTATGCTCCAAAGTATTCAAGATTTATAAAAAAATTAAGTTGAATTTAAGTTAATTTAATATTTCGCAACATTACAATTTTCTCTGTATTTCAATCATATAACGCAGCCTTCTTTCAAAAGTGTTTATGTGGTAAGTGTACATGCATAACTATGGTGTATATATATATATATATATACTGTATATTCAATGGCACCATGCCACAAAATCCATGCTGACACCAAGGTAGTTTCTTGTATTTGAAGACCAGTTGTCATGTGAAGGACAACTGTGAAGTGTGGTTTGCTTTCATTACACTTCAGTGAGCATTTTCCAGACACTCTGCGTGATGTCATGTTGAGACCACATTTTGTGATACAAAATTTTTGTTTAGTTTTTTCCTCACCAAAGACCCGCCCAACACACACACACACACACACGCACACACACACACACACACACACACACACACACACACACACAAAAAAATACACACATACTCTTGTCCCCCCTTTCACAACTCCACAACCTTGTTTTTTATGTTAGAGGCTCTGGGCCAAATCCCTAGTGTGCAGCAGTATGTTTCAGAGAGAAGATAACACAAGACTCAAAGAAGGTTCTAGAAACCAGACCCAGCAGAATGAGGGGAAGATGGGGACTGGCCCTTTCATGTCTGTGAGCTGTCACTCTGCTCTGTAAGAGAAAGATAGAACGTCAATACAGTAGAAAACCACAACACGATACAGTTCACAATGGATGGAGTCAAGTGCTTGGATGTGTGATGTTATTTGCATTCATGCAGCTCTTTAAAATGCTACACAGCTGTTTTAAGGCTATAGTATAAATGGTGTAAATGTGTGTTCCTGTGCCTTTGAATTGTTTTAACATAATGGCGCACTTTGTGCTCTGGTTGTGCATGTGTGTTTATATTTGCAAGGAAAGGCTGTGTTTGGCACGCAGAAGCTTGTAAACAGTGCCTGTGCATGTCTTTGTAGTTAAACTTCTGTCTTGGCTCAGATAATGACTCTTATGGATGTTTTAGAGTAGCAGACATTGGCATGCACCCGGGTAGCTGCATTGTTGCTGGGTTGGTGCATCCGTACAGCTCAGATCTCTCTCTTTTTCTCACTGTCGCTCTGTCTTCGGCTTGTTTACATGGATTATTGACTTTGGCTTTGACTTTCTACATCTCTGTCTCTGGATGAAAATACCAAAGGAAGTATAATGAAGTTCAATATCAAATTGAAAGTTTTTTTTTTCTTGATATTTATTGGATTCTGTCACTTTTCTTGATGGGAGAGTACACAGAGGACAGGAAATGAAATGACTGGTGTTTTTCTATGTGGTCCACAGATATGTCTCCATATACTGTATGCTCTAGATGACTAGACGCATGAACTCATTTTTAATTACATCAAATAGCTCTGGCCCATGCACTGTATGTACACCCCAGCAGTCTGTTGAAGAAGCCATATAATTTTTTGCATTGCTCCTTGTACAGACAGATCACTAATATTCCTTTAGAGAGAGTTAACCTCCAATTTCCACCAACACCACAAAAACCCAAACAATTCATCACATGCAGCCAATGAGGAAAACTTAACCTCAGTCCTGATATGACCGGGCCCCAAGAAGAGCTCCTTTCAAAGTGAGATGAATTGGATGAAAACAGAGTGAAGAAAAAAAGGAAAGTGTACCAGGAGTCTTCCTGCTCCAACATGATCGGGTTGATGGAGGTCGACGATAATGGCTGGAGACAGGTCGGGTTCATCCTTGCCTTTAAGGCTCACAGCACAGCGATTAACAGTCAAACACATGCATACTCAGCCGGATAATCTGAGAGCTGCTGCTGAATGATAAATACGGGCTGTATTCCGGCTGAGCGAGTGGCAGGGTCAGACAGTAACAGCAACGTTTAGATATTGTATTAAAACTTGCCCTACGAGACTGTCCTAATTCCAAAGAGCCTGACCTTCAGGCGATTACGAGAACGGTCATCAGCTACATTCACACAGAGCAGCAGACAGTTGGTCCGGTTGGAAGAGCTAAAATAAGTAATGAGTATGAAAGGAGATGACAGCCGTATTATATTCTTCTTCCATCCATCGCACATTTGCAGACATCACAAATGGATTTTGAGTGGGTTCAGCTGATATGTGCTCTATGAACAGAATGGCAACGGACAGTGTCATATGTGTATGAAATAAGTATGGGCTTCCCTTTTTTTTTGTGCTGTCAGTCACTAATGTAAGGCCTCAGCCTCTCTCAGGTTATGAAAGATGTCAGATGTCAGAATAAAACTCTCTGGAGATCACATATTTTTAAGAATGAAAGCACTGCAAGTGTCCCCTCAAATTGGCCATTTTTTTAATTTTATTTTTTTGTTTAAAAAAGAGAAGATAATAATTGAATAGAAGATTATTAAAATAAATACATAAAATAGTATTTATTATGTATGATATAAACATGTGCAAAACCATCCTGGGTTTTGCTGTCAATCACTAAAGTAAGGCCTATCTCAGGTTATGAAAAATTGTCATTATGAAAAAAAAAAACACCTGTTAAATTTCAATTGCTTTGGTGTTACCAGATAGATTATATGAAAGAGGATTTACCACCTCTCTCTTTCTCTCCTTCCTCCCCTCCAATTTCTTCATATCCCTCTATAGCAGCAGATGGTGAGGATCCGACTTCAGCAGGTGGGATATATCTAGATATGGTAATTGTTGTGCTCCCCTCATTTGGCTTCTGTATCTCTCTTTGTTGCACTTCCTTCTACTGTTGTCAGTTTTGGCATGTGTGACCTTCCCTGCATGAATTTCACACGTCTTTTTCGGAGCTCTTCCCTTACCTGTTTCTTCACAACTTCTCAAGATCTCTTCTAATGTCAAGGTCTCTTCAATCGTCCTTGCTGTGTTTTTCTGTCTTCTCACCATGACGTCGATGCATAGAGCATCTCAAAACCTGGGTCATAAATCCCCCTACTTATGAAATATCACCTGGTCTCTTTTCAAATCCTGCTATTCTGATCGCTCAGTCGTGATCAACTTTGGTTGCTGTCACTGTTGACATTTTTTCTAGCCTTTTATAAAATGTTATAGTTCTGCATATTTTGCACTGTGGATACACATTCGAACACACACACACACATCGAGTAATGTAAGGTGTTTGCTTTTCTCCAACTTCTCTCGCCCTCTTTGGCTCCTCAGAGGCACACCCATTGATTCCTCTCATCGCGCCTGGTCAGCACTAGCTCTCAAGCCAACTGATCTCTGTGAGCTGAGCTGCTTTGAAGAGCGCTCTGACTCTTCTCTCCTGCCTCGCTGTTTTATCGGGTTCCAAGCTTTCAATAAAACACTCCATCCCTCTCGTCTTCACGTTCCCAGGTGTTCCTCTCATATTGTGAACAAGATGCACATACATCTGTTGCTCTCTGTCACCATAGACAGTTTCAGATAGACTTTTGTGTACATTTTTAGACTCATGATGATTTAGATTTTCTTTAGATTTTCTTATGTAGAGACACAATTACTGTTGTACTGTTGTTCTTAATATCATTAATTCATCGTTGTCATTAGGATACGTACCAAAAACTTTTAAGCTGGCTATGATTAAACCGCTTGTTAAAAAAACGCAACTTGATCCTACAGAATTAGTCAACTACAGGTCGATCTCGAATCTACCTTTTCTGTCAAAGATACTAGAAAAGGCAGTATCCTCACAACTATGTTCCTTTTTAGAAAGAAATGGTATCTGCAAGGATTTTCAGTCAGGATTTAGACCGTACCATAGTACTGAGACAGCTCTCATCAGAGTCACAAATGATTTGCTCTTTTCATCCGATCGTAGTTGTATCTCTCTATTAGTGTTACTCGATCTTAGTGCTGCATTTGATACTGTTGAGCAAAACATTCTTTTAAATTGACTCCAAAATTTTGGCATAAGTGGAATTGCGTTATCATGGTTTAAATCATACTTATCTGACCATTATCAGTCTGTAGCAGTAAATTAAGAGATGTCTTATCGATCAAAAGTTCAGTATGGCGTACCACAAGGCTCAGTGCTAGGACCTTTGCTGTTCACTCTGTACATGCTACCCTTAGGAGATAGGAAGCATGGCATTAGTTTTCACTGTTATGTTGATGATACTCAGCTCTATATTTCTTCATGTCCTGACGAAACTTACCATTTATTGGCATTATTCATGCCCTGACGAAACTATAACAATTTACGGAATGCATAGCTGATATAAAAAAACTGGATGACTAGTAATTTCCAACTACTTAATTCTGAAAAAACAGAGATTCTAATTATTGGGGGAAAAAAAACTTCCTCGTGTAATAACCTAGAATACTGTCTAACACTTGATGGCTGCTCTGTCAAGTCTTCCTCTTCGGTTAGGAACCTGGGTGTGCTCTTTGATACCAATCTTTCATTTGAAAGTCCTGTGTCTATTATCTGTTAAACCACATTTTTCCATCTTAAAAATATATCTAAATTACGTCATATACTCTCAATGACAAATGCTGAACAATTAGTTAATGTGTTCATGGCATCAAGGCTAGATTATTGTATTGCTATTATGGGTGGTTGCCCTTCACGCTTAATAAACAAACTACAGCTGGTCCAAAACGCAGCAGCTAGAGTTCTTACCAGAACCAGGAAGTATGAACATATCAGCCCAGTTCTGTCAACACTGTATTGGCTCCCTATTAAACATTGTATACATTTTAAAATAGTTCTGATTACTTACAAAGCAATAAATGGTTTAGCTCCCCAGTACTTGAGCGATCTCTTAACGCATTGTAGTCCGGCCAGTTGATAATACCTAAAATATACAAATCGACTGCTGGCGGTAGATCCTTTTCCTATTTAGCACCTAAACTTTGGAACAGACTTCCTAACATTGTCCGGGAAGCAGACACATTCTGTCAGTTCAAATTGGCCTTTTTGCGGGTTTGCATTTTTGAGGTTTGCGCAGAGATAACCTTTTTTCAAAAAAATTGAGCGTGTTGAGTGTTTTCTGTTAGAGCGGTGTCGTGTTAGCGGCCCCTAAGTTAATAACTAATGATTTTTGCAATAGAAGTGAATCAATCAATCAAAACTTTAGCTGGACAATAACTTTATTCTATAGCTGCTGTAAAGCCAAAACAATCTCTGTTACTCTAATTTCCTATTATCACTGTAAAGCTGCTTTGAAACAATCTATATTGTTAAAAGCGCTATATATATAAACTTGATTTTTGATTCTCTTATGTAGAGACACAAATCCCGTTTTTCAGCAATTTTTTGCAATCAATATCCAATAATTTCAATGGGAATTTCCCATGAAAGATTTCCCCACGCAGATTTCACAACGGGTTCAAAGTGGGCACGTGGATTCACCATTTTTGTTTTAGTTCTCACAAAAATGAAAACCCATGACCTTCTTTCTTCTGTGTAAAGATAAAAGAAGAGATTTTTTTTAGTGTCTATATGGAAGTCAATGATAACAACATTCTTCAAAATTTCTTGTTTTGTGTTCTGTAGAAGAGAGTAATACAGGTTTGGGATGAGGTGAGGGTGAGTTTTTTCAGTTAACTACAGTATTCATCTTTAGCTTCTGCCTTTAAGTCTGATCCAGTTAATGCACATGA
The DNA here is from genome assembly GCF_029890125.1 of Rhinichthys klamathensis goyatoka. Lineage (NCBI taxonomy): Eukaryota > Metazoa > Chordata > Actinopteri > Cypriniformes > Leuciscidae > Rhinichthys > Rhinichthys klamathensis. Next base: position 1,377,931 of record NW_026606877.1, read on the forward strand.
ATGTTCTAGTGTAAATAAACCCGACCAAAAAGCTTACAGGCTCTTGTATTGTATGCCAGGACTCCATTCCTACAGCCATATTTAAGACAAGGCTTAATCATATAGTCCCAGACTAAAATGCATGTTTGAGCAGTCTTAACTGAAGCAACTTGCACTGACATACCTTAAAATATGTCAGTGCCATTGTTTTGTCTCATTATGCACACCAGGAATGTTTTTTCTTCTAAGGCACGTTTATAAAAGCTACTTAAATATCCCAATTTAACTAAGGCCTACCAATGGCTTAATCTAAGCCTGGTTTATGAAACCAGGCCAGTGAGTGTTATGATTTATTACATTCACATGTCTTTGAGTAGGCTGTTTCCTCCACCTCAAATGGATTCTGTGGTTACTTAAATGCTTTTCTCAAATAACAACACTATCTATATTGCAGCCATCATATCCTATCCAAAAAACTGTCATTTCATATTAGCTTAGCATCCAAAGTAGCTTTTTAGAATTTCAGATTAGCTCTGCTAACTCTTCAGCCAGCCGTACTTTATGCTGATGCTACTGTATTTGTTCAATAGTTTACACTTACCAACATCTCTTGGTTTCCCCACGGAATTTATGATCTTTGATGAACATAAAAGCCTGCAAATGCTACTGCTTACAACTGAATGGTGCTCACGGTACTTATTTTATTCTTTCATATACTGTATATGCTATCATCTTAAATCATTGATTATCAACCACAAGGTTCTAGATTTTGATCTTGCTTACTTAGTTAAATTTCATATATATATGTTTCTTGTATTTTATTTTACATTATGTACACTTACATGTACTTACAGTGTACTTACCTAAGAAAGTACTAGGTAAAATAAGGTAACACATGGGTTAGGGTAAGGTATAGGGGTAGGTTCAGGGTTAGTACCTAGTTATTACCCAGTTATTGCAATTATAATAATAAGTACATCCTATGTACATGGGGAACAGGACTGTAAAATAAAGTATAAAGTTCTAGCATATTTTTGTTTCATTTTAAGGGAAAAATAGTTTGATATTTTCCCTAAATTATACTGTATATTGTAGATAAAAGGAAAGTGTGCACCCAAAGAAAGATGTCTTCATCCAAAAGATAAATACATAAAAAATATTTATGAAATGATGTTGTCAATCTGAGTTTCTTGACCCTTTATGACCTGCCATAGAACAATTCCACCAGAGTATATCTTTGTATTTTTACATGCTGTGCTGTCATTCTTTTGAGCATTTTCATACGCCATACATCAAAATAATCCTTACTCTCCCAATTTGAAGGCTATGTTTGTAAAAAATAAATAGTAACTAGATAAATATCTCAAAAGTGCAATAAACAAAAAGAAAAACAATTTTAATTATTTATTTTTTACATATTTTATTCAATACAAAAAATGGATAAATGTCAACCTCAAACTTGTCAATGTGAAAAACGTGCATAAAACAATTTAAAACTATACAGAATTGATTTGAACTGTTTACATGAATTAGTTTTTAAGATACACTCATTTTTACACTCATTCAAAAAAAGGGAGGGGAAATGCCATGTAAAATATTAAATTACATTGTGGTCAAACAGATAACATTTTGCTTTTGAATATTGATTGAACATTGAATTGGTTAAAATATAAAATAAATAGATGAGCAGACGTATAGTTCATCATCATCGGACGCAATTAGTATTTCCAAAACCTCCGCGTCCGTGTACTTTCGTTTAGACATAACGTTGCGTGCGTGCGCGCACGCGCGTGTGTGTGTGTGTGAATGTGCTTGTATTTGTGAGTGTCTAAAGGAGAAAGAAATGATAAAATAAAGCAATGGTAAAAAGACAATAACGATAAGAAGGAACATATAGCAAATGGGAGTCAAACGTGTGATTTTTTTTTTTCCCCCAAACCACTTTAGCGGAAATCCCGCTCTGCAGCCGATTTCATTGGTTTCGGTTACAGTGACGGGTTTAGGGATCAGTGTTTGGTGTAGGCAATCTGTACAGTGATTGACATGACCAATGAAAACTTTAGAATCGGCTGCAGGGCGGGATTTCCGCTGAAGTGGTTTGGGAAAAAAAAATCACGCGAGTCAAACGCATGGTCAAATGACGCAGCTTGTGACGTCACAACATGCGACACACCCGGGGGTCATAGTGCACAGAACGTGATATGTCAATGAGCCATCGGAAGACGTAACTATCAATCGCAGATCTACAGAACGTGTGCAAAGACGTGCAATGCATTTTTTTTTTTTTTTTTTTTTTTTATTACGCAGTTTGTACAGACTGATTAGAGGGTGAAAACAACGCAACATGGGCATGTTCGAGGATTGATCTGAACATGTTACATCTCTGGTTTTGTATGCAAAAAGAATGATTGAGCTAGCAATTTGGTTACAGTTTCTATAGGCTTTTAAACAGACACACGCAAACGGAAGCGCCGGCGCTCCCGTCGGTCTTAAAGGGTTAAATTAGTTTCTTAAATAAAAGTGTACATGCATCTTCATTTGCCATGAGCCTTTGTGTGTGGTACACAATCAGGGGGGAAAAGAAAAATCCACAGAGCGGATGAACTTTAGATTTTTGTTTGGGATAGTTTTGATTGGTTTCAGATCTGAAGCTTACATATAATCTGGTATTATTTAGGATTATTTTATTGTCCACAATCCACAAGGGTTAGAACAGTGACCTCAACTGGTTCTTCAGTAGGGGCCTAGGACATTGATTTTAAACCTAGAATTATGACCCGTTGATGCCAAAATTATACATTTTGTGGGGTTGGTAAGTACATGCAGAAATATACCTTTGCATGCTACATGTTTGATATAATTATATAGATTAAGTGAGATCAAAAGCTCTATTATATAGGTAATCATTTAATCCCCCTCAAATGCCTTTATTCATGTTACAGCAGCCTTATCAAAAGCTATTTGCTATTTTTTTGTCTTGCCAAGTTTGAGAGCAAGAGGAAAATGGGAAGCAGGTTTCTTTTTCTTGCTTGTGATTGCCCCCACATGTCTTTTTTTACTGTATGAACTCTGACTTGGCATTGAGACAAAGATTACAAACCATATACTGACTCATCTTTGCATTTCAACGAGAGCGAAAAATTGAGCCGTATAAGCTCTTTGGACTGTATATATCCCACTGTACTTTCAGAGCTGCAATTGGTCAAATAAGTATGAATAAAACTTCAGAAGTTAAACACAATCTATATATCAGCTCCTTTTAGAACCATTTATTTTATTTCTTTACAGCATCACTGTGCTTTTCACTTCTCCATTTTTTGTTCAATTATGGATTTGATATGTACATTTCATATGCAGCTTGGGAACATTCATCTTAGCCCACTGGGCCCTTATTAGTGTAGTTGCTATGGAGGAGCATGTTGCATGAATAATACACTTTATTCTTCCTCCTGGGGAGTTTGAGCGATGGTGCTAGTAACTGAAGCGAACATTAGTAATGCCATTATGTAACTAAAGGTAGGACACAAGTCCATTATTATGACCCCTCCATCAAACACTCACATGCTAAAAGCCCTCTTTTTAAAAAATGCCCTTCATTTGGCCCGAGCACAATTTTTGTAATTCGAGAAACATTATTCCTGCTATGCCTGGTAATTGTTAGCTTCAAACAGTTCACAATAATTTGAAGGGTTTACATTAAACGTGGCCTTTTGAAAAACTCAGTAAAACTCAGGATAAAGACATGTTCTGTAAGCAGGTTAACAGCACAGCGTTTACCATATGTTCTAGGAGAAAAAAAAAATGGCTGGAGAACTGCTAACACATGTTAATCAGTCTTATGAAACACACAAAAATGTACACGCACGCATCCATCCATCTAAAATAATCACCCGGCAATATAGTTTACCTGCATACATACAGTGTACTTGCGTAAAACAATGTATACTATATAGCAAATCTCATCTCGGCTGCATGATTGTTTATTTAATTGCAAAATGTAACTACTGTATATTGTCGACCATTTCTTTGTACAGTATACAGTTTGCTATATTCGCATTTCCAACTATTTCCGGATACACACAGTATACTCGCATATAATAAGCAAAAGACCTAATCTGTCTATCCAAAGCAAACTGTTGCAGGATTTTTCATTTGGCCATGTCTGTTCTTATTATCTCTGCATTCTTGGAGGGATGTGAGTTGACAGGAAAGAATCTCCAGACTGTTCTTCTCCTGCCAGACTGCTATCATGGTGACATTTCCATGGCATTTCCTAGCTTCCTCTTACACCCTCACCCTCACCCTCAATACCCGAAAGACTTTCCAAGGTGAGCTTGAACTTACTTTGGCTCCCTCAAGAGATTTTGCTCCCTTGGTGGAGACCTGGACAGCCACTGATTAATATATTTTGCCTCTGTTCTGTTTTTTACTTGAACTTGTAGTTGCATCCGTTCAGTTTAGTCAGCATTGCTTGACATATAAGGTGGTTGAACTCTGGAAATTAGAGAGAGGGCAGACGGCTCTAAAAGCTTTTCTCTGCCAGTCGTGGTTCTTAGTGGGAAAGGCGAGTGTACTGGGTAGGAGGAAGTGAACTGGTAGGAGGCTGATACTGCACTCCCCGTAAAGAATGAAGACAGAATTAGGCCACGTATGAGCTGTGTAAGCTCTTACCCTGCAAACTCTGAGAGCTGAACATCTCTTTTAATGTGCCTGCATAGGCATTAATGCGAAGGTGTGGTTTTTCTGTGGTACACTGATTCTTGATTAAGGACACAGTGTTCTAAATTACCGGTACAGTATTGTGACATTGCTTCACTACTGAGTGCATGTAAGATGTGCAACTCAAAGTTTGAAGACATATGGATTTTTTTATTATTTTTTTTTATAAAAGCATATTAGGATTTTTCTGTCTGTCTGTCTGTCTGTCTGTCTGTCTCCGTATTGTTCTATCTATCATTATGTTGATCTTTCTATCATTATATTGATCTTTCTATCATTATGTTGATCTATCTATCAGTCTTTTGATCTATCCATCATTTAATCAATCTATGCATATAAACCTTTACACCTCCAGGCTTTTAAACTTTCAAACAAGGCTTTACAAGCCACCATGCAAATTTTTTATATATATAATTTCTTTGAATTTTAATTCGTTTCAGTTATTCTTCCTACTTTCAAATCCGAATAGCAATTATACATCCTCTACATCCAATCTTCTCATTTTAAATTTGGGGTTTGAATTGTTATAAAATAAATTAATAACGTTATAAAATAAATTCTCAATTAAATTTGGAATGGTGCTCAACCGTGCAAATTAGATTGGGGTTGGAACATTTATACTTAAATTTGTACTTTGAAAGAGTCATATTTAAATGTCACAAATTTGATTATTTGATTAGTTACCTATAAATAGTGCAGACTATTATATTTGTAATTGATTATACATTGCAACATGTCTTTGTTTTAAAATGTTCAAACTTTATTTCCTATAGCTTAAATTAAAAAAATAAATAAAAATGCTATAGTTGATATAGCTATACTGGGAAAAAAAGGCTCTCTGGAGTCCCCAGCCTCATAAGATACATACAGGTCATGTGCACATGACCTCACTGTTGCTCTGTGCTGGTGCTTTGCTCGATTTGGCTTTACTGGAAGTCTGATTTGAGCTCCAGCTGCCCGCTTGCTCACCTCTCTACCTCCCAAATGCTCGGTTCAATCTGCTCATGATAACTCAGACATGGAGGCTGTCTGAGCCCCATAACCTCCATCACCTTCACCCTGGAGAGCATTTGAGGGGACTCTAATTAAAACACTTACTTCCTCTGGATGTCAAGGTACAATTATCCAGTGGGCTATTTGTTTTATGTGATGCTCTATAGATGGTTCGGTGTGTAATTATCTTAGATGGATTGCTTTATTTAGTGACAGCTTTATTTGCATGAACCTCACAGAAATCAGATAAAGGTGATCCAATCGATGGCTGAAAGGTTTGTGCAGTAAAAACCTGCACAGGTTCAGACGTCAACGCTGTAATTATCATAATCCAACCAAGTGATCACCATATCTCCATATTAATGCGTTACAATTTCCATACCATCTCAGTGACATTACCCACAATCTGCATAAATGAATAAATTAGAGAGCGTAACACATTTGGGTTGCTTACCTGTCTCACTTCAATGAGGTTTGAGTTGATTCGTATAAGTGAGCAACTAAAATGAACTCTCTTTTGGGAATTTAGACAGAAGCGTCCATCAGAGAGTGATTAATTGTGCAGGAAACATCGGGCGCTTTGCTGTGTTTAACCACCGCTGAGGATTTACTATTCTGCATTGGAGCCGGGCTCTTCTGATAGATTGGCTTCCATTGTGACTTGTCGGAAAATCGGGATGCGTGAGCCAGCCAACATCAATTACTTTCCTGCCACAAGCACGAGCCTCCCAACAACGGCTGACATTCTTGTTGATCCCCCTGACTTGCACCACAAAAGGAAACAGCACAGAGGACAAAGCTTTGTTTCATCGGCCACAATGCCTGGCGATGTCTCTCAGGAACGTGTGCAAATGGGGCATACGTCCCCCTCCTTCCTTTCTTTCGCTCCCGTTTCTCCTCCTCGTACTGTCTCTCCCCATCCCTGTCTTGCTCTCCCTCTTCTTACTTCCATCTCTCTGGAGGTAGAGAGGGGGCTGTCACAAAGCTTTGTGCGGTTATAGATCGTCATGTCAGAATGCAGGCTTAGCTGTCACCCTCTCCTTCAGGATGCAGAGGACTTTTAATAGAGTTCTGGCAAGGTTATTACATGATGTGTCCCTTTAATTAGCTACTACTCTCATTATAGCTTATAAGATACAGTGCTGAATTCACAAATGTTGTTAGGGTTACCTTCTGTGGCACATATCTTCTTTTAGTGACTTTTTTTTAAAGTATGTTGTCTAAGAACACTACTAACAAATTGACAAATTGTCCTGACTTCATGCAATGTATAATTTGTACAACCAGCAGAAAAACAAAACAGTGATTTACACTATACAATTGAAAAGTTTTAAGTCTCTTATGCTCTGAAATAACTATTTTCTAAAATAACTATTTTCTATTTCATTATATTTTATAATAAAATTTATTCCAAAGCTGAATTTTCAGAAGCCATTACTCCAGTCTTCAGGGTCACGTGATCCCTATAAAATGTTATTTTACAGCATTATTTTCAAAATGTCTTAGTATCGTCGATGTTGAAAACGGTTGTGCTGCCTAATATTTTTGTTGAAATATATATATATTTTTTCAGGATATTTTGATTAATGGAAACTTCAAAAATAACTGCATTTATTAACATTACAAGTGTCTTTATGTCAATTTTGATCAATTTAGTCAATCCTTACTGATTACAAGTATTAATCTATTTAAAAAATACTTACTGACCCCAAACTTTTGAATGGTAGTGTAATATCCTTCGGTTTTGCATGTACAAACAAACATTTTGTAGAGTGTCATTCAGATCTCTTCTGCTTAGGACCCTATTTATACGTATGCCTTTTAAGCAATCTACATTTTGTCGGACTTTGCACTTGAGAGCACATTGATCCTATCTCTGTAATACATCTCTCTACTCCACCCATGCCCTATTGCAGAACTTGCGACTGATATTTTGAAAGATTAAGCTGACTGCCCTGCAATTTCATCTAGGAACTTTTGACAGCATGCAACCCGATGCAGGCACTCTAATGTTTTAAACATCATGGTATTGATAGGCCATGAAATATGGGCCCTTTGGGGGTTCTTATGAGCTTGACTTGCTTGCAAATGCAGGAATTGTGAAGACTAAAAGATTAGAAACTACTCCAGAACAACTGGTCCATTGTCTGAATGTTGTTTTTAAAAGCTCTTAGTGAAATCAGCATTTTGATTGGTCATTCATGATTTCACAAGAGTTTCTTTTCTTTTTTCTTTTTTTTTCTTAAAGGCGATAAAATCAAAGTGGTTTTCCATTTGGAGTAGGGACACTCAAACCATTAAGAACCAATGTAGTATGAAAATCTCATCACTCGTTCAAGTCAAATGAAATCAAGTCAAGTCACTTTTCACAACTCTACAACAAAATTAGCTTTACAAAAAATATTGCCCCAAGTGAGCAAACCAATATTTGTTTTGACCATTAGATCACTTTCAGTGTTACCCTGTTGTTGCTAATTTTATTAATCAATTGAGTTTTTAATTGTAATTTTAAGATTATTTTCCCCCCTTTACTTTATTATGTAAGTTGATAGTTACCCTTGTCCAAGTTTTGAGGTTTGTTTGTGGCAAGGTTTTTTTTTTTTTTAAATGTATTCTTTTATTAAGCAAGGGCACATAAAAGACATTTATAATGGTAAGATTTCAAATAAATGCTGTTCTTTTGTACTTTCTATTTATCAAAGAATCCTTAAAAAGTGGTATACACAAAAACAGCATGCCTGTTTACAACATTGATAATAATAAGAAATGTCCAATGATTCTTGAGCAGCAAATCAGCATAGAATGATTTCTGAAGGATCATGTGAAACTGAAGTAATGAATGCTGAAAATTCAACTTTGCTTGATCAGGAATAAATTATCACAGGAATAAATTATATTTTAAAATGAATTAAACAGTTATTTTAAATTGTGGTTTTATTTATTAATGTCTGTACTGTATTTGTTATCTATTTTTTTTTAATTTGCTGCATTCAAAATAAATGCAAACTTCTTTTAAAATCATTTAAAATTCTTATTAACCCCCGACATTCCCATAGAAATATATATAAATATTACACACAATATATAGTTTATATTGAACAAAATGTTCATGCAATTATGTTATGTTTGCATGCAATTTGTACAGAAACATAAACCGAAAATATTTAAGTATGTAATTGGTATATTGCTGGAATCATGACTTTACTTTCAAGTTCAGATTTGCTTAAAAAAATAAGTAGGCCTACTGGTATCTGATTCCAAAAAGTCTGTAAATCACCTCATATTTTACAGCGTAAAAGAGGGAAAACAAACTCAAGTGGAAACAGAATCATCTGGGGAGACAAGGCACATTACATTAAATGTACATATGCAACATATTATCTACTTACCTAATATATGCCACATATTTCATAATTTTACTGAATCCATCATTCACTTATAATGTCATTAAACTGAAATCCTGTCAAATAGCATTGCTCTATAACCTTACCTTGACCTTTTCACATACTGTGAAATTTCTGCTCCGATTTAACTCTCTGACTGATTGTTGCGAGAGAGTGAAATGCCAGATCTCTCTCTCTCTCTCTCTCTCTCTCTCTCTCTCTCTCTCTCTCTCTCTCTCTCTCTCTCTCTCTCTCTCTCTCTCTCTCTCTCTCTCTCTCTCTCTCTCTCTCTCTCTCTCTCTCTCTCTCTCTCTCTCTCTCTCTCTCTCTCTCTTTCTCTTTCTTTCTCCGTCTGTGTTGACACAGAGGTAATGCAGTGCCCATGATATCCTTTATCCATCAAGCGCTTGAGATACAAGCGCTTACACCGCAAGCCATGTTATAAACTGCTGATGTCTGATTCTAACCCATCTGTTCATCTAACCCATTATGTGGGTTGTGAAAACTTGCATACATAAAAAAAAAAAAAAAAAAAACTTCAGTCCATCTTCTTATTTATATTTGTCTATATTACAGGACCCTGCCATCCAAACCCTTGTCACAATGGAGGCACCTGTGAAATCAGTGAAACATTCAGGGGCGACACATTCATTGGATACGTCTGCAAGTGCCCATCAGGCTTTAATGGAATCCATTGCCAACACAGTAAGTTCATACATTAAATTATACAACGCGGGGCGGGTGGGGGACAGGGGGGGCAGGGGGTGTGGTGGGGTTGTTGTTCGAAGACTACTGCTGCATTCAGTTGTTATGTTGTGCTCCACTTTTTTTGAACACATCTTATGTAAACACCCAGTTCCCTATCAAAAGCTAGTCTCTATGCTGCGTTCATATGATATGGTAGAACATCTTTTTTTGACCGATTGTGAAGCATGTGTGGCAAACACGCCAAGATCTTGGCTTAAATAACCTATGATGATGAAGTCATTAGCGTGTTTGCCACACATACTTCACAACTGGTCGAACAAAGATGTTCTCCAATATCGTAACACAGCATCTCGTTACTGTTTTTTCAGGGAACAGGGTTACAGTCAAGTGACCCGAGACGTTTCAGATGGACCTGAAACCAGCCTAATGCCGGGTTCAGACATTATATTTTTCTCTGTTTTGATATTCACTCTCTTAAGTGTCAGATTTATGCAATTTTCACTCCTAAATTCTTGACGTGTCGTGTTGTGTTGTGCCTTGGCTTGTCGTGGACAAGAAACATGTCAGACCGACCAATCATCACTTGCTGTCTTTAAAGACATACGTGATGTCATCGAGAACATTTCATTTCATCATATTTGAAAGCTGTGTGGAAGAGCTTCTGTGCTCCTATTGGTCAACATCACTGATGTGACGGAACCTTTCGTGGAGTACCGGAAAAAAAAAGAAACGTTATTTTATTAGATGTCAAAAACTAATCTAATCCTTACGTTCCATTGTGCATGCGATTTCATATTTAGTTTTCAAGTCAAATTATTTAAGATTAAGGGAAAAACGCATGCCTTGTATTAAAATACTTAAGCGAAAAGCAGTATGTGAAAAGAGTAGCATGTCGGAATTCACAGTATTCAGAAAAAAGAAACGGAACTCCTTTGAGATTCTGAAATGTGCATCAAGTGGACACTTTACTATCCCATGAGGCCATGGGAGATGAGATATTACTTTCAGACAGTTAATGTAAGCGATTGCATATGCAGAAAAGGATATTTCCTCTCATTATTAAACAGTATTTCATTGGTAGTGTCATATTAACAAATCACTTTCATTAAGCAGTTTTTTTTTAGAGTTTATTTTACAGGCCTGATGTAATTTATGTTTGTATTTACATCCACTCAAATACAAGTGCACTCACATTTCTTTTTGCTGTGATTACGGCAAAAAAAGACAGATGTTATTGCCTGATTTATTTTCAGTTGTGTTTTTTTTTCTCCTCTGCTGAACATATGGTCAGAAGCTGTCTGATCTTTTGCCACTCCAGCGGGAAAAAGGCATAAAAACCAACATTTACTCTTGCATATTAAGTGTGAATGATTGTGTGTGGATACAAGCTGGAGGACAAACCAGAGATGAAAAGGGATTTGAATATAAGCTCCTTAACTGCTCTACTGATGTAACTCATAGTGTCTCTGTCTTACTCCTTAATCTTAAAATCATCTCAGTAATAATTGTTTAATCCAGGGGTTCCTTTCTATTGTCTATTGATTTTGCGATTTGCATGGGGTCCACACAATTTGTGGAAACCATTTAATGCTGTGTTGCTTGTGTGTCATTGAGATACTATTAATTTTTTTATTACAATTTTGAATTCGTTTTTATTTTTATATTTGTTATACTATTTTGAGGTTTTTTTTTATTTTTATTATATTTTTATTTCAGTTTGAGGTTGGAAATATCAAATGGTAACAGAAAAACGTGAAATTTGGAGTGAAGAAGAGAGAATATTTAACATTGTTACCTAACTGATGTTTCTGCTTAGTAGTCAGTTTAAGAAGCGTGTCACTGGTTAAGGGCTACCCATGTAGCAAACCATGTAGCAAAATTATGCAAAAAAAAAAAAAAAAACATCAATAATAACAATAAAGAACTAATTTTCCCATCTCATGTTAACAAGTTTATTAAAAAAAAGACTAAATTCTGTGAAATCATTTTCATGATTTTTCCTGCATGGATGTGTGTCCAGATTAATAGTGATCTACACATCTAGCAAAGTTCATTTTAAAACAGTCATGACAGTTTCATATTGTGTCCATGCCCAACCATTGTTCAAGATTGGTTGCATTGGTGTCCACAATCATTGTGTTTTTGTCAGTGGTGGTTCTTGCTTGGATGGTGCACTGTGCGTGTTAAACAAAAAAAACACTTCAGTACAAAAAAGAAAAATGCTAAAATGTTAAACCGTTGTTATGATAACAATTTTGTAATGTCTAAACATAAATCTAAATGAAAAATGTGGGAATAGGATATGATCCATTGAGTGATGCTCTGCAGCCATCTAGTCACTGTAGTTAAAAATTCATGTTTCTGTTTCCCAGTAGATGACTGCAATCTTCCAATAAACCATGGCGTCTTTAAAAAAAATCCTATTTTATATACATGTATTGAAATTATTACAAATTGAGGCAAATAAAAAAATACCATAAATCCCCCAAATCTGCACAACTGGACAGTGAAAACATGAATAAAGTGAGTGATATTACGTTTGTTTTAAGAAGATAACATTATTATGTTACAAAATCAAGCTAGTTGGACAGAAAAAGGAAAATTCTTGCCCTTTGTGTAATTGCATAGCAAGCAACGAGGCATAAAGTGATATTAGCCTATTTTATTATATCCATAATATTACTCATATGACGCAATGAATGATATGTATACATAGGCCTACCTTTATTTTTTGCATACGTCCGCTCTTCATTCTCCTAATTTAGGCTCCCCAGCTGGACGTAAAAAATTTGGGTGTAATCTATACGCTGGGCTTAGCTATTTCCAACCTTCTAATAAAGATTTACACCTGTTGCACCAACTAATGGTACATTTACATGACAACAATATTTTTCCTTTGAGTTTTCCATGTACAGACGACACCATTGTCAAAACGATCCCAGTTCACATGGATCCGCAAAAACGACTAAAATCGCTGTATTCTGCTGCCAGGCCATTAGATGGCGATGAAGCACTATAGACTGAACACATCATACACATGTGCATGCTGTCATCATTTTCAGAGATTTGCGTTTTTGTTATTTACAGGGAGTCCGTTTTCAAAAACTTGCGCTTTAAAACCCATTTTCAAAAGTTTGCGTTTTCAGGCACCTAAAACGCCGTTGTCGTGTAAACAAACGGCCAAACTACATAAAAAGTTTAAAGTTTTTAGTTGAAAACGGTGTCATGTAAACAGCCCCTAAAACTGACCAGGCGGCAACTGCGCATGGTTGTAGAAAATGTGCATCCACTCTGATACATTATACCACAGTTTAAAACGCCATTCAAACTTTGCTATTAATAAAGAATTGCTCAAGACATCATAAGTGAAGCCGCCACGCCATCTGATTAAAATGAGCAAATGAGTAAGCATATAAATGGTTATTTAGTTAAAGTTGGGGATTATTATTATTAATATTATATTATTATTATTATTATTATTATTATTAAAGTTCCTGCTTATTAAAAGTGTGAGAGATCTATGTATCGGCCTACTGCAAATGTCTAAAGTGCTCATTCTGATTTCTGAATACAGATTTTGTTTTTAAGGTATGTGCTTAAATTCAAATTGACAGACAAAGTGAATTAACTTGAAAGTCTAGATTTATTCACATTGGCCCATGGAAACATGAACACACTTGCCTGAAAAAAAGTGCGGGAAAGAGTTTACGTTTTATTGAAAGCAAGGGGGTCATATCCCCCACGTGTTCTACGCCCATATATTATGTGTTAGATAATATTGTTTTTGTTAGTAACTTAATTTAAATGATTCACTGGTTGGCTAAAAATCGCTTGCTATGAAACATTATTTCCAAGCACAGCCCTCCAAGCAAGATGATGCATGGTATACAATTTCTGTGCCCAATAATCCCAGATATTTCCAACATAATTACATACAGAAATTTTGTGTTAGGTTATTTACCTGTGATCGATCTAACGATGTTATGTTATCCAGCACAAATAATCACTAACATTACAGCTCACGTCTGCAGTAAAAAGTCATTTGCAGACATTAAACTACTGTAATCTTGTCTGTGTTGGAAAACACTCTTTTCAGAATCATTTATCTTAAGCTTCTGTATGTTTTTAGATGAAGCTGTTAAATTAAGCAATATCTCATGCAATTCTTTCCCCTTTGTTTTTAATCTTTGTTTTCCCTGAAGATATACTTTGTGGCTGAAAATGAAAGTAAAGGATTGACACACGTTTGTTGCTTTTTACTGTGAAATTAGAGTTCCCTTTCGTTCGGGAACTCCTACGTCTCGTCGGAGGAGTTTCCAACGAATTGGGATCACGCTAGGGAGACCAATTGCCTTCGAGTGAATTAAAACGAGCCAATGAATATTGGCATGCAGGACTTGCATTCCGCGCCCCACCTACCAGTGCGGGTATAAAGCGGAAGCGAGAGCACACACATATGCTTTTTGCTACGGAGCCGACCGGTTGTGTCCTCTGAGTGGATGAGCTTCAAGATTGGTATATTATCTTCACGCTCAACGAGTGTGTACAGGGGCATGCCCCTGTACGAAGTACAGGGGCATCCGCTTCACCCAAGCGCGGAGTGTTGATGCCCCTGTCTTGAGGAAAGAGATCGACGCCCTGCTAGCGAAGGACGCAATCGAGCCGGTCCCTCCAGCCGAGATGAGGTCTGGGTTCTACAGCCCTTACTTCATTGTACCCAATAAAAGCGGTGGGTCACAGCCGATCCTGGAACGACGAGTTTTGAATCGATGTTTTCTCCGAGACCTCTTTGTGTTGGTGTGACGGCGCTTCAGCGATCTTCGCGATCTCCCGGGTACCAGCTTCTGCTTCACGCGATCTGCCTTTTTTTCAAAGAGCTATTGTCACAGCTGGTATTCGGTTGAGTGCGCACAGCGGGCTTGCAGTTTCTCCGCTGTGTTGCCGCGTTTATCCCTGTGTGCTTTAGCACAATAAGAGACTGTTTTCTGTGAAAAGAGTAACACGGGTGAAGATCGCGTCCTTTTCAGGATGACGTTTCACCCATGTGTTTCTGGATGCGGTCGTTTCCTGTCCTCATTTGACGGCCACGATCACTGTTTCACGTGCCTGGGCTTAAGCATGTTGAGACTGCGTTCGTGGGTGGTTTATGTTCTCTCATGAGAGCATGACCACGTCGGCACGTTGTTCGTCTCCCCTTTCTCGTAAAGGCCTGAGCCGCTCAGCGTGCCGTGTGCCATCGAGCTGCCGGCTGACAGCACGGGTTGTCACGGCAACCCAGCGCGCCTCATTCGGCGCTCTAGATGCACGGTCGAGACTCAAGTGCCTCAAACGAGGTGGAGTCCCTTTGCCTATTCCCCGATCTAGTTCCTCTTCTGGTGGCCACCGGAAAAGGGGCTACTTTGGTTAATAGGATTGGTGATCTGAGGATTACAGTGAGCGTTCTCCGACGAGACCACCTCCTCGGACCCCTCACTCCTCTAGCGCATCGCAAACATGCTGAGACTGTGTTCGTGGGTGGTTTATGCTCTCTTATGAGAGCATGACCACGTCGGCACGTTGTTCGTCTTGCCTTTCTCACGAGGGGTTGAGCGCTCAGCGTGCCGTGTGCCATCAAGGTTATTGATGTCCGGAGTCCGGTCCCTGCCTTCCACCTCGCTGCCCCTCCGTGGGTACGCCGGTGGTCCAGGTCGGCTCGTTGGTACGGTCTCTCGAAGCCTGGCTAGCGCTTCCGAGGCCGTCCCGCTGGCTCATCCGTACCATCCGGCTCGGCTATGCAATTCAGTTTGCCCGCCGGCCCCCCAAGTACAGGGGCATCCGCTTCACCCAAGCGCGGAGTGTTGATGCCCCTGTCTTGAGGAAAGAGATCGACGCCCTGCTAGCGAAGGACGCAATCGAGCCGGTCCCTCCAGCCGAGATGAGGTCTGGGTTCTACAGCCCTTACTTCATTGTACCCAATAAAAGCGGTGGGTCACAGCCGATCCTGGAACGACGAGTTTTGAATCGGGCCCTACACAAGCTCCCTTTCGGAATGCTCACGCTGAAGCGCATCTTCGAATGCATCCGTCCCCAGGATTGGTTTGCAGCGATCGACCTGAAGGACGCGTACTTCATGTCTCGATTCTTCCTCGACACAGACCGTTTCTTCGGTTTACGTTCAAGGGTTGGGCATATCAGTACAAGGTCCTACCCTTCGGCTTGGCCCTGTCGCCTCGTGTCTTCACGAAAGTCGTGGAGGCGGCCATTGTTCCCATGAGAGAACATGGCGTTCGCATTCTCAACTATCTCGACGACTGGCTTATAATAGCTCACTCGCGAGATCTGTTGTGCGAACACAGGGACTTGATGCTTCAGCACCTCAACCGTTTGGGGCTTCAGGTCAACTGGGACAAGAGAAAACTCTGCCCCACGCAGAGGATCTCTTATCTCGGTATGGAGTTGGACTCGGTCGGTCAGACTGCACGCCTCACCGAGGAGCGCGTCCAGTCAGTGCTCAACTGCTACAAGACTTTTCAGGGCAGGTCAGCGGTCCCACTGAAACAGCTTCAGAGGGTCCTGGGGCATATGGCAGACGCAGCCGCAGTAACGCCGCTCGGCCTGCTGCATATGATACCGCTTCAGCGCTGGCTTCACGATCGAGTCCCGAGATGGGCGTGGCAGAGCGGCACGTTCCGGGTCAACATTACCCCGCACTGTCGCCAAACCTTCAGTCCTTGGTCGGACCCTGCTTTTCTACGGGCCAGAGTGCCCTTAGTCCAGGTGTCCAAGCATGCTGTGGTTTTCACAGATGCCTCTGCCAACGGATGGGGGGCCACGTACAATGGGCATGCAGTTTCAGGTCTGTGGACGGGGCCTCAGCTGCATTGGCACATCAACTGCCTAGAGTTGCAAGCAGTACGCTTGGCCTTGTGCCGCCTCAAGGGGCTGCTTCTGCACAAGCATGTACTGGTCCGTACGGACAGCACTGCGACCGTTGCATACATCAACCATCAAGGTGGTCTACGCTCCCGTCCTATGCAAGCGAGCGCTGCCCCCGGAGGAGGAAGACCCTGCCCTAGCTTTCCTCTGTCCCGTCCGCGCTCTGCGTTGTTATGTGGACAGAACGCAAAGCTTCAGGACCTCAGATCAGCTCTTCGTCTGTTACGGAGGCCAGCAGAAGGGGAAGGCTGTCTCCAAGCAGAGGTTAGCCCACTGGTTAGTGGATGCTATCGCCCGGGCTTATGAGTCTCAGGACGTGCCTTGCCCACCTAGGTTGACGGCACACTCCACTAGGAGTGTCGCCTCCTCCTGGGCGCTGGCGCAGGGGGCCTCGCTGACAGACATCTGTAGAGCTGCGGGCTGGGCGACACCTAACACGTTCGCTAGATTCTATAGCCTCCGTGTTGAACCTGTTTCCTCCCGTGTACTCGCTACGGCCAGTAGTGCAAGGAACTAGGTCATGTCGGCTTGCTACGCTATTCCCGCCCCATGGGCCGGATACGTGCGTCTTATTTGCTCCGTTGGTTCCCCAACAAACGGTTAACCTCGTGAGTTCCTCCATCACCCCTCCGGCACCAGGCGAGGCAGATCGCCCGGCGCCAGGTCTATTACCTCTCATAGGAGTTGTTATTAGACTGGGTGGCCTTAACAGTGGTCCCTACGGTGACCCATTTCTTCCACGTTCCAGCTACCCTCCGGGTTAGCACCGTGTCTTCCCCTCGACAGACCCGTTCTGTCATCCCTGCTGAGTACGCTCCCACCCCTCGGGCTGGGACTACCTCAGGGACTGCCATATGTTTCACTACCCCACGGGTTAGTACATATGTGTATTCCAGTGCCTCCCTTCGGGCGGGCAGGGGCTCCGCAGCGTACCCTCCTACAGGTTGGGCACGCTTCCCCAGTGTTATCCAAATCCACTGAGCGCGTCTTGCGGAACAGCAGAGTGATTCTTCCTAGCTAGCTCCCGCCGTAAAGAAAACTAAGAAACTACTTTGGCGGGAAGCTAAGCTGGGCGCTGGAAGGGGCCAGCACCATGGCATTTTATTAGGGATCCCAATTCGTTGGAAACTCCTCCGACGAGACGTAGAAGTTCCCAAACGTCTCGTCCCGTCGCCATTCTTGCTGTACCTTTGCGGAGGACTGGACACCGTCCGGCTCCTCAGCATAAAACATATGTGTGTGCGCTCGCTTCCGCTTTATACCTGCACTGGCAGGCGGGGCGCGGAATGCAAGTCCTGCATGCTAATATTCATTGGCTCGTTTTAATTCACTCGAAGGCAATTGTTCTCCCTAGCGTGATCCCAATTCGTTGGAAACTCCTCCGACTAGATGTCTCCGTTCCCTCCTCAGGGAACGAGGGTTACCATACGTAACCGAGACGTTCTGTGTCTTTATAAAAATCATCAGTCCAAAAAAGATGTAGTCTCAGACGTACACTAGGTCCAGATGGTGCAACAGGTATGACTTCTACGCAGGACTTAAAAACGGATTTTTCGCCCAGCCTAGTATTACAAAGGGGTGTACGTCTATCTGGTGCAACCGGCCCCTGGTGGCTTAGACATTTTTTCTAATCCATAATTTCAATTTGTGCTGATTTAGAACTTCTCCCGCTTTCCCTACTGACGTCACCTCACTGGACGTCCCAAGGTGACGTAAATCAACCCCCTCTACTCATTACTTGTGCGCTCCCTGGCAAGATGCCAACCTGGGAAGCTGCCCGTGTTGCCCATGCCTAAATCCGCCCTGACCGAAGTAGTCATTAATAAGTTGAGCAAAATGTTCCATGTCAATTGCTCCGACAAGATTCGCCGATCACAGTGCATTTAAAGCATTAGCCACTGACTGAGCCCTCTCACTATCATCCATATCCATTACAAAATAGGCATACATCAATGAAATATTGAATTAAAAGATTGAAAATTTGAAATTTCATCTTCAGAGCATGCTTCCATGAGACCACAATGCGCCACAGCGCGGGGTGTTTTTACCGAAACACGTTATTGCGACTGTTTAGGAACATGCTGGTTTTGTTTACATCAGCATGAGTTTGAAAATCCCATTTCATTGGTTCAGACTCATGCCATGGAGAATTCGCTATATTCACAAAGTTGGAATTACAACTATTGTCAAAAAACGAGCAGAGAAAACGTCTCGGGTTATGACTATAACCCTTGTTCCCTGAGAAGGGAACGAGACACTGCGTCGAGAATCGACTCTTTGGGGACGCTCCCTTAGCGTGCGCCTCTGAAGTAAAAATGAAACTAATCCAATCCTGATTGGCGTTGCGTCTTGACGTAACATGTGACGGCATAACCGGAAGTATAAAAGTGACACTGACGCACACACATACCAGCCTCGCGATGAAGCAAGACGCTCTAAGACCTCAAGGGGCGTGGCAGAACGACGCAGTGTCTCGTTCCCTTCTCAGGGAACAAGGGTTATAGTCATAACCCGAGACGTTCCCTTTCGAGGGAACTCTACACTGCGTCGAGAATCGACTCTTTGGGGAACGAGTGCCCACTAGGCTACGCACCGAATAGGCCTGTCCCGG
The DNA here is from genome assembly GCF_029890125.1 of Rhinichthys klamathensis goyatoka. Classification (NCBI taxonomy): domain Eukaryota; kingdom Metazoa; phylum Chordata; class Actinopteri; order Cypriniformes; family Leuciscidae; genus Rhinichthys; species Rhinichthys klamathensis. Next base: position 1,397,239 of record NW_026606877.1, read on the forward strand.
AGTGAAACTGTTTCAGGCACTCAGCAAGGACTAAGTACATGTGCGCCAGGCGTACTGGGAAGGTGAAGACTGTAGAACCGAATAAAAGTGTGTGGAGTAGCCCAGCCGGCTGCCTCACAGATCTCCTGCAGGGGCACTCCCGAAAGGAGGGCCCTAGAGGAAGCCATACCTCTAGTTGAATGAGCCCTAACAGCTAAAGGTGAAGGCATATCGCGCACCCTGTAAGCTGAAGTAATCGCCTGAACGATCCAATTACTAATCGTTTGCTTTGATGCCGGGAGCCCCTTCTTAGGTGACCCAAAACACACCAATAATTGGTCCGACCTTCTCCAAGAAGAGGACCTCTCGAGGTACACGCTCAAGGCTCTGACAGGGCAGAGCAAATGGAGCTTCTCTTCTTCTGCCGACACATGAGGTGGAGGATGAAATGCCTGAAGGACTGTAGATCGAGCCGTATGAGTTGGTACTTTAGGCACGTAGCCCGGACTCGGGTGCAAAAAGGCCTTCACTTTGCCAGGGGCAAACTCCAAGCAAGCTGGTGTCACTGCCAGGGCTTGGAGATCTCCCACCCTCTTAAGTGAGGTAATAGCTAAGAGAATTACCATTTTTAGCGTTAAATCCTTAGGCGAAGCCGACTCTAAAGGTTCGAAGGGGGCCAGGGATAACCCTTCAAGAACTATAGCCAGGTCCCAGGCAGGAACCCTGGACCTGGTTGCCGGTCTCATCCTCCAAGTTCCACGGAGAAAACGAATAACCAATTGGTGCCTCCCCAAAGGCCCATCACTTACAGGTGCGTGGAAAGCCGCAATGGCAGCCACGTACACCTTAAGCGTGGAAGGGGAGAGACCCGCAGAGAAACGATCTTGAAGAAATTCCAGAACTGAAGCCACCGGGCAGTTGACTGGATCTAACTCATGTTCTCTACACCAAGTGACGAACACATTCCACTTGAGGCCATATAATCTCCTAGTAGATGGAGCCCTAGAGCTAAGTATGGTTTCAACCACCCCGGCTGATAGACCAGCATTTAGGTACTGAACCCCCTCAGAGGCCAGACCCACAGCTTCCACAGCTCCGGGCGAGGGTGGAAGATTGTGCCCTCCGCCTGAGACAACAGATCCCTCCTCAGAGGAATCTGCCATGGCGGAGCTATCAGGAGTGATATTATGTCTGAAAACCATACTCGGGTCGGCCACATTGGGGCAACCAGAAGTAGACTGATGCCCTCTTGACGAACCCTCTCCAGGACTCCCGGGAGCAGAGCGATCGGGGGAAATGCGTACAGGCGAAGCCTCGGCCAGGCCTGTACCATGGCATCCAACCCCAGTGGGGCTGGATGTGAGAGGGAGAACCAAAGTGGGCAGTGGGACGTCTCTCGAGACGCGAATAGATCCACTTCCATTGGTCCGAACCTCTCCCATATCAACTTCACCACATCTGGATGAAGTCTCCATTCCCCGGGCCTCAGCCCCTGCCTCGACAGGATGTCTGCTCCCTGATTCTGAACCCCCGGAATATACATTGCTCTGATGGACAGTATCTTCCCTTGGGACCAAAGAATAATCTGATGCGCCAGTCTACACAGAGGGCGCGATCTGAGTCCCCCTTGTCGGTTCAGATAGGCTACCACTGACGTATTGTCTGATCGTACTAGGACATGGTAACCTTTGATGTCTGGGAGGAAGCTCCTCAAAGCCCTGAACACAGCCATCATTTCTAGACAGTTTATGTGCCAAGATAGATGATGGTCCAGCCACAGACCCCTGGCAAAGCGGCCGTCCATGACCGCGCCCCAGCCAGTAAGGGATGCGTCTGTCGAAACGATTTTTCGGCGACATGACGCTCCCAACACTGGCCCTTGGGACAGGAACCAAGGTTTCTTCCATATTTGAAGAGAACGAAGGCATCTGCGCGTTACTCTGATCATACGAAATGGATTCCCCTTGGGAGAAAACCCCTTGGCTTTTAGCCACCACTGAAGAGGCCTCATATGCAGAAGGCCCAAAGGAATGATGTTGGATGCCGCTGCCATGAGGCCCAGCATTCTTTGAAATTGCTTTACAGTGATGGCCTGACCTAGCTTTACTCTTGAAACCATAGATAGGATGGACTGGACACGTGCGGGAGACATGTGTGCCCGCATCGTAACCGAATTCCATACCACACCCAGGAACGTTATTTCCTGAGCTGGTTCCAACACGCTCTTTTTCGTGTTGTCTCAACCCCAAATTCTGAAGGTGGCCAAGGACGACATCTCGATGCCGAACCGCCATTTCTCGAGACTGAGCCGGTATAAGCCAGTCGTCGATGTAATTCAGTATACGAATGCCCTGGAGTCTGAGAGGAGCCAGAGCTGCATCCATACACTTCGTGAACGTGCGGGGAGAGAGTGCTAGGCCGAACGGAAGAACCCGATATTGATATGCTTCGCCCCCGAAAGCAAACCTTAGGTACCTCCTGTGACATGGAAGGATGGAGACATGAAAATAGGCGTCTTTTAGGTCTATTGTGACAAACCAGTCCTCGGACCTGATGTGATTCACGATGATGGGAATCGTCAACATCTTGAACCTGAATCTCCTCAGAGACCGATTCAAGTGTCTCAGATCCAAAATCGGCCTGAGCCCGCCATCCTTCTTTGGAACTATAAAGTATCGGCTGTAAAACCCTGACTCTCTGTCTGGTAGGGGAACACTTTCTATGGCCCCTTTGACCAGAAGAGCCTGTACTTCCTGTTCCATAACCCGAGCCTGTTCTGGAACCACTGTAGTCGGCACCACCCCTGCAAACCTGGGAGGTGGGTGACCGAACTGCAGTCTGTATCCTTTTTCTATTATATTCAGGACCCATATAGAAATATTTGGAAGAAGATGCCACTGTTCCAAAAAATTTACTAAGGGAACCAGCCTCTCGAGGCTGGCCTCGGATGTCTCTCGAGCATTGTTTTTTTCATTTTTCGACCATAGGTGGCGCTCTTTTGCAAGCTCTTGGGACGAACGCCACGGTGTGCGTTCGCTGGAAATTGATGTGACCCGAAGCGTCAATGACGGCGGGACGACATCTTTTTCCAATGGGCTCCGCTGGGAAAACAACCTCGGTTGCCTCACAGCGGGGGGGGGGCAGCCCTCGGAGGTCCTATTAACTCGGCTAGGACCTCTTCCCTGAAGCCCTCTTAGCCTGAATGACGGCCCTCAGGTCGCCTTTCTGGCCAGAGGATTTAGAATGGGAATGTTTCCTCTGTTGCCAAGCTCCCGCGGGAGGGGCTCGAGAGGAAACGCTCTCCTTCTGCTCCAGGCGATATGCGGAGCTGGTGGACGGCTGAGACTGGCCACTTGGACCAGCCTTCCCAGATTTAGAACGTCGGGGGAGATATTGTTGAAAAGCTGCTGATTGTTTTTTCGTCTCCTGAAACCTGTCGACGACAGAAGATACTGCGTCGCCGAACAGGCCAGAAGACGAAACTGGGGCATCTAATAAAAAGGAACGGTCTTTATCCTTCATACCCGACAAATTCAACCATAAATGCCTCTCCGTGGCCACCAAAGCTGACATGGAGCGGCCAATTGCACGGGCCGCCTCCTTAGTGGCACGGAGAGACAAATCTGCTGCTCTTCTCAATTCAGCAACATCCTCAGGTGTTGGCCCCTCCCCGTCATCTAAATCTTTTAGGATGTCGGCCTGGTACGCCTGCAAAATAGCCATAGAATGCAGGGACGCACCAGCCCGACCAGCCGCCATATAAGCCCTGCCCACCAATGCAGAAGTGTCCCTACATGGTTTGCTGGGCAGCGCCGGGGTTTTAAGCGAGGATGCCGCTTCGGGAGAAAGATAGCTCGCTAAAGCTTCCTCCACCCGCGGCATCCTGCCATAGCCCGCCTCACTCGCACCCATAACGTTACTATAATCACACGAAGTGCTGTGCGATATACGAGATGAGTGAGGCTTTTCCCAGGATCTCGTGATTTCTCTATGGAGATCTGGGAAAAAAGGCAAACCCCGGCGCTGAGGTTGTGAGCGGTGCTGCAGAAATCTCTCGTCTAATTTACTCTGACGAGTCTCATCCTGCTTATTCTGTGGCCAACTGATGTTGAGTTTGGCCACCGCACGCGTCACAACCTCCACCAACTCCTCATACGCTGAAACATGAGCTGGCGAGTGTGACTCATGATCCGCGCTCCCGATGCTGAGCACATCTACTTCCTCGGAAGCGGACAGCTCAAGCACCGGGCACTCGTCACAGGCAGAAGAAGCCGCAGCGCGGGCTTCTGCACCGTGAGCGAGTGTCAGAGAATCTGCAGATGATGAACGAGAAAGTGCCTCGGCAGTCTCGTTCTCATCTGCGAGATCCTTTTGCGATCCCCACGATCTAAGCCTCCGCGCCGCCTCAACGGACGCGGGACCTGAACCGCAAGGATCGCGAGCTTGACCATCTTTAGAGAAAATAGCCAAGCGGGAGCGCAGCACTCTTAATGGGAGTGCTTCACAATGTTCACAGGCAACTCCCTCAAGAGCTGCCTGTGCGTGCTGCGCTCCCAAACAATTCACACACAATGAATGTGTGTCCCCACCCGTAATATATCTGGGGCAGGGGTGCACACATTTTGTAAATTGTTCACTCGCCATAATAACACTTTCACTCAGGACAAACAACAGTAAATAGGACAGACAGTTTCAACATAGAGCGCTTGCTGAAGAGCGATAGCTGGTATGTGTGTGCGTCAGTGTCACTTTTATACTTCCGGTTATGCCGTCACATGTTACGTCAGGACGCAATGCCAATCAGGATTGGATTAGTTTCATTTTTACTTCAGAGGCGCACGCTAAGGGAGCGTCCCCAAAGAGTCGATTCTCGACGCAGTGTAGAGTTCCCTCGAAAGGGAACAGCATTTTATTATGGATTATTAAAACAAAGGGAATATTAAAGAAGGTAAACCTTTTAGAAAACATAAAAATACAGATAATTTTAGATGTAAATAATTATGTTGACTAATTATTCTAGTATTCTATTAAAATTATAGTTTTGTATATAAATTATATAATCTATTATAACTGCAATAGAGTAGGATGCAAGCATAGGTTAAGGCTGCTGTTGGACGAGATTCATGATAGTGGCAGATGGGGCACAGGTGAGGGGATTACGATGGCAAATGGTGCATTTGGGCAGGAGCTAGTAAACATTGCAATAGGTGTCCAAAGATGTGGGAGGAGAAGAGGAGTAAAAAAAAAAAAGATTATTTTCCTAAGGAAAGTATTATAATAGTGGAAAGAGGAAACAGTAAACTGTTTTGCATATAACCTGCAGTTTCTCCAATGCCAAGTTCTTCCATCAAAATACAATAACAGTTTGTTTGACCAAATGTGGCGATTTTACATTTTAGTATAATTGAAGGATTGTTTAGATCAGTGACTCATTTGTTTTATGTAAAGTTGTAGACACTTGAAATTCACCAGGTTTATGTGTGTTTACAAGATGTCCCTTGTGCATAATCATAAACATTCTGCAGAAGACAAACATTTCTTCGAAAGAAGACTGTATGTCTTATCAAAGCCAACTTTGAAAGACTGTCATCAGCCTTGTGTGATTACCTTCAGTTAAGCTGAGTAAAGCTCTGCTCCGTCAGTACGTTTGTTAAGTCTCAAAACAACTAAAGGTCTATAAGGAGATCCAATTTCTTTTCCACTCGTTGAAATGGATTGGCACATATACAGTATCTAAAGACATTAGGTAACCAAATCTAGTGTCTGGGTAATTCCTGCAATTAAATGATAAAAGGAAAGTGATAATAGAGCCCCAAGAATGACAGCTTAGTGGGCTTTGTTGCAGCCATGAGCAGTCTTTGTAATTGCTGACAGGCTTAATAGGACTGATAAAATTGAGTTACTGGGATTTTATCAGCAAGAATAAATCCTGTTCTGAATGCTGGTCCTTTGTTACGAATGGAAATGACATTGGAGTCAGTGTGAAAATGAAAAAAAAAGCACTTTCAGGGGAGCATGAAACATGAAAAGTAATCTATATTACCTCAGGTTAATTGGCAAACAACAAAACCCAAAACGGCCACAAAACTTTTTTCCCTAAAATACATAATGGTGCTGCCTTGTGTTTTAGTGGCTGGTCTGCTCTGTTCTCGAGGTAATTGATTTGATTATGACTTAGACACATTCAGTACAGCTGCAAGCAACAATTAGCATAACACAGTAGATATATTTAAAGAAGTAGAAATTAAACCAGATGCCATTTTAAAGAAACAAATCAAAAATAGTGACTTCTGAGTATTTGATTGAAATATCAAGCAAAGTTCCAGATTTTGCTTACTTTTTGCGGTTGAACTTGGGAAAGTTGTTCTAAGGAGTAGAGTCTAAGGAGTTGCATTTTAATTTGATTTATTTATCTGCCTCTGAAACTGCATTAACGCACCAGTGGGGCTCGACAGCCTTAGTCAAACGGGTTGGCGCTTATGGTTGGGTTGCGGAGAGATTGTGAGATTGTGGTTAGGTCTCAGCAGCAGGAGGGATGTAGAGGTCAGTAAGCTGGGCTGAGTTGAGTGGGGGACGGAGGGGGGTGACTCTGGGACGCCAGAGTCACTGTCGAGCCCTCTTGAGGTGTCGTGGGCTAGTCGATGAAACACTGAGGACGGAAGGTGCCCACTTGAAGACCCTAGAGATGTCCCCTACTCGGCTCAATCCAGACGGTTGTCGTGCTGGTCCACTAGGGAGACCACACTGTAGTTGCAGTCGTCGTGTGTGCTGACGCGCCAAGTACACTGCAGCCGTTAACGCCGGACAGAAGGGGAGTCGCACCACCATATGGAAAGAAGCGTAAATGGATGAAGCATAGTTTACTGTAAAGCTACGTCTTAGTGTTGCTTATCTTGGCAAAAGCCGAGTACAAATCAGCATGAAGTTTTAACATCTACTCTTTTGTAATGTAAATCATCATATTTTGCTAATTGAACTTTCAACATTTTATTCAGAATTAAGTTTTTAATAAATTAGAACAAATATTTGTTTAGGGTAATTCATTTTCCTGTTATTATGATCTATATAGCAAAATTATACTCAATCATATTCAATTTAGCAAAGTCATTTCAATTAAACTAAACCATCACAGGAACATTCACAATTCTTAGTTAAACATTGTGCTTTTCCTAAACATGTTCTGTTCGTGCCCAGAATGATCTAAGACACTGTTATGGCAATCCACTTTTAGCTAATGTGATTTCATTTTCCAGCATGCCACAGGTATTTTCAGGCTACATATAAAGACATGGCTCATTTGAACTGTAAGCATCAAGAACAATTTCACAGCTTTGCACATTATCTATAGCATGGCCAGCCAATGTAACCTTGCTATCTAGAGCATTCAGGGTCAACAGTACTGGACAAAGATAATAATCCCTGTTTCATAGACATTGTTACGAATTGAAATGTTGATGTCTGATTCAATTACTGGATGGTACCTATATGTATTGTCAGCCGGCCATTATCACAAAATATATCCTAATGGGGTTTATTAAACCACTAAGCAGAGAGGTTGTGTGTTACAGTGATTATATCTTATTGGCTCAGTGGGAAGCAGATGAACCTTACAGATAATGACCGGCTGAGTCTACACTGTCACGCTCATTACATGGCTTGCCAAATAAATAAATGGCCATGAAATATTGATTTGAAGTGTTTAAATTATTTTTTATTATACTGTCATTATACAAAATATATTTGACCACAAAAGACAGTGATTGACCAATCAGGATCAAGTATTCCGGGGAGACATATAAGTAGTATGTTTGGATGAATTAATTAATTACTCTTGGATGGCTGTAATACTGCTCACAGATGTACAAATTCCTTTCTGCCTTTCCTTTCTAGTCTACCTCACAGCTCTGACCTAAAGGGATAGTTCACCCAAAAATGAAACATTTTGTCATCATTTATTCACCCTCATGATGTTCGTGTAAGAAGATATTTTGAAAAATGTCTTAAGGTGTTGTTGTAAATTGCAAGTCAGTTGGGCCCAATGCTGTTTTGAAAGTTGAAACATCCTTCAAGATATTTGTTATGTTCCACAGGTTTGGAACGACATGAGGGTAAGCAAATTGTGACTCCATTTTCGTGCTGGAAAATGCTTGTTCACCTTTAACAGTATTTAACATTTTGTCAGATTGTAACAGAGGCCAGCTAGTAAGGGCTGTGCGAGTAAAGCTCACTCCCCTGGCCTCAAGAGGCGCACTAGTGATAGATGCTAGAGACTGCAGTCTTTAGCGTCTTTGTTAGTGTGCCCATCTCCCTTGTCGGAGACGCTGGTGTGAATCCCTCTCGGAGCGGTGCGAGTAGGACCAGTGGGGTTACGTTGGTGCCGTGACCCGTATGGGGATGAGGTTTAGGGGATGAGTGTAATGGAGGCCAGCTATTAAGACCTGTGTGAGTAAACCTCACTCCCTTGGCCTCAAAAGGCGCACTAGTGACTGATGCTAAAGGCTGCAGTCTTTAGCGTCCTTGTTAACATGTCCGCCTCCCATGCTGGTTTGAATCCCGCTCGAGAGGTGTGAGTAGAACCAGAGGGGTTACATATACATTATTATATACGTACATATACTGTACATTCAAACATTCAGATTTATTTTATTCATCAGTTCTGAATTCTGTAAAACTTTTCACTTAGTTAGTGTCCTGTTTCTGTGAAATCCCTGGGATGATGAGACCCACTGGTGGTTAGCTCTATTATCATAATCATTATTATTGGTGAAATCCAGCTTGAATCTCTGCTGTGTTGTCATTACTGGAATGATGGGCTGCCATGCTCCCACTGTGTCAATGGGCAGATTGGCAGGCCAACCGGGGATGGAGAGCGAACGGCCAATTATTATAATGGCATGTCTCGACAAGCTATTGGCAGGCAGAGAAGCATGTGGATATTGTCAAGCTGGAAAAGGAAGAGAGGGGAATCAGTACATTTTGTATTATTACTGGTAGTGGTTATAATGCTAATAAGCCCCAAATCGTGTCTTTGAACTACAAGCCTTTGATGTGATATGACACGTAGTGCATTGTTCATGTCATCACTGTAAGCTCTTTGTATACAAATTGTGTTTACTTTCCACCAGCCAGTTGTCATTCTCACTCGTGCAAGCCTAAACAGTCCTCCTGACCGCCACTGTTTAGAACAGTAAACATTACAATGTCACGATAAACACTATTAATATTATTCTATTCATATGTGTGCTATTAACCAGGCAAGATTCCTGTGACATGCAAAAAACCACAAGCAATCTCTCTTTCTTCTTATTTGATAATGTTTGATTTTCTAGTTCCCATTTTTGACTATTTTTTTTTAGGTAGAAAAAATCAACCAACATGTAGTGTTGTGCAGCTGGTTAACACACACACACACACACACACACACACACACACACACACACACACACACACACACACACACACACACACACATTTAAAATGAATAAATAGCTTTAATCATCATATGCGTGGTTAGGATGGGTAAGGTTAGGTAACTAGTTAGGTTTAGTACATTTGCACAATGCAAACTGAAGTGATTTACACATACATAAAAAAAGGGAAGAAAAACACAAGGTCAGTTTTTAAATAAATTAAGAATATAAACAATAATGAAATAAGAATAATGAATAAGAAACAAAGAAATTAAGAAAATAGAAGGAAAATGATGTAACATAGATGCATTTTTAGTCTGAGCTTAAATGCAGCTACTGTTAAGACACTGTGTAATGTTTTTGTTTTATTAATTTGTTTATTATTATAACATGAATGACCATAAACTACATTTTCTGGTCTCCACTGTTATGCATAATACAATTAATGATCACTTTGTTCTGTTTCTGTCAAGGTTATTAAAGCTGAAGAGTTTTAGCATGCAGAACTGTACTTTTAGTTTGTCTTCATTATAATGATTGAAGATTGTGTTTGCAGAAAGTTTGTCCAATCCAATACAGGCCAAGTCTGTGGGATATATCACATGGTCTGACCAAAGGCCAAAAGTATATTTTAAGAAGTGCATATAAGAAGAGATAATAAAGCAAGGTTAAAAAGCTCAAGCAGGGGCATCTTGAGTGGGCTGGACTACACTTAGGCTAAAACTCAAAAGGCGGCAGCACTTTTATATCTGAGCAAGAAATCTTCTGGGTGATTTAATTTGTACTTTGATCAATAAGCAATCTTTGGCTTCTTGCAAAATATTCCAGCTGTTACAGCGATTGATTTGGATTGAGGGAACATGTGCAAGGTTTTTGGACCTGATCTGTATTTGATTAAATATTGACAGACACTTGTGTGGCTTGTTTTCTTGGCTGCCTGGTGGGTTATATAAAAGAAAATATGGCAGTCTATCCGTAGAGAATATTCATGAATATGTATTAATACAGTTTGCAGATGATGTCGAGATAAAACCAGATCATGCCGTCTCTCGGTCTCAGTAGCATTAAAATGATCTTGACTAATTCTACACAAATACAAACAACAAGTTCTGTAAATACATGCTGTGAGCTCCTCGTTTTAAGGTGTAAGTTAAGCAGATGCAATCAGCATCGTAGCTCTCTTCATTTAATCTCATCATCCTTTTATAATAACATAAACTGAGGCGATATTATAATTATACTGTGCCATATGCATTACTGTTGATTTTCTGAGCCACATCTTCCAGAATGTGTGGGAATGTTTACTTGGATCCACATTTCTATTGCTCGTGACTGAGAGCATACGGAGTGGAGATATGCAGGCATGTCGGTGAGAGTTTGTCCTCACAGAGCTCTCAGCTCAGCCTCCACCTCCTCACCTGCTCAGAGATCGACACAAACTACTCCCTCTGCTCCGGTAATAAATAGGATCATGCCTGTAGGCACCACTCTGAGGGACAGAGAGAGAAGGGGGATGTGTGTGCATGTCTGTCTGTCACTGTGTACTTTGTTCAGAAAATTCAAAGGGTACCATTATTACCAGACTTTCTTTAAATGTGAAAGTGTAATTTTTTTCAATGTTAACAAGTTTTCTCCTATCTCAGCCTAATAAGCAGAGACAACTATAATACTATAAATAAGTTTTAGACTAATTGCACAGAACTTTCCTTAATTTGTTGTTTTAAAGCCATGAGCCTGCATTATTCCAATATGGAATTCCTTGTGAAAATGTACAATACCCATGATTCTACAAAACAATCTCCATTATGCAGAACTGCGTTCTAAAGAGCTGTGTGGCGCACGTGCGCTCCACCGAAGAAATCTCTCATCTGTTTAAATCTATATTTTGCAACAAACGTGAAATATTGTTTCTATGTATATAATCAACATCTTAGTTTTAATAGTTTCATATTTCTCCATCATGTTTTATTTGATGATATATTTCGCACTGCTTCATGGGATTCTTTCCCTCATTCTTGTACCTTTGTCTTTTTGTCAAATGTTTATTTTTATTTTTTCCTCTTCTTTTGATTAATCCCTGAGGGAAAAAATATATAATATAAATTAATATTTCATATATGCTTTTGGTTTCTGATGCTTTTGGTTTCTATTTCTGATAGCTCCTGATCCAACACTTAAATATATTTTGGTAACCTAATTTTGTCATAATTATGTTCTGTCAAAATCAAGTTTCTGTCATGTCTGTATTAGTTCTCGTTAGACACTATGGTTTCTAATTAGTTAATCGTTGTCCAGCTGTTCCTGTTTAGTGTCTGTATTTATACTCCTTTTTATGTTCAGTCCCTTGTCGGTTATTGTTGGTGTTGAACGTGTATGTGACTGTTCTTCCTGAGTTTGTTATTAAAGACTGTGTATTTCATCATCTCCTTCGTTGTGGGCTTTCTACAGCCATATATATCCGGGACAAATATATTGCAACTGACTAATTGCCACATTAAAGAATGTTTTAGACTTGAATAAAACCAGTTAGAGGTATTACGTCATGAAGAGTTACCAAACAGAACATTTTATAGTGAACCTTATTCAACCTTCCAAAAAAAAAAAAAAAAAAAGTTTGGTTGGTATCAATTGAAACTCTGCTAATTAAAAACAGCACATGGCTGTTAGTCATTGTGCCAGAGGTCTGTTTTTGTAGTTATTTATTTTATTTATTTTTTATTTTTTTGGCGGGGGAATTTCCATTAACTGGGAAATTATTTAGAACAATGTAAAATAATAACAATAGGGTAGTTAGATTTATAGGCTTTTTCAAGGCTTGAATTGTGATAATTCAAGAAACTTGTAGATGAAGCCTTTATCCTTGACATCATTTTCTCCCACAGTAATACACTGAGACCTTTGGTTGAAGTGTGCCTGTATGCTGAAATTAGACTCTTAAGAAATTGCTTTTGAATTCAAGATGTGGACTCAACGTTGTAGAAGTGTTTCATGATTAATTATCATTGCTTGAATCTATAAACACTTGTCATAATGTCATATTAACATAAGTACAGTGTTTTTTATTTTTTATTATTATTATTTAAACAGCAGTATGCCAACTAACCTTATTCTTGATCACCACAGCTCTCAAGCTCTCTCACAATCTGGGTGGCCTTACCACAGAGCTCAATGATCCAGTACTTTATGGAAGACCAACTCATCTGGAGATTCAGATTACGATCCGATTCCTGAACCCACAGCCCACACACATCACTACCCTCTAATACAATGGAAAACCAAGGAAAAAACAATTAAACTCTTGACAGCGCTGACAACATTAATTGGGGATGAACCGCACCTTTTTTTTTTTTTTTTTTTTGCAACAGATTTAATTTTTTTTTGTGTGTGTTATAAACTTTGATCATACTGTGTACAATGTTTCAGACCATATTCCCAGGAGCAACTGAGTTTTCTTCATAGATTATGGCTGAACATGCACGTGGGATGTGTGTAAATGAGTGCATTATCTGAAAAGCATCAGGCAATACTTTACGCACCGAATTTCAGTACAAACACCTCATTAAAAGGGGATATACATACATTGTAAATTATTAACATCATAAACACATTTTAACAAATTCTAAGAAGAACATCTTACAGATGACAAATACGCAAATAGCGTTCTCAGAGACATATGCGCTAAAAGTGTACAGATTAATATACGTGTTCAGTGTAAACAAAACAAAAAATGTGGAGACATACTGAAGTTTATGTTGATGTTAGAAGGTGTAAGTTTAGCCCTACACACTAAAAAGAGAACTAGTTAAACCCAATGTCACACATGCACACATTCTTAAAACACACACACAAACATCACAGTCTCATCCCAAGACGTCATATGACTGACGCTTTTGACCATACGTCAACATCCGACGTTTTAGGGTACCCTTTAACGTCAGCTAGATGACGCTATCTAATCCTAACCCTACCCCAGACCTAAACCTACCCGCGTCATCTAACTGACGCTAAAGGTAAAGCGTCAGTTAGATGACGCCCTAGGATCGTCATCTAACTGACGTTAAAGGGTACCCTAAAACGTCGGATGTTGACGTATGGTCAAAAGCGTCAGTCATATGACGTCTTGGGATGAGACTGTGTGTTACGTCCTGCAATGACAGTAAACCTAATGCAAACCAGGACTGAAATAATAAACAGTACATACTGTTCTTGTCCAAAAGAATATACACACATATATATATATATATATATATATATATATATATATATATATATATATATATATATATATAAAGTTTAGGGTCAGTAATAATATTGGGGTCTGTATTTTTCTTAAATTACTAAATGAAAGACTGGAGTAATGGATGCTATAAATCAATCAGCTTTGCCATCACAGGAATAAATTACATTTTAATTACATTTTGTTTTATTGTAATTGTTTTTTGAGGGCTTTTTCGTGTGTGTTTTTTATCATCTTTAATCCATGTAACTTATATTTTCCCATGTTCTCGTTCTGTTTCTAGATCCATCCCTTCATTTGATGTTTCTTGTTTGTTAATTGCTTTATGTGTGTGCATATTAAGTCTATATACACCTGGGGAAAGCAAACTATTCCCATTCATCTCACTGGTATGTATTTATAGCATTTTTTTTTTCTTATAACAGTGGCATGCTAAGCCGTCTAACCTTGACCCCTTGCTTTGCTATATAACCATATGTTTGTTTTTGTCATTATCAGATCTTGTCCGTGTAGGCTGTTTTGGTGCTGGGTAATTTTTATAATGAAATAAAGCATTTAGCTCACAAAATTTTTCTCCCATGTAACCCTATGTTTACATGGCTCTTCTGCAACACGTCACTAAAATGTTCCTTGAATATTAGAATGAGAAGCATATATTTCCTATCATCTTTTATCAGATGTTTTTACACGTATATGACACTTTAAATAAAAGGCTTTCCAGAGTATTCGCTCTTTCAGACGTTTTGGTGATGTGTGATTAGTTGGAAAATACATTTCACATTATGCTTAATTTATGTTGTTTTTAAACACAGAATCTAAACACTTATATAAAGCACATTTTGTCCTTTATTATTCCATCCCTTGTGAAGGAAAAAATAAACACGAGTAATTCATTATTGAGATATTTCATAAATGTTTAGGTAAACATAAAAATATGTATTTTTATTTTTTTGGGAATGCTTAATGGGGTTGCTGTGAACGATCCCATAGGCGCCGGTTTATGTTTCTGCCGGTGGGTGCCCATATTCCATAACCCCCTGTAATACTGTAAAATATGTAAAAAAAAAAAAAAAAGTGTTTTTTGAACAATCGAGCATGAAACCACATTCTATCCATGAGTGTCACAAGTCGTGCTCTCGCTGACATAAAGGCCTACCTGATGATCAGTAGTGGGTCACTAAATAAAATCATTTAATAAATACCTATTACAATAAGCACTTAACTCAAAAATAACTATTAGTAATAAAATAACTAGAGAACAGACTGACTAAATTCAGCTTGAAAATGCTATCTCATGAAATAAAGGTGAATCCGTAATTTATTTACAATTTAAAGGTACACTGTTGTTTCGTCAGTCAGTCATGGAAGTCTGGTGGTTGAAAGCTTTGGGTGGCAACAGTAAATCCAGGAGAGAAGACAATTCTAAAGAAAGAGCAAGTGGAGATTCACGAGTGCACAGGACAAAGTTTGAGCACGCACACGTAATATATGAGATGTATATTTGAAAGTGCGAGTCCAGTTTTGTGCTAGAGTAAATGAAATCTGCCTGCGAATCTCTGCAGAGAGATTCGTTACATGGATGAACTCTAGCGTTACAATAATGCGCTCTCGACATTTGTCATTAAAATAACGCCATAGCAATGGCCTCAAATGAACTATAAAAACGAGATGAAAGTCGTGTCTGAAAGCTGCAATCGGTTTTTTATTTTTGTATTATTATTTTTATTGGATAAAATGAATGGAGAATGTCTTGTGTTTTTCCATGGGTGCTCGACCATTTCCGTGGTATCGGTGCCTATGTGATCAGAGATGCTTTGTATCTCCACCCTCAAGCTCAAGCAATGAATTATTTAAAATAACCTGCAGCTACACTAAGTGGTAATGCAAGATGAAAGAGAATAGCATGGAAGAGGTTTTGTTCTTCAGGCAGTCTGGTGAGAATAATCCCAGCAAATAAGAGTGTTTGTGCACATGCACATGAAGACATTTTTACATTTCCTAGTTTGCTTGTTTATTTGAGATATAATCAAGAAGTGCATTTGCCTTTTGTATGAGCTTTTAGATGATGATGATGATGATGGTGTGTGCGTGCGTGTGTGTGTGTAAAACCTGATAAACTCATGTTCATCAGCCAAAATCATCAGGCAAATTATTTGCCCATAAATCAATCTATCACTAATGATGTGTATGTAAATAAATATGTACATTCAATTTAGTTATATATTATTTGTGAACTGCAAAAATAACTTGGTATTAGAATAATTGGCTGAAAATTCATCTGCATACTTCTGATTACAGACTTTGGTGTCATGGTAAATATGTGCATGTGCGGTACAAATCAGAGAAGCGGGAGACTTTTGCATTTTTATCCATTGCTCTCCATTTAATCTCATTGTGTAGGAGAAACAATTAACATACAGTATTATAGATCTCATTAACTGTATGAATTTGCTTCTCCATAGACATACACTCAATGTATTGAGGGAGAACAGATTGCTTCAAAATAAGCTTGTAGGCGGCAGGCCACACTTCCTCTCAGTCATAGGATTCTGTCGTATCTGGAATTGCTGTTGTCTCTGAGCTGTCTAAAGGCATCAGGGAAAACAAACAGCAGGAATAAAGCCTGAATCAGAGAGTTTCATGGGTTGGTGATCCTGGTTTCCAACATCAGTCCTCATCTTGTTCTGCCTAGCCGGCAAACTCACGTCCCATAGATCACTGCTGACCTTTTCGTTTTCCATGTGAATGTTTGGCAGACTGGACAACTCAGGTGAACATCATTCATGCCATGCTACAGTGTACTTGTCAATCACATTGCTGTATCTGAAACACAAGCTGAATGATTTCTTGAGGAGGATGGGACAGGAGAGAAGAGGGTGCTCTTATTTTACTTATACTAACTAACACTGCAGTACAGCAAAAGGTATCTGCTGTTTTTTTTTTTTTTAAACGGTTATTATTCATATCCAAATTTTAGCGTATACCATACATGGATGTAGATGTGTGTATGAACGTCAAGGATATGTACTAGAGTTAACGGACTACTGAATAATCCCTATGTTTCTAGCAATTAGTTGGCTGAAGTTGACAATATAGTAATTGAAAGTGACATGTGAAGGCCAAGTATGGTAAACCATACTTGGAATTTGTCGTCTGCATTTAAGCCATCCAAGTTAGTGTACACTCCACACACATTAGGAGTAGTGAGTAGTGAACACACACACACCTGTGCATGTTTCCGTGTCAGGTTTTCATTTGTAAAATAATTAATTTTCCTTTCATAAATTAAATTAACAGTTGCAAGCTATCTATACATTTTTAAATAAAAGAATCTTAATTGCACTGTTTGGTCCTTTTATTCAGAGTGCATGTCCTTGAAGTGAGGTGAAGTGTGTAATTTCAGTGCACATTTCAAAAACAGTAGATTTCCAAAACGTTCCGTTTACCTGCCATTGGTCAGAAAAACATATTGCCCCATCTCAAACTCACCCCATTGGTTGAGCCAGTGTTGCTATGTCAGGCTAGCACTGTTTTGAAAACAGCATAGAGTCTGTCTTTACGCTTTTAGGGAAAATCAACCTGCAAACGGATTATAGAAGTAAGTATTTTATCATAAAACAATGACAAACTTCAATTTTAGAAACACTTTTCAAACAAGACAGATTCACAGTGAAGACAACACAATTTACATATGGGATATTGCTTTAATTGATTTTATTCATAATTAATCTGATTATCCTACAGAAGTACAGTACATTTATCTCTCGGGATGGCCTATATATAGCCAGGAACGGTATTGTCACACAACCTGACAATTCTAGCTGCAGTGGGTAACCTAGTTTTGTGCGTTGAATGTGTTTGTTGGTTTTCTTCCTGCTTTGAAAGACATATAGTGCTTTTTAACGACAAAGCTTCATTGAAGGAGCAAAGTGTAGAGCTATTGTATTGTTCTTCAGCATTGTTCTACAATCCCAACGAGACAGAGCTCCTCTCTGTGTCCCCTGGTGCTGCCACATTGCCTCCCTCTTGATGGTTTCCCCTGTTTTTCTCTCTTCTTCTTCGTCTCCCTTTCCATCTGACCCCAACACTCTTCCCATTCCTTTCACTTTTTCCTTCTACTTCTCTCCCAACCCATTTCTCAGCTTTCTCTCTTTTCATCTCATCTATGTCATTTCTTCCTCTCCCCCCCATCTCTCCTCCTTCACTGAAGGTTTATGTGCTTCTTTTCCCTCTTTGTGCTGCAGCCGAGCCTTCATCTCTGCTGCCGGAGCTCCATTGGCAGGCTGCCAAAGCCTGTTAGTACAGAAACCTGCCCATTCCTCAAAAACAATCCACTGCACTTGCTTTAGGACTCAGCCCATCGTTATAGCCAGGCCATCAGACTAGAATCATCCCAGCAGGTTTTTTTTTTTTTGTAAAAGAGAATACTGCGGGGTGAATTCAGATATCAGTTGTGACTCTATAGTATTTCAGCACAGAAGCCTGTTTTTCATTCACCAATCAACTGCATCCAACTATACAATATTTGCTCTGCATGGTGTTGTACTGCAGTGTTTAAATTAAGTCACTGTTATTCTTTTCTCTGAAAAAATGCCAACTTTCTTTTCAAAAGTTATCATTAACGTTGCGCTAGTACGGCGGTAAAATGTATTTTATTTAAAAGAGATATGGTGTACATTTTGTAGTGATCGCTGTAGCAACAAATGATGATAAAAAGAAAGGGATTACAATGCATGCAGTGTAGATGAGTTGTTTTTTAAGAGCCAAATCAGGTATCACTGCAGTGGTGGATGTCTCAGTGAAGGATGTCAGTTCTCTGTAGTCTGCTTTATCATCCACAGCTGAGCACTCAGAAATTACCTGCAATATTACACTATGCAAATTGATCTATATAATTGTTTGTTGTTATTTATTTTATTCATAAATTGTCTGATAGTACTTTCTACACACACCTACAGTAGCCTAAATTAATTCATTTCTCTGGGATGACCTACGCACGTACTAATTTTGCAGAGCTATAGACGTGTTACTGAGTCAACATATTTCGTTGATCCTGGAACAACATTCCTGTCTAAAATTTAATCATAACCATATCCCTACCCCTAAACCTAACCCTACCCGTAACTTATCCTTACGGATAAGTTACTTCCTTCTATCCTTCCCTCTAAAAGCAGAGGGAAATGATAGGTGAATAACGCTGATTTAGAAGAATTTAACCCTGGTTGTAAGCCTAAACCTGACATAAACTGTAAACTTTGAAATTTGATTGGAATGCTTTCCCAGGATCAACAACGATGTTGACCCAGGAACATGTTGCACTGCGAAATCAGGTTATGCATTACCTAGTCAGAAGCAGTGTCTAAATTGTATTAATGTGTAACTTATAATGTATACATTTATATTTTGTATTATAATTTAGTTTTATAGATATGTAATATGAAAAATGAAAATTTCAGTTTACTTGATCATTTGACTTCAGGATCATACCTCCTGATAACTTTCATAAATGACAGATGTTGGGTCTGACACACAGGATGTAATTAAACTCGGGGGTTTCCTAGTGCCATCAAAGATCCCGACCCCCAACTGCTCAAGGCACCTGTTAAACCAAAGATGCCGAGCTGAGAGAAAATGTCCCTGGTAATAAACCAAAGCCTTAAACATAGCAGTTCTTTACAACATCCAGAGAGCTCATAGAAATACCTTATTATACATTAACTTCAAGTAGCAAAACTCTTTATCGGCTGTGCAATAAGTTTATTCATGAGGGAAGAACTTTTAAAAAGTTATTTAAAAGGACCAATATACACTCACCGGCCACTTTATTAGGTACCCCATGCTAGTAACGGGTTGGACCCCCTTTTGCCTTCAGAACTGCCTCAATTCTTCGTGGCATAGATTCAACAAGGTGCTGGAAGCATTCCTCAGGGAGTTTGGTCCATATTGACATGATGGCATCACACAGTTGCCGCAGATTTGTCGGCTGCACATCCATGATGCGAATCTCCCGTTCCACCACATCCCAAAGATGCTCTATTGGGTTGAGATCTGGTGACTGTGGAGGCCATTTTAGTACAGTGAACTCATTGTCATGTTCAAGAAACCAATTTGAAATGATTAGAGCTTTGTGACATGGTGGAAGTAGCCATCAGAGGATGGGTACATGGTGGCCATAAAGGGATGGACATGGTCAGAAACAATGCTCAGGTAGGCCGTGGCATTTAAACGATGCCCAATTGGCACTAAGGGGCCTAAAGTGTGCCAGGAAAACATCCCCCACACCATTACACCACCACCACCAGCCTGCACAGTGGTAACAAGGCATGATGGTTCCATGTTCTCATTCTGTTTACGCCAAATTCTGACTCTAACATCTGAATGTCTCAACAGAAATCGAGACTCATCAGACCAGGCAACATTTTTCCAGTCTTCAACTGTTCAATTTTGGTGAGCTCTTGCAAATTGTAGCCTCTTTTTCCTATTTGTAGTGGAGATGAGTGGTACCCGGTGGAGTCTTCTGCTGTTGTAGCCCATCCGCCTCAAGGTTGTGCGTGTTGTGGCTTCACAAATGCTTTGCTGCATACCTCGGTTGTAACGAGTGGTTATTTCAGTCACTGTTGCCCTTCTATCAGCTCGAACCAGTCTGGCCATTCTCCTCTGACCTCTGGCATCAACAAGGCATTTCCGCCCACAGAACTGCCGCTCACTGGATGTTTTTTCTTTTTCGGACCATTCTCTGTAAACCCTAGAGATGGTTGTGCGTGAAAATCCCAGTAGATTAGCAGTTTCTGAAATACTCAGACCAGCCCTTCTGGCACCAACAATCATGCCACGTTCAAAGTCACTCAAATCAACTTTCTTCCCCATACTGATGCTCGGTTTGAACTGCAGGAGATTGTCTTGACCATGTCTACATGCCTAAATGCACTGAGTTGCCGCCATGTGATTGGCTGCTTAGAAATTAAGTGTTAATGAGCAGTTGGACAGGTGTACCTAATAAAGTGGCCGGTGAGTGTATATATATATATATATATATATATATATATATATATATATATATATATATATATATATATATATATATATCAGGTTGTATTGCATAGCAGTCAAGCAAACCAAATTATTTAAATTCTCAAAAGAATAACTAAAACATCTGAATTAGCCATCTCATGTTTCACGTTCAGGCAATTATGTTTAATAGATGCACTGAATATATGGATAATTCACATTCAAGTGAAATATACCCAGTAAATTGAATTATAGCAGAGCATAAAAAAAGTGTATGAACTAGACCAAGCTCCACTATTTTAAACAGCCAATTAATAAATTATAGCACCATGGGCTGATATGAAAGTTAACACTGTCATTTTTTTGTCTTAAACCTGAATTCCACAGCTTGGCATCTGCTGTTTTTTCCTACTGAGCTAAGCAGGAGATAAGCTGATAAACTAATGATATACTCTCAGTATGGTTTCAATCATCAAACTAATTGCACTTGTCTGTGCTCAGGGCAACAGTACAAATGAATTTGTAAACATTTTTTTTTTTTTACAGCTGTTTATTGAGACCTCTGAGAAACTTGCCCTTTTGTAAGTAAGTAAGTAAGTAAAATGTATTTGTATAGCACATTTCTCAGATAAAAATCACAAAGTGCTTCCCAACAAAAGAAAGAATTCACAACTCTTATAAATACATTACAGCACATAATCAAATTAAACACACGTACACATTAGATCAGCCTAACCACCCTACAGTCTAGTTAAAAGCCTCTTTAAAAAGCAGAGTTTTCAACTCGGTTTTAAAATTTTCCACACAATCCAAGCAGCGTATGGAAGGAGGCAAAGCATTCCACAACCTAGGTGCCACCCCCTTTTGTATCCGCCTTATATTTAATACGAACTGCATGACTTATAATGCCCGGCTACGACCATGGCATTTTCATTTGAGTTACTGAATCATCACTTGGTGAATGTCCCCGGAGACTATAGATTGTATATATGTAGTCCTGGATCTAATCTGATGTAATACTCAAAGAAGAAAAGTAAGAGTCTATCTGACTGCAAACCTTCGTCTGCTACTGTTAAACAGCAAATCCAATCATAGTAGTAGTGCACAAGAAGTTGCACTCTTACTGAAAATGGAATTGAAAAACATTTAAAGATCCAACAATATGAAGGGTGATTTAATATATTCAGTTGAAAATTGGGGGGACAAATGGAACACCTCTTAAAAAAATACAAATAAGTTTCGTGGCAAAGCGAGTGAACTGGAAACACATCTCAAATACTCATATCGTGTATTTTATTTCTCCATTCAAATAAAATATAGCCAATAAAATGCAGAGGAAATATTGCCTGGAAAAAAATGCTATGACTGAAACATATTTCAGCTACATGGGCCTCCTTCAAATGACTGTTCATTCCGTAGATTTACACTACCATTTAAAAGTTTGGTGTCAGTTAGATTTTAAGAAGTATCTCATGATCACCAAGGCTGCGTTTATTTGATAACAACAACAACAACAACAACAACAAAAAATCCAGTAATGCTGTGTAATATTATTATTTGGTTTTCTATTTTAATATATTTTAAAATGTAATTTATTATTGTAATGGCAAAGCTAAATTTTCACCATCGTTACTTCAGTCTTCAGTGTCACATGATCCTTCAGAAATCATTTAAAATGCTGATTTGCTGCTCAACAATCATTGATTGAACATTTCGTATCATTATCAATGTTGAAAACAGTCATTCTGTTTTTGTAGATACCAAGTCCAAAAGAACAGCATTTATTTGAAATGTGTAACATTATACATAACTTTACTTTCTTTTTTTATCAATTTAATCCATCCTTCTTGAATAAAAGTATTATTATTATTTTTGAATAAAATTATTATTATTATATTATTATTATTATTACCACACATTTGCACAGTAGTGTACATTTACGACTTTTTGCAAACATTTGTATCCAGGATGACAGAGTTAATAAACTAAAAAATAAATTATTCAACAGTTAATTCTTGGATTTGATTCCAAGGAACATTCCAAAAAGTGCTGATTCAAAATCCAACAAGATATTATTAATGAATAATTTCGATAAAGGTCATTCTTGCTCTTTCGTGGTAATACAGATAGGTTGTTCAATATTTATGAGGCTCATTGTTGTGGTGGACACAATGTAAACATTTCAAAAGGCCTGGCATATTGTTTGGACGCAATCTCACTCCACATATTGAAGCGCCATATTTAGTATTGATATTATTCATTTTTGGCTGATCATTGACTTGTCAATCAAGCAGTAGCAGTTGCCCCCTGAATAATCTTAGTTAACCAAGCTCCATTTCTTGTGCAGTAACAGACTGAAATGCATTGGAACAGTTTTGCACACCTCTGCCCTCTGTAGCCCCCCATCTGTCCCACTGCACCCATCTTTTCTGTTCTTCTGCACGCTTCATCCTCAACCGAGTATCTTAGGGCAAGTGTCCACGCCAGAGGGGTCACTGCTGCCTACCGGAAAGGACATTTCCCATTCCCTCGGCTCACTCCTGGGATGCACGGCTACCAATTTAGTGCTTACCGTCACAGCCCTTCACGCCGGAGTGCTATTCATCTCTCTCATTATCCCCGACTCAGAACTGCTTTGAGCCGAAAAGGGAAAAGGGTGAGAGACCGTCGACCACGGCCAATCAGAGTTTGGCCTGCGACTAACTATAACAGCAGATGTTGTTAAGGGATTGATAAAGGGTTAGAAGGTAGTTACAGGGGAGTGTGACACACTTTGGAAGATTTTTTTAAATCCTTCCGTAGTGAAGAGAGCGAGATAGATTGTGGAGTTATTTTCTGTTCTGGGAAAGGCACGACAGTGAATGTAGATTGGAGGAAGGCTGGAAGCTTAAAAGACATGTATACACGCATGCACCACCGACAAATACACACACACACACACACACACACACACACCTCCATCCCCTCGCTCTGTGGAAATGGCCCTATGTGCTCTGAACACTAAATCAGGTTAAGCCTCCACTGTCTCCCGGCTAGTAGAGCACTTCATCACTCACACGGCAGACAATGCCACAGCAGAGGACAATCCCTCCTCTCTCTGTCTGCCTCTGCGTGTGCATACTAATAGACATGAGTTGTAAAATCCTTCCAACATTTTTTGTGTCTCCGTTTGATCTTTACAAAACCACCTGGTGCAGTTTTTAAATGACTTTCGCATATGTAGTTCACAGAAACACGTTTTTGTACTGTTTTGTTTTGCATGTCATACTTTGAACGCAACAGATGTGATTAACCCTCATGCTCTGCTGAGATTGACATTAATTTGTGTATGTTTGTGATCTTAGAGATCCCAATTTGAACACATCCCTCTGATCCAATTTAAAAGTCGGTAGGCAGATATAACCATAAGCCCATAGTATCATATTTGATATATGAATTTCTAAGGCCTCTAAATTATCCCGGTATATTTTTCTGTTTATATGAAAAACCGGGTACATTTAGCAATATTGCGGGTGAATTGTGTATATGATATATATATATTACGATGTTATGATGAACTATATGCCCTTCTCCACTGGCTTTCTGAGTTGTTCAAAGCATTTCTAAGGATGCTGACTTTTAGAAGGAAGCTATAATTCGCTCTTCCACTTCTTCTTCTGAATCAGTTTCTGGTTCAAACATATATAGCTGAATTAAACCAGTATTTCCACTTGCCATTGTGTAGCATTTACTACTGTAAAGTGGATCAGGTATTCTGAGCTTGTGTGATTGAGTGAAGGCGGGGACTAATATGCATATTCATGAATCCGCGTATACTAAATGAAGCAAGAGTGTGAAGTTCCATTCAAGCTAATACATTTTTTTCACAGGAAAAAAAAAACATTTAAATGTGTTTTAAAATTATTAACTACATGGGGAACTTTAAAAATCCGATTGATTTATATTACAAGATATCAGAATTTCTTCTTACTATTTGGACATACAAATAACATCTGCACCAAATTGCATATTTTTGCTCAGTTTGCGATTAAAATTAGTTTGGAGCCCTCCCCCGGACAGCACGCCAAATACGCATTCAACTTTACTCCCTCTAATTGTATGTAAGTGTGAACTCGTGAAATAATGTTAACATTTTATGGAGGCCAGAAAATGAGAACCCTGAACCACAAATCACAAGGTTAACACTTTTTTCCCCCTTTTTATTCATTCTCATTAGATTAGATAAAACATGAAGCATCAAGCCGATACATGTTAAGTATGTTTTTCAAGCCCGTGGGGTCTTACAGAACATAAGACAGAACACAATTAATTAAACAGGCTCATGCATGTGCACATGTAAATATGTCTGTTCACAAATGAAATTTATGAAGTTTCCCTTAAGGGATTACATCATCATGATTAAATGTATGATCATTTTTTGTACGCATTGGCAGTACTACCAGTAAACTTCATATTATTCTGTATGATCATTCCTTACATGAATTCTGGAGCAGTGTGAGCTTTATAATATTTATAATCATATTTCTTTCCACATCCCTCGTGTCTCAGAGTAGCACAGCGCACATGAGAGTGTTTGGTCAGCGAGCAGGAGTTCATTGACTCTGATGGCTTCTAGTTGAGGGATCTTGATGTCAGGTATGGCAGAGTTTTGTTTACCTGACCTTGAGCCTCTCAGTGTCTGTGTCTCCCCGACTGTGTGGATTAGCTACTCTTCCCCTGAGGTAATCCTCTCTCTCTCGCTCGCACGCGCTCTGACAAGCGTACGCACACACTCTCTCCCTCCCCAACAATCTCACACTCACACACACAAAAGATTTAATTGCCCCTCACTCATCTTAAGTCTCAGTCCTTAAGCTCAGTCCAGGGTGGCTACACCATCTCAAAAGGACCTCCACTCTTGCCAGGTCGGCTTTGTCTCCATGTACACCTGAAGTGCCAAATGCCACATGATCATCTATCAATTTGTCTCCAATGGTTCTGTGAACACAATGGAAGAAAAAGTAGGAGTTCTTCCAATAAAGAAGGAGCCGAGACGATTCTGTCATTACATGCCCAATGCAGGTGCAAGGTCTAATTGTAGCAAATTACAGTGAATGTGCAGTGCAAACCGCAGTGTGACGCACCATCACCACAACCCACGCCCCCCGTGCTCATTTGAGCGAACCATAAAGCTTTCAATACTTTCTGCTGAGAAAGAAGGTACCATAATTTGAGTGTTTTTTGAAGATCTTCTGCTATTGAAAGGTTACATGAGTGTATTGTATGGGCACAGGACACTTATGTCATGATCTAAATTGAACTAAATGCACAGAGATCCACATTCACACAGTCCTGGAAGCTCTGAAAACACTCATTTACTATTCTGGTGTGTCTGAAATGTGTTCATAGCTTGTGCTTTGCTACTTGTCAGAGAGCATTTAATCCAAATTGACATTCAAAAGCAGCTTGCATACTTTGGTGGAACAGTTCTTCTTGAATAGTGTAACTAAACATTAGACTACTGTGAATGGGCATTTATGACAAAAATGTCACCTGTAAATTTATCTTTACATAACTACTAATGTCTATGTTACTGTTTATTTCATGTGATCTGCTTCCAGTTATTTTTTTTTAATACTACTACTACCATTACTACTACTTCTACTACTAATAATAATAATTATTATTATTATTATTAGTAGTAGTAGTAGTAGTATATATTTTTAATTTGATCAGTTTTTCTCTGCCTTTAAAACTGAACAGTATTTTTGTTACCCCATTTTTTCTAAAACTACAGGTTTTTTTTTTTTAGGGTGACGGCCCACCTTATTAGACCAGAAACACTTGTCTAATTCATCTATCCTCACTTGGTGGGACATGTTTCTGAACCCCATAGGCAGCGTTGATGTGTAAACTTGCGTATAGTTATTTTTTTTCATGTTTCTGGTTTATGAAATTATGTCAGAAAGCCAAGGATTTCAGAATGAGAATGCTCTTTTCAGCTTGCGAAAAAAGTTTTGAGTTTTTTGAGAAATATGTTTTCATACTAGGCTGAACTCTTATCTACAAAGATTAAGGAAAATTAGATTCCTCATTATGACCCCTTTAACGAATCAACAGATTTGTGAAATATAAAAGCAAACATTAGTACCTAATTTTGATTTTGAAGTAGCTATTAACTTAATGATAATTTGCCCTTGTCGTTGTCAGCAGTGTGCTCTCAGGTCTTTGTTTGTCAAGTTAATGATCGTTAATGAGAGCGTTAAGCCTCGCTCACTTGAATTAATTAAAACATAATCCTTGTGATTGTGACAATCTCCTGCTATGACGATGGCACTATGTCTGACAAGGGCTTGTTTGTGCACCCATGCTAATAAAGCACTTGTTCGGAAAGGAGTGCTTAGAGCAGTTTTCTAATTTGAAGTTGCATGGTCATTAAGATGTGTGAAGTAATGAAGTAATTGTTGTGCATTTGATTTTCCATCACAAGTGGTACAAAGTTTGTGTGTTTTAGATAAACAAAATAACAAGTGTGAAACCTACAATATACTCAAGAGTGATTTGTTTTTTTCTGTAAAGTCAGATCTACTGCATACATTTTTGGTGTGTTTTAAAGGGCAACCAGTTATTGGCACTAGTAAAATTGTAATTCATAGGAGCACAGAGTAAGTTCATGTATGTTACATGAGCATTGACACTGACTTTGTTGGAAGGCTATATTAATCTCAAGCCAAAACCTAGATAAGAAAAAAAACATTTAGGGATTCATTTTACATCTAATGGCCGAAAATACCAGCAGGATGTTAAGTCTTTGATTTATTAAGGCCAGATAAGTTAAGCAAATCAAGGCTGCTGTTGAATGGAAGTGTATCCTTCAAACATCAAAGCTAAGTCCTAGATCTCTGTGATGGCTGCTTGTAACATTTTCTGCTTTTGAGATTTTTTTTCAGTTCTGTGAATTCTTTCAGGATCACTATACATAGCTTTTATTGCAGTTTTTGTGTGTGTGTGTGTGTGTGTGTGTGTGTGCGTGTGTGTTTGTGAGGGGTTCAGATAAATCTTCTTTTGTGTTCAACAGAAGAAAAAAGTCATACAGGTTAGCAATAAGGATGAGCAAGTGATTACAGAGTTTTCTTAAAGAGAGAACTCTTTACCATCCAAAAAAGTTACACACTCTAACTTTATTCTTTGGCCAGACACACGAGTCACGTCTCCTTTCCCTAGACCTCACGGCTATATTATTGTGACTGCTCTTTTCAGAAAGCGGCTGTCTATATCCTGTTAGTCTAACCACAGAGGAATAAAGACAGAGGTGTGCTTTTCATCAGGCTAATTTATGTTGAGGCCTCAGGATGATGGGGTTGAATTTCAATGTCTCACTTCTGTGTGCACGCTGCGGTAGATGCTAAAGTGATGACTCCCATCATTGGTGAGCTCAATATGTCTTGAAACAGAACCCATCTTTTCCTGTGTGGATTTCAGTTTCTCTTCAGTAGGAGGTTGCAGCTCTGAGCTTATCATGTGTCAGTGTAAACATATGTTATTAAAAGAAAAGGTTGCATTACCAACAAAGCAGCTTTCAGTGTTCAGCAAGAGAGTAGTGTAAGGTTTTTACATTTATTTACATTGGCATTTGCATTTATATTGATTTTCTTGCCGTTTTCTATAACTGTGGCACAATAGTCACTTCAAAAGCAAGTTAACAGTACAAATTGCTTATTGGAATTAATTTTACCATTGTTGATCCATAACCTCAGGATTCTGCAAGGCTGCTGTTCCTTTTTAAGTATACTTTATGAATATAATTTTACAATAAAAGACATTCGGAAATGCGTGGGACCTGGACTCACATGTAGGCGAAACAAGTTTTAATTCGACTTGGATCATCTCCCAATCCCACAATCCCCTTCTATACATAGTCTCTGCCGTGCTTCCAAAAATCTAAGGAAAAACCTGCAAAATATAAATGTTCAAATATGGAAAAGTCGTGGAAATATATAGTGAATGTAATTTTTTTTTTGTAATTTTGCTCAGTGAAATGTTTAATCAGTGTGTGTGTGTGTGTGTGTGTGTGTGTAAGTTTTTCTATCTCTGTGGGGACTTCAACCTGGATGCACAATGTGGCAAGCAGGATGAGGCCTAGGGTGTGAGAATGGGGCGACTGGTGTGGCGCGCAGGTGACGCTCATTATCAATCTCACCACCGGCCTCGCTCGTTCTCACGGCCCTCGGCCTCGTCCTGCTTGCCACAGACATACCCTCAATGGGACTCGTGTCACTGTGGGGACCTAAATTGAGGTCCACAAAAGGAAACAAGCTTATAAATCATACAGAAGGTGTTTTTATTTTATTTTTTTGGAAAATGTAAACATGCAGAAAGTTTTCTGTGATGACTAGGTGTGTATTCAAATGTTTGGGGTAAAAAAAAAAAAAAGATATTTAGCAGGACCACATTAAATTGATCAACGGAGACAGTAAACACATTTATAATGATTTATAATGTTACTACGTTGTACATATCTAGTTAAAGTGAATGCTGTTCTTTTGAACTTTCTATTCATCAAATAATCTTTAAAAAAAGTGCCAGTTCCCACAAACATATTAATATTGATAATAATAGGACAATGATTAAAAATACTAAGAAATTATTCTTGAGCACCAATTCAGCATACAGTAGTGCAAATCTACAGAATGACGAGTAATTTGAAGGAGGCCCATGTAACTGAAATAATTGGGAGTCAGATTTTGCCAGGCAATATTTTCATTTTGACTCTTAATGTTCCAATTGTTGTAGTACTTCTTGTACTCATGCATTTTATTGCCTCTATTTATTTTCAAAACAGAGAAATGAAATACACAATAAAGAGTGTGTTTACTTGTGTGTGTAATGCTCCACAGTGTGGACTTTCTTTACAGAAGTCTTTTTCCAGTAATCACAAGACCTGTATGGGTCAATTGACCCATTCCTTTTTAAAAAGGAAGAATCCTGTCCCTGTCCCTCCTCCTCCTTACAAAAAAGTATATTAAAAATAAATTGTAAAATGTTTTCTCAATGACAAATAATCAGCTTAAAATAAACTGTTTTATACCATGTAAATAATGGCCGTGTTTGTGCATTCCGTCAATTGCTGTTTTGATATCCATTTATTTTGTCGGTTTCAAATCCAACACTGTTTTGTATTCAAATTCATTCTTGAATTCATCAAGGGAGAGGGTGTAATAGCTTTATTGTCGATAGTCACCATTTGTAATCGCTATAATTTGATTATATGGCTGGAATGTTCTTCTCAGATGAGGAGAGAACCAAATATCAAATAGCAAACAGTACAAACCCAATAAATGGCATCTATCAGTGCATTTGAATGAGAGACGTTCCAGTAATTGCCTTTAAGCCTAATATAAACGATTATGTTTTCCTTTTTTTCTGCAGATGTTAATGAATGCGAAAGAAGTCCCTGTAGAAACGAAGGGATCTGCACCGATCTTGTTGCGAACTATACCTGTGAATGCCCAGGAGAATATATGGGAAGAAACTGCCAGTACAGTAAGTTCATGTTCTTGTTTTTATGGATACTTCCTTCCCTGTCCCATTTCTTCTCCCTCAGACCATCCAGTGGCCTTTGTATTAAGTGACTTTTGTGACAGTTCAGAGCATCTGTTTCACCGGGTCCATGGAGAAGCATGCAATAGCAGTGGAGAACAGACAGTTATGCCCACACACACAAGACACATTGTGGCAGGGTGAAAAGAGACGGGCACGGTGGGTGTGGTGCCATGCCTCGGAGAGGGATTTACTGAAATAAAACGAACATGACCTATTAAAAATAGATTATTGGAAATATTGTTACATAATGAAAAGGGGCGAGTTGTTTTAGCACCTTTTTCGGGACCTGACATGGCTCAAACTCCCAAAAGTTAACTTACCCAATTTCTTCCTAAAACTGCGTGTATGAGGGAAGAGACTGAGGCATGCTTGGCAAGTAAAGGCAACAGTGATTGAGTGAACATGGTGGCTTTACATTAGTCACACTCTTCTCACACTATGCAAACTGGAATCATATGTCATTTAACCATCTTTTTTACTTCAGTAGTCAATGCTTGATGTACCAGGCTGATATATTTAACATAAGCTCTACAAAAGAACCGAAACACTTTGATTTAGGTGTGATCAAGCACTTTGATGAAATAGTATTTCATCACCTTTCATCACCATTTTAGCTGTATTATGTAAAACATTTATATTGCTGCTTATGTGGAGAACACATAAGCAGCAATATAACATTTTTTTTTTTATAAATGTCCAATGAGACCAAGAGAAAGATGCAGACAGAAAGAGTGGGGCTGATATTTATAGAGAGAGAGAGAGAGAGAGAGAGAGAGAGAGAGAGAGAGAGAGAGAGAGACGGAGAGAGAGAGAGAGAGAGAGAGAGAGAGAGAGAGAGAGAGAGAGAGAGAGAGAGAGAGAGAGAGAGAGAGATGGCAAGAGACAGAAATGTCATTTGTTCACACTAGATGTGCTTTATCACCATGAATCAAAAGGGATATTACTTTTCTCTGAGTTATTTGAGATATCTCAAGACATTTATTAAATAGAGACAAACACCTATATCATCCTTTTCACGGTTATTACTTTAAAGGGGATATGCATTGAGGTCACTTTTCCACCGGAACACGCCCCCTCAGCCAGACTGAGTGGCAACTGAGCCTGCTGCGTGACTGGATTTCGTGACGCTTATCAGTTTAAACTAAAGGTTGGTCTTGATATTGTAACACTGGTAGAACGTGGTCAGCAAAGGAATCTGTGGCAAAGGCAAAGGTTTTGGGCTCAGTTTAGCTCCTTAGGCCCAGCTCAAAGGAGGAAGCTGGTAGTCAACGAGGTGCGAAAGCAGGAGGAGAGGATGTGGTGTATAAAGGCCATTTCCCAGGCCAAGCAGGGAGAGTGGATGAGATGGGAGAGTGTGGAACAACGCAAGATGGGCTGGCAAGACCTTTGGTCAATGGAAGAGAGCAGGATCAGTTTCCTTATCAGGTCAACATATGATGTTCTCCCATCACCACAGAACCTAAACCTCTGGGTAGGAGAGGATCCCTCTTGTCCTTTGTGCTCATCACCTGCCACATTAAGGCACATTTTGACAGGATGTAAGGTGGCTCTTAGCCAAGGTCGGTTACTTGGCGCCATGACCAAGTACTGCAATGTTTGGCTTTAGCATTGGAAGGCAAGCGTAACATGACCAATAAGTTGCCGCCTGTTCTAGCAAAACATTACACACAGAAGACAATATTCCTCCGCCCAGGCGAGCAACCACCAAGAAAAGGTGTTAAAACCAATTCTCGCCCAGGACAACTGGAAGCTGCTAGGGACTGGAAAATGCTGGCTGATCTTGATCAACGGCTTATTTTTCCACCTGAGATTGGCATCACTAACCTCCGACCAGATATTGTTTTGTGGTCTGGATCAGCACGCATTGTTCAACTGATAGAGTTAACAGTGCCATGGAAGGATGCTGTAGATGAGCCATATGAGAGGAAGAAACTGCGGTATGCTCATCTGGCCACTGAAGCAGAACAGCGAGGATGGACAGTCCAGGTTTATCCAGTGGAAGTGGGTTGTCGAGGATTTGTGGCACACTCTACAACCCGGTTCCTCAGAGACATCCGATTCAGTGGCCAAGAGTTGCGTCGCACAGTAAATAACTTATCTGAAGCAGCAGAAAGGAGCAGCAACTGGCTGTGGTTGAGACGGAAATATTATGGGTGGCTGTGTACAGGCCGCCACGCTACGGTTTCGTAGAATTCTTGAAAAACTCGAAGAGTCTGTTGGTTTATTTGTATAGTTTGCATAGTAAGTACAGTTATTACGTTCCTTTGTATATTGCGTGAATGAGGGTTGGTGATTGGGCAGAAATGGTGTTTTGTGGTAGGTAGTATGCCATACGGAACCGTTGCCACTGAACCTACTTTAACGAAGTCAGTGGGGCTCGACAGCCATAGTCAAACGGGTTAGCGCGTATGGTTGGGTTGCGGAGAGATTGCGGTTAGGTCACACGTGAACTATGAGGAAGGAGCAAGAGGGATGTAAAGGTCAGTAAGCTGGGATGACTTGAGTGGGGGACGGAGGGGGGTGACTCTGGGACGCCAGAGTCACTGTCGAGCCCTCTTGAGGTGTCGTGGGCTAGTCGACGAAACACTGAGGACGGAAGGTCCCCACTTGAAGACCCTAGAGATGTCCCCTACTCGGCTCAATCCAGACTGTTGTCATGCTGGTCCACTGGGGAGACCACACTGTAGTTGCAGCCGTTGTGTGTGCTGACGCGCCAAGTACACTGCAGCCGTTAATGCCGGACAGAAGGAGATTCACATCACCATATGGAAGGAAGCGTAAATGGATGGAGAGGCATAGGTTACTGTAAAGCTACGTCTTAGTTTGTGCTTATCTTGGCGAAAGCCGAGTACAAATCAGCATGAAGTTTTAACATCTACTCTCGTGTAATGGAAATCATCTTACAACCTACCACAGATCCAGTGATCCATGGATATTGACATTCAACCAGGAATCGTGTTTCCTGACACATGTGCCTGATTTCGACACAGGGGAAATACATACAGCAAATTTGGCTGTGAACGATTTATATAATTACATATTCGCATACCCTCTATACCAGCTTCCAAAATAACGATCAATTATTTGTATATATATATATATATAAATACAGACATTTTCCCCCCATAGCGACAGTTTCAAAGTGAAATGTCCAGTGAGTGGCACTAAAAGCGTGTTTAGTTTTTTCGGAACAGATGAACGTGAATAAGGAAACATTTTACTACATTAGAGTTTGTAGGTATCACCTCAGTTCTAAACTGAAATGCCCGGTGAGTGGCACTAAAAGCTCAATGCTCCATTTTAAAATAACGTACACCTACACTAAACCCTAACCCTACCCGATAGTGTTAACAAAAGCAAATGTGACACAAAAACGCAATCGTAACCATGGCATTTTAGCTTGTTTTTAAACGCGTATATCATGACTCGTCTTTCACAGGATTCATACCCGAGATCTCCGCATCACAAGTACAATTCTGTACCAGTTGAGCTACCGAGCAAGTTTATCATGTCAATAACCTATATGATTTATATGACGATCCATGAAGATATGGAGCTAGTTAATGATGCAAACTCCAAAATATATTAGTTTACAAATCATACACTATGGTAAAACGTGTTTTGAGGTCATAACATAATTGTACAATGAGCCACGTTAAAACAAGTCTTTATAATCTGCCCCTGTAATCATAATAGTGTGTGAAAATGATTAAAAATGCTTGCTGTTTTACTGTTGGAAACTGCAGTGATATGTATTTTGCGTTTTGCAAAAATGTTACCACGGTTACTTTTTTCCAATGTGCCCATACTGCTATAATGCATGACTAGGAAGATAGTTAGAGTGGCCAAAGAATCTCCAAGGATCACAGCTGTAGAATTGCAGAAATAAGTTAAGTATCTGTGTCCGAAAGCCTCAGAAAAAAATCTCCACAAGTTGTGTGGGAGGGTTCCAAGAAAAATCATCTGCTTTCATCTAAAAAACTCCCGTACATTCAGTTCAGTCACTACTGACAAACAGGGATGAGAAGTACCCCATTCACAGGGTTAAATATAATGCTGTATATTGAATATTGTGGGCCTATTTTTTTCTGCTGGAGGTCCTGGACATCTTGTTCAGATACATGGCATCATGAATTCTATCAAATACCAACAGATACAAAAATGGAACCTAACCCTTCTTCTATAAATCTTATAATGGCCCGTGGTTGGATCTTCCATCATGACAATGATCTAAAACAAACATCTAAATCATCACAAAAATCGCTCACTGGGCATACAATGAAGTTTCTGACATGGCCATCCCAGTCCCATGACCTGAACCCTATAGAAAACGTCTCGGGTTATGACTATAACCCTTGTTCCCTGAGAAGGGAACCAGACACTGCGTCGGGAATCGACACTTTGGGGACGCTCCCTAAGCGTGCGCCTCTGAAGTATGAATGAAACTAATCCAATCCTGATTGGTGTTGCGTCGTGACGTAACATGTGACGGCATACCCGGAAGTATAAAAGTGATGCTGTCACAACACACACTAGCCTCGTGATGAAGCAAGACGCTCCAAGGCCTCAAGGGGCGTGGCAGAATGACGCAGTGTCTCGTTCCCTTCTCAGGGAACAAGGGTTATAGTCATAACCCGAGACGTTCCCTTTCGAGGGAACTCTACACTGCGTCGAGAATCGACACTTTGGGGAACGAGTGCCCACTAGGCCACGCACCGAATAGGCCTGTCCCGGAGTGAAACTGTTTAGGCACTCAGCAAGGACTGAGCACATGTGTGCCAGGCGTACTAGGAAGGTGGAGACTGTGGAACCTAATAAAAGTATGTGGAGTAGCCAAACCGGCTGCCTCACAGATCTCCTGTAGAGGAACTCCCAAAAGAAGGGTCCTAGAAGAAGCCATGCTTCTAGTTGAGTGAGCCCTCACGGCTAAAGGTGAAGGCAAATCGCGCACCTTGTAAGCCTCAGTAATAGTCTGAACAATCCAATTACTAATAGTTTGCTTGGATGCCGGGAGCCCCTTCTTAGGTGACCCAAAACATACTAATAATTGGTCCGACCTTCTCCAAGAAGAGGACCTCTCAAGGTACACGCTCAAAGCTCTGACGGGGCAGAGCAAATTAAGCTTCTCTTCTTCTGCTGACACATGAGGTGGAGGATGGAATGCCTGAAGAACTGTAGACCGAGCCGTATTCGATACTTTAGGCACGTAGCCCGGACTCGGGTGCAAAAAAGCTTTACTCTGCCAGGAGCAAACTCCAAGCAAGCTGGTGTACCAGGGCTTGGAGATCTCCCACCCTCTTAAGTGAGGTAATAGCTAAGAGAAAAAACATTTTCAGCGTTAAGTCCTTAGGCGAAGCCGACTGTAGAGGTTCGAAGGGGGCCAGGGACAACCCTTCCAGAACTACTGCCAGGTCCCAGGCAGGAACCCTGGACCTGGTTGCCAGTCTCATCCTCCAAGTACCACGGAGAAAACGAATGACCAACTGGTGCCTCCCCAGAGGCCCATCACTTAAAGGTGAGTGGAAAGCCGCAATGGCAGCCACGTACACCTTAAGCGTGGAAGGGGAGAGACCCGCAGAGAAACGATCTTGAAGGAACTCCAGAACTGAAGCCACCGGGCAGTTAACTGGGTCCAACTCATGTTCTCTACACCAAGTGAAAACACATTCCACTTGAGGCCATATAATCTCCTAGTAGATGGAGCCCTAGAGCTAAGTATGGTTTCAACTACTCCGGCCGATAGACCAGCATTTAGGTGCTGAACCCCCTCAGAGGCCAGACCCACAGCTTCCACAGCTCTGGGTGAGGGTGGAAGATTGTGCCCTCCGCCTGGGACAACAGATCCCTCCTCAGAGGAATCTGCCATGGCGGAGCTATCAGGAGTGATATTATGTCTGAAAACCATACTCGGGTCGGCCACCTCGGGGCAACCAGAAGTAGACTGATGCCCTCTTGACGGACCCTCTCCAGGACTCCCGGGAGCAGAGCGATCGGGGGAAGTGCGTACAGACGAAGCCTCGGCCAGGCCTGTACCATGGCATCCAACCCCAGTGGGGCTGGATGTGTGAGGGAGAACCAAAGTGGACAGTGGGACGTCTCTCGAGACGCAAACAGATCCACTTCCAATGGTCCAAACCTCTCCCATACTGACTTCACCACATCTGAATGAAGTCTAAATTCCCCGGGCCTCAGCCCCTGCCTCGACAGGATGTCTGCTCCCTGATTCTGAACCCCCGGAATATACATTGCTCTGATAGAGAGTATTTTCCCCTGGGACCAAAGAATAATCTGATGCGCCAGTCTGCACAGAGGGCGCGTTCTGAGTCCCCCTTGTCGGTTCAGATAAGCTACCACAGACGTATTGTCTGATCGTACTAAGACATGGTAACCATTGATGTCTGGGAGGAAGCTCCTCAAAGCCCTGAACACAGCCATCATCTCTAGACAGTTTATGTGCCAAGAATGATGATGTCCTGCCACAGACCCCTGGCAAAGCGGCCGTTCATGACCGCGCCCCAACCAGGGAGGGAGGCGACTGTCGAAACAGTTTTCCGGCGACATGACGCTCCCAGCACTGGCCTGTGGGATAGGAACCAAGGTTTCTTCCAAATTACCAGAGAACGAAGGCATCTGCGCGTAACTCTGACTATACGGAACAGATTCCCCTTGAGGGAAAAAACCCTTGGCTCTCAGCCACCACTGAAGGGGGCCTCATGTGTAGAAGGCCCAAATGTATAATGTTGGATGCCGCTATCATGACGCCCAGCAGTCTTTGAAACTGCTTTACAGTGATGGCCTGGCCTGGCCTGGCCTAGCTTTATCCCGGACACCATGGCCAGGATGGATTCGATACGAGCGGGAGACATACGTGCCTGCATTGTAACCGAATTTCATTTAATGCCCAGAAGAG
The DNA here is from genome assembly GCF_029890125.1 of Rhinichthys klamathensis goyatoka. Lineage (NCBI taxonomy): Eukaryota > Metazoa > Chordata > Actinopteri > Cypriniformes > Leuciscidae > Rhinichthys > Rhinichthys klamathensis. The sequence goes on from NW_026606877.1 coordinate 1,434,365, forward strand.
CAGTCTTCTGAGCTGGTTCCGACACATTTTTCTTAGTGTTGAGTCTCAACCCCCGATTCTAATTTTGACCAAGGATGACATCTCAATGCCGAACTGCCATTCCTCGAGACTGGGCCAATAAGAGCCAGTCGTCGAAGTAATTCAGTATACGGATGCCCTGAAGCCTCAGTGGAGCCAGAGTCGCATCCATAAACCTACACATGAACATGCGGGGAGAGAGTGCTAGGCCGAACGGAAGAACCCCGATCTAAGAGAACCAGCCTCTCGAGACTGGCCTCTGGTGGTTTCCGAGCACCCTTCTCGACTGCCTGAAGCGGAAGACCGGCAGGCTGTAGTCGATACGGTTTTCATAACCATAACTGATGCTCGTCTTTTATTTTTCGAGGACAGACGACGCAGAGTGCGTTCCCTGGAAAAGGATGCGGCCCGAAGCGCCATAGACGGCGGACAATACACATCGTTTCCGGGCCCCGCTGCAAGAACATCGGTTGCCCTGCAACTGAGTGGACAGCCCCAACATTTAGATCTACCATGCCAAACCAGTCCTCGGATCTGATTTGGTTTCCGATAATGGAAATTGTGAGCATTTCGAACCTGGATCTCCTCAAAGAACAAGTCAATAGCCTTAGATCTAAAATTGGCCTCAGTCCAACATCCTCCTTTGGAACTAAAAAGTACCGGCTGTAACACCTGGACTTTCTATCTGGTAGGGGAACACTCTCTATGGCCCCTTAACTCCAGTAGAGTCTGTACCTCTTGTTCCATAACCCGAGCCTGTTCTGGAACCCCTGCGGTTGGTACGACCCCAACAAAGCTGGGAGGTCGGTAACCGAACTGCAGTCCGTACCCATATTTAAAAATATTCAGGACCCATATAGATAATTGGAATGCGTTGCCATTCTACAAAATCTACTAAGGGAACCAGCCCCTTGGGACCGGCCTCGGGTGTTTCTCGAGCACTATTCTCGACTTCCTGAAGCAGATGACCGGCAGGAAAAAGTCTAGAAAAATTTTGTGACCATAGTCGGTGCCCGGTTGCAAGCTCTTGGGGTGAACGCCACGGTGTGCGTTCGCTGGAAATCGATGTAGCCCGAAACGTTCAAAAACGGCGGGATAACATATATAGTTTTATATATATATACATTTATTTATTTTATTTATTTATTCATAAACCTGTCGACGATTGAAGTTACAGCATCGGAGAACAGGCCAGAAGGTGATACCGGAGCGTTCAGCAGAAAATATTTGTCTTCCCTTTTTTATACCAGACAAATTAAGCCACTGATGTCTCTCAACCATCATAACTGCTACAATAAGCTATGGTACGTTTAGTGCCATTATACGCCTGTAAAATCGTCTTTGAGTACAGGAACGTACCAGCCTGACCAACCGCCATCTCACACCCACCTCTTCAAATAATAATTTTGTGAATGTGATCAGATTTGAAAAAGAGTGGGGTTTTTCCCAGGAGAGTTCCTATCTCTTTATTTGTAAGATTGGGGAAAAACAGTTAGCCCGGCGCTGAGGTTGTGACCTGTGCTGCAGGAAACGCTCATCAAGCTTGCTTTCACTTGCGTTCCTTGCTCATCATGTGGCCAGCTAATGTTAAGTCTGGCCACAGCACGAGTCACAACCTCTACCAGCTCCTCATAGCTTTGGCCGTGAACTGGCGCGCCCAAATCACGGTCATCCGCATCAATACTGAGCACATCCACTTCCTCGGAAGCAGAGAGCTCAAGCATTGGGACCTGATCGTGGGCAGGAGAAGCCGCGATGCGGGCTCCTGTACCACTCTCAGGGGCTACGGGATCCTCAGATGAAGAATGAGAAAGTGCCGCAGCAGTCTCATTCTCATCTGTAAGATCCCGCTGCGAACCCCGCGATCTCAATCGTCGCGCCGCCTCAACGGACGCGGGACCAGAACCATGGGGAACGCGAGCCTGACCGTGCTCATCAAAGCACGCCAGCCGGGAGCGCAGCACTCTAATAGGAAGTGCTTCACAGTCTGCACAAACAGCTCCCTCAAGAGCTGCTTGTGCATGCTGCGCTCCCAAACAATTCACACACAAAGCATGTGTTTCCCCACCCGTAATAAAACGAGGGCAAGGATGCACACATCTTTTGAATTGTTCGCTGGCCATTCTGATCAACTGATTGACAAACAACACCAAATAAGACAGACAGTTTCAACACAGAGCGCTTGCTGAAGAGCGAAAGCTAGTGTGTGTTGTGACAGCGTCACTTTTATACTTCCGGGTATGCCGTCACATGTTACGTCACGACGCAACACCAATCAGGATTGGATTAGTTTCATTCATACTTCAGAGGCGCACGCTTAGGGAGCGTCCCCAAAGTGTCGATTCTCGACGCAGTGTAGAGTTCCCTCGAAAGGGAACTGAAGAGAAGAGGCACCAACATGGACCTGGGAATATGAAGGATCTGGAGATTCTGTATGGAGGAATGGTCTCTGATCTCTTGTCAGGTTTTCTCCAAACTCATCAGGCATTATAGAAGAAGACTCAGAGCTGTTATCTTGGCAAATAGAGAAATGTTCGCCTATTTTCAATTATTTTACTTCCATAAAAAGTTAGATTTTTGTGAATTTTTGGAATAAAAGATCAAACAATGCAGATTTATTTTCACAAGCTTTTTTTGTTCATATTTACCAAGGGTGCCAATAATTCTGACCATCACTGTGTGTATATAAACAATTAAAATTATTGGGCTGTCAGTTTAATGCATTCATTTGGTGTGATGAATTATATATAAAAAAACAATATAAAAAAAAAACGCAATTAATTCTTTAATTGTAATTGTGTTAAAAACAGCACAACATAATGGAATAGAATGCTTTCATCTACAAAAGTGAAGTCATTTTCAATTATCTTTTTTTTTCTTCTTTTTATATGTGCACAACAATACACTTAATTAACAAATTATTTGTGCATGGATGATCTTCCTTTGGGGGCTTTTTTCTGTGAAAATGTATTCATTTGGATTACCAGTGATTAATTTGATTAAGCAGGATATTGTTCCATTAATCCAATTAAAAATGTTATTGATTGACAGCCCTGATAATAGCACCCACACAAACCCGGGCAGAAAGAAATGCTCTTCCATACCAAGCCCAGGAAGATGTGTCACAACCTTCCTAGAATGAGTTTGACCAAAGCCCTGTCAGAAAGCCTTCACTCACGTCTTCCCACACTGCTAAAATCGATTGCTGCTAAATTCCCCCAGTCGTTTGACTGACAGTCTCGCTCTATTCATTTCACCTTTTTGTCATGTTGAATCACTGCACCTCCTTTGCTTTATTATGTGTGGCAAGCTGGCACACTCCAAATCATTTGCATGTTGAAAGTTTAAGGTTCCCCTCACTCATTCAATCTCTGTCTCTCTCTTTAGATTAGGAATGATGTAACCATGTAACTACTTCTTGACAGTAATAATAAAATAAAGAAACAAATAAATCTATTCATTCAAACCGCACTGGATCGAAAAGAGTATTTGGATATATAAGTCACATTTATTTGTCGTTTCTTAGTTTTCTTATTTCTTTTTTTTTTTTTTTTTTTGCCACTTACAGTAGTTCTATTTGATGTTATTTTCTATTTCACTGAAATGTCTTAAAAAATTTGGCTTAATTGTCCAAGTAATTTTTGGGGCAAGCGTATATTGGGAATCATCATTAATCACAAGGAAAAGTCTGTATTATTTTAATATTTTAAGAATGGATTGATTTTGCATGTTGGCTTTGCACATATGGTCAAACTGCATGTTCCTGCGCAAGAAAGTCTCTTTTGCATTTAGGCCTAGCTGTGAATGAGCAGAATATCAATGAAATGTGTAGTTTCCTATAATGGCAGGATTTCTAACTATTTAAAATGATAAAGCATGCAGCTCACAGCACATCATCATGTCATACTGCTATAAGGATCTCAGACTGTATGACAAGTCATCTTGATAAGCTGTCACAGTCAAATCAAAAGGCCAAATTTTATACTGCAGTGTATTTACAGTCCTCTGTGTAAGACAGCTGCCATTGGCTCAAGTGTTGAAGGCATTAATTGAAGCGTCTTCCCACTGAGAGAAATGTTCTCGCAGTTTGCTTTGACATTTACTTGTGTGCTTGCTTGTACAACACATCTGACATAAACATATTGTCAGTTGTTTGCATGTTTTCAGTTGCCCCCATGTTGACAAAGTTCCTGTGTCTTTGCTTTTAATGCTTTAAATGTTTTGAGCAACTACTATTGTTAAAAACGAAAAACAGAACTTGGTTGTATCCTTTCTTTAAACAAATCAATATAACATTTTATTAAATTAAGTAGTTCAGTCTCCAATTTTCCTTCCCAGCAAAGTAAAAAAAAAAAAATCATCTCAGATCACAATATGTTTATGCTATGAAATTAAATAAACAGTTTATTCTTATTTATTTATATAATTATTTAGATATGTATTTATTTCAGGAAAAATGGCTGTGATTATACCTTGTAAGACTGCTGATTTGTCCAGTGTGCAACTGCAAATAATGAATTCAAATATATATATATATATATATATTAATATATTTTTTTGAATATCTCCGTTCACAATGCATATCATCAATACTAATGTGTACAAAAGGAAATCCAGTAAAAAAAATATTCTGTTTTTGTCAGAACAATGTCTTGGTAAGAGGCTTGGGCAAAATTGTCTCCAAAATTTAGGAACTTTACAAGAAAATCTAACTTCTTAGATGGACTGTTGATTATTTAGTTCCATATGCAAGAAAGACTGGAGTAAATTTTCTTGAAATTAACCCCCTCCCCGCGATCCCTGAAATATGATACATTAATACAATAATAAAAAAAATTGTGTCATGAAAAATAGAAAAGGTTGTTAATGGAAATAGAAATAAAAAAGTCTTCAGTGGAATGAATGAAAGTGTATTGTGGAAACCGGCACAGTCAGATAATCCATCTCCTGAGAGAACATCCATCTCCTTCATAAGTTTTGAAATCAATATTTGGCAGCTTATTTATTCCAGAAGGAGCTCCAGTGAATTCATGGAGCCAGGGCTGACGCTAAAATTCATGAGGCCCAGAACAAAATATGTATGGTTGGATGCTTATTCCCTTGGGCTTAATGAGTGGTCTATAACATAGAGGACCTTAGTGAGCCCAGGACAACCTATGACAATTTTTTTTTATGATGTAGGGTAAAATATGTAAATGTCTTTCCATATTTAGTCTGATTGTGGAAAACTGATTAGCTGTTCATTAAGGCTTTTGGATAATTAGCACGTGTCTGAAGGTTGGCAGGCACATGTATTTGTGTTGAGAGGGAGTGTGAATAAAAAAAATACAAAATTCCAGCAAGGAACCATCCCTAGATAGAATGACTAATCTTAAAAGCAACACGATATTAAAAGGGATCCTTATGAAGATTCTCAACATGTGTTCTTGGCTTGTCTCATGCAGAGAGATATAAAGATCTGAATAAAGTTTTGAAGACCTATTTAAATAAATACATATATACATATATACAATAAAGTTATGAAGACCTATTTAAATAAATAAATATATGTGTATACATACAGTATATATATATATATATATATATATACACTCACCGGCCACTTTATTAGGTACCCCATGCTAGTAACGGGTTGGACCCCCTTTTGCCTTCAGAACTGCCTCAATTCTTCGTGGCATAGATTCAACAAGGTGCTGGAAGCATTCCTCAGGGAGTTTGGTCCATATTGACATGATGGCATCACACAGTTGCCGCAGATTTGTCGGCTGCACATCCATGATGCGAATCTCCCGTTCCACCACATCCCAAAGATGCTCTATTGGGTTGAGATCTGGTGACTGTGGAGGCCATTTTAGTACAGTGAACTCATTGTCATGTTCAAGAAACCAATTTGAAATGATTAGAGCTTTGTGACATGGTGGAAGTAGCCATCAGAGGATGGGTACATGGTGGCCATAAAGGGATGGACATGGTCAGAAACAATGCTCAGGTAGGCCGTGGCATTTAAACGATGCCCAATTGGCACTAAGGGGCCTAAAGTGTGCCAGGAAAACATCCCCCACACCATTACACCACCACCACCAGCCTGCACAGTGGTAACAAGGCATGATGGTTCCATGTTCTCATTCTGTTTACGCCAAATTCTGACTCTAACATCTGAATGTCTCAACAGAAATCGAGACTCATCAGACCAGGCAACATTTTTCCAGTCTTCAACTGTTCAATTTTGGTGAGCTCTTGCAAATTGTAGCCTCTTTTTCCTATTTGTAGTGGAGATGAGTGGTACCCGGTGGAGTCTTCTGCTGTTGTAGCCCATCCGCCTCAAGGTTGTGCGTGTTGTGGCTTCACAAATGCTTTGCTGCATACCTCGGTTGTAACGAGTGGTTATTTCAGTCACTGTTGCCCTTCTATCAGCTCGAACCAGTCTGGCCATTCTCCTCTGACCTCTGGCATCAACAAGGCATTTCCGCCCACAGAACTGCCGCTCACTGGATGTTTTTTTCTTTTTCGGACCATTCTCTGTAAACCCTAGAGATGGTTGTGCGTGAAAATCCCAGTAGATTAGCAGTTTCTGAAATACTCAGACCAGCCCTTCTGGCACCAACAATCATGCCACGTTCAAAGTCACTCAAATCACCTTTCTTCCCCATACTGATGCTCGGTTTGAACTGCAGGAGATTGTCTTGACCATGTCTACATGCCTAAATGCACTGAGTTGCCGCCATGTGATTGGCTGCTTAGAAATTAAGTGTTAACGAGCAGTTGGACAGGTGTACCTAATAAAGTGGCCGGTGAGTGTATATATAAAATGTATGAAGACTTCAGATGCAAAAGCCTCTAAGTGCCATCTGAATTTTTCTTCTAGAATGATCATTTTTATCAAGCTCGTATATTTAAGTTCAGTAATTTCACTTAATGACAATTAATAGGTAATTGTCATTGCCATTAAAGTGAAATAACTGAACATAAACATACAAGCTTGATAAAAATTTCAGATGGTACTTAGAGGCTTTTGCAACTGAAGTCTTCATATATATATATATATATATATATATATATATATATATATATATATATATATATATATATATATATATACTGTATGTATACACATATATTTATTTATTTAAATAGGTCTTCATAACTTTATTGTCAAAGGACCTTTTCAATAAAAATTACAGATGGAAAATCCAGAGTGTGATAGATTCAGTAGAAGAAAAATGAATGTACTTAACAGGAATTGCCAAATTGGAATATGGAAGCATTATTCAGAAACCACAGCAGGACATTAAAGTCGAAAAGTGCAACCTTTACCTGCTATAAATGGAAATCACACAATAAATGTTCATTTTAAGAGCATGTGAGTGCCAGTTTCAGAGGTTACAGTTTGGGGTAATACTTCAACCTTGAAACTCCAGTTTTGAAGATATAAAAAAAGTCAAACAGAATCTTATAATTGAATAATCAAAACTGTATCCATTTAAATGTTGACAAGGAGGAGCTTATTCCCAGTTCTTCCTCATTAGCACAAGCACCAAAGATTGAGGTGGCCTTCAACTCAATGTATAGATTATATAGGTCTGGAGTGAAATGTAGCATTAGTGATGGCCACTGTCTGTTGGGCTGCTGATGTATGCTGGAAGGTCAGTATAGAAGAGCTGCACGCTGCTGCTGCTGGTGGGCAACTCATTCAAGATGGTAGATCACACGATGGTAGATGGTAGATGGTAGAGCAGTGTGTCATCGCAAGTCACAACACTGCCAGAGAGAAAATCTGAACGAAAGGGATCCACTGATGCTCATACAATGATAGACAGAATATATCTGGGAAATGCTGCCAGTAGTCCTTATGCTTCACAATATGTAAGCCGAACTGAATGTTGTGTGTCAGTGTTAATAGGACTAATCCAGTGGTGGTTCACATGTTTTTTTTTTTTTTTTACTAAACCTTTAATTTGTCATTCATTGGAACACAAAAGGAGATGGACAAGGGATGGGAGAATGGTGATTGTAACTGTAAAGCTTTAAAAATAGTCCATATGTTATGATTAATGGATCAAATGCTATGTCGTTATACACAGAAAATCCTTCTTTCATATCTGTTGTATTAATGCAGCCATTCAGAATTGTATTGAAAATACATTTTAAATTCCAAATCAGTTCTTAAATGTAAACTGAGGTGGCAAATAGGATGCAAAATTGCTCTTTGAATCGAAGTAGGATATAATTTAAAAAGATTATTTAAAATGAATTGAAACGTCTGTCTTGTTGGCAGACGTTACTTACGCTAACTCCGCCTACTGACGTCTGGTTGGATCAGACAAAATTACAGAAGACGCTGGATTGTCAACAGTATAAATAGTGTAGGGGTGAGGTGTGTGGTAGAAAGTTTTGGCGCAAATCGACCCGAGTTCGAATCAGCATTTTGTCGAACTCGCTCTACTCCCTTTTCCCATCTCATATCAGATCAGAAAGGCATTTATTTTCAATAAAAAATAAGAAAATATTCGAAAAGTGGAAATAAAGTGTCTAACGTGTGTTTAATAATAAAGTGTTTTACCGTGAGGGTTAGGGGTAGGTTGTATTGTCTCGATAAGGCGGCATCCATTTAATCATTTTAATAAACCATTTACATCTATGCTATTATTGCATACTGTGTTGACCTTAAAAATTTAAATGGTATTTCTTTTGTGTATTTTATTTTACTATTGCATTCGTTATAGTTCTATTGTGAATTATTTCCTCCGGGACTTTTATTTTGAAATAGCGATCTGATAGCACAATTGGCTTTATGCACAGCTTCACTACTTCCTGAACTTCAGCCAGCCCTTTGTTTCCTGTCTGTCATTATTGGACACACTGATTAATCCAGGTGTGCCTGGGCTCAGTAACAATAATCAGGCACACCTGGATTAATCAGTTTGTCCAATAATGACAGACAGGAAACAAAGGGCTGGCTGAAGTTCAGGAAGTAGTAAAGCTGTGCATAAAGCCTATTGCGGATATGTTATGACATGTTCAGAATGCAACAGTTTAGCCTTGGAAAACATTTGACTGTAAGTAATTAACAAGTTTATTCTACTACAATTAAGTTATGATTGTTGAATGTAACAAGTGATTGAACTGATTACAACATTGAAACAAACTTTGTAGAGAATGGTTTGAACAGAGCAATCAGTTGACTGTTATCCAACAGTATTATTGTATTTGTTTTCCTATAATATATATTTACATATTTTATTTTTTGTATTTCAGTTTTACAGTAAAGAATAATCACCAAGAAAAGTTACGCCTTGGGACTTTATTTCAATATGTTCACTATCTGTCTAATGGAGCACAGTCACGTTCTGTGAGGGCAGATTAGTAAAAAGTCAAATATCACAGCGGGCTTAACCAGGTTTATGCATGAACAGCTCATGATACTGCGGTCTTCCAAGAGACTTCCTCCTCTTGAAGATAAGGTGCAACTCACAATGGAGCAATGACAAGGAGCAAGCTACCAACCAACTGAGGAAGAGGAGCACATAAGGAAATCCACTGAGCCTCCTCAGCCGATGGAAACACGATCACGATCCTCTAGGTAATCAAGGTCCAGCACAAGCTCAACAGCTGTGAGAGCCAGAGCAAAAGCAGTTGCAGTTCGAGCTAAAATTGCCTATGCAGAGAAAGAGGCACTCATGATGAAACAAAAAGCAGAGCTTGAAGCAAGTATGATGAAACAAAAAGGAGATTTGGATGCCAGTCTACACATCTTACAGGTTGAACGTGCAGCAGCAGTCGCTTCAGCTGAAGCAGCAGCATATGAGGAAGCAGAAGAAGAGCGGGAAAGTGACGAATTTCATGTAAAGACAGTTCCTGACATGCAGCCAGTCAATGTTGTTCAGCGTACCTGTGAGTACAACAGCACTCAAGAGAATCTTTCACAGAACTCCCATTTAATGATGAGCAGAGATGGGGACTCGAGTTTGAGACTCGGACTCGAAAGACTTCAGACTCGACTCGGACTCGAGCTGCGGGACTCGTGAACAATGTTTATTTTTAGGAAACGTCTGATGAGCTCTCTGTTATTCCCCTCCCTCCGACCCGTTACCTAAAACCTGCCTACATAACGCGTACTACGTGCGCGTGGCCACACATGAGAGGACAACAAACAAACATGTCGACTGCACCGGCCGCTGCTGTGCCATTCATCGTAAGCTTTGGGTTTAAAAACTTCAAACAAGACGGGCCAAATAAAAGAAGCGCTCAATGCAAAATATGCGGTATCTGCGCGCGTGCACCTCATGGTGTTCCATGAGGGAGAGAGAGCGCGAGAGGTATGGGTGAACGAGAGAGAGAGAGAGACGTGCGAGAGGTATGGGTGAACGAGAGAGAGAGGGACGTGCGAGAGGTAGTGCGGCGCGAATGCGCTACGGCGCTCTGCAATCAAATACGATTTTAAATAGGCTTAGTAAAAATAAAATAAAAAATCGAAAATCAATGTGTGGCGGTCAGCCAGTGTTGATATTGTGGCGGGCCGCCACAAATATATGAACGTATGAGGAACCATGTATTTCACATCATTTGGTTCCAATAGTGTTTTGCATTTAGCTACACTGTGATGTTTTTGTCAATTTTAGTGCTGTGAGGTAGGCTATAACATTTTCTATATTTGGTCTTATGGCTCCAGCTCCACAGAGCCAGCACAATAGGAGCCAAGGCCTTTCATAATAATTCAGCAACAGACATGAGAGTCCTTTTTCTTCAGAACCTCAATTTTTACAGATGCAGATATTAACTTAAAAGTAAAGCATTCTTGGTGTTTTTGTCATGATGAAATAGCCTGTTTACACTGATTATATACCTAAATCAAAGCTGATACTGTATGCTAATAGATAAAGGAGTCATAATAACATTACATGCTTTGAATTCCTTATATATAGTTATGAAGTGTTCTAAGCAGCCTGGATGGGTCACTGTACGTGATGCAACACTTATTATAACCACAAGAGACTTGAGACTTGACTTGGACTCTAGCTCAAAGACTTGAGACTTGACTTGGACTCTAGCTCAAAGACTTGAGACTTGACTTGGACTCTAGCTCAAAGACTTGAGACTTGACTTGGACTCTAGTTCAGAGACTTGAGACTTGACTTGGACTCTAGCTCAAAGACTTGAGACTTGACTTGGACTCTAGTTCAGAGACTTGAGACTTGACTTGGACTCTAGCTCAAAGACTTGAGACTTGACTTGGACTCTAGTTCAGAGACTTGAGACTTGACTTGGACTCTAGTTCAGAGACTTGAGACTTGACTTGGACTCTAGTTCAGAGACTTGACTTGGACTCTATTTCAGAGACTCGTGAGCATCTCTGATGATGAGTCATTAGAAACCAAAGTTAAGCCACCATTACCTCCAGCTACAGCAAAAGTTGACTATACACTGCCGGCGCAACATCATTCAGATGTAAACAATCTGTGTTTTACAAATCAAAAGATTTTTTTTTTTGTAAAAAAAAACAAGTAAAAAATGAGAATGATGTGAAAAGAACATAATTTAATCATTCTTCACAAGATGTACCAGAGACACAAGTTTCATCAGATCTAACCAAATATCTTATCACACGTGAAATGGTCAGTTCTGGTCTTATGAAATTTGATGACTGCCCAGAGAACTACTGGGTGTGGAAAGCTTCTTTTGTTAATTCAACCAGGGAACTGAATCTAACAGCCAGAGAAGAGTTGGATTTGATGGTAAAATGGCTAGGAAAAGACTCGAAACAGTTCAAAAGAATAAGGTCTGTGCATGTTCTTAATGCAATAGCAGCAATTAGTATGGCTTGGCAGCGTTTAGAGGAGTGCTATGGAGCACCTGAAGTGATTGAAAACGCACTTCTAAAGAAAATTGAGAATCTACCGAAACTGTCAAACAAAGACAACAACAAATTGAGAGACTTAGGAGATATCCTTCTCGAACTGGAATGTGCTAAAGCTGACGGGTACCTTCCAGGCCTTGCTTATCTCAACACTCCACGTGGGGTTAATCCAATAGTAGAAAAAACTGTCCATAAGCCTCCAAGACAAATTTATAGTTCAGGGGTCCAAATACAAGGAGGATTATCAGGTAGAATTCCCACCCTTTGTCTTTTTCTCACAGTTTGTGAAAAATCAAGCTAAAATAAGGAATGACCCCAGTTTTTCATTCTCCACATTCACCACAGAGTCGAACCTAACAAATTCAGTGGAAGGAGTTCTGTAACTGTACATCGAACAGAGGTGTCATCTCAGACGTTTGATTTGCAGGCAAAACAGTATCAGAAACTAATTGAAAGTCCTGTAGGGTCTGGACCCACCAGACACTCACTAATTATTCATTGTATACAAAAGTTTATGAAACTCCAAAACTAACATCCCAAATGAAACGAACACAATGGCAGAAACAGTGTCATGTTAAAGGGCTGATAAGGAGATTTTACGACCTCCACAGGAATGTGGCCACGTGCACAAGAGAGAGACAATGGGAAGACAGAAACCCTCTTTAAAACAGACTTTGCTGCATTAATCATAGACTAACTGATATGAACATGCTTCATTGCATTGTGTAAATGATTTACTGTCTTGTGTACTATTATGTAGGGGTGGGCGGTATGACCAAAATTCTATTTCAAGGTATGACTAATTTTATTTCACGGTAACGATATATTTCACGATATTGTTATTTATATATGTAGTTATTCTCAAAAAATCGCCAAAAAGGGCTTTGTATAATAACTAAACCCAAATACTTTAGAAATGAAAAGTACTTCACATTGTTTTCTTTTTCTCTTATTTGGTAAATTATTTCTTTGGTAAACTATTTTGATAGCTAAATATAGTAAACAAAACACAGTCATCAACTTTTAGATCAACTTCCCCCAACTGATTGATAGGTCACCGTGATTTTGCCAAGTAAGACATGGTCCTGGATCAACATATTTTGTTGATCCTGGATCAACATTCCTGTCCCAAAATGTGGACTACAAAATCCCTACCCCTAAACCTAACCCTACCCATAACTTTTCTCTAAAATCAGAGGGTAATGAAAGATGAATAACATTGATGTTTAAGTACTTCACCCTGGTTCTAACCCTAAACTTGACATAAACTGTAAACTTGTCCCTTAAATCTGATTGGTTGATTGGAAAGTTGATCCAGGATCAACAAAGATGTTGATCCAGGAACATGTGGTACTTGGTGAAATCACGTTCACCCTGATGGGATATTAAATACAACTCATAGGCGCAATTAAACTTTAAATAAAGTGTTGCTGAATAATTTTTCAATCTCATGTTATGCTTTACTTCATCAATCAGTTTATAATATATGAATATTTTATATTGAACTATTCTATTCATAATAAATTAGTTACTTCCTTTTAATTTTGTAGGATAGTAATACTAGTTATGTTTAAATGTGTTACCCGGTACATTTTTGCCATGTCTGCTTATACACTGCGTTTTTAAGGGGCTTGTTTTGCTCTTTTTGTTATATCTGCAACTTGTAACTGCGTCATTATTTGACCACAACCCGGTGAACACTGACACACCGCGCTCCCTCTCAGTGCGTGTGCACGCGCGCGTCTTTTGCATCAGTAAAATGCGATCGGTTAATTTGAGTGTCAAGTTGTAATCACGTAGCGAATCAAAGGAAGATTTTATCAGCTGGTTCAGTAGCCAATTGTTTGGAGTTAGAAATATATAACTCGCGCTGCATATTTATTAATTTTGCCTCAGATACAGGATTATACATTCACTTTAACAAGCAGGTTGTTCATTACCACGGAAACCATTTGCGTGTCATGCTGAATGCGATGATTTTCGTGTTTAAAAACTATACATAAGAGACGGAAAGATGCAGATAACTATACATTATTTAAAGTTATTTCAATTCGTTACGATATTGATATATGAACTGTTGTTTTCAATTAATGCTTTCCCCGTTGCGAGCGTGCTCTCCTCTAAACTGTAGCTACGGGTGCTGCACTGCTCTAGTCGACTGCTGCGCATGTCCCCCCCAAAAATATCACGTTAACAACAACCCTTTAGAAAATGTAATTCCTTTGTGGATCCTCTTGATCTGCTTTCTCCATGTTTCTTTGACAATTCTCAGTGTTTCAGTCTCACGCACACTGCACATGTCGCTGCACTAAATTTGTTATTGACATTGGTACTCTGAAAAAATCAAATGCTGCCCAGAGAAGCTCATGTGGCACTGAACCATATGCATTAACCAAATCCAGGAATGTCACATGGAGCTCCTTCCTCTCCTTTTTAGCTGATTCGTTGGCAGATAACATTGATGTGTTCTAAACATTCTGAGAACCCTGGAATGCCCGCTTTTTGAACTGAAGTGTCAATGAAGCCATTCTTTAATAGGTGGACAATCTCTGGGCAATAATGCTGAAAAAAAATCTTACCTTCAACGTTTAATAGTGAAATAGGACGAAACTGACTGATGCTTGTAGCATCTTTTTCTTTAGGTATAAAGACTCCACCTGCTCTGCGCCATGCTCTAGGTACAACCTGTTTTTCCCATGCCACTTTTATCAATTTCTACAGAATTCGCAGAACTCCTGGAGCACTCTTGTACACTCTGTACGGCACTCCATTAGGCCCTGGAGATGATGAAGCCCTTGCCTTTCTCACAGCCTGCTCTACCTCTTTCCACTTAGGTGCACAGACCTCCATTTGGTATTCTGGTGGGTTGATAGGTGGTATGTCTGATGGAATTGACATAGGCTCATGCCTTTTTGCATCTGTATGTGTTTCCTCCAAATATCTCTCTAGCTCAACCCTAGATGCTTTTAAAGTGCCATTCTTCTCCCTGGTGAATAACTTCTTTACGAATTTGAATGGGTCTTTATAGAAATTAGCCCTTGCACGTTCCTTCTTTTTGTAGCGTTTCCGTAGGTGCTCAGCTCTGTGTAATGTTGCCAGCTTATCTTTTATGGCCCTTTGTAAGAGATTGAGTCCCTCCTTCTGACTTTGTTCTGCTCTTTTCCATTGCTTCCTCAGCTGCCTCCTTTCTCTAACTAAACCTTCAATTTTCTGCTGCCATCTAGACATTCCAGGAGTAGTTTGTACTTTTTCCTTCCTTTTTTCCACACCAAACCTCTCACTTCCATATGTGTAAACTATGTCCCCAAATTTATCCAGCTTCTTTTCAACTGTACCAGTTAATCTTTCCAATGCAAAGCATAAATCTGTGTTTACCGTGTCCCATGAAGTTTTCTCACAAACTCTTGGCCATCTAACTCCAGGCCTATGCCCGTTGAGGTTCTTTTCTCTCTTATGATGGTTAGTCTGACCGGGTTCACAAGTGTGAATATGTTCATCACTAACTGTGCAAGCCCTCCTCTCCTCTATGACAGGGGTGCTGATATCCTGCGAGCTGTGGTTTGCTTCCTGTCGCTGGATTTCATTCGACTGACTTGACTGACTTCGTAAGAAGTACTGATCAATGCGAGGCCCTTGTCTCTTCTCCCTCAAGCATTTCATTTTCCCTTGATGAACCTTCAAACCCCTGACCGTTGTCGCCTTGCTCCAGCCACAGACACAAACTTGGAGTTCAATGACTTTACTAACTGCAGATCTTGAACTAGTCTTACTCTCCATACTCATATCCGTTTCCATTCCTAAGTCGTTAAACATGTTGTCCAACATTGAGTCATCTTCCGCCCCCGCTCTCGCAGACTCTAGGGTTATTTTTCTCTTTAATTTCTCAGAAGCCTTGGGCGGGTGTCTCCAGCATCCTGTAAACACGGAGCTGGATACTGCCGACAAGGGTAGCTAACCCTTACCAGCCCAATTGGGGTCTCTTTCCTCCTGTCAGCTGTATCTCCAGGCTGTCACAAGGTCTTTCCCTTGTTGCCAGCAGCACTATTCACCGCAGTCACTGGACGTATCCAGATCTTTCATGATTTCCATTACACGAGAGTAGATGTTAAAACTTCATGCTGATTTGTACTCGGCTTTCGCCAAGATAAGCAACACTAAGACGTAGCTTTACAGTAAACTATGTTTCTCCATCCATATACGCTTCTTTCCATATGGTGGTGTGACTCCCCTTCTGTCCGGCGTTAACGGCTGCAGTGTACTTGGCGCGTCAGCACACACGACGACTGCAACTACATTGTGATCTTCCTAGTGGACCAGCACGACAACCGTCTGGATTGAGCCGAGTAGGGGACATCTCTAGGGTCTTCAAGTGGGCACCTTCCGTCCTCAGTGTTTCGTCGACTAGCCCACGACACCTCAAGAGGGCTCGACAGTGACTCTGGCGTCCCAGAGTCACCCCCCTCCATCGCCCTCTCAACTCAGCCCAGCTCACTGACCCCTCCTTCCCTCCTTCTGCTGTGACCTAACCACAATCTCACAATCTCTCCGCAACCCTACCATACGCGCCAACCCGTTTGACTAAGGCTGTCGAGCCCCACTGGTGCGTAAATGCAGTTTCAGTGGCAACGGTTCCGTATGGCATACCACCTACCGCAAAACACAATATATGCCCAACCACCCGTCATTCACGCAATATACACAGGAACGTAATGACTGTAAATACTATACAACCTATACAAATAAACCAACAGACTCTTCAAGTTTTTCAAGAATTCTACGAAACCGTTGCGGTGCGGCCTGTACACAGCCAGCTAGAATCTTTCTGTCTCAACCACAGCCAGTTGCTGCTCCTTTCTGCTGCTTCAGATAAGTTCTTTACTGTGCGACGTAACTCTTGGCCACTGAATCTGACGTCTCTGATGAACCGGGTTGTAGAGTGTGCCACAAAACCTCGACAACCCACTTCCACTGGATAAACCTCCCTTGCCTCCTCAATGGAAACAGCCCTGATAGACGGACGGACAGATAGATAGTTTTTTTTTTTTTTTTTTAGATGAATAACTTTTATATTACAGTTAAGTCCTATAATTTTGTACTTGCAGTCTACATTGGGATTAAATTAATACCCCACAGAGAAACAACAGATCCACAATGATAAAAGAGCTGTATGGCGTTCATGAAACATATCTCTTTGATGTTAAAATTGTGAAAATAAGAAAATCGGCAAGGTATAAAAAAAACACATGGCAAGAGTGTTGAGTTTTTTTTTTTTTGTTGACATAATTGAACTCTGAATCCACGGAGTCTCTGCGAATAGAGATCTGTTTTGACTGTAGGTGTCAAAAGTTTACTCTTGTGATGTGCCTGTTCTTTGATTCCACACAAAACTGTCTTTGTGATTGAGGGATGAAAAGGGAAGAGGCAAAACAGAAACTTCTGACTCCTTCAAACAGCACCAGGCAATTGAGATGAATCAATCGGGAGCTATGAAGTGCCAAGCCTGGTAAATATTATTATTGAGCACCCGGGATAGAGAAAAAGCACCTGAAATGTCAAAGCCCAAATTGAATTGAAGATGTATATCAACACAGTGGCCTATGTGCATTTCCCAACAATCAGACCACCAGGAGGAACATATTTGCTATGCGGGAGAAGAAGGATTAAAAAAAATATATTAATAAACGTATTTGTAGGGTTACAACCCCGGCAACATTGTTAAATTACACATGGAGTGGAAAATGAGGGCGCGTTTGTTGGTATGGTGTGGTGATGCTGTGCATTCAGAACAGACAGTAGGCGGTGAACATTTTAGATTATACAGCAGAACACCAGATGTCATACTCATTTCATCATCTTATTGTTTGTTTTTTACAAAAGTTTTAATCAGACGGGGAGCTGGAACACTGTTTTTATTTTGTGTAGTTGTAAGATGGTAGGTTTGAAACTGACAGATTCACAACTGAAAGAAAAGGCAATAGAGATGTGCTAATGACTCAAAAATCTATATTAATATAGATAGATAGATAGATAGATAGATAGATAGATAGATAGATAGATAGATAGATAGATAGATAGATAGATAGATAGATAGATAGATAGATAGAATGCATTTCTAAAGATTTAATCTGAATTCCTTTCTCCACATGGATATCAATTTCAGCTGCTGTTATAAATATGCAGTGGTTTCTGTTACTTACGGACAGAAGTTCATCTTAAAGGTTTTGATAGTAATTTCATGATTTACACCCCTTGACCTTTTGCTCTCATTCATAACCTCATTCGTCCATTTCAGATGGATGTAGTCAGATTTATGCAGTAGGTCTTCGAGACAAACTTTGTAATGCTTAAATGTCTTTCAGCCATATGTTAAGAAATTGACTGTTTTTGAACTTGTCAGCCATTGGTCTACTACATCCTGTTCATCTTTAAAAGATTTTGATTAAATTTATTTTTCTGTCTGGGAAACAGTATAGGTTTTATAGCAGCAGGCTTGCTATCTTTCCCACAACACTGCAAATTTTTTTTTTCACATTGTCATTTTTTTTTTTGGTCTTTGGAAATACATGCAGAAAATTGTTTTCCTCCACAGTTTGGTTTTAATTCTCTGTTTTGATCTTGCAAGCATATTACTGTTACTGTAATGTACACGATGCCCCTGCTGGACAGCACATGCCAGCAGAAAATAGCAGAGAAAAAGAAGCAAAGAAAGGGCTTGAATAATTGAATCATCCTCATAGCCTTTAAGAGGGGAGGTAATGGAGGAATGTCTTTGTACATCTCAATGTTAAGTAAACAAACTCGCAAACATCCTCTCTTTCCCAGAAGGCTTGGAGGAAGTTCATGTTAAGGATGATGATTCAGCGTTCCGGTATTGATTTGGTAGATGGGTGACTAATTACTGGAACCTTTTTAAATGGAAATGGACAAGGTTCAGTTGCAAGTTGCATAAAGAGGGATGTTTGATGTAAGGATGTAAGTACTAAAGAGGCCCTGAGTGTCTTACCAATTCCACTGGGACAAAAGGAGATAGATGCAGAGAAATTTTTCTAAATGATTCTAAATGAATGATTCTATTTAACAAGGATGCATTAAATTGGTATTAGAATGTTAAACAGTAAATATATTTAGAATGTTTCAGAAGATTCATATTTCAAAGAAATGCTGTTCTATTAAACTTTCTATTCATCACAGAATACTGAAAAAAATTGATCGGCACAATTTTCAACATCGATAATAATAAGAAATGCAAATCAGCATATGAGAATGATTTCTGAAGGATCATGTGACACTGAAGACTGGAGTAATGATGCTGAAAATTTTGCTTTGCCGTCGCATGATTAAATTACATTTGAAAAAATATTTATTTTGTTAGTTAATGATGACCTGACAAGGGACGGCGGATTAAAAAAGAGGCATTGGCAAAATCTAGTGCAATGCTTTAAATGGAAACATTTATGTTGGATATGCATGGTCCCTTTTCAAATCTCACTATTAGGTTGCTCATTAGCATGCATATTACTAGGATATTGGCTGTTTAAGAGTATTTATAAAAGCACATAATGGCTTTTTCTGCATGACCATATATACATCCCTTAATCCTACCCCATACCTAAACTTAACAACTACCTTACTAACTTTTAATGAGCCGTAATTAGGAGTGTATTGAGGCAAAAGTCGTAATTAATAGTTTGTTAACTGTGAGAACTGGACCATAATCTAAAGTGTGACCAAATAAATAAACTTAAGAGAATTCTTAAAAAAAAAAAAAAAACTGTAAAAAAAAAAAAAAAAAACCACTTTTTTTACTGTACCAACCCAAAAACTACTGTACTTGTTAGCGGTAGTATATTTACAGATAAGAAAACATGGGGTAAATTGTAATTATACAGCCTTTTATAGGCTTTTCTACTAAATTTAACAGAAGAAAAAAAAAAAAATATATATATATATATATATATATATATATATATATATATATATATATATATATATATATATATATATACTATATATATCAAAGCATTGTTTTGTTAGATTTCTTCCATTCCAGATAGGGCATCCTGAAATGTAGTGATCAGTTCAGAATTGAGTATTCTTTTACTATCATTTTTTTAAGATCTTTTTTTTTTAATGTAAAGTACTTTGAAATACCATTGTGTATGAAACATGCTATATAAATGCCTTGCCTTTTGTTTTGAGTAACATTGGAATTTGACCTAGTAAACCCACTTGACTGTTTTAAAAAGAATTTCCCACTTCACAGATCCACCATAATGTGATTCTTGATACTGTACACGCATATGTTTTCAGCTCCATGTTTTAAACTGTGTTATTCTCTTTAATAGACTTTTTAAGAAGATATAATACCCAGTTGTAAAACAATTCAATTTTAGCATTGAAAGTGTGCAGATTTTATCTCAGACAATTCACAAGTTCACATTGACATACAATTGGAGGGGGTAAAGTTTAAAGGGGGGGTGAAACACTCAGTTTCACTCAATCTCATGTTAATCTTGAGTACCTATAGAGTAGTATTGCATCCTTCATATCTCCAAAAAGTCTTTAGTTTTATTATATTTATAAAAGAAAGATAGGCTGTACCGAGTCTTTCCGGAAAAACCCGAGCGGGTGGAGGCGTGCCGTGTGGGCGGAGCTAAATAATCACGACACGAGCGTGCAAAGCTTTTGCGTTGAGAGCGTCTGGAAGCTGTGAGTGACATCCGAAAATAAACCATGGCTAACAATCAGATAGTAATCCCATGCAGAACAAGGATCCAAACAATACTAAGGGCTCGTTCATACAGAACGCGTTTTTGCTCACAAAAACGTGAGATGCACTGTAAAAAATGATCGTGATTTTAACGGTAAAAGACTGTAAAAATGCTACAGTGCAAAACTGTTAATTGGTTAACAGAAAGTTTCCGTACTATATACGGTAAATAACTGTGATAGATCTCATGGTACATTTAATGTCATTTTACTGTAAAATACCGTTAAATTTACAGTTTTTGAAAGTGAAAAGAACAATTCATTGTATAATTTACAGTAAAAAAACGTAAATTGACATTCCCACAATTCCCTGCGTGACACTTCACATTTGATTTATTTTTGTTGAAATAACTATGTTTCTTCTTAGTTTTCTTAGTTCTTTTCTAATCAATTATGTACATTAGGGTTTTATGTTACATTTAATGTTGTTAAATTAATGTTTATTGCATTTTTAAAATTTCATGTGTGTTACCATGATGCTGTTTAATGTTTGTGTGAATGACACTGTGCAGCTTCAGTATATTAGTATTAACATTCTTATGGAAGACTGCTTTTGATGAGCTTTGATTGATCATGTGACTCTCATCTCTGCTGTGATGGTAGTTGGTTGTCAGTGTATTACAATGGTACAAAACAGATGTTAATACTTCAATAGGTTGGTAAATTATCATTATATCAGATAACAAATTACGGTGTATTACTGTAAATTTTACGTTAAGTCTGTAAAACCAAAAACGTTGATACCGTATTTTTGACGGTAAAGTTCTGGTAACCACAGCTGCCAGTTTTTTTCCGTAAAAACAACAGGATTTTTTTTTACAGTGTGGGCAGTGAAATGGGTGAAAAACATAAGGTCTCGAGCGTTTTTTAAAAATAGAAATGATTTGAACTTGAGCGCAGTGTTTTTAGAACACCATGTCATGCGCGAGTTTTACAACATTTGTGTGTTGTAAACAGACAGACTCGTGGTTTATGAGGACATGATTTATTTTTACAATAAACAAACTGACACCTACAGTGGCCAGCTAAACAAATGTATTTAAACACACACACACCATACATCGCATGCTCCATAGATACATTAACTGTATGTGATCATGTTGTTTACTTGCTGTGCTTACACGCCGATAGTTAACAACTCACAGACATTTGAAGGAGTTTTACTCACCGCCTGCGGTTCCAACGCACAACTGTGAACCTTTATCGTTGGGATAATCTTTAATGCTCCATCTTTAAGTATTAGGCGATCTGCAAATCCGGTGTTGAACTGGGCCTTGTTTATAAAACTATTACCGTCGAAATGAAGGGAACAAAGAAAAACACTTGCACAACTCCGTTGCTGCTCTGGAAAAACAAAATCCATCCACAGGTCCCTTAACGCTGGGTTCTTTGGAAATTTGTGCAGTGTTGTCTTGCCCTGGCAACCAAACACTTTTTTGGTGCCATTTTTTTATTGCAGCGCAGCCGAGCCCAGCAATATCTCGCACGCACTAGGCTACAGATGTGCGCGAGCCCTTCCGGCAGAAGTGCCCTTAAGACCCGTATAAGGAAATTCCGGCGACTCTGACGTCACACACGCCCGTATTCGAAAAAAACTTTCCGAAACTTGTGACAAACCGGAAGGAGTATTTTTGGAACAGAATTACTCCATCAAACTTACAACTTCATTTGTGAAACTTTGTCCATGTTTAGCATGGGAATCCAACTCTTTAACAGTGTAAAAAACTCACTATGCATGAAACAGCATTTCACCCCCCCTTTAATGCGTATTTGGCGTGCTGTCTGGGGGAGGGCTCCGAGCTCTGAGGCCCCGTCCACACTACTGCGTTTTCGTTTAAAAACGGATACCTTTTGCTACGTTTGCACCTCCCGTCCACACTAAAACGGCAGAAACGGAGACCCAAATCGGAGAAGTTTAGAAACGCTGCCGATCCGTTTTTCGTTTTGAATCTCCGGAGGGCTTTATAATGTTACGTTCACACCGGACGCGAATAGCGCGTCAGGCGCGAGTGATTTCAATGTTAAGTCAATGCAAAGACGCGTTACGCGCGTAAAAAATTCCTGCGGCGCGAATGAGGCGTAGAGCGCGGCGCGGTAGACGCGAATACGCCTCATTCGCGCGTCAAGTTCGCGCGAATTGAGCGTCTGGCGCGTTACGCGCGAATGGTGCATTTTGTGCATTCACGCGTTTGACGCGAATTCGCGTCTGCCGCCCGAGTTGAAAAATTTGAACTTCTGCGTCAATTCGCGCCGCGTTAACCAATCAGGAGCCTAGCTGCTTGCTGCTGTCACGTGGTGAAGTATCTGGATGCTTCAATAAATTATTTTGTAATTTGACGGTGGTTCTAATGTAGTTCTAATGGACAACAAAGCAAATATTTTATCACATAAAACTTGATTTCAATATAGGCCTATGAGACATATTCATTTTGTATTGAATGCTATTTATTCCATATCTAGATTAGGCCTATATGAAATATTATTATAATGTAAAGACAACTAACATTCGTGTCTGGACAGATGTGTGTGAGAGAGAAAAAAATCACAGGACAGATTAATCACTTTTGGAGGCTGGCTCCATTTATCATCAAAACAAAAATAAATGACAGATTAGGTGGATGAGGGCGAGGGTGATCCTCGCTCCGATGCGGGACAACAGGTCATCAAGCTGGGCGCGGGACAGTCGGAAGTACCGCTGACAGCGGCCGTCATCCAGGCGCAGCTCCTGGAGCGAGCAAATGGTGAAACTCGCCACACTGGGTTCGCCTTTGAAGGGTCTGGTGGACACAAATACGGCGACGATGACCCCTACGCCGCCGTTCTGCTCTCGTATTCAGAATATATGCTATTCAGAGCAAATACAGAGCGGTGACTCTCTCGATGAATGCTCGATCAACAAAAAAAAATATGGCCGCCAACGGGTTTCGATTCAGACGCGCGTAAATTTCGCTTCAAAGTTTTGTTTTTTACGCGCGTCAATTTCGCTCTTGAGGCGCGAATGGATTCAAAGTGGTCAAGCGTATAACTAGACGCGGTAGGCGCGAATTTGACGCGCTATTCGCGTCCCGTGTGAACGTAGCATTAGTGTAGACGGGTCAAGACGGAGGACTTTAGAAACGATGACGTAGTAGAGGCTCACGCTCGGCTCTATGATTGGGTGTCATCAGTCATGGCGTATATCTTTGCTAGCAGCTGTTGTACAAGTAAATTCTGCATTTTACAACGCTATAACAGCCTACATGCGCCGGAGTCAAGCTATTATTCGAGCGATCTGTGACAATTCCCGTGTGCAGCGGCGTTGACCGTACATGGAATCGTCGGTTTGGGGTTAACCCAGAGCATGGTGGGATAATTTTATCAATGAAGTTGTGTTTACACCGGCACGCGCATGCCCAGCAGTGGCGGATTTAGCAAATTGGGGGCCCAAGGCGAAGGTAGTATGGGGCCCCCCATCCGATCTTTAAAAGAGAACAAATTTTTTTTTTTTTTTTTTTAAATAAACCATTAAATGGCACTTTCTGGAGAGTTTTGTGCAAAGAAATATAGAAAAAAGTAGGTCTAGCAAGTCTTATATTTCTGTAATTCACACAGATCAAACACAAATATGCTGACTGAATAGATTGCTAGTTGAGAAACACTGCTTTAATTAATGTTTTTATGATGACTTTGTGAAAGGTTAACTAATTAGCATGAGCCGTCTTCCAGCTGGCTAGTAAGTTATTTGGCAAATTTAATTCATACAGATCTGTATTATGCTATAGTTTTTGATAGTGTTATACATTTCTTACAGATAATCACGATGATCATTGCGTTTGTCTTACCGAATGTGGTAGCTTTATGCAATTACAGTTTGTCTATAAGCTTTTTTTATTAATGCCGACAGTAAAATGTTGCCAGATATTGCTACGAAAAACAAGAAAAACAAAACAAAATAATAATAATCCGAAATAAGTTCAAAGCTTGTGTTTTGGAAATAAGATTAATATATCACTAACCCTAACATGCAACTTTCCACTTTAATAACTTCCTAAACTAAAGTGTCACATTAAATCAGAAAAACAGGTCCAGAAGACTACTGCCACCTTTCCATTAGGTGGATCTGGCAACACGGAGGCTGCACGCGCGCCCTCACTCACAGCGCGCTCTCAAGCCCCGTTCACTGCGCTAGCTTCTCGCAGGAACATGAATTGCAAACACTCATATGAGGTGGTTTAAACGGGTAATTAATCATTCAGAGAGCTTGACATTTTATTTTTGAATGTAAAAAAAAAATGACAGAGTTCCGGACCTCGGTCACGATACTATAGCCATATATAGCTGGCTATACGGCCATGGACTTGTAACATATCGTTAGCATTGTTGTCATTGTCAGCGGGCATCACAAAAAAGTTTGTTACCTTCTGCAATTTTGCTAAAAAAGTTTTTTCTTTCCTCCCGCTTCCTGGTTTTTAATCACCGCTTGGGTAGCTTCGCTTTATTTTTACTCTGTCTACTACTCTGTACACTCTGTCTGTCACTCTGTACACTGTCTGTTAATCACTTCTTTTTCTCCGTCAGTTTTTTTGGCGCATTACAGCCTTGTCACTTTCGCACGCAGAAAGTGAGATAATGGAATAGTCCAATGTAGCGAGGTGGGGGGGCCCCTCCTGTCTGCGACTAATGATTTGATGCCTTTTTTCGCAAATGTTTTTTAGAAATATATAATTTGCGAAAAGTAAAAAAAACAAAAAACTTAAGCATAGTTTAATGGGGGCATTTTGGGGGCCCCTAGGTAGCTCGGGGCCCAAGGCAATTGCCGACCTTTGCCTAATGGTTAAGTCCGCCCCTGATGCCCAGTGTTGGTGAATGGTCACGTGATCCGCGTTTTCAGTCGTTTTAATGTGGACGGAGATCAATTCTAATACGCAGCTAAAACGCTGGTGTGGACGGAGATCGTATTCGTTTTAATTATCCGTTTCTAAACTAAAACGCAGTAGTGTAGATGGGGCCTGAGTTTGGCCCGAACCCAGAGTACTCCCCCCATGTAAGTAGTTAGGACTAGAAGTGTGGAGAAGGGGCAGTGGAGGGGTGCTGCTAAATTGTCAATGGATTGAGGTGAGACTGTTGAATCTATATACACCTCTTATCATTGATTGTTGAGTGCACTCCACTCATGTTAATTATCTGAACGTGCTCCTAACACAAGCTCTAGTTAAAGCTCCTTTGTTGTTAAGGTCATTGGCAATGCTTCAACTTTGAGAGATTTGAGTATGTGTGCACGGAGAGACAGAGACAGATGAAAGAGAGAGGATGGCTTTGAGGCAAAAAGCAAAAAATAAATAAAAGAAAACAGCTAAAAGTAATGTTTTGAACCAAAAATAAATACTGTTTCTGAGTCTTTTTGACACTTAATATCTAATTGCATCACATTGTCATGGAAGTCATGCATGTCCAATGAAATGTTCTCCATGCTCCTGTAATCTTCAAGGTGTGTTTTTTTTATTTTTTTTTATTTTATTTTTTTTATTCTTAAGGATCTCTCTTCCAAAAACAGTCTTTCAGGGGCATGTCTCTAACTTTCAAAGTCAGCATGGCGTTTTCACAGGCTGTACGCCTGATTGTGCTTAAATACCTCAGCTGCATGTTCACTTATGGCTTGTTATGCTCTGTAAAAAATAAAAATGTACTGGTAATTTTCTGACAGGACATTGTCATTTTACGGAAATTTCCGTTAACCCTAAAACACAACACATTGCAGTGCTTATAGTTCAAAATACAGGTAAAACACCTGTAAAAAAAAAAAAAAAAAAAATTCCTTCATATTTATACAGTATATGTGATGCGATCTGGGAAAAGCCGTCAGACGTCCCAGCGCGATTAAAAAATTGTTTGAATGTCAGTTTTATTTTTTTTTATTTTTTTTTATTAAATTATTATTCTATAACATCCTGTCTCATCTCTGAAAATATCTTGCCAAAATTCCATTGTTTAGTGCAGAAAAATAGTGATTTATAGTGGCAAGCTGAAAATACTCTCTTATAATGTGGCCATTTCTCTAACGCCCGGTGGACGTGCAAAAAAATCACCCATACCTGTCACTTAACACTAAAAAGATAGTTTACCTATCAAAATAAACCACATAACATGTACAGTGAAGGTGCATCAGTGCGCATTTCGCACCAATCCTGATTAAACTGTAACGATACGCAGTTTTATAACGTTATCTCGAGATGGAGGAGAACAAGAGAACGACAGAGTCTGAAAAAGCTGCTCACTTAATGTAAATGATCTTGCTCGCATCAATCTGCTAATTCCTGGGGATGTCAGTGCCCTAATTGATGTCATAATGGACTCACAGGATTAATTTTGCTAGCGTCCTTTTGCGTCCTGCTAGCGGGACGGTGACAGTTAATTAAACCTGTTTTTCTCAGAATTCCATTCCTGAAAATCATAGCGCTCAGCCATTCAGATAAACATAACTTTTGCTACCAACAAGCTATGAAAAAAATTAAAACATATTTGGAAAGGGTTTGATTCCAGCTTTCGTCTGGTATCAAATTTCACCATGTGGTGGGTTTCCCCAGATCGCATCACATATTGTGCCTTTGTTACGTAACGTGTAGTGGAAACAGGCACGAAGACGAAGGAGAACAATTAGAATGGTATTTAATGGAATAAACTTGGGATCAGGAACATCAGAACAGGAGACTAAAGCCCTATTCGCACGGGATTACCTGGTGACCTCTAGTCATTTGTATTGCAGAGGTTGTCTGTGATTTGGCCGAACCCCGGGGTCCTGTGATAATATTAGTCCCATGCGAATCGGCATCTGTGATTTGGCGGGGTCATATATAATTTTTTTTAAGGTTTTTGTTTCCTGTGCGCGTTTTTATCCATCCATTGCGAATAATGGAGTGTTTTGATAGTATTTTTGGTGCTGGGTCATATCGCTAACCATCAGAAGAGCAAAAAACAAAAAGAATGATTAGATGGAGATGAATGACATGTATAGCAGCATGCAGTAAGGAACATTATTCTGTAAGGACTGGGCGAGGGTGAATCTGAATAACTAAATACATCCTGTTAAAGACCTAAAATCTCTGAATGTAAATTAACCCAAACACACACACACACACACACACACACATCCCCCACCAGTGAAGACCACACTCAGGACAGAGCGTGGTGTCCGCTTACAAGACATTTTATGACTGATCGGAATTTCCCAAAGGAAGTGGATTCTAAAGCGAAAATAAACTCCTTTTCCTTAAAAGACATTTAACCAGATATATTCAATGTGTTTTATGTGTGTTTATTTGTCCAGGTTACATTGGAATAACTGTGACTTTATCATTATGCATTTTACATATAACTGTCGATCCCCAGAATTGTTGTGTCTCACTCTCTCTCTGGATTTAACTAAGAAGGAGAAATGAATTCTGCATTCATGGATAGATTCTATTATATATCCCCTTGAGAATTGTACGAACAATGTATCCAATCTCATCTTACGATTTGTCTTATGTGTTTGATCTATGTTGTTGGGAAACTCTAATGGGATAAGGTTTCAAACTTTGCAAACTGTGAGTAACCAACTCAATGTGAGGCAAGTTTGGATTCTCTGAGCTCCAATCTTCGTTTCCCATT
This sequence comes from Rhinichthys klamathensis goyatoka, assembly GCF_029890125.1. Classification (NCBI taxonomy): domain Eukaryota; kingdom Metazoa; phylum Chordata; class Actinopteri; order Cypriniformes; family Leuciscidae; genus Rhinichthys; species Rhinichthys klamathensis. Next base: position 1,462,632 of record NW_026606877.1, read on the forward strand.
TAGCCATGTATATCACATCTTGCTAAAACTTTGTGACAAAAACTTTGTGACTTTGTAATAATTGTGAAGATACTGCTCTTAAACACCCGACGAAATTAGGGTTTCAAATGTCTCTCTCTGAGACAAAGAGCAATAAAAACCAAAGTCCCGCCTGTGAATTCCAATCCTCTAATTGGCCAAGCCGACAGGAAGAGGCTGGATTTCTCCAAAAGTGATAAATGACGCTTCCCCCCTCCGCTCGCTCTCTTCCTCCCTTGTCCTCGTGTCATAATGTAAGGTCTCGCCTCCGGGCGAGCTCTTCGCCTTTCTTTTTATTTATTTATTTTCTTTGTTAGTCAAAGTTTTGTTTTCCGTAGTCGACTCAGTTCACTTCCACGAAGTGAAACGAACTTAGCCGAACTATTTTCCTTTGGTAATGTTACCCCAAAGACTTTGAACCTCCGTTCAACACGCGCGCCAAGCAACCCACGTGACGCTTCCTCACACACAAAGGACTCAGCTCACGCGGCCAGACAGGGCCGTACAGGAATGCCTCGACACAGAGAGACCATAACATAACTTGTGCAAGTATAATCTCTTTATAGAGCTTCTAAGAAGCTTTAAGATGATGTTTCGTGTTGTAATCGGAGAGGTGAATGTCTTAGGAGGAATTCTGCTAATGTTCTCTCTCTCTCTCTCTCTCCCTCTCTCTCTCTCTCTCTCTCTCTCTCTCTCTCTCTCTCTCTCTCTCTCTCTCTCTCTCTCTCTCTCTCTCTCTCTCTCTCTCTCTCTCTCTCTCTCTCTCTCTCTCTCTCTCTCTCTCTCTCCCTCTTACTTGCTCACGCCTGTAAGTTATCCATTGTCCAAACTTTACGCATTTCTCGTTCATTGATGTCTTCTTATCGTGTTTTGTTTGTTTATTATGTTTGTAAATACATATATCCCCTGTAACCGTAGTAAATACATAAGTAGTCATGCCTCTATTAAATTAATTATATATTCATTTGATTGATGAACTGTCTCTTTGCTCAGCTTCAAGTCCCTTAAGTGCCAAAGATCTTGCTACAAGCTTACTAAAATTAAATATACCTTAAAGAGTATGTGTTTATAGGGCGGGAAACCCAATTCTTCTGGCCAGAGAATTGCGTTTCCTGAAATCCTATAAAGTAAGATGATATTGTGGATCCCCACAAATATTATCCTGACAATTGAGCTAATTCATTTTACCTGTTTTGTGAAACGTGGTCCGTGTAATTAATTGCAATCAACTTGTGGTTAATTTCAAGGATTCACCTGCATGCATGCAGGTAAAATGACAGATCCTCCCTTATCGGGAGATTTATTAACATGTAAGACTGATCTAATCCAAACATGCATGAATAATTATTAATTACCAATTATTAATTATGATATGCAAATTCCCTACGGATTAGATCCGCCCTTGAGTCCTTACAATTCTGTTTATGATATAGCATACAGCTAGACCTATAACTACAAGACATTTTCAAGCAATAGCCTATTGACATCATATCCGGACCGGGAGATAAGTCAGTAAATTCGAGTAAAATCACAGGCTTCGCTTATTCCGTGCGAATGCGCCACACGAAATTCAGATGTGAATTGAGATAATACTAATCCAGTGCGAATAGGGCTTAACACAACGTTACATTAACGAGAACGGATGAAGACTGAGGGAGAACACATGGTCTAAGGCCCCGTTTACACGAGAACGATTCCGGGTGAAAACGTAAAAATATTTTTTCGGATGTGCCTTTCGTTTACACGGCAACGGCGTTTTGGGGGCTTAAAACCGCAAAAAAGTGAAACCACCCTCCAGAGTGGAAATCTTAAAAACGCTCCACCGTCGCGTTCCCGTCTAAACGGTAAAAACGCAAATCTGCTCACGGTGGCTCTCGTCGCGTACGCGTTTACGTCACATGCATGCGCCAGTACAGGAAAATAACAACCAACATGTCAGATTATTTCCATACGTCGGACCTTCAATTTGACCTAGCAGCTCTGAAAAACATACAAGAGTCTTTTCAACAGTTGTACAAAATATTCTAAGATATGGTGTTGTTGTGTGGCAGTGCTTCACATTGCCACCTAGCTGCCTGGAGTGCACTACATCGAATTTCACACACTTTTGCGTCACCATATGCACGCGGATTTCCCAACCATAACGCTCGTCTAAACGCAGAATAAAAAGTGATAACGCAACGCCACTTTTGCGTTTTTTCTTCAGATCGTTTCCGTGTAAACATAGCCTAAATACACAGAGCAAACAAAAGGAACTTAATTAGATAATTAACAGGACACAGGTGAGGGAGATGACTAATTAGACAGACTGGGGAAAACTGGGTCACAGAACTAAACCAAAAACACTATGAAACATGGGAGACAGACCATACATGTAACAGCCCTATCTTTACAGACTTTTTTAACAGTGTGAGCTTCACTATTTTGAAAATGAGAACACCAAGGCTGATATTTCCCTTAAAGGTGCTCTAAGCGATGTCACGCGTTTTTTAGGCCAATATGTTTTTTGGCACATACAGCAAACATCTCCTCACTATCCGCTAGCTGCATGTCCCCTGAACACACTGTAAAAAAAATGCAGTCTCTGTAGACACCCCAAGCTCAAGTCAAGTCAAACTGGGCCAACCCGCACCACGAAACTTAAAAAACAGTGTTCCAGCCAATAACCGACAAGAAGGATTTCTTGAGGTTCGGGGGGTTGGTGTGCGAAGGGGGTTGTAGAGGAGAGAGAAGCATGAAGATGGAAGTTAGAATTATATTCTCTTTAAGTTTGATATGGCCGACACACGACCAAAGAGACAACATTCTGATGAACAAATTGCAAAGAAGAGAGAAAAGGATAAGGAACGCCCAAAGTCACGAATTTACTGTGGAAAAGCCTTTGAAAGGTGGCGAGAACTCCGCCAGGCAGAAGGGCTTCCAATCTGACATTCAGGTAGCTCTGTTTTTGCTGGACAGGTGGGTAAATCCTTTTTTTTTTTTTTTTAAATGGACGTTCATGTTCGCCTAACCAACACACGGGAGGGGGAGGGGATGGGATGAGGAGGAGGGAGGGTCTAGCTAGCCTCCGTTTTGTTTGACAATACTTCGAACGTCAACAAGAAGTGATGACACCCAACATCGCTTAGTGCACCTTTAATGAAAACAACATGCAAAACGGGTTTCCTACGGGTAAAATCATGTCCCCATGTGGGACAGTGTTAATCACCTCATATGCTGAATGAAAGGAAATAATTTTTGTAACAGAAGACCATTGTCCATTGGAGAGATCTCAGAGAAGGATACAAATAAGGATAGTGATTCCCAGGGTGATTCAAACAAGGACGCCGACTCTGGAATGGTCAAAGGAAGCGTCACGGACAGCAATGAGGCAGTAGAAGAGTACTGATTCTTGCTAACGGCTAAAAGTTTGCTAAGATTATTTCCTACTCAAGCAACAAGGTGGTATATTACTCTGGTTAAGTCTACCTAATAGGAGCAAACTGTAAAGTTCCCCTATCTATTTGGCAAGACATCTCCTTTTCTGTTTTCTCTAGTCATGAAGAACCACATGTATGTATATATTTATTTTGTCCATTCATCCATCCTGCATAGTCATGTCAAGTTTTATTGAACGCTTATTTTGATAGTGGTGAAGTACCCCTTTAATTGATATTTTATGGATAAAAGACTCCATACAAATGAACCTAGCGTTCTTTAATCAATAAAGTGCACATTATACTTCTTGTGGATGTGTCTTTGAGGATCCAACATATGGAATCTTCTCATAAAACTTATGATGTGGCAATAACAATTTTGTACTAAGATCCATGATATATGTCTGTACACTGTATGTCTAACCTCAGCATTCATGTGTTGTTTCTGTGTCTTGAGCAGAATGTTCCGGTCCACTGGGCATGGAGGGTGGAATCATCTCTAACCAGCAGATAACGGCCTCCTCCACTCACCGAGCTCTCTTCGGCCTCCAGAAATGGTACCCCTACTTTGCCCGGCTGAATAAGAAGGGTCTTGTGAATGCCTGGACTGCAGCCGAGAATGACAGATGGCCCTGGATTCAGGTAACAGATTGACACGGGCATTAAGTCTGTATGGAAATCTATCAACAGTGAATGAACCCGTAGTTGGCAGACATTTTCTCTTCCTGTCGGCATGTTTATCTGAAAATTATGATCATTGGTAGACTGTTTTTTGTTGTATGTTTGCCTTGATAGTTTTTGTTTCACAGACAAGACAGCTTTTTTTTTTAAAGCTACTATTGTACTATGTTTGTGGAAAATTATATTCCAATTTATTTTGCTTTATTGACATGGGATAATTTTGTGCATACTGTATTGCCAAAGCACTGCGGAATATGTAAAGCAATAGAAAAATAAATAAATAATATATATGTTATATAATAACACCAGTCAATATACAAATACAGTTAAAGGGTTAGTTCACCCAAAAATGAAAATTCTGTTATCATTTACTCACCCTCAAGTTGTTCTAAACCTGTATGAGTTTCTTTCTTCTGTTGAACACAAAAGAAGATATTTTGAAGAATGTTTGTAATCAAACAGTTAATGGACCCTACTGACTTCCATAGTAGGACAAAAAAAATGCTATGGAAGTCAGTGGGGTCCAACATTCTTTAAAATATATACTTTTGTGTTCAACAGAAGAAAGAAACTCATACAGGTTTGAAACAACTTGAGGGCGAGTAAATTATGACACACTGTAAATAGTGTTCAGTTCACTTACTTAAAAAAATTGTAAACCCTTGCCTTAAAATTATTAAGTAAATAAACTTAATGCTTAATTGAAAAAAATAAGTTATGTGAACATGACAAACCACATTACTTAATTTTGAATTAACCATGATGTTTGTTAATAATTATTACAGTGAATGAACCCGTAGTTGGCAGAAATTTTCTCTTCCTGTCGGCATGTTTATCTGAAAATTATGATCATTGGTAGACTGTTTTTTGTTGTATGTTTGCCTTGATAGTTTTTGTTTCACAGACAAGACAGCTTTTTTTTTTTTAAAGCTACTATTGTACTATGTTTGTGGAAAATAATTTTAAGGCAACAGGTTTCCTCAATTTTTTTAAGTTAAGTCAAAAATTCTCAAACGTTTGGAAGTTTTTGGTTGTTTGTTGGTTTTTGTTTTCGTCAGTGGGGAAGCTGTGAATTTAGTAGGATCTCTCTGTTATTCACTCCAGAAATCAAAACTGTTTTTTTTTTTTTTTTTTTTTAAATAAAAAGAGATCTCTCTTTGGCTGCAACTCTGTCAGAAATGTTTCAAAAGAGTTGTCCATTCACAGAACCGCTTCATGCTCGTCCATTACTGTCAATTACTATTGATGGCGATGGCAAACTTACATCTTTGTGTATCAATCCATTTCTTTGAGTTTCTTCGGTAGATGATTTAGTATTCATATGCCGTTTCTTAAGCAGAGAACATTTGATTGATAATGCAGACAATCACAGTGGATGGAAGTCTCAGTCCATTTACCTCTAGTTTTACGATGAGTAGCCTCATGTCAACCTCAGATTTATTCTTTAAATGCCTGCTTGTAAAAGACAGAGACTGAATTGGATTCTTCATTGAATTGATATTCAGCTGGTTGTCTGTGCAGCAGCGTAATATAAAAGAGCTGAGAGATGAAATGCGGCTGAAGAAAGAAATGATAGGGAGAGTCTAACTGCAGACTTGTGAGCGTAACAAGTTAACCACCGTTTGTGCAACGGTCGTTGCTCGCAGGTAAAGAGTGAGGATGAGAGAGAGAGAGAGAGAGAGAGAGAGAGAGAGAGAGAGAGAGAGAGAGAGAGAGAGAGAGAGAGAGAGAGAGAGAGAGAGAGAGAGAGAGAGAGAGAGAGAGAGAGAGAGAGAGAGAGAGAGAGAGAGAGAGAGAGAGAGAGAGAGAGAGAGAGAGAGAGAGAGAGAGAGAGAGAGAGAGAGAGAGAGAGAGAGAGAGAGAGAGAGACATGGAGGGGAAAGTATAGAAAGGGATAAAGCATTTAGGGAATTTGTCTGACTTTAATGATGCCACTTGGGATGGAGATTTTGGGGCTCTGGAGCTGCTGGGTTAGAACACAGAGAGGTGTGCTAGAAATATCAGATTGGCTTAAGGCCATATGCTGTGGTAGCCTCCACATGACCTCTCTTGAGCTCTTGTCACTTAAATCAGAAGCGACACACAGCGTGTCTGTTTGTCGTTAACACGCTTTTTCCTCACTGTCATTGTTATTCTGTCTTTTCCTGACATTTATACCTCAGCTTCTCACTGTCTTCAAGCCTTATGCTGTGGTGAATAAAATGCTAACTCTAGCGTCATTTACAATGGGGGCAGTGGGGACATCTCACCACTTTCTGACAATGCTGTTTTTGTGAAGAAATGCAATAATTATTAATTATTCCACCTATGGATTAAAATATAAGAGGTTTTGTGCAAAATGAGCCACTTATTATTCTCCGGAAAGGGGCTCTTTTAAATTCAGATGTGCAGACAGTAATTCCTGCAGAAATTACAAATAGAGACCCTAAAAGGACACTTGAAGGCATCATCCCCTCCCTTCAGCAAAAGCTCAATAACTTTTGTTTTGAAGGTGATAGATAGACAATTAATGTATCCCTGTATGCTGGCAATCAAAATAAACTTTCAGCAGGGACATAGATCAAATAGATCCTAAATAACAAAATTAAACTAAACTAAACTAAAATAAAATAAAAATGTGTTTTTTTCTGTTTATCATAAAGATATGAACAAATACATTAAAACATATTAATTATTCCCCTTATTTGTTAAAATGTATGGGGTTTTCTGAAAAATTGAAAAAAATGTTGTCTATTAACTTCAATGTACAGTTGTGATCAGAATTATTGACACCCATGGTAAATATGATCAAATTTTTACTGGTAATTTTGGCTGCACAAATAAATCTGTATTGTCTCTCCTTTTGATCTTTTATTCAAAAATTGCAAAAATCGAACCTTTCATTGAAGTAAATTAAAGTTGGGGGGTAAATCAATCAATAAATAATAGAAATAAATGTTTTTCTCTAAAACACGTTGGCCATACTTATTGGCACCCTTTTATTAAATACTTTTTGCAACCTCCTTTTGCCAAGATAACAGCTCTGAGTTTTCTCCTATGAATTTGGAGAACATCTGACAAGAGATCAGAAACCATTCCTCCATACAGAATGTCTCCAGATCCGTCAACTAATCTCTGCAATTCTCCATCTGTGTTTCTTGGAGAGTCTTTGGCCACTCAAACTTTCCTCCTCGCCGTACAATAGACACATGCTTTCTTCCTGGCAGATTCGTAACATCTTTAGTTGATTGGAACATCTTAATTATTTAACTATTTTCTTACAGCCACTTTCTATTTTGTGAAGCTCAACAATCCTTTGCTGCACATCAGAACTATATTCTTTGGTTTTACACATTGTGATGGATGATTAAGGAAAGTCACCCATTGTGTTCCCTCATATTTAAACTCCTGTGAAACAAGAAGTCATAGCTGGACAAGGTCATGTTCCTAGTCTCCCTGACGTGCTAAAATATTTAAATATTAATGGGAATTATACTTCAGAGATATTTTACTCAGAAAAATGTCTAGGGGTGCCAATAATTGTGGCCAACCTGTTTTGGAGAAAAATTTCATAATGTGCCAGAATCCAAATATACACCAGAGCTGAAGAGGTTAATATATGGAAATATGTTTGTGGATTAGAACCCAGAAACCCTCATACTCAAAGTAAAAATGTTATCTCTAAACCAATGATTCATCTTTAAGATTAAGCTGTTGATCTATGCATATCCACTGAGCTATAAAATCCCAATTCTGGCAGTGGCAGATGTAGGAATGAAGTTATGGAATAAAATGCCATTCCAGAGTTCATTTAAGAACTTTGACTGATCAGTGACAATGAACGCTCCCTCAAATCACTGTGTAATGAGGATTTAGCCTTAGGCTCTTATTTATGTTTCTGCCGGAGGATTCCCACACTCAGGGACAGACTGGGACTAAAAAACGGCCCTGGACTTTGACTAGGCCCGGCCCAAAGCAATCGGCGCGCGGAAACTCGACAACAACAACAATAACGCCTGCTGCCTGGCATGAGTGTCACAAGACTTTAATTGTGGCTCATAATACTATACCTAGCTAACAGCAAATTATACAATCTATTCCATGCTGTCTTAAAATGAATTTATTACTTAATAATCTTAATTAATTTATGCAGTAATTAATCTTAGCTACTGCACAAATAATAATACCACATCTAAATGAAAATAGGCTACACCATTACAAATGTAACTTCTGTATTCAAAATCTTCAAAGTTTGTAAGCATTAACTGTAACGTTACCAACATTTTTAAAAGTAAAAGCACAACATATTTCTTAATATTAGCTACTGCATGGCATTTTACAGCTAAAATGTTGAAGTTTAGCTGTTTTAACTACTGTAATCATTAAAAATGTAGCAAGCTGAATATCACTTCCTAACATCATCCCTACCAAGTAACTTGCAAAGTAATTTATGATTAATTCGGTTCGTCAGTAGTAGAGATAAAAGCCCGCCCGCACTTGATTGGTTGGGTCCTTACATGCGCTTCGTGAGGCACACGCGCATACTAGCACACACACGCAAGGTCTCTAGCTCGCTCCCTCTCTCTGTCGTGCGCGCGCTACGCATGCGCACTCTTATTCGCTCTAGATTCCGAGAGATTTTAACTAATTTGCGGGCATCAGTGAGCCGCTATAAATATGCGGGGAACTTCCGGCAGTGATGTAGTGGTGCCTGGAGAAGTGGGTATACTCTTAATTTATGCCCCCAATATTTTTTTAAGCATCCCAGCAAAGGATGCACGCTCTGTGTTATAAACAGTGACATGTAAGACTAGTCTTGCATTAGTATTGAATATGCAAGACTATAGAATATAGAATATAATGAATACAATTGAACATATAGAATCACTAGTATTCTTGCATATTAGGGCCGTACATAGGGTTTTCTAAATAGCCAGGTCCCATAAATGATATTGCTAGGGGGGTTGGGGGGCATGCCCCCCCAAGAAATTTTTGATTTTCCTGATCTCGACATGAGCATTTTAAGGTGTTTTGATGGCCAAAAAATGGTTTTAAAAGCATGAAGTATTTGATCAGATTCTTAAACATGGGAATCAGTTCCAGTTTCAGCTACTTTTTCTTTCCTAAATTAATCAATGTTTTTGGACTAATCTGTTCATTTAATTAATGGCTCAATTGCTCACTCATAAAGACAGTCACTTGTCGCTGCCTTCTGGCTTAATGATGCAAGTTGAGCAAACACAGACAAGCGGAGTGATACAAACAGTGAAAAGTCGAAAACATTCGAGGAAACGTTATACAAATATATTTATACAAAAATAATGGCAATATATTTAATAGGGTGCTTGTGTTGTTAAATTGAGCTTATAATTTCCACTGTCTTTGATCAAACTCATTATTTCTGTCGGTCATTTAAAACTTCTATCGAAAACCAGCCGTATATTGTTGGTTAATGTTGTATATTTTAGCTACTTGCATCTTATCTCGCACTGATCGTTAACTGAAGTGAAGCGTCGCGTTGGGATTCGCGCTCGGCTCGCGCTTCTGTGAACAAAAAATCCTGCATGCTTTGATTGGTCTCAAACATTTTGACATTGACGAGTGGGTGTTTGAGTGCTGATGCAGATCAGATCAGACGAGAAAGGTCAGTTATCGTCGCGATGGAAGAATCATTGCAGCAACAAATTAGAGTTAATATTAGGGTACGACCCTGACTGGGTGTTTTTTTTTCTCACGAGATTGGATTAGCAATAAATGATGCGCATCAGAGGGGATTTAGAAGTGGGTATACGCAATGCCGACTGAAAAAGAAGTGGGTATACGCCGTATACCGGCGTATACCCTGCACTACACCACTGACTTCCGGGAGACTTGGGATGTCTGTGACTGCGTGTGTGGCGGGTGGTGGGCCGGTGGGCCGGCCCGCCGGCCGTCCGTTCTGTGATTCTCCAGATCACACAGATGGCCAGTCCGCCCCATATAAACTCTCACAGATAATAGCGGTAGCGGTTCACAAAATAAAATAATTAAATAAATACCTATCTACAATAAGCATTTAACTCAAAAATAACTTTTAAATAAAATAACTAGAGAACAGACTAAATTCAGCTTGAAAATGCTATCTCATGAATTAAAGGTGAATCCATAATTTCTTTGCAATATTAGGGTACACTGTGTTATTTCATCAGTCAATCCGTTTTTTTTTATTATTATTATTTTATTGGTTACAATTAATGGGTAATATCTTGTGTTTCTCCGTGGGTTTTCGACAATTTCCGTTGGTGCTCAAGCCCACGAACAACCACGGGATCAGCGCCTATGGACTTAGCTATAAGTTTTAGTTTCATACATTTTAATCTCATTTCATTTATTTATTTATAATATTGTTTACATTTCATAATTGTCTTGGATCTACTGAGCTTTCCATAGGATCGGTTCTGTTCCTTTTTCAAAATTGTAAAATAAAGGTTTTGTTAAATTGTTTGTGCATAACTTAATTAATATCCATTAGCTATGCTTTTGCCATTTTATGATGTCAAATGAAGAGTGTTCATGTTTTATGGGGACTTTCCATAGACATAATGATTTGTATAGTGTACAAACTGTATATTATTTCCCTAACACTAACTCTACCCATAATCCTCACTTAGTATGAATCACTTATAGTGTTTTTAAAATGTTTTCCCTCATGGGGACCAAAAAAAGGTCCCCACAAGGATTTCAGATATAGTCATCTTTATGTGGACATTTTTTCCCCCATAACAGTATACCTGAACCACACACACGTTTTACGGGGACATTTCTTAGACGTAATAGTTAATGTACAAACTGTATATTCTATCCCCCTACATCACAGAAAACTTTATGAATTTTTCGATTTTCAAAATAATATAATTATGTATGATTTATAAGCTTGTTTCCTCATGGGGACCAAAAAAAAATCCCCGTAAGGTCAAAATTGACTGGTATTACTATACTTGTGGGGACATTTGGTCCCAACAACGTAGGGAATACCAGGACACACACACACACACACACACAAACAAACAGAAAAATTGTTATTATTAAGATTTAAAATATCTGCTTTTGTTTTAATATATGTAAAACTATATATTTATTCCTGATGGCAAAGCTAAATTTTTTTAGTAGCCATTACATTTGATGCAAAATAACAAAAGCAACATTATGAATACTTCACTGTCACTTTTGATCAATGTAATGGATCCTTGCTTAATAAACAAATCAATGTCTTGCTTTATAATAGAATTTTACAAGTCTCATCGCTTGAAAAAAAAAAGATAAATCTATAGAGGGAGAAAGAGCTAGAGGTAAACATGGAATTCTGTGAGGGTGGAAGAGCCAGATTTGTCAGTAGCACTTGCATCTTGACTTTCTCACTTGTGTGAAATTGCTTTGTGACACACTAGGGAAATTTCTTTAAGCCCATAGTGGACAAAAGGATGAGATTTCATAACTGAAGAAGTGGCACTTTTGAACATGACGGAAGTGGAATAGTCAGCAGCATGCTTTATTCGTTTATTTATTTTATTTCTCGGTGAGGATCAGGATTTGGCACGTCTCCTCAATATCATGAATCTCACCATACAAGTTCTCCACTGTAACATCCAAGGCTTTCATTACAACATATCAACACTTATCCTCGCCAGACATGTTTTAGTGTAACCTGTCAAAGTCGAGTTGCATAATTTATCCCCAGTTTATATTTTCAAATATCGCAACCGTACACAACTAAATCAAGTATCTCAGGGTAGAAGTTTGTTTGTAACTGCCGTCAGTTCTGAATATATCAGCCACATTGCCAATAACACTCACAGTCATTTGACTTTTTGTGTCAAGGCCAGACGCAAGTGGGTTTACCTTGGTGAATTCGGATGGACCCCTGTGTCTGTTCTCAAATTTCATTAAATATAATGATTGTGTTCCCTTTCCTTAGTCGTTATGAGACAAAATTTGACTATGCTACATAGCCTAGTTAACTGTACAATAACAGAAACAGTACAACCATTGCATAAATCATGCAGACTACTTTACAGTTCATTGTTTAATGCATTATTTGCACTGCTGTTGCTGTATTTGCATCTCCTTAAAGTCTGTTAACAGGTGCTTATACAGCCTATGTCAAGGATGTGGTTGGTGAGTAATTGTGTGTGTGTGGGATTGGGATGTTAAGTATCACACCAATGAATCTGTAACTGGGGTTCAGTCTCTGTGTTTATTTTGCATAGACATCATACTTGTTTAGATTATTGTTAGCCAAGCCCATATAGCATGAATTAAAAGCAGAATGCAACACTGCTTTGGAAAGTTGTATTGTGACTGTGAAATGAATATATTAAAGGTGAGACAATACCCAATTTACACTACCATTCAACAATACCCAATTTACACTATACCATGCAAATGTTTGGGGTCAGGATTATTATTTTTTTCTAAGAAAGTACTACTTGTATTACTATGCAAGCATGCATTAAATAGATTAAAAATGTCAGTAAATATTTTTTTATAATAAGTTTTCTATTTCAATTAAACACTTTTTGTTTTGCTGTCATGAAACATTTTGAACATTATATTCATTAAAGAATCTTGAAAATAATCATAGTTTCCACATAATTTAAGCATAACATTGATAATAATACAGAATTAGCATATACACTATAAGTATAACATATATAATAGCTTTGACATCACATAAATAAATTGCATTTAAAATACAAAACAGTTCTTTTAAGTTATAATTTCACAATATTACTGTTTTTTACTGTATTTTTGATCAAATAAATGCAGCCTTGGTGAGCATAAGAGACTGCTTTAAAAAAAAATAAAAAATAAAATATATATATATATATATATATATACAGTATATATTTAAATAACACCCCTAAACATTTGAACAGTACTGTGCAACTGAAATATGATAATATTCATTGAGTCATGATTATTTTCTGTGTGACAAATTAATCTTTCTTTTCAAACTATTAGTATGTTCCGGTTGACTGTATGGACCAGCTGTCAATTTGGATGGACTAGAGCTACTCTGGCCTTTACTGTATGTGGCCTTTGTCACTTCTCAGTCCACAAATTTGATCCAGATTGAACCTAGTTGAGCAGCACAGAATACCAAAAATAAAGAAATAAAAAATCTCAGTCAGTTTATTCACTTGCCCGTGCTGGTTATGGCTACCTGGCCTCTCTGTCTCACAGTATAGAGATTTCAAATCTCAACGTTTCATTTGCTGATTTAAATTTGAGGTGTCGCTCTCTCTGTGTTTCTTTCTCTCTTGTTCTTTCAACTTTTAATTGCACATTAGTCTAAAAATACTTTTTTAGACCAAAGGGGGAAAAGTAAAAGTCTTAATCATGACTATGTGGCATTATTATTGCCTAAAATCTGCTTTTCATCCAACATTAAAAAGGTTTGAATACACAGCATTAAATGTAGTTTCTGCTTTGCGGAATGTTTCTCATACAGACAACATATACTGAAGTGTGTCCTTTTTGTCTGCAGATTATCCCTGCAGACACCAGTGACAATCCTGAGGGATGATACTGTCAGTTAAAAGTAGCACATCACAGTAGCACATCTTTGAAAATGCCCTCACCACAGCAGAAAGCCTAAATGTTTGAGGTGGGATAATTATGACTGTGCGTGACTCAGCAGATTGTATCATAGCAAGGGCTTAATAGGCTGGTAAACCGCTTTTGGAGGAACTGCAAGCATGTTCCTGCATGAGATGAGTCATAGTTCATTAAGTGGTAATGAGCAGGGCTGTAAGCCATGCCACTGTCTAGATGGAAGACAGCAGCTGAATACTGCTGTCAGTGTTATATGGACACTACTGTAAGGCCGTCTAATTCGATCCAATGGCGGTATTCGATTAGAGGTTAAGGTCTCACGTGTTCCGTCTTTTCTCAAGGCAAAGTATTTTGGGTTAAATGCAATACATTTTATCTTATGTATTAACTCGTTATTTCATCTGACTCCATAAATGAAAAGGTTTTTCAATGATATCTGTGCGTTATTAAATCTACGTGAATGTTTGACTATTCCTTTTAACTCTATGAAAATAAAGTCAAAGTCTGTTAGAATAATCAAATATAACAATTTATTATGTCAGGTAAATGTATTATTAGTTCAAAAGATAATCAATACAAAACATCAAATGTTCTGGAACAAAGAGGAGATGAACCTGACATTATAAATAGGCTACGTGAAGCTGAGAGTCTCGCGACCTCCAGCCTAACGGGCTGATCTGAGATACAGAAAAGGCCCTGATCCTTCCGCTGCATTTCATTATATACCAGACCTCATTTCATATGTAAATATGAGTTCACAGTGGAAATTTACTGTTCAGCATATTCAAATTTTCAGCATCTGTTAGTAGCATCTATTAGTCTTCAGTGTCACATTCTAATATGCTGAGTTGGTGCTCAAGTAAAATTTTCTGCTTAATATTTTTGTAGAAACGTGATACGTGTTACTTTGACGAATAGAAAGTTCAAAAGAACAGCATTTATTTGAAATATATTTTTTGGTAATAATGTCAAAGTCTTTACTGTCACTTTTGATAAATGTAATGCATCCTTGCTGAATACAAGTATTTTTTTTTTCTTCCTTTCTTTTTTTTTTTTTTAGTTCAATGCAGGATTCGCAAACCACTTGCTCTTACAAGATGGTGTTCAAAATACTTAGTTTTGAGTTTGATATTGTGTAGGTCTCCTGCTAACTGGTTAACTCACATTATAACTGTCTTACTGAAATGCTAGAGCTCGGCTAACATTGCATGCATGCACATACAGTTTCCACGTATTCACCGCAATAAATACTCAGTAAATACATTAGTACAATAAAAAACATTTGTTGATGGACATGCACTTTTTAATGCTGATGGTGAGGAATTATAGTTGCAACATCTCATAATGTACCTCAAACTAAGTAGCGTATCCCTGAGAAACGTCCTGCTTGAGTTGTCCTTGCGATGGAGGTTCGGGTTCGAGAGGTTCATCGCACTCACGCTCCCATTGATATGGTGAAATCGAAGTCATTGTTCGTTACTGTTTTTAGTTTAGGGTGTAGGAAGCCTCAGGACATGCAGAGCTGACGTTGTTGTGGCACTGGGTTAGTTTTTGTTTTCAACACGCGCGCTGTACGCGCTAAACCAATCACAACAGACTGAGCCATCTGGCCAATCAGAGCAGAGTAGCTCACGGAAAGGATGGATTAAGAGTGATTGATTCATCTTACGAGTCGTTTGGGAATCATTGAAAATGTGGTGATGTGCAAATGTACATTATGAGGAAAAACTTTTTCTTTTTTTTTTTTTACCTTTGATGCATGTAAACCTGTTGTAGGAGACTCCAAAACAACATTAGGAAACTTTAAAATAGCATAATAGGGGCACTTTAAATCTTGCTGGCCCAAAATCTTACTGATTGATGGATTGATGGATGGATGGATGGATTGATTGAAACCATATAGAGTGACAATGGAAACAATACTCATGTACAAAAAATGAAGTATTCAAAAACTCTTATATTTTCAGTTTATGTGCATACTGTTATCAAGAAAGAAAGAAAGAAATGGTGAAAGAAAGGAAGGAAGAGAAAGAAACCCAAGACCTGTAATTCACAGACTATTTACAGGAGGGGTGAAATGTTTTAAATAGTATTAAAGGTACATGACCTTTGGCCCTCTGCATGCATTTTGCAGAAGAACATAGTTTTGGTTGTGCTTCAGCTCTGCATGACTGTGCGAAATAAATATTGTTATCCTACTGGTTATAAAACATTCACTACTGGGCTCAAGAGATGGAAGTTTAGATGGAAAGGATCTCAAGCTGTCTAACTGAAGACGTTAGCTTACCCATTAATAGACACAGTACTTCCTTGAAAATATACTCCAGCACAGCACTTCAACAACCATAATGAAGTGGCCCTTCACAATAGATAATGCTTTACAATAAACTCTGTTGGAGAGCTACATATGGCAATTTATCTGTTCAATAAAATACCTTACTCACATGTTGAGTAATAAAAAAAACATCTCCGCGTCGCATTTACAACATTTCAAATTCAGTTTTTGCCATCTCCAAAAAGCCAAGAAAATGTTAATTTATTTCGAGCACTGTTGCGTTCACTTTTTGCCAGCAGACTCTCCTCTGTAAGGTGTTTTTTTTTTTTTTAAACGAGTGATTCTCCGGAAGTTTGAGATTTAGCTTATCAATGTCAACCTTTCTCACTCGTTGTGACAACTAACGTATACCACTCCCACACTATACTCATGTGAAAGTAGCCGGAGCAAATATAATATAAAATATAAACACTTAGTGTAATAGTGAATCAGGGTCAAGACAAAAACACGCTTTGAAAGAAGGATTGATAAGGTATTGACTCATTGTTTAAATTGTGATAATTTTGAACAAAATAAGTTACATGATGTACCTTTAAACTGACCTCTAATATGTTCATGAAGGGAGATTATGAGAAATGATGTGTATACTGGAATCAGTAGTGTCCGTAGTGGTGTTTGTGTCTGTTTATGTCTGTGCAGGACTCTCATTCTCCCACCCCCACCACAACAACTTAAAAACCCTGTCAGTGGCTGGAGAATTGAGATCATGATTGGTAAATGACTCTTGTGTGATTGGGTGTCAGGCTGATAAACAGCCTCTGGGAATTACAGCCACATCCAAATCAATTTCCGCAAAACTGACAAATATTGCCGTGCCAGATGTTTCCAATGGCCCCTCCACACATGGCGCCAGTGTGTATCTCCATTAGATAAAGTGACTCCAGCATCTGTGGCCATTATGAGAATGAAGTATCAGCCAGTCATGGCCTTTTAGTCACATAGCTTTAATTGGTCACCCCTGTTTTTGTCTTGTGCAAGTCTATGAAAAGATAGATTGAAATTAATTGGTGTATAATTAACATTATGTGTGGGCTGTGTGACCAGAATATGCTATCATGGTAGGAGTCATTTTAAATCACATAGTTCTTTTTTTTCCCAATTAAATATATTAAATAACCATGTGACGATGATTATTTTTAAATAATCTTGCAAATTAAATAATTTACAAATGAAAGATACTTTCTCTAATTTCATTATTTTATCTTTTTTATGGTGTGTTGGACGAAAAGCAAACTATAAGTTTATTCAGAGCAAATGAATGATATATGGCATCAGAATAGGTTAGAGGTCCTTTTACAAAACCTTTTGCAAAATTAGACAAGTTCCAAGTAGTAACATTTTAGTCAAGTTGTCTTTCTGTGTTAGCTTTTGAGCAAAATGTTTAAGTTGCATTGAATTGTTATTATTATTTATTTCCTCCTTTTTAAATTGTTTTGCTTTATTTTTACACTTTTTGCTTGCTTCTGTTTTTATCGGTCTTGTTTTATTTATTTTGTTTATATGCATTTTATGTATCCAAATAGTATTAATAGTATGTGTGTGTGTGTGTACTGTATATGTATGTGTGTGTGTATATATAATATATATATATATATATATATATATATATATATATATATATATATACTGTATATATAAGTATAGATATTTGACATTTCTATCTATGTATATATCACCATACCTCCCAGTCCTAATTAACATTTAACACCTTAAAGGGGTCATATAATGGTACATGCACTTTTACAAGTTGATTGTACTGAAATGTGTGTTGGCAGTGCCTGTACACAACCATCATAAACATCCATCCAGTGTTTTTGTTTTAATCTCCTTATATGTTTTCCCCTGTCTCAAATCGAGCCGTTCGACCGTGTGACGTCACACAGTCGGACGCCCCCCCCCCCCACGATTGTTGATTGACAGCATTTTAACACAGACCCGCACTGAGCGAGCTGTCAATGACATCATAGTCCGCTATTGTTGATACGCTGGAGCAGAATGGCGTCTAAGCGATTGTGGTGTTCTGTTCTTGGGTGTAATAACGAACACAGCAGTCATTTTCATGTTCCTAAATCTGAACGCAGTGGCTGAGTTTTGTTTTCGAAGGGAATATTCCCCACGATCAACGTCAATGCGTTCATGTTTGCGCGAATCATTTCATACCAGACTGCCTTATAAACGAGGGTAAGTATGAGCTTGTTTTGCTAAGAAGCTGCTCCTGAAAAAAGAATCGGTACCAACTATTTATGTTCCCTCTGCACCTCCAGAAGAAGTAAGTGTAAAATTTTATTAACCTAAATATTAATCTTTGCAAATCCCGAAAAAAAAAACGTTTTTTATGACCATTAGTTGTAACGTCAATCTGTCAATGAACTATACATCAGTAAACACATAGCGTTCGTATCTCACTACTCTACCCTGCTGCCAGTGCATACAAAAATAGATCAAAGTGACATTATGTTAACCAACCATTCAGAAACGTCCTGTTCGAGCCTTAATTGTCAAACTTCTTTGCGGCCGTCATCTTGTTCCGGGTCCGACTCCGGTTCAAATTGATACGGTTGCACAGATGTGTCATCAGAGACTCCCGCTGCCATTCTTTCTCCAAAATATACCCTCAACCAGAGCCGGCCCGAGCCTTTTGGGGGCCCTAAGCAGAATTTGATTTGGGGGCCCCCTCCCACTACACGGAGTCACATGTGCTTGACGATTATTGACACAAATATCACGCAATAATGATACATTATAAATGAATACAGTGAGGTTATGTAGCCTATTAATACAAAATAAATACTTAATAAAAAATAGATAGCCTATTTAAATAAAAAAGTTTTAACTTTTACTTTACTCTTTTTCTAACTCTTTGAAACTTCTTAAAACAAACTGTCTCAAAACATATCAAATAATTTATTTGCTGAAATAATGACAAAACTGAGAAATCAACATAATAAGAGGGTGCAACAATGACAATTATTGTTGAAAACTGTAAAAATATTATTATTTCTCAACTGTCTCAATACATTGTAAGTTTTTTTTTTGTGATTATTATTGTAACAGACTTGGTTGGATTGTACATGACAGAATCCAACAAAGTATGTTACTATAATACCGGTAATGATGTACTGGCGCTCGTTGTATGTGCGTATGCAATGTATTTTTCCCCTCGGGGCTTGCCGTAGATAGGAATGGTCTGCACAAAACATACCGTAAATAATCATGCAAATATAGTTTTATCTTGCTCTTTTTTTCTCCTCCTCTGGCCTTTCCTTCTTTCTATTTTCGGCACCAGAGGGATACGTCCTTTTTTGTTACATGGCTTAACATTACCGTGACTATACGCAGTTGCGCACGAATTGTCTATGCATGCGCGAGGTGTCTAGATTATGTGCATGACGCACGTCATTCATTCATTCATTCATTCATTCATTCATTCATTCATTCATGTTTGTCACTTGTTTAAGTCATCTAAAAAAATATTTTTCGGTTTTTCGACTCGATTGGGGGGCCCCCTGGTGGCCAAGGGGCCCCAAGCAGCCGCTTAGTTCGCTTATGCCTCGGGCCGGCCCTGCCCTCAACTGTTGTCAAGGGAACACTCCACATGTGATGTGTCAAAACGCCAGCAGAACAGAGGGGCGGAGTGAGCAAAGCTCATTATCATTTAAAGGCATATGCACTGAAACGGCGTGCTGAAAACAGAGCTGTTTTTGACCAGGTAAAATTTGTGTTTTCTTAAAATACTAATGAGAATTTTTTAATAAAAGTGTACAAAGTTTTCATTTAGACCCTAAACATTCATATTAACTTGTACAAAAATGGCATTATATTACCCCTTTAACTAAAGGGTTAGTTCACCCAAAAATGAAAATTAAGTCATTAATTACTCACCCCCATGCTGTACCAACCCCGTAAGACCTTCGTTCATCTTCGGAACACAAATGAAGATATTTTTTATTAAATCTGAGAGGTTTTAGATTTAATCTAGAGAGTTTTAGAGAGGTTTTAGAGAGGTTTTTATTTTTGATTAAATCTGAGAGGCAGTGGCTCAACTATAAGTTTATCAAGCGACGAGACTACTTTTTGTGCGGAAAAAAACACATAAATAACGACTTTATTCGACTATTCCATTACTTCCTTGTGGGCCTTGAGACGAGAGTTGAAGAGATTTCCAGAACGCATGCGCGAGAACTGAGAAGAGGACGTTCTTCTTCTACTACTTCTTGTTCAGTTCTTGCGCATGCGTCGTGGAAATCTCTTGAACTCTCGTCTCAGGTCCACAAGGAAGTAATGGAATAGTCGAATAAAGTCGTTATTTATGTGGGGTTTTTTCGCACAAAAATTATTCTCGTCGCTTGATAAACTTATAGTTGAGCCACTGTGGGCACATGGAATATTTAAACATTTTCTTTAATGACTTTCTGGGCCGTCAAGTTTCATTCCCTCAGGCAGCCTATGTAGCTCAGATTTAATCAAAAATATCTTCATTTGTGTTCCGAAGATGAACGAAGGTCTTACGGGGTTGGTACCATGGGGGTGAGTAATTAATGACTTAATTTTCATTTTTGGGTGAACTAACCCTTTAACTAATACCCTAACACCTAATTAACTAATTAACACCTAATTAAAATACTCATCTTGTGAGATAAACCTTTCAACGGTGAAAATCTCTCCACGAGTAACACTAGTACATGTCTGTGAGTGATATGCAAAATACAGTTACAATTATTTATAATTACTGTACAAGCCTGCAAGCATGTCAAACTACAAGAGTTTTCATAGAAATTCAGAAAGTGATCGTTCTTTCAAAAACTTGACGTATTCTCCCAGTGTGCGCTGTATAGCCGCTGTCAGTGTATAGTGAGTTTCTGATACATCTTACGAGAGACTTAAAGGCTAGGAGAAGGAATTCAGCTAGTGATTTGTGTGGCCCCTCAAAATCCCAGCCCATTGCTCACACACACTAGGATGGTGAATTAGCTGTCATCAAGTGTAGCTGACTGTGAAGCAACGCGCACGCACACACGCTCCCCACTCAGCGATAACAAATCATTTTAAACCCTGTATTATGACTATTACTTTTCCCCCATTTCATGGCTGTCTGTCTTCGAGCTTAAGCTGTCTTCCCATTCCCTTCCACACTCTGAGCACTCGGCTTCGCTCCACGCCCCGTCCCTCAGGAGCCTCTCAGACAGCTTTTTACCTCTGGGGAAAACAAAGACTTGACTGACTGCTTTAACTTGCTGTTTGAAGGCAGACTAAATGCCTTAACTCAGTCTCAGGTCTTCATGCGTTTCTCCATTAGTTGGACAGAGGAGTTATGCTGAGAAATAGTGTGGGAGTTATTTTGAAAGGCTCATTACATGCAGATCACTTCTTTGCTCAACGATGGTGGTTTATGTGTACATATGTAGAGTGTGATGGATGGGGTTGTGCCATATGTGCACAAGTGAATGCATTTATACATGTGTATGCATTCAGACAGGAGGAACACAGTGAGTTGAGCATCAGTGTGTGCTCATTTCCATATTTCTCTCGGTCTCTCCCCCTGTCATGAAGCCAAGCAAGAAGGACATTAGTGCTTCTCTCTCTCTCTCTCTCTCTCTCTCTCTCTCTCTCTCTCTCTCTCTCTCTCTCTCTCTCTCTCTCTCTCTCTCTCTCTCTCTCTCTCTCTCTCTCTCTCTCTCTCTCTCTCTCTCTCTCTCTCTCTCTGTCTCTCTCTCTCTCTCTCTCTCTCTCTCTCTCTCTCTCTCTCTCTCTCTCTCTCTCTCTCTCTGGTGCATGCTGGAAGTGTGGAGTGTGTAGGTGGGAGCTGATTTGAAATTTCTTTGTTTTCATTTAGTCTTTTGCATTCTACTGCACATATTTAATATATCACAGGTTCTCAGCTGGTGGGTCGCGACCCCAAAAATGGCTCGCAGGATAGTTATGATAGGGTCACAGACAGCAGGGAAAGAAAACAATGCTGAATGCAAAATATTAAATGCAACTAACCATTTAATCGTGCATGGATAGGGTAGCATAATAAATA
Organism: Rhinichthys klamathensis goyatoka; assembly: GCF_029890125.1. Classification (NCBI taxonomy): domain Eukaryota; kingdom Metazoa; phylum Chordata; class Actinopteri; order Cypriniformes; family Leuciscidae; genus Rhinichthys; species Rhinichthys klamathensis. Next base: position 1,484,677 of record NW_026606877.1, read on the forward strand.
GTCTTTAAAAAGAAGGGGGAAACACTTTCTATATTTTTGTTGTTGAAGACTCTACAGTAGATTCACCTGTTGGTAATACACCAATATTATTAGTATTTAGTACATTATTTGTTTTATGTGTAAGACTGGAAGACTGCTGTTGCTTATGTATTTTCCTAATTGCCATGTTCATGTAAATAAACAAGTAATTAAGCAAACAAATGAATTCATAAAAAATATATATATTTTTAAATGTATTATCCATATAATTGAGCTTAGGGTAATATACATAAAAATTAGTGTTTTGGGCCATTCTGTTGAATTGTCAATGATAAACACTATTTGTTCCATGTGTTATGGTAAAGCATACTTCTGCTGTTGCTTATGCAATTATGAAATTGAAATGTTAATAAATAAATACATATATAATTGTTAAATAAGTAAATTAATTCATTGATATATTATATGATATAATATAATATAATATAATATTAACTATGCTTGTTGTTGGGTAATATTAATAAATGTTAGTGTTTTGGGGATATTTTGTTGTGAATTGTGTAGTGTGTTTGGTTACCACCTCATGTCCAATTAAAATTCTAGGTCCTGAAGTAAAAGCAGCTTAGAATCAGTGTTTTACATGATCTTTTCTTAGATCCCCCCTCCCCCTCCCCCTCCCCCTCCCCTTCCCCTCCCCTCCCACCAAATAGGTTATGGTTAAACCTGTTTCCTTTGTTCCCCACTTTCCTGCTCTTCATTTGTTTCCATGGTTACTGATTTAGTTGCACACCTGTTTCTAGTTTGCTTAGTTAACCTGTATATAGCCCTCAGTTTTAGAAGATCTTGTTGTTATCATAGGCATGTCAATCCTATTCATAAGTTTGAGTCTGACTGCTCTGATCAGATTTTGCGTGGTTTATGTCACTTTCTCACGCCATGTAAAATGTAAACATATCAGACATTGTTATAGGAAACATGCTGAAAGAAACAAGGTTGTGTTGTTGCAAAAAACAAGTGGATGTCATAGCTAATATGTATTCACTGGTGAAAATGTTACTTTTACCTTCTCCACAGTGCAACATATTTATTTCATTTTCTTTCTTACTTTTGTCCACGTTTTTTTCTTAACATATGATTTATCTGATGACAAAAATAATGCATCAGTGTCTTGTAAGGGAATTTTTTTACACTTGCTGAATGACAGCAATGCAAACAATATAAAGAGGAAAGTATTTAAAAGATGGATAAATTGCCTAAAATATGGAAAAAATGCCTAAAAATGACACCATTACCTGTCTACATCAGATACATCTAGGTAACCTGGAAATGTCTTACATTTCCTATAGTTAAATTAGGAGCATTACAAATTAGTAGGTAAGTGAGTAGCATAACTACTTTTAGTTTTTTTCCTCCAGAACATTGGTTACCGAAAGCTGTAGATTTGTGATCCATTGTGCTTGCAGTTTAACTGTGTGGCGTATTAGAAAAAGATCGCTTTGATATTCTACAGGCTAGCTACAAAACTAAGAAACTTAGTTACATGGCCTACTTTAAAACCAGAGGCCTGTAGCTATTCAATGAGCTCAAAATACTAAAATATAAAAATGCATCTCAAGTAAAATCAGTGGGGTCCTGGAAGGATCTTTCATATTATACGCGACAAAAAAAAAAAAAAAATCTGTATGGTGATTTTGTTTTCAATGAGGAACATGTATTTTCTTAGGTCAGCTTTATTGTTTTGCAGTAGAGCCTTACTTTAAAGATAAACTGCAAAGCTATGTGGATATGCATTTGATATTACAGCTTTAGTTTGTCAAACATAAAACGTTCAAAGACTCGAGTCTCGAAGGATGTTTTTAAGTGTGTGGATATATGACAAAGCTTAATCAGCCATTATTTCCCTATAGCATGGAAAGGTTTTTCTTTCTTTTCTTGGGCTTCCTAGGAATGTATAATGGAACAAGGCATGGTTTTAACAGCCAGCTACGTACTTCAGGAAGGGTGGCTATGAAAGGAAGAACTGGGAGTGTCTAGTGAAAACAGTCTTTGGCAGGTTGTCTAAATGGAAATACTGGCTGTAGGGCTTACACGACTAGCTACTGGTCTGGAAGAGCTGTTGACTAGTCTGCTAGCCATTGTTTACCTTATATAAATTACTTTTATCTTGCATTATAAGCAATCTTTGTGTGAGAGCAGTGATGTCTGAATGTCAGAGAAACGAATGGGTCTATATCTCCATTACCAGATTCATGCCACTTGCACTGTCATAAACAGTGCAAAAACAGGCCTGTCCCACTCATTTATGGTTTCGGTCAGCCTTTGGCCAACACTTGATTGGTTTCAGGGATGTAGGCAAGAATTTAGGCTTGTGTGTCAATGCTCTAAATGAACTCCTTGCCTGGTGTACTGTGTGTGTGTGCGAAGTGCAGCTCCACTTTATTTTCGCTTCTGCGTAATTACAAATTCACATGACCATTACAGGTCATTATACAAAACTAATGCAATGCCGCTACACAGGAACAGTTTATGTTTAGAGGATTTTGTGAACTGTTTTTTTTTTTTATCGAATTGTGATTTTCCTTATAACAATTGAAATTTAAGCAATTATTTAATAAAATTGCAGCCTTTGTGATTTTATAAGCTATACCGCGGTTGCAGTTTTATTTAGATGAATCATGCAGCCATATGCTGAAGTTATGTGACCCACATGAATTAAACAGTCTGTGTAAATATGCTTCTGTCTCTCTGCAGTCCAAAAATGGATTTTGTTGATTTAATTTCAGGCCAGGAATCTTTGCTGGCAAAAAGAAAAGACTCAGCCATTCTGGCAATATTAAGCACCCACAGTTCTCGTCCTGCACCTCAGGACACCGAATCAGTCTTCCAAAGCTTCTCTGCTCTTGAACTCTTATCTTTGAGGCTGGCTTCTCCTCTTCACATCTTCAGTCTATTACCTAGTCCCACTTATTCCATGACATCCAGTAGTCATCATTGGCCCATGAGACCGAGGAGTGTAAGGCATCTCTCTCTGCACTATCCATCGCTAGCTTCATTTCACAGTTGCACAACTCAGACATAAATCACAAAGAAATATGAATGATCTGACCAGAGCTGTGATTGCACTCAATATATAGCATTCTGTGGAATACAGATCACCAGCGGCCTTGACTATTACAGGCCACTGTGACATCATCATCACTGCAAGAAAAGTTCCATTGAAAAATTCCGTGACTAGAGTCAATCTAGTCTTGTTAGAAACTCTCTTTGTGTAGAAATAAAATGCTTAACACTACAATTTATGGTTTGACTAAACTTATCATCTTTAGAAGGTTCCCTTGTTTCAGTTTTTACTGTTACATGCATGCAAGCTTTTCATCTGATTTTCATGATTTGTAACATCCAATTATGAGAACGTTTCAAGATGTAATTTTGTCAAATTATGTAGAAGACATTGACATATAGAGGTTTTTGTATAGGTTCATGCAAATGATACATAGACCCACCAAAAAATAGGAAGAAAATTCTATGCCACATGTGTGTGTGCAGAACAGTGTTAAGGTGTTGTCACATTTACCATTGCTCAGTGAAATTCTGCAGGCGAAATCAAGTCATTTCAATCAGAATAAATGGGAATAGGAATACTTCGTCTAAGAGCGTAAAAGTTGCCCATGCAGATTTTGCTCATGTTTAAATTGGTCACGCCAATTCGCAGTGCTGACCAACAGAAAGCTGCTTGTTTTGAAAGTTACTTCTGTGTGAACAGTGCTTTATACATTGCAATGATATTGATAATGGAAAATGCCTCAATCTATTGCCAGGGAAATGCTGCTGAAATATGACTGCATTTTAAAGCAGTAAAAGGAGAAGTGGCAACCTAATTTAGCAGAATTATGGAATATATGTATTATTAAAAACAGCTTTTTTCTGGTGAGGATTTTCAGTGACTCTTACTGCAAGTTACATCGTTATCATTCAAGGATTCGTACAGAAACATTAATTCATTCAGAGACAAAGGATTGTGTGTTTTGCTCTGTGCTTGATTCTGCTTCTTTGTTTGGAACTATTTTCTTTGGCAATGTTGTTTAAAAAATGTGCGTTTCTCAATATTAAAGCAACAGTAAACGACAATGATGATCTTATGCGATCCAATCAATTACCGATCAACAAAATCAAGTACCGCCCTACTTTTTTTCTTGTTCGAAATGCTGTTTCATTTGGATATACAACACAAAAAGAAAGAAAAGAATAACGCAACTTCCATTTCATGCAGCACACAATCATGCTTCATTGTTAAGCCAATAACTTCTCAGAAACGGCCCAACCAATCATTGCTAGTTCTAACGTGACGTTTATAACGCAGTGTTGTAAGTAACGGAAATTGGACACAAATTTGGACACTACAGCAGATGCTGAATCCATAGGTTCGACAAACAAGAGGGTTGTTGAGGCTGTACGAATCTTTGAGGGTGTCTGAGTTTACTTTGCGAGTACTAAAATTACTAAAACCAAACCTACAACTGAAATAAAAATAAATTCAAACTATATAAAAATACATAAAAAATAATAATAATGACAAAAGCACATAACAAAACTACTTAAACTGAAAAATCATGAAAACTGAAAAATATGAAAAACTAATTCAAATTTTTATTAAATACTATAATAGGATAACTATTAAGCTAAATAAACAATACTAAAATAAAGCTGTAAAGAAGACTGTTTCTGTCTCTCTCTTTATCTCTGAATCTGTTCTTTCTCACCTTTACTCAGATTAACCTACAGAGGAGGATGCGGGTCACAGGAGTGATAACCCAAGGAGCCAAACGCATCGGGAGCCCAGAATATGTTAAGTCGTACAAAGTGGCCTACAGTGATGACGGGAAGACCTGGAGGACGTACAAAGTCAAGGGCACGGAGGAAGATATAGTGAGACATTTTTTTTTTATTAGCGAAAAAGAGCCACATCAGTCACTCAGCATGTGCTTTTGCTTCCCTCTATGCCATATGCATTTTCTGTCTAGATTTTTAGGGGATAAATGAGAGTTGTCAGGGCCTCAGAGGACATATGGTGTCCATCCTCTCAGATGCCGTCTTTTTATTATTAGACAGTGTCCAGATCTCCTCTAATAACTTTGAGGAGTTGCCATTTTGATCATGTTTTGTTTTGTTTGGATTTTAGCCATTATATCATATTGTATTATATTATGTATTCTTTCTCTAAACAACAGTGATAATTCCATCAAAATATGTACATACCAAATTGTTATCAGTATTCTCTTTTACATAATATTTTGCATACTTATAGGGTAGCGACCCTTTAAGACACCCTTCATTTTCATTTCCAAAAATGAAAAATGTCTTAATTTACTCACCCTTATTTAATTTCAAACCTGTATGACTTTCTTTTTTCTGTGGAACATAAAATAAGATATTCTGAAGATTGTTGGTAATTAAATAATTTTGGTTCCCATCGATTTTCAATATATAGACAAAAAAGTGCAATGGAAGTCGATGGAAATTATATATGTTCCACAGAAAAAAGAAAGCCATGCAGGCTTGGAACGACATAAGGGTGAGTAAATGATGACAACATTTTCAATTTGGGTGAACTAACCCATTAATTTTGTTTGGTCAATTATTTATTGTGGCGAGACCGGTGCGTCTCACAGGTGTCGCTCATTACCACTCACGCCACCGGCCTCGTCCTGCTCGCCACATACGGACGACTGCTGGCCACATAAACAAAACACAACATAAGTTCAGGCCTGTTCCTCACTCGATCTGCACTGTCGTCGCTCCTCCTTTATGCTTCTTCTCCTCCGTGAGAGATGCGAGACCGGTGCGTCTCACAGGTGTCGCATATTACCACTCACGCCACTGGCCTCGCTCCGCTCTCACGTCACTCGGCCTCGACCTGCTAGCCACATTTATTTTATTTATTTTTTCATTTGTCCAGAACCTAAGGTTTCTTTAAACACTATCTTGCAAGCACTGATATTTCCTGTGATAAATGCAAACCTAGTCCAGTTTAATCTAGTTTCGACCATTTTACCTCAAACATTTTTCTCCCTACGTTCTCCTTCCAGATTTTCCGTGGAAATATTGATAACAACACTCCATTTGCCAACTCCTTCACCCCTCCTATCGAGGCTCAGTATGTGCGGATCTATCCGCAGGTGTGCAGGAGACACTGCACTCTTCGCATGGAGCTCCTGGGTTGTGAGCTCACGGGTGAGTCACCTCAGTAGACAGAATACATCATTCTGAGAGCACATCCAAAGGGGACTTTAAAACGGTGTTATACTTCTGAAACATTGTCCAGACTGTCAATAAAATGCAACACAACAGGGTTGAAGTCAGTTGTGTTTTCTCTAACCCAGTTCAGGGGACTTATTTTATAGGGATCTGAATGATCGGAGGGCTCAACAATAAGGATTTCTTCTGTTGGTTCACTTGTGCCAGTAGTTCGGATTGATATTTAATATTATTTTTAGTACTTTAGTATTTAATAGAACAATAGGTTTAATAGGTTTTAAATTTAAATAATAGCTAGAAATCATTCAGCTACAATATAACTTTATGTCAGCTATAAGTTCATAAACACACTTTTTCTTGAAAAGGATTGCATATAGTTGCTTTCAAGACTATCACAAGACATTTGATTTCAACAAAACCTCATCTGTGTATTTATTCAGATAGGTAACTACTTGATAATATATTTAAAATTCCAGCAATGCTCAAAACATGAAAACCAACCAAAGGCATAAAAACACATATTCATGATCAATATGAACATAAGATGCAAGAACACAGTGCTGGCCCAAAAATAAAAGTTGAATTAACTGTCCTGAATCTCTTTCACATTGGCCTTAAGCCATCCTTATTGTTGAGCCCTGAAAAGGCATGCAAGTTCATAATATAATTCATATTATTTTCAAGCTCAGTATCTGGGCATTATATGCTCTTTTTTTTAACTACACTCACCTTAAGGATTATTAGGAACACCATACTAATACTGTGTTTGACCCCCTTTCGCCTTCAGAACTGCCTTAATTCTACGTGGCATTGATTCAACAAGGTGCTGAAAGCATTCTTTAGAAATGTTGGCCCATATTGATAGGATAGCATCTTGCTATCCTATCAATATGGAGATTTGATGGAGTTGATGGAGATTTGTGGGATGCACATCCAGGGCACGAAGCCATTTTAGTACAGTGAACTCATTGTCATGTTCAAGAAACCAATTTGAAATGATTCGAGCTTTGTGACATGGTGCATTATCCTGCTGGAAGTAGCCATCAGAGGATGGGTACATGGTGGCCATAAAGGGATGGACATGGTCAGAAACAATGCTCAGGTAGGCCGTGGCATTTAAACGATGCCCAATTGGCACTAAGGGGCCTAAAGTGTGCCAAGAAAACATCCCCCACACCATTACACCACCACCAGCAGCCTGCACAGTGGTAACAAGGCATGATGGATCCATGTTCTCATTCTGTTTACGCCAGATTCTGACTCTACCATCTGAATGTCTCAACAGAAATCGAGACTCATCAGACCAGGCAACATTTTTCCACTCTTCAACTGTCCAATTTTGGTGAGCTCTTGCAAATTGTAGCCTCTTTTTCCTATTTGTAGTGGAGATGAGTGGTACCCGGTGGGGTCTTCTGCTGTTGTAGCCCATCCACCTCAAGGTTGTGCGTGTCGTGGCTTCACAAATGCTTTGCTGCATACCTCGGTTGTAACGAGTGGTTATTTCAGTCAAAGTTGCTCTTCTATCAGCTTGAATCAGTTGGCCCATTCTCCTTTGACCTCTAGCATCAACAAGGCATTTTCGCCTAGGACTGCCGCATACTGGATGTTTTTCCCTTTTCACACCATTCTTTGTAAACCCTAGAAATGGTTGTGCGTGAAAATCCCAGTAACTAAGCAGATTGTGAAATACTCAGACCAGCCCGTCTGGCACCAACAACCATGCCACGCTCAAAATTGCTTAAATCACCTTTCTTTCCCATTCTGACATTCAGTTTGGAGTTCAGGAGATTGTCTTGACCAGGACCACACCCCTAAATGGATTGAAGCAACTGCCATGTGATTGGTTGATTAGATAATTGCTTCAATGAGAACTTGAACAGGTGTTCCTAATAATCCTTTAGGTGAGTGTATTTAACAACATTAAAAACCACAATGACCAATGTGCTGTGAAATATGTCTAAGGACAATCAATCAATAAAATAATAATAAATAAAAAAACAGATTTCAAACATAAAACAAGAGCAACAGCCACACAATAAATCCACTATTATTAAAAGAGGAAATTAATTTGTTTAAATATTTGTTTTAAAAGTATGTAGGGATAGTCCTAATAAAACCGTTAGGCTGTTTCCAGAGTTTTAATTTCTGCCTAGCCCGGGGAACCTTTAGCGGTCCCTGATCGAATGACCTTAAAGAAGTACAGAGATGTGAACAGATAGTAAGTTAGAGAGTAATGCAGGTGCTAATCCATTCAAGGATTTAAAAACAGGTAGCAACACTATGCAATCTATTTTGTAGTTAATTGGAAGCCAATAAAAAAATAAATTAAAACTGGTTAGAGGCATGACAGCGGCATTGTATACCTGTTATTCTTGAATTTGTTATTTTTAGCTAAACAATACATAAATGGTAGTTTACCTGCATACCTTGCTAAAACAATATCGAGAATGGCTGATCATTAAACACTAACCTGCATACATTAGCTTGTTCCAGCATGGAAGTTGATTTTTGGTGTATGACATGCCTTTGAATTCTTCAGGGTGTTCAGAGCCAATGGGCATGAAGTCTGGCCATGTTCAGGACTACCAGATCACAGCCTCCAGCATCTTCAGAACTCTTAACATGGACATGTTCACCTGGGAGCCTGGGAAAGCAAGACTGGATAAACAAGGGAAGGTTAATGCCTGGACGTCTGGACACAGTGATCAGTCCCAGTGGCTCCAGGTAGGGTTTATTATAATGTCCTTATATGCGTACGAACAGTGTATGTTATTGGCGCTGATTCTACAGAACTCAACAGAATATCTGCAAATGACTGCATGAGTTGTAATGAAAAGATCACTGCAGCTCAGGGTGTAGTCTATAAAACAAGATGATCCCTAATACAGAACCTAAACAAAGCCTTATCATGAAGACAATATCATTGCTATTTAGCTCCCAGATTCAAAGTTTCAACAAAACCCCAGTTATCCCTTCTCCCTAGAGAATCTTCTTCCTGCTTGCTCAGTCACTGTTCATTAAGGTAACCGATCAGGCTTCAAGAGAGAGATAGTTGCCATCATTCAAGCCATGCATCTTGATACCACTGTCATCACTTCATATTTAAACATATTTCTTTTTAATCCTGGCTTTAAATCACTTGGTCAAATTTTATTTTAATTTAAATATGTAGTATTATAAATTACATCTGCTTATCATGAAACTCTTACAATTTTCTTTTTTCAATATAATGTATTCAAGTGATGGCAAAACGTCCCGGGTTACGTATGTAACCCTAGTTCCCCGAAGGGACGGACGCTGCGTGTAATCGCAGTGGGAACGCCCCAGCGTGACGCGTCTGAAGCATGAATGAAATCAGTCAATGGAGAGAATGAGCGTACGGCGAGTGACGTCATAGACCAGGAAGCTATAAATATCCCCTGAGCACACAACACGCCAGCTTAAAAGTTACTGAAGCAGCGACCCAAGGGGATGCCGAGAGTATGGCAGGACACGCAGCGTCCGTCCCTTCGGGGAACTAGGGTTACATACGTAACCCGGGACGTTCCCCTTCAGGGACTACCGCTGCGTGTAATCGCAGTGGGAACGCAATACCCACATCCCCATACGACCAAATCCCCGTCATGTGTCATAAGGAGACACAAACCGACGAGAGAACCTGAGCCCCTGGAGTGGAGCTAAGGTCAAGGGAATAAAATCTGACGAAAGTGTGCGGTGAGGACCAGCCTGCCGCATCACAAACGTCCTGAAGAGAAGCTCCTGAAAGAAGAGCTGTAGAGGCAGCCATACTCCTGGTGGAATGAGCCCTTACAGCCAAAGGTGAAGGCTGATGGGCCGAACCGTAAGCAAGCGAGATGGCCTCGACCACCCACTTGCTCATCCTTTGCTTAGATGCAGGACACCCTCTCTTAGGTGACCCAAAACAGACAAACAGTTGTTCCGATCTCCTCCACAGAGCAGCTCTGTGGACATACGCATCTAAAGCCCTAACAGGGCACAGCAAATTAAGTTTCCTCTGGTCTGACGTCAGAAAAGGCGGAGGACAGAAAGCCTGCAGAACTATAGGTCTAACCAAAGTGGTCGGCACCTTAGGAACATAACCTGGTCTCGGACAGAGAAAGGCCTTAACCATACCAGGAGCAAATTCCAGGCACGAGGGAGCCACCGAAAGTGCTTGAATATCACCAATCCTTTTTAGAGATGAGATAGCAAGAAGAAGGATAGTCTTAAGAGTAAGAAACTTTTCCGAAACTTCCTCGATGGGCTCGAAAGGAGCAAGGGAGAGACCTTCTAAGACGATGGCCAGATCCCAAGCTGGTACCCTTGTGCGAACTGCAGGCCTCAGCCTCAGGGTGCCACGAAGGAAGCGAGATATAAGTGGGTGTTTCCCGAGGGAACCTCCACTTGAAGGGGCGTGGTAAGCAGCTAAGGCCGCCACATACACCTTCAGTGTGGAGTGGGATAACCCTGTGGAGAGACGGTCCTGCAGGAAATCCAGCACTGTACCAACCGGGCAATTAACTGGGTCCTGCTGGCGCTCTCCACACCAAGAGGTGAAAAGTTTCCACCTCGCGGCATATAACTTCCTCGTGGAGGGAGCTCTGGATTGGAGGATGGTCTCAACGACCTCAGCCGAGAGACCAGAATCTATGAGCTGGGCCCCCTCAGAGGCCAAGCCCACAGCCTCCATAGCTCTGGACGGGGGTGAAGGATCGACCCACTCGCCTGAGAGAGCATATCTCTCCTGATCGGTATCTCTAGGGGAGAGCCGTCGAGGAGAGACACTAGGTCCGAAAACCACACTCGGGCCGGCCAGAACGGGGCTATAAGCAGGAGACTGAGCCCGTCCCGGCGAACCCTCTCCAGAACTCCTGGGAGCAGAGCGATCGGGGGAAAAGCGTACAGGCGTGACCTCGGCCACGGATGTACCATAGCATCCAACCCCAGTGGGGCTGGCTGGCTGAGAGAGAACCACAGTGGACAGTGTGATGTCTCTCGGGACGCAAATAGGTCTACCTCGGCACGACCGAAATGTCCCCATAGGAGCTCCACCACCTCGGGGTGAAGACTCCACTCCCCGGGCCTCGGCCCCTGCCTCGACAGGATGTCTGCCCCCTGATTCAAATACCACAAGAACATGGTGGCCTCTTAGGTCCGGGAGGAAATGTTTCAGGGCCTGAAACACTGCCAACATCTCTAGACAATTTATGTGCCATTGACGGTGATGGTCCTCCCACAGACCCTGAGCCGGGCGACCACTCATGATCGCCCCCCAACCCGTGAGAGAGGCATCTGTCGTTAGCATCACGCGACGACAAGGAGCTCCCAACACAGGGCGTTGGGACAGAAACCAAGGATCTTTCCACATAACCAGGGCGCGATGACACCGTCGCGAACTCATGATCATGCGAAGCGGATTTCCCCTCGGGGAGAATCCCCTGGTTCTGAGCCACCACTGTAACGGTCTCATGTGCAGGAGGCCAAAAGGTATCACGTTGGACGCAGCCACCATGAGACCCAACAGTCTCTAGAACTGTTTTACAGTGGATGACCGGCCTAGCTTGACTTGATGTACTGCGGCGAGAATCGAAGCAACACGAGCAGGTGACAATTGTGCCTGCATCGTCGTCGAATCCCACACTACACCGAGAAAAGTGGTTCTCTGTAATGGAGAAAGAACACTCTTCTTGGCGTTGAGTCTCAACCCGAACCTCTTGATGTGAGCAAGAACGACATCTCGATGCCGAACCGCCTGATGTTCCGATTGAGCTAGAATTAACCAATCGTCTATATAGTTCAGAATACGGATGCCCTGCAGCCTGAGCGGAGCTATAGCTGCATCCATACACTTCGTGAACGTGCGGGGTGACAGTGCTAGGCCAAACGGAAGAACCCGATATTGGTACGCTTCGCCCCCGAAAGCGAACCTCAGGAACTTCCTGTGTTGAGGGAGGATAGATACATGAAAGTAAGCGTCCTTTAGATCTATCGTGACAAACCAGTCCTCGGATCTGATTTGTGACACGATCTGCTTGAGAGTGAGCATCTTGAACTTGAGCTTCCCTACAGTGTGATTTAAGACACGCAGATCTAGAATGGGACGCAGCCCTCCATCTTTTTTCGGAACGATGAAGTACCGGCTGTAGTATCCTAACTCCCTGCTGGGTGGAGGAACCCGTTCTATAGCCCCTTTTTGCAGCAGAGTTTTTACCTCCTGTTCTAATACCAGAGCCTGCTCGGGGCCTACCACAGTGGGCAGAACCCCTCTGAACCGAGGTGGACGCGTTCTGAACTGAATAGCGTACCCGTTCTTTATAATATTCAGGACCCACTGAGAAACATTGGGAAGCATTTCCCATTCCGCCAGGAACTCTACTAAGGGAACCAGCCTCTCGAGGCTGGCCTCTGGATGAACATCCCGAGTGACAGACACAGCGCCCTGTAACATACTGGCAGGAAACAGCTGGTCTGAACACTCCACAACCCTCCTCGGAGGGGGCGAGCGTCCCTCGGGAAATCGCTCGCCGAGTCTCTCTACGCCCTGTGTAGGCAGGGTTAGTAGAACAGACCCCTGAGGGCATCGGGAAAGACAGGGCACCGTGTTCTTGTGCGGTGAACTCAAGTCTCTCCCGATGGGGACCACCCTCAGAGTCCTGACGTTCAGCCCGTCAGGACTTTTTCGACGCGGCCTTCCTGGCGACAATGACTGTCCTCAGATCAGTCCTGCCCCGAGACGGCCGCGCCGGAGAGCGCCCCGCCTCGTCCCTCCAGTTTCCCTGCGGGGGGGCACGAGACGCGACACTCCGCTTCTGCTGTGCTCTTTTTGAAGAGGAAGAACTCGACGGCTGGGACTGCCCTTTTCGCTCAGCAGCCCCAGTGACACGTATTTTGAGAGGGATAAATTTAGAAAAAGCAGCCGCCTGTTTTTTCTCTTCCTGGAACCTCTCCGTGACCGAGTGAAGAGCGTCACCGAAGAGGCCCGCATGCGAAACAGGAGCATTTAAAAGGAGAGACTTATCTTTTTCCTTCATCGATGTCTGACTCAACCATAAGTGCCTTTCTGTGGCCACCATGGCTGCCATAGATCGACCAATAGATTTAGCGGACTCTCTGGTGGCACGCAGAGTGAGATCAGCAGTCTGCCTAAGTTCGCTAATCATATCAGCCGAAATTTCACCCCCCTCAGAAACATCTTTGAGCAGGTCGGCCTGATAAGCCTGCATAATAGCCATCGTATGCAAACACGCAGCCGCCTGCCCAGCCGCCGAGTAAGCCTTCCCCACCAGCACAGAGGTATTCTTTAGTGGTCTAGATGGAAGAGCCGGCGCTTTAAGTGAAACCGAAGAAGCAGGAGAGAGATAGCTCGCGAGCGTCTCCTCCGCCTTCGGCATCGTCACATAACCAGCAGATTTAGCACCAAAAATGTTACCATAAGCATTTGACTGATTCGTGTAAATTCTGCTAGAAACCGGTCTAACCCAGGTCTTTGAAACCTCAGCATGAAGGTCTGGGAAGAACGGTAAGCACCGGCGAGAAGGTTGAGGTCGTGCAGACAGAAATCTATCATCTAGTTTGCTTTTAATTTTAGAATCCTGTCTATCAGCTGGCCACTCGATACTGAGCCTTTCAACAGCCCGAGATAACACATCTATCAAACCTTCTTCATTTGCAGTATAATGTGTCACACTAGTTTCCTCTGATGCAAAACTTTCGACATCCAGATCCTCAGAACTGGATAATCTTAATTCAACATCATCATATGCCTCTACCTGGGCAGAAGTAACCGCCGCAGCGCGTGCTTCCGAAGCCGGGTGAGAGGCACCGGATCCCGCCGGAGAAAGCTGAGATAGGGCGGGGCCCGTCTCAACATCGCCGGTGAGATCCATCTGCGAACCCCAAGTCAAGCGCCGCCGCTCTGCCTCAACAGAAGCGGGACCCGAGCCTTGGGGAGCTCGCAGCAAACCACTCTCCTCGAAGAGCGATCGCCGCGAGCGCAGAGTTCTAAGAGGAAAGCGTTCGCAATGCTTACAGTCGACTCCCTCAAGAGCCGACTGGGCATGCTGAACACCCAAACAAGCCACACATAACTCGTGTGAATCCCCACCCGTGATGTATCGAGTACAGGGGGGAACACACTTCCTATACTGCTCGCTCATATTGTTTTTTTTATATATATATATATATAGTGATAAACTCCTGACAGAACAGACAAACACAATCGACAGATTCAGACACACGCACAGAGCTGCTGAAGTGACAAAAGCTGGCGTGTTGTGTGCTCAGGGGATATTTATAGCTTCCTGGTCTATGACGTCACTCGCCGTACGCTCATTCTCTCCATTGACTGATTTCATTCATGCTTCAGACGCGTCACGCTGGGGCGTTCCCACTGCGATTACACGCAGCGGTAGTCCCTGAAGGGGAACTAGATTTTTATTAGCCATTACTCTCGTGTCACATGATCCTTCAGAAATCATTATAATATGCAAAAATTGGATTTACAGTGTATAGTGGGGCATGTGTCACAGTATGCATTAAACAAGACTATTAAATACAATTTAAATATTACAATTATTATGGAAAAGAAAAAATAATTGGTACACTTTGCTAGTATCGGGTTTGACCCACTTTTGCCTTCACAACTGCCTTAATTCTTCGTGGCAATGATTCAACAAGGTGCTGAAAATATTCCTCAGAGATTTTGGCCCTTATTGTTATGATAGCATCACGCAGTTGCTGCAGATTTGTCAGCTGCACATCCATGATGCGAATCTCCAGTTCCACCACATTCCTCTATTCACCACAGTGCTCTATTGGTTTGAGATCTGGGACTGTGGAGGATATTTGAGTAAGTGAACTCAAAGTCATGTTCAAGAAACCAGTTTGAGACCATTTGAGCTTTGTGACATGGTGCGTTATCCTGCTGGAAGTGGCCATCAGAAGATGGGTACACTGTGGGCATAAAGGGATGGACATGGTCAGTAACAATACTCAGGCAGGCTGTGGCATTAATGATGCTCAGTTGGTACTAAGGGGCCCAAAGTGTGCCAAGAAAACATCCCCTACACCATTACACCCCCACCACCAGCCTGAACCACTGACAAGAGGCAGGATGGATCCATGCATCATGTTGTTTACGCCAAATTCAGACCCTACCATCTGAATGCCACAGCAGAAATCGAGACTTATCAGACAATGTAACATTTTTCCAATCCTCTATTGTCCAATTTTGGTGAGCCCGTGCAAATTATAGCCTCAATTTCCTGTTCTACAGCTGACAGGAGTGGCACCTGGTGTGTCTTCTGCTGCTGTAGCCCATCTGCTTCAAGGTTCAACGTGTTTTGTGTTCAGAGATGCTCTTCTGTAGACATTGGTTGTAAGGGTTATATGAGTTACTGTTGCCTTTCTATCAGCTTGAACCAATCTGGCCATTTTCATCTGGCATCAACAAGGCATTTTCACTCACAGAACTGCCGCTCACTGGATATTTTCTATTTTTTGGACCATTCTCTGTAAACCCTAGAGATGGTTGTGTGTTCAGCAGTTTCTGAAATATTCAGACCAGCCCGTCTGGCACCAACAACCATGCCACATTTTAAAGTCACCTAAATAATTTTTCTTCCCCATTCTGACGCTCAGTTTGAACTTCAGCAAATCGTCCTGACTATGGGCGTTTCTCAATACCAAGTACGCAAAGTTCGGACTTGCGTCCTCGGTAGTTTGTACTTGCCAAGTTTGACTTGGAGAACAGGAGGACGCAAGTCCGGTAATTCTGCAAATGGAACCGCAGTGTACTTGATAGCATCACTCAGCTCTCTCTGGCTACTCTGGTTATCTCTGTATGTATATTTAACCCTTTCACACGTAAGTTTAAAATATTCTAACTGACCCCCCAGCGTGAGTTTTTCAAGGCGCCCGTTATTTAGAACTTGTCACTTTAATGTTTTCATGGTGACGCGTCATTGCTTGTCACGTGACACAGCGCAACCACAACACAGCGCTGAATGAATGATGATCTGCTTTTATGTCATTTTTCCTTTTTTATTAAAAATATTCACAATGTATTAGCAATAGCATGAAACATTGATATTCCGATTGTCAAATATGTGCAAGTGGATGGGTTTTGTTGTTTAAACATCTTTATAACGATCGCGTTAGTTGAGCTGTATGCACAATGGGCGGCGCCATTTTAGTTTGTTTTACAGTTCAGAGAAACGGATCGGTTGGATTTACAACACGTCAATTCCTCCACTTCTCACGAAATACATGAAAGTAAGTGGCCGGTGAACTGGGAGAAGAATAGGGTCAAATGTAAAGCTACTTACACAATGTGTATCTGATATGAATAAAACGTGTCGTCTTATTATAATGGAAAGGATTATTATTGCCGCTTCCCTAGACATCAGTGTGTATTTTACAAACTCAAAATCATTGTTTTGCTAGTACTTATGTGTGTTTAAATGTCTGAAACCTAAAATAAACATTATGTAGTTGAAAACACTCAATAGTTGTGATATATGACAGCACTGAGGGTGTCTGTTTCTGGCTTAGCGCCTGCCAACGTGCGAAACCACGTTTGAATTTAGCAGTTGATCACGTGATGCACTGACCGTTCTAATCACACCGGTGTGATCGTACGCGTGAAAGGATTAAGGCAACAATAAAACGAAATATATTATAAACCACCACTCTGCCTCTTTTCATTAAAAATCTTAAACATACTAATAGCCACACAAATGTGGTTCAGGCAATAATAAAAAAATAAAATAAAAATATTAAACATATTAATATGTGGTCCGGGCAATATGTGCATTTCTCTGATTATCTTCACTGTAATAAAATGAAATATGACGTAAAACACAACCCTGTCTCTTTTTGTTAAATGTCAGTTTTAATGATCAATAATAGCCATTCTAAAAGTATAAGTAAAAGGTATAAGAAGCTATACAATATGAAATAAAGCAAACAATTCAGTCAAACATACAAAGTCAGCGCTCTAGAAGGCTATAACGGTAAAGGTAAATAGCCTAAATATAAAGTTATAAAACTTCATTTTGTACTCGGCAAAGTTAGTGTGAGATGCATTCTGGGATATCTGGCTTTCTCAAGTCCTACACAAGTCACCTCTAGATGCATCCTTGATAAAAGGGGTGGATCAAGAACACATCCAGGGATTTGAACTGTACTGATGATCTTCCACAAGTCCACAAGAACACAAATACAGACATGAACGCATATTGAGAAATGGCCCATGTCTACATGCCTAAATGCATTAAGTTGCTGTCATGTGATTGGGTGATTTGATATTTGCTTTAACGAGCAGTTGAACAGCTGTACCTAATAAAGGGGCCGGTGAGTGTACGTGATAATTCAAAATAGCAAAATGTTCAGGATAATTAGTCCTGCATTGATATAATTCTATTTGTTATTTTTGATAGACAGCTCTGTAATAGATGGGGCTGTGCTATTTTTCATAGGGCTTGGACTGTTGTTCATGAGATGCAGGGAATGTCATCACATCTGAATAATTTTCTAGCTCATGAGGTGCTAAAAGTGATTAATATCCTGAGATTACTGAATAAATGCTCCAGTGCAATCACAGAAATTGAGTGAGTGTGAGACAGTTGGGCACATTTCAAACATCTGTTGCCATGGTGAACTGTGAGCTTCTGCAGTGGTTACCCCAAACGAATAATCAATACCAGTGGCATCAGAGAATGACTTTAGGCTTAATAGATTAATGGAATTAATCAAGCTTAATGACAAATTAAGTATTCCAATTAATCAAGACAATTGCAGTGCTGCAGAGACAAGAATTACCTCACAAACTGCAGGAACGTCAGAGACATTTTGACCAAACGGAACACTGTGCTGTTCTAAACATAGACAGTAAAAGAAATGGACACAGCGACCCCATTGATTTCAACGGAGAAGACTGAAGCCCGATTATTGCACTTCCTGCCTGATGTCTGAGCGACTGCGCAGGCTCAAACTGAGCTTGACGACAGTCTGACATTTGTAAATCTTCTAGTAGCTGTGCCAAGACAAATCTGAATCAAATTCCTCAAAAATGTTGTTGAAATATTTTGTCCCGTTGCTTTTATGGACTTTTTATCTATGGGCTTCTCCCTTGACTTTATGCCTCCATGTCCCCCCGATTGCCTCATAGACAGTAAAAGATTGCCTGCGAGCATCTCCTCCTGTCTATACGGTAATGTCTCTATTGTGCGACAGAAAGTTGCGTGGTTATGACGCAATCTTTAGCCTATTTTTACAAAAACGGCTTCTACGGGGCCGTAACGTAAGATACAAAGTAATGGAGCCTTCTATACATTGTCGTGTTTCTTTAGAAATAAATAATGGACAAATTAAGTCTTTGGACGCCTCAGATGTAAAGTTATTCACTGTCAAAGTGACGGCAAAATTAATGGGAGTCAGTGGAATGCTAACAGCAGGTGAAGTTCTGCTACAATGGCGGCTCCCGTGAGGCTTCAACTTCCGGCTGATGGATTACCCCCTTGGTTCTAAATCACACTACATCAAGATCCCGAAGATGTCATCGTGTCTCAGCAGTGCACTTGCTTTTACATCCACTTTTAGATCAGAAGTCCTTTATTTCTACAGTATGTCCATTGATTTTGGTGAAAACAAAGCTGTTTTTACTTGCAGCCCTTTATTTCAATCTTTGTTAATGATCTTGGTATTTCCAGTCTGTTAAACGGTTTGGTCTCTGTGCGCTGACATGTTCAGTCAAGCAGCCATTTTACATGGCGCATGCTCATTTCAATATTGAGTAAGACTCCAAGTGAAAAGTTCATTTGCCTACATTCATTTAGCTGGATTAGGAACTGCATCAAATTGATGCAAATAAAGGATTATATTGCCAGGCAGTTTGTTTTAGTGAATTAAAATACAGGCGGGAGTCACAAACAACATTATCTTTTCCATCTGTCTCAAAGTTTCCTCCCATTAACCAATCAAAAAAACAAACCATACTGCTTTTCCAGGGACTTCTAAGGTCAAACAAACTACTCGCATTAAAATGTATATAAATCCCATTGACAGGTTTTGGAGCTGTTTGAATGAACCAATTACTCACCAGCCCTTCAAATACACTGCAAGTCAGCTCTTTTTCCTCTGTTTGGACATACTCCACAGCAAGAAGGCCTCTTGAAGTTTCGGTTGATTGCTTCCAAACATGCTGAGTCGACCAACATGCAGTGAGGAGACGGTCATCCTCCTCTTCTTACATCTGCCTGGGTCTATCTTTGGCTTTTCTCCCCGCAGATATTGAAAAATTGCCTTTTCGACTCGTTCCTCTCCCTTCTCTTCGTGTTTAATGAATCAATTTAGTGTCCTCATTTGTGGTTTCCTGTGTCTTCGCTCTACTCAAATAGAGATGTGACCTCAGTCCCGCACAGAGAACTTTTAACCTTCATCAGGTTAAAATGAGAAGAGAAGAGCTTAGATTCATTATGGTTCTTAAGCCTCCTCATTATGGACTGTGTGCATGGACAGTTTGAGAGATCTTTGCAGTGGTTTTCTTCAGCAAAGATGAGGACTAGAATTTGCAAGAAATTATATCAAAGTCAGCGTTTCTCCAACCGTCGCCAGGGGGTTTGTGGAAAACTTCTGAAATGAGAACAAAAAACCGTTCTGCGAATCCATGACAAGCTTTTTTAGCAGCCTGGGTTCTGGAAGGATATTCACATTAATTTCCTCTATTATAGACATTTCAAAATAACGTGTAAGCCCTGAACCAATCCATAGTTTCAAAATGAATCACATTACTACAACATAAACACATTTGAAAAAGATAGGAGTGTGCTTAAGATTGACCATTCATATAATCAAACCTCCAGTGATGATAGTATAAAACTGTTGATTCGTTTTTTATTCGTGGTTGCCCAGCTATCAGATTCTCAATTAGGTTTAGTTAACGCTTTGTACTCTATATAAAAGCATTTATAACCCTGCAGTGGCCTGGTATCTGTCTCAAGCTCTTCACACTGTTCAGACCACATTTATCATTACCCTCTAGAGGGGTCTTTCTTTTCATTAGAAAGACGTTATACTACCAAAGATGTGAAAGAAACTTGACTTTATATGTTAATTATAGCTGGAAAGTGTCATTTCACACACATTGCAAAATAATTTAATTAATTTTAAGTCGAGTCGAAATATATTAACGTCATGTTAGTTTTGTTAGAGGTCACATATGTCTTTTGAATGGTTCCTTTTGTACTGCAGCCTCACAAGAATTTTACTTTGTATTTCATTCTTACAAGCTGATTTCGTCAGACGGGATATATTCAGCTTTGGCAGGAATAAATTCCATTTTAAAATATATCAAAATAGAAAATCGTTAGTTTAAATTATAATAATATTTCACAATATTACTGTTTTTAGTTTACTTTTGATCAAATGCAGCCTTGGTGAGCATAAGATACTTATTTAAAAATTTTTAAAAATGGTAGTGACCCCAAACTTTTTGTGTAACTCTAGTGTAAATATCAGTAAAGAGGGTATATTGTGTTCTCATTTTAACTGCAATGTTTGTGGTTAACTCTTTATTTCTGACGTTTGTAGTAATGCTGTACCGTCTCAGTAAAGTATAACCAATCGTGGTATTCTGCTGCTTTCTTCACAACTTAACACTCAGAACCGGTCTGTTAGAAGGGAGATTGCACTGTGCAAATAGTGCACAGTGCACATTTTGTTAGCGACTTTACCTTCTTTGCATAATTCCTTTAGGGAATTGGGTGCTAAACCAGCACTGTCTGCATGTGCAAATAAACGTATAGTAGTCATCTGGAATAACTCATTAGCTAATTCCTCCCTTAATCTCTTAATCAGGGAATGTATTGTACCTCCACCTTTGTTTGAAAATTACAAACCTTTTAGCTTTCCCATTTTGTTCCTGGCAACTGACCAACCTGTTGGATTGTTCTGTGCGTTGACTGGTCTCCTTTGATTCTGCCGCAGGCGGTGTTTTAGTATTAGATATGAAGTCATTGTAGTCTTAGTGAGCAAGTGCTTGATATTCACTGTCCGTGAGGTTAACCTTGTCAACGAGTAAACCTAGAATGCATAAAGCGAGTCAAATTGACCTGGCATGCTGTGATTTAAAAAAATATATATTTTATCAATGAAAATATTATTTATTTGATATTAAATTAATTAATCATCCCTCATCAATGACATTTTAATATTTCTTGGTATCAATTACCCAAGAATGCATAAAGGAATTTTGACTGTCAAAACAGTATTTTTGGATACATTTTTGTCAATGTTTATTTTCTCGAAACTTTATGCATTTATGGACTTCATGCAATTTATGGATTACTTAATCTGTTGTGATTTTTTTGCTCTGAGCCAAGAATTTGCCTCAGACACCAACCCTGGATTTCAAATGCTTTGCTGTAAAGGTTTTTAGACCAATCAGACAGGTCCTCAAACACTGTGCTCTGGAATCCAGAAACCAGTATCACACTGGCAGACATGGGAATGGGATTAGAAGCTCATTCCCTTTTGGAGGATGCTTGAAGATGAGATGGTGAAATCTTCTGAAGCAAACAGTGAATATGCTGAGTTCCAGCTGGCAGAGGCTTATTAGTTAATTATGCACATTAACAGGCTAACCGCATAACACAGAGCCTGCCAGAGTGCACTTGGCTCTTTTTAGAACTTCCTTATTACAGAATCATCGCAGCAATGCAAACATATGCTAAATGTTATGCTGACCCTGCTGGTGCAGACACAGTTACTACAAAAACCACAGATGAAACCGCACTCAAGAAACAGTGTTTATTGCAAATTAGAAGTATTACATATAATTAGACATGTTAGAAATAATAATGTCAAAGTTAATGTGTCATTACAAGGAATACATTATGTTTATGCATAACTGTTCCCTTCTATTTTTATTATTATTATTATTATTATTATTATTATTTATCTCATGCATGTTCTGTTTTCATTTAGTTTTGTGTTGTCGTTCCTGGCAGCTTCTAAGTTGTTTGTTTGTCCTGTCTTCCTCTGTCCCCTGTCAGTTTGTCACCATGTTTACATTTTTATTTCAGTATTCAGTTCAGGTGTGTTTCGTTATTAATGATCTTTTTAGCTCCCTTGTTTGCCCATATATTTAAGCCATGTGTTTAGTCCTTTTCATGTGTCTGTCGAACAACATCTACTTTGGCCCGCCCTCAAGCGCTGTAGCTGGTTTGTGTTGTGTACATGTGGATAATATGCTGTTTTCATCTCTGCAAAAGCAAATTATCTTTGTAAAAGGGTGATGTGAAGAGTCAGTGGTTAAAATTACCACAGCGATACAACAACAGTATAACCCGTTGATGATTGCTTCTCAAATCTCCATGATGTCTAAATGGGATTTACAAAACGCTTATATGTTAAGTTAGGACAGTACCCACTTTATTTAGACCAACTTGCTCCTCAGAATCACAACCTGTAATTATAATTAATTATTGATGTGTATATTTTCTACCTAGTGTTCAAAATACGTAGTTTTGTGTTTTATATTGTGTAGGTCTCCAGCTAACCCGCTAACTCACGTTGTTTCTGTCTTACTGAAATACTTCAGCTAATCAGCTGTGGGCCACTATCACCTAAAATTGTGTCCATTAATGCAGATTATCTGTTGGTCTTACTACTTTGAGTAATGATAAAGGATGGAGCAAAATTTTTTTTACAAACTTTAATGTTACATCAGTCATTCACGTTAAACGCTGTTATTGATACAGTTATTAATACAGTTTCCACATGTGTACCGAAATAAATTAGAAATACACATCAATTTGTTAATGGACATACACTTTTTAATGCTAATTGACCCTTCACAGGGAGGTTGATTGACAGGCGATCTGACCAATCATAATCCACCATCCGCCGAATCCGCCATGTTTGTCCGACAAAGCAGTCAGGAGAGTTAGTAGATTAACATTGGAGGATTTGAACTTGAAAAACGGAGTGTACATGGTGGGGCGTGAGAGCGGCGTAGCTTGTCGGACATAGCAACAGTAACTAAAGGGGGCGGGTCTTTGCAAACTTAGTAGCATATCACTGAGAAACATCCTGCTCAAGTCGTCCTTGCTATGGAGGTACGGATTGAATAACTAGTTATTCCAATGTTTCATCATTGGACTCGGATTGATATGGTCAAATCAACGCCATCGTTGCGGTCTTTACAGTGTGTACAATCGCTGAGGACTGAGGATGGTAAATGGGCGTTTCGTTTTCTACACGCTCTGTAAACGGTAGACCAATCACAACAGACTGGGCCATCTGGCCAATCAGAGCAGAGTAGGCTCGCGGAAAGGAGAGATTTAGAGAGACTGAATCATTGGACGAGGCATTTGAGAATCATTGAAAAATGTTGTGATGTGCAATGTATATTATGAGAAAATGAAACGTTTTTTTGACTTTTGATGCAATGTAAACATGCCGTAGGTGTTGTGATGTCTGTCTGTGTTCCCGCTGTCTTTGTGCACTTGGTTCAGTCCTGTTCCCTGTTTTCCCGCTCCCCGTTATCTCTATTAGTCTTCCCAGGTGTCCCCGATTAACCACGCCCCCTTGTCATCTTGTTTAGCTTGTTTGCCCTTGTATTTAAGCCCTGTGTTTCAGTCCAGTCCTTGTGAGTTCTTGTTGTTGTAACCTTGATGTTGGTGGTTCTGTTCCTGAGTCTTGTGCCCTAGCCTGAGTCTTTATGTAGTTTGAGTTTATTGAATAAAGTGTGCTGCAATTGGATCCTGCTTCCACCTCATCATAACAGAAGAACTCACCAAACGATGGATCCAGCAGTTGTCCACAACCAGGTACTAAGAAGATTTCTAGCCTCTATGTTTCAGGATGGCCAGCTGATCGAGAAGTATGTGAGGGACTTTTTGAACTGCTGCCATCTGGGATCGCTTAATGACATTGAGCTCATGGACCTGTTCTGGAGCGGGCTGGATGCGGAAATCGCGCAACTGATGCCGGACGATTATACCGGTTGGACCTTAGAGGGATATATTGACCTGGCCCTTTACTTGGGGAGTTCGGCATCTACGGTGGGCTTGGCTGATGAAGCACCCTGCCAGTTCACAGTATCCCTGGAGCCTATCCACGTCCCGCCTGTCCAGCCAGAGCCTGTCCAGCCACTGGTCTCGTCCAGTCCCGAGCCCGTCGCCTGCTCGCCAAGGCCTGAACCAGTCACCTGCCTGCCAGAGACTGTTCTCGTCCCGTCTGCCCAGCCAGAGACTGTTCACCTTGCGTCTGCCAAGCCAGAGACTGTTCACGTCACGTCTGCCCAGCGAGAGACCGTTCACGTCACGTCTTCCCAGACAGAGACTGTTCACGCCACGCATGCGCCGCCTGAGCCCTCAGTGACCGCAACACTGGCCATTATGGCCACAGCCATGTGGTGTGTGTGGGCTGCGCACACACTTGCGCCAGAGCCCGCTGATCCTGCGCCAGAGCCCGCTGATCCTGCGCCAGAGCCCGCTGATCCTGCGCCAGGGGCCGTTGATCCTGCGCCAGAGCCCACTGATCCTGCGCCAGTCCTGTCCAGCCCAGAGTTTCCTTCGCCGCTGGTCCCGCTTAGCTCAGAGCCCTCTTCACGGCTGGTCCTGCCCAGCCTAAAGCCCTCTTCAAGGCTGGTCCTGCCCAGCCTAAAGCCCTTTTCACCCCTGGTCCTGCCTGTATCTCTTGAGCCGGGGTTCGGTCCTGAGCCGGTGCCTGCTCCAGGCTACGACCCCGTAGCTACCCCCAAGATTTTTTTTGGGGGGGGGCAGTAGGCCACCACCATGGCCACCCGAAGGGTCCTCTCCGCCGTGGACGCCCATGGGGTCTTCACCACCGTGGCCGCCCATGGGGTCTTCTCCACCGTGGCCGCCCGAGGGGTCTTCTCCACCGTGGCCCCGAGGGGTCTTCTCCACCGTGGCCGCCCGAGGGGTCTTCTCCACCGTGGCCGCCCGAAGGGTCTTCTCCACCGTGGCCGCCCGAAGGGTCCTCTCCGCCGTGGCCACCGGAAGGGTCCTCTCCGCCGTGGCCGCCCGAAGGGTCTTCTCCGCCGTGGCCGCCCGAGGGTCCGACAGCTCCGCCCTGGACACCCGAGGACCCACAGCCTGCTCCGCCGTGGCCACGCCCTCAGCTTGTTCAGTCGTGGACACGCCCACAGCCTGCTCCGCCGTGGCCACGCCCTCAGCCTGCTCTGTCATGGATACGCCCACAGCCTGCTCCGCCCTGGTCGCCTGCGCAGCCTGCTCCGCCCTGGTCGCCTGCGCAGCCTGCTCCGCCCTGGTCGCCTGTCCTGCCCACGTCCCATGGTCCTCCGTCCACGTTCCGAGGCCCAGGTCGGCCCTTACAAGACCCAGTTCCCGTTCCCTGCGCGGACCTGGCCCTCCGTCCCTCCCCCGGGACCGCCTCCACTCCACCGCCCTCCCGAATTGTCTTGTGTCCTGTTTTGTTGGGCGTCGGGAGCCGCCCATAGAGGGGGGGCTATGTTGTGATGTCTGTCTGTGTTCCCCCTGTCTTTGTGCACTTGGTTCAGTCCTGTTCCCTGTTTTCCCGCTCCCCGTTATCTCTATTAGTCTTCCCAGGTGTCCCCGATTAACCACGCCCCCTTGTCATCTTGTTTAGCTTGTTTGCCCTTGTATTTAAGCCCTGTGTTTCAGTCCAGTCCTTGTGAGTTCTTGTTGTTGTAACCTTGATGTTGGTGGTTCTGTTCCTGAGTCTTGTGCCCTAGCCTGAGTCTTTATGTAGTTTGAGTTTATTGAATAAAGTGTGCTGCAATTGGATCCTGCTTCCTCCTTGCTTCCACCTCATCATAACAGTAGGAGACCTCCAAAACTGAAATTAGGAACCTTTAAAATTGCAAAAGTTACAGACGTTTTGTAAAATAATTTGTAAAAATAATTATATTATACTTGGACATATTAATTTTAAATGTTTCAAAATATTTCAATATGGTATTTTATCTAGCTAGACTAAGCATGCCACATCTGGCAGATGGCATAATAAGTTTGCTGAGAATGGGTCATAATTGTTAAAATACAGCATAGATGCTTTCTATTATTTTGTAAATTGTTTTAATGCAGTTGGCTTTAAAATGCATAAATTCAATGCAAAGAAATTCCAATTTGCATAACACCGTAGTTTGTGTAGTTTATAATGCAGTGTTTTAGTACCTGGCTTTTTTGGCACTAACATGATGTTTATCAATAACATTACAGACAGTGTTCACAGCTGGATCATTTGTAGTAATGGTTCATGCATCACTTTTTGATGGATGAAAATACATTGGGAATTTTTTAATCTAAATAATGATTACTTGAGACCTCTGATGATTGCTTTGTTCAACTGTGAATATTACAGTTTTTCTGTGGTTTATTTTGCTAATCACGTTTCTTCACCTCACATGAAATACCCTTCAAATTGTTCAGCTGCCGATGCAAAAAATCACCTGCTTTCTCACTCCATGTATTCTCAACAGTCCAAGCACCTCATAAATAAAGCTAGTTGCAGCTTCTGACACTCTCTTTTTCATCTGATAGTCATGTGTTTTCTCAGTTAATTATCTCCTGTGCTGTGATAAATATGCCTGATGCTCTACATTTAATTAAGATCATCTCTATCGTTCTCTTCTCATATGTAGCTAGGAGAATTTCTGAAAATGTTATGTTCTCTACAAAGCAGCAGTGGAACAGCAGTGGACTGGCTTTTTAAATACATCACAGATTGCATAAATCAGTCTAGATGTCATTAGACTGAGCAATACGTGACATATTATTACGACATATGTCAATTATGTTAAGACAATTTATAAGGGAATTAATTTACTGATCTTAATTTAGTCAATTGCAAATGATTCACAGGCATCTTTTAATCGTTCATTGTAAAACATGTCATAATGTGTAGAGCTGCAAAAATAAGACTCGGGAAAATCTCAAAAAATTGCGATTAGTTTTTTTATCAGTATAGCCTTTGATAATTCTCATGAACACTCATGCATTCAAGTTTTTGTTGTGTGTGTTAATATTACAGTTTTCTTGGACGACACAACAGAAGAATATTGACAGTGTATTTACATTGCAGTGGATTTAGTGGAGCAAAGCAGGCGTTTTCAATTAATTCCTGTAGAAGCCGAGCTCATGGTGAATTGTGATATTGACAGCGGGTAAGAAAAAGCACGTAGAGCAGCCAAGAGCAACCAAATTTGGGAAATGCTCAACTGTATGCAAATGAAAAGCAAAAAACGTCGGACAGCATGTAGCCAAATGCTGTGAAAAGCTGGTAGTTACAAATATGCCGATTGTTCTGGAGTTTCTGCTGGATTTAGTGCACAAATCATATTGTTTACACACATTGCAGTTGTCTTAAGTTGTGATTAGACTGGCTGTGTTTGCAAAAGGTTGATAATTTGACACTGTATATTTACTTTATGCATTCTGGAACAAAGCTTGCATCTTTCCAACTGTATTCGTGTGTATATAACACTGGCCATGTGCTGAAAAAAAACGTACATTAAGCACAGTCAGTGGCACTGATCAGAGATTTGCTGCTGCAATATAAGTACACCAGAAGACAACATGTGTCTTAATGGCACTGTTTTACTGACACCACACAGATTTGAACCCAATCTAAAGAGACTAGTGATCTGTCTCCGCTTGAACAAATTGCTCAAATGGAGGAGCCTGGGCGTGGGACAGTAATTAGGAGTAATGCAAGATTGATTCGTACTCAGCGGCAATGCCTTGATTAATGTCAGGCTCTGTGCAAACAGAAACATGTGTTTGTGTTAATCAGAAGGTCTGGTATAATTGCTCTGTGTTTGGAGGGCTGTTTTGGTATGTAACCTGGTGGATGCTTCTGGCAATGAAAACGAGTTATCTTAGTCAATAGCACTGGGTGCATCTTGTCATGTCCACGGCTCAAAGCTGCTACTTACCCGTTGATTAAATTTCTGCTCTGTCGCAGTTGTTTATTATGAACGCACTTCAAAAATGGAATATGTCACCCACCCAAGACAACATATCTGAGAAAACTGCTGCCTTGGAAAAATGAGGGAATCGACATGACAGAAGTTGAGAGGAATTGTAATTGTCTCCTAGAGCAGTAATGACGACTAGCTAAATAAAGGCTGGGGCTACTGCTGTTTTGATTAAATGTCACACATGAAAAATGAAGCTCAACAAGCGGCCATCAGTGCTCATGGAAAGAAGGATCTGCAGTATGCCTCGGGATTTACCAATCAAAATGATCCACAAATATATTCTGGCACACCAAAATGTCTGAAACATGTTGGTAAGTGGCATACCACCCCCCGCCACCCGCCACCCCGGCTGGGTTGACGCGCATTGCTTCATCCTGAATGAAATAACTTTTTATTGTTATTTGACTTATTACCCAGCCTTGTAAGGGAATCAATAGAAACTCTACCTGAAGACATGTTATCTCATTCAACTAATTGTGAGTTGGAAACAACGTATTCACGATTCCAATAAAATTATTGAACAGACAAAAAAAGAAAAAACACGTTTTCATGATTCTTGCTTCCAATTCAGTGCGTAAATGAAATTGAACAGAGCTGTAAGTGAGCTCAGTGAGTCAAATCCGCTTTGAGCTTTGAGAAAATAAGCATGTATTTCACAATAAAAAGCAATATACTACACATTTCCCTTTAGTTTTTCAGTTATATAGCACTATTTCATGGTTGATTGTAATGGGTCGGTCACAGCATGCTATAATGCTATGACCACCAGACTGCATAATTTTCCATTGTCCCTGGTCATTTTTGCAAAGTAACAATACAATATTCAAGTTAAAGGTGAAGTAGAATTGTTGTGCCAGTGGCATCTCAGAATTGCAGACACACACAAAAAAACATTCTTAGATAAGCAGGTTGTCGCTTGCAAGAAGTTTGTATTTTGTATTGTTCCAACACTAGAGTCACATTGTACTTGTCAGAAGTTAGACTACAGATGGATTAAGTGTGGTGTTATTTGCATATTAAAAGGAGATGGGAAAAAGTATTTTAACAGTGAATATTATTCACTTTACCTTTAACACTACTGATTCCCTGTGAAGTTGTTTGCTGATAGAATGAGAATGCAACAGAATGCAACAGATGTCTATGTTCATGTGCCAAGAGAAGGTGCTTTCTTGTTTTAAAATGTGAGAGGTGTGCAGGTGTGAAAAGGTGAAGGGCAGGAACACTTTCAGATGCATCAAGGTATTTGTGTGGGCAGATGGTGATGATGTGCTCACCAGGGAAACAGCTATTTGTCCTGGGTTGGAAAAAAAAAGAACACTGGGTCTCATTTGCTATTAATTGCACATGTGAAAAATAATGTTCATACACACAAAAAAAATGAACACTGGGTCTCATTTGCTATTAATTGCACAAAAAAAAATGTTCATACACAGATTTCACACATATATTCAATTTGAATGCATGGTTAGTGAATGAGACCCATTATTCTTCATTCCAAGACCTTGAGTGGCTTTTATCTTCACCTTCAATTTTCTGGGTGTAGGTGTATTATTTAATGTATGTGACTGTTCTTCACTCCATTTCCATGCCATGTAAGCACTGAAGCGATGCTGATCAGTGTGTAAGTGTCACTTTTAGCTTGGGTCTTGGCTTGAACTGAACCTATTTAAATGTAGCATTGAAGACAATCTGTAGGGAAGCTTCAGCTTAGCCTGTTTTCAACAGTTGAGGTGTGTTTTTTCTTCTTTTTCTGGTGTTTTCGAACATCAAGTATGGTTGTTTACGTACTTTGGGGAGTTTCCACCCTCTCATCCAAAACTGAAAGTCATGTAAATGTTAACTCTGTGTTTGCGAACGATCTAAAAATTAACTAATCTAATTTGAGGGTGCTTCTAACCCACATCACTGACTATCTGTTAGATGAAGACCAATGAAACTTTCACTTTACCCAATTTGAGTTGATTTCCCAGAGTGTCAGCGTAAATTTGATTAGTTGATAAATGGTGTTACTTCAGGAAAAGATGAGATGCATCTAACTCTGCAATTCACTTAACATTCTTCAATCATTGCATCTATCTGCTTTAAATGCATTTTCACTTTGTCACTGTGCACTTCACTTGTGTCTTGGGCTGAGGGTCCTATTTACTAACTCCTATGTATTTCAGACCTGTTGGAAACTGCAGAAATTATCATATAGCCTGAGGCTTGAGTCTCTAGACTGTAAGCTCATAAATATTCATAATAATATAATGGAATATATATTACATTCTATTGAAATTATGTGGTTTTTCAGTTTAAACTATTCATAGAAAAATTCAATCCAAACACTATTTCAAACAAATGGATTGGGAAGTTGTTGTACAGTAAGAACAATTGAAGAATACAAAATATTCTGAATTCAGTTGAATTTGGATATGAATATAATTTTTGTAGAGTTGGAAATCTTTTCTTAATATCTAATAACTACATTATGTTCTGCTAATAACTCTCAGTTGGACTTTTAGAAATACAGCTAAATACTTAAGCATTTGTAGCACTAACCGTTCAATTTTCAAGCTCCGCAATGGCAGTTTTATCTGTAGCTCTATTGAGTTATTGAAAGGAAATATACATATTTCTTCAATCAGTGCTCTTCTACGCTCTGTGGCAACACAGCAAAACAAAATGACTGATGCATGACCTGATAAATATCTAAGCTTCTATCCTGCCCTTTCACAGATGAACAAGACTGATTCCCAACACGTCTACTGAGCTGCATTTGTCACCTTAAGAATGTCCTTAGCTCTTAACTGGATTTGAAGCATGGATGGCTAAAGATATTGATATCATCCAGGGAGTAAACTTTTTAAATGATCTATATCTATGCTAGAATGGATGAATGCAGTGGTGGATTTTTGGATATCTGATATCTTGAGCCTCTACAATACAAGAGCGGTCACATTCAACTCGCATGCAGATGTTCTCCAAAAAATCTCAAAAAGGTGATTTTTCTGTGAAAAGTAATTGTGTGTGTGTGTGTGTGTGTGTGTGTGTGTGTGTGTGTGTGTGTGTGTGTGTGTGTGTGTGTGTGTGTGTGTGTGTGTGTGTGTGTGTGTGTGCGTGTGTGTGTGCGTGTGTGTGTGTGTTTGTGTGTGTGTGTGTGTGTGTGTGTCAAGCTCTTAGATGAGGTTTGGCTGTGTGAATTATGCATGCAGAGCAAGTGCACTCTGAATTGAGAAGCTGTCAAGTCTGTTCGAATCTGGACGATTGCTATGAATTCGAGATGCTTTTACTCGTAAAAATGTGTCTTTTTTTCCCTCTACCTCTCTTCTCTCATTTTCTCTCAACCGGAGGTATTTCATTTTCCAGGTCTGATTTGTATGCAGTTTGTTAAGCAGTGGAACTAATTAATGTAATGGGATGAAAAGAAGCGATTTAAGTGCGAATCTGTACAGACGAGGAATGATTCAGACTTGAAGGAACTGAGTAGAGCAATAAAATATTCACCACAAGGGACTAATTTGCTTTTAGTTTTGTCTGTTTTGCTCACACTCACTTTCTTGTTGTTCTCTTATCAAGCTAACAGATTAGATCTATTTTGGTATATTCCTGAATCCAACATAGATGACAGATGCAGTGATGAAATTGTTACATGTCTGAATGAAACTAGTACCAAATCAAATAAGTCTGTAATATCTGCAGAAAGCTTTTATCATTCCAATTCATTTCAATGGCAGTTACTCACCTGGTTCAGGGTTTGCTGATGCTTGATGTGCTGTCTTAAAAACAGATTTGCTAACTAACTGTGAAGGCTTTGGTATATGACAGCATTATGTTGTAACCCTTAAATACATACCTCGGGTCTTTAATGACCCTGGACGTCATTCACTACCCTCCTCTTCATTCATTTTTTTTTTTTTAAAGTTAGACACCAACCTTCTTAGTATTCCTCAATTAATTCATTATAAACAATATAACAAGAAAAAAGAAAAAGAAAAAATCTCATTATTATTTTTTTTTTTATTGTATAGGGTTGCTAACACTATACTTGCTAATAAACTTTCAGTGATCAAAATAATGATTTTGAGATTGTGAATATGAGCCAGATGCTGAATGTACTGGGAGATGAGCTCTGATGAGGACAGTGCTGATGGTATAAAACATCTGCTCAAACTGAACCCTTCCAAGCTCCAAAAGGTAACAAAATATGCTTTATTTAATGTTACCCTAATTTCAGGAGAGTTTTATAGTATCACGACAGGTCCATCCGTTAGATATAGTTCTGGGTCGCTAAAGACCCAATATGTAAAAATTATTGGCTAAACATTCATGCATTTAACTGTTTAGCAATAAGTTTACCATAAGTTTCCCAAAAGTCTTCTGATGTCCTGTCACCTTGTTCAGCAAAAACCTCTATTTGATTCCTACGAAGGGGACCAAAGGGAGAAGTTCTGGAACTGAATGTACATTGTGTAAAAAAAAAAAAAAAAAATCACCAGACTAAAATCAATTTGGAAATATATATATAAAAAAATGCAGAATATGACAGATAAAATCCTGTGGGGTCCACAGTAGCCTATACAGTTGTTTTAGTAGTAAATGGCAAATACTTCAGTTGCACAGTTTAGAGGTTTTCTTCAGCTACAGTGCCCCCTTAGCATCAGACATGGATGTCATGCTCCATCAGATTGTGTTGGTGTCCTTGTGTTACAGGTTTCAAACAAGTATATTTTACAGAAAAGATGGAAAATGAAAACCAATGATTGGTTTTGATTTTGATTCTATCCCAAATGTTTTTAATAGTTATTATTGAAAATGCAATTGCGCTTATTCTAGCACTACCTAGTGTCAGAAGAATGTGTGTGCAGAGGGTGAGATTTTAGGGAAGGAAATAAAAGTGAAGAATAAGAAAATCTGAACAAATGCAGCCCAGCTTCATTTTTTTACCTGTTTTAATTCCAGACTGAACATTATAAGGGGAAAAATAAATCAATAAAAGGTAATCACATTTCTGTTTCTACTTATAACCACGTCTTGAGGACACCTCAGGTGTTGTGTGCACAGTACAAGGACTGCTGTCTACTTTATTGAATATTATGTTCTTGTCAAGCATACATACCTCATGTCTTCACCCCCTCTTTTATCTTTTTATCCGACTCTCTCAAGTAGGCATGAAAGTGGGTCAGAGAATTCAAGGAATTATAAATTAAAAGGGTTTTCAACATGGAACTAATTTAGTTTAGCAACCGGGATGCTAATATCGCAACTGTGTGACCATAATGAAGTCTGTTTAATTTAGTATTATTTCATGTGCAACAAAATGTAATTTATTTATAGTTGAGTACTTCCATGTAAACTGGCAGGGCTACACAAAGTGTAATATGCCAGATGACTGTGTGTTGATAATAAATAGCAACACTTTCTAGTGTCTTATTAGAATGAAGGGACTATAAAATACATCAAGACTAAAAGGTGTCTTCTGAATCTAGATCTGCCTTAAGGAAAAATACTGTAAATTAATGTCAATTTTGATGTTACATTTTGCCAGAAGCAGATCCTCAGTCAGCCTTTCCTGAAAAACTTCAAACCTTCTGTCTGTGTGAATGTTAGACACATTGGGGTGAATACAGTATTGTTGCCCCAATTTTGTGTGCAGTATGTTAGCACAAAAATACATTTATTCAAAAACTTGCTGCAATTTAACCAGGCTCTATTTCCTGTATTAGTTATTGTCATTCTGTTCAGCACAAACACACCTTTCTATGTTCATTAGGTTTATATTGAGCCTTATTCACAAAATTCAGTGCAATAGGCTTTATGCACAGCTGCACTACTTCCTGAACTTCAGCCAGCTCCTTGTTTCCTGTCTGACATTATTGGACAAACTGATTAATCCAGGTGTGCCTGACCAGTAACAAATACCAGACACACCTGGGTTAATCAGTTTGTCCAATAATGTCAGACAGGAAACAAGGAGCTGGCTGAAGTTCAGGAAGTAGTGAAGCTGTGGCATAAAGCCAATTTGGCTGGTGCAATTAACATGGGGCTTTTGCCAATTACAGAAATGGTGGCATTGGCTCACTTAATGATAGAGAAGAGCATTATAATCAGTCATATGTCTAGCTCATACTTCTAGCATGGTGTAGACAAGCATACTTTTGGCATTTTAAAAAGAAAATTTAGGTGATTAATAGGCAAGTTTACGGCATTACCTGATTTGCCCAAAATTCTCGCAAATTCTTCAAGCATTAAGCATGTGCAAATAACCAGCGCTCAATTCATTCTTAACAAATTTCCGCATTTCGCCGGAAAAACGTTATACTTTATCTGCATTCTGAGTGGTTAGGAGATTTTGAGCTTTTGGGATTTTAGGAACAAGATTTTGGGAACAAGTCTCTTTCATACATGAATATGCAGAGACCCTAAATGTTTTCTAAATGTACAATATCAAAATCCTCTCAAATTTGTAAATGGGGATTTTGGAAACAGATTAAATGCAAATAATTATAATAATTTTCAAGAAACACAAACAGTTTACTTATATTTTGTTTTAAAACATAAAATTAGTCTTGAAATAATGTATCGACATATATGAGAAATTTAAATTGAATGCTTTCTATGACATTTATTTTATATTTTAGGGACGGAATAATTATTTTCTGGTTCAAGTTAAGCATAAAAGGCATTGATATTTTGTCCAGTGCAGATGTTAATTTTAGGTAGGAATATGGTGGGTAATTAAACACATTGCATAGATAGATAGATAGATAGATAGATAGATAGATAGATAGATAGATAGATAGACAGACAGACAGACAGACAGACAGAGACAGACAGACAGACAGACAGACAGACAGACAGACAGACAGACAGACAGACAGACAGACAGACAGACAGACAGACAGATAGATAGATAGATAGACAGACAGATAGATAGATAGACAGACAGACAGACAGACAGACAGACAGACAGACAGACAGACAGACAGACAGATAGATAGATAGATAGATAGATAGATAGATAGATAGATAGATAGATAGATAGATAGATAGATAGATAGATAGATAGATAGATAGATAGATGGAATGGAAGCCTACATGAGTCTATATTGAACAGTCTTGGCTCATTGGTCCTCTTGTGTGCCTTCATAAGTCTGATTGGCTGGCAAATATAACTTGTAGATGGATTGTTTTCTGAATAAAAAGTCCTAAAATGTACACAACTTTAAAATAGCATACAAAATAAACATCGCAATGTAAATAAGTTGTCACAGAATAAGAATATGTGATTAACTTTCAATTTGAATTTTGACAAAAATGTCAGATAGAACCACTGATCTGTATAAATGTCTCTCTATAGATCAGTGGATATAACCTTATAATTCCAAGGTGACCAATTTATTATCATTTAAAACAGTTCACAAGCTAACACACCAGAATTCATTTTCTGACATTGAAGACATGGCAATTACTGCCTCAACGTCAAGGTCCTCCTTTATTCAGACGGACTGGCTTGATTCGTTGGTCTGAGAGAGATTAGCTTTGGGTTGAAGCTTCTGTGTGAAATAATGGACATGCAGGTGTGTCATGTACTTCCATTCATTCAGGCCATGAATCTATAATTACAAAATAATGTATTATTTCCCTAGAGAATGTATGTGTGTTGACTGAGTGTAATTAAAGAGAAGTCAAGTGAATTTTTTTTTCTCTCTCTCTCTCTTATAATAAAAGACCCACTGTAGTTTCTCCAGTGACCTTTGTGCAGAAGCTTAGAGTTAGTCACACGGATTCACCACGATGACCAACAGAAAGCTGCTTGGTTTAAGTCTGTTTGAGCTGTGCTTATAATACATTGACATGGACAGTGGACAAATTTAGCTAATATGACCGCACCTTATGTCTTGAGAAATTAAGTTTTGAGGCTCCTCTCCTGAAGTGCCATGGGTCTATATGAGTGTTTTTGTTTCTTAACCAACACTATCTTAACACTCTCTCCCTGTACAAAAGAGCTGCCTTCTCCTTTTTGTTTTGTGGTGTAGTTCAAACCATTTGTGACAACAATTCAATAATAATGACTTAAAACTTTGAACGAGACTGCTGCAGCCCGATGTCAAGATAAACCATTCAAATCTCTAACAAGTCTACTTTTTAGGTAATTATATACCATCAGCTCACAAAGCACAACATAATTTACATTAGTTGGTCAAGTTATCTGAAAGACGGAATTTAGCATTGCAAATAAACATTTAAAAGTACATATTTAGGTTTCTTTACAAATTAGATTACATAAAGCACAACAAAATGGTTATTCTTTCAAAAAAAATCTCAATAAATACATGCGCATAAAATATGAACAAAATGCAATTATCACATATTGCTGTGGCTAGCAATCACAATTCTGCTGAGCTGAAATAAAAGGGTACATCTTATTGCCCACTTTGCTATGAATAATTGATGATACCATCCAAACAAATTTACTGTATCTTTAGAAGTTAATGCAGAAGATAAGGGTGAAAGATTCAGGCTATTTGGGAAGTCAAGTAATCACTAAAATATCCTACTGACGTCTTGGGACGTCTTTTGACCATACGTCAATATCCGCCTTTTTAGGGTACCCTTAAACGTCGGTTTATGACGATCCTGGGACGTCATACAACTGACGCTTTACCTTTAACGTCAGTTAGGTGACGGGGTAGGTTTAGGGGTAGGTTTAGGTCTGGGGTAGAGTTAGGATCCGATAACGTCATCTAACCGACGTTTAAGGGTACCCTAAAAAGGCGGATATTGACGTATGGTCAAAAGACGTCCCAAGACGTCAGTTATATGACGTCTTGGGATGAGACTGTGTTAAAAATATCCTATTGAACTCTTTCATTTTCTTTCTGTGTGTGTGTTTTTTCTTTCAGGTTGACATGCTTCGGCCAACAAAAATCACAGGCGTTATTACCCAGGGGGCTAAAGACTTTGGACATGTTCAGTTTGTCGGCTCCTACAAGGTGGCTTACAGCAATAACGGCGAGAGATGGTTTATATATCAAGACGAAAAACAGAAGACAGACAAGGTAGGATTCTTTCTCTCACAGTCGCATGTCAAAAACTCATATTTTTGCAAGACCAAAAGAATTTTTATCTTTTGACCAAAGGCGCTTTTATCTCAAGGTGGATGTGATTCACCTTGATTTATTTTTGTATTTTTGTGTGTACTTATTCCTTTCGCTTTTCTTTTCTTTTCTTTTTTACCACATACTGTATGTAATTGTTTTTTGCTAAACCTAAACACTGTCCAGATAGTCATTGTTTTCTTAAGCTGGCTTCCATAGACATGTTTACGTCATAAAGTCAATAAAATCCCCTTGTCTGGAAACGGGGCTATATATTCTCCTACATCCTGTCAGCACTGTCCCAGGGTACCTGGACAGACTCTGTTCCTCTCTCCATGGTCTGCCTACATGCAGATAACAGTCCAATCTGCCCAGCCTCAGTGAAGAGTGTGCCAGAAATGTTTGTTAACAACCCTCTAGTGGGTTAAATGTGTCCAGTCCATTGGCCTGAGCTTGTCCTCTGAGGCTTCTGACTCTATTCTGAA
This sequence comes from Rhinichthys klamathensis goyatoka, assembly GCF_029890125.1. Classification (NCBI taxonomy): domain Eukaryota; kingdom Metazoa; phylum Chordata; class Actinopteri; order Cypriniformes; family Leuciscidae; genus Rhinichthys; species Rhinichthys klamathensis. The sequence goes on from NW_026606877.1 coordinate 1,522,464, forward strand.
CCTAGCAATGAAGATGTTGATTTGTGTATGTACATTCTGAAGATATTGTTCAATATAATTTTTAGTGTTTGAAAAAAATGATCAAGCAGTCAGGGCTGTTAAATGGAAAATCTAAAAGATGACTAAAACATGGATTAAGGCAGTAAACAGTGTATGTTTGTGAATATAATTTGTAATGTTTGTTATACCGCCCTGTGTCACAGCTCTGATTTTAGTTAATTTTTAGTACTGAGATAATCTTTGGCTTCCGCAAAAAAAAAAAAAAAATGTGTTGTTCAATGAATGTTCAAAAGGGGCCATCAAAATAAAGTGTTACCCAATAGTGTAATGCATTACTTTTAAAAGTAACTATCACCAATATTGATTATATTAATTAACAAAACTTCTGTTCTGTAAGAATCATAAACTTTTGTTGGTCACAGAGCTTGTTTTCTGCAATAATCCAAAAGCCAATGGATAAATCCTACTGGCTTTTTGTCAAGAGAACCAGAGTTTTAGGATGGTCTACAAAAAAAAAAAAATTCACCCCTGTAGCACTCTGTAGGAATCAGTATGGTGGCAAGATAAAGACTATCAAAGCTTGTGAATGAATACCTCTTTCCCTGTGATTTGCTTGTACCGCACTTGGTGAAAAGAGACAACAAATTGACAAGCTGTCATTGTCCACCAGAGAGTGGCGTCAATGGCTTTACAACTAGTTGTTCAGCTTGGTTCTGTAAACACTAGAAGGGTTTAATTAAAACTGATTTGACTGGGGTCGTCACTCCCCACTATAACCTGCTCTCTGTGTACAGTACAACATTAAGCACTCAGAAGAGGAGTGACAACCACATTTAGGTGTAATGTGTACTCATGTGTGCCCATGATCATTATAGTGTGTTCTTCAGATCTCACTCTGCCTTCGGCCAAAACCTAAACTCATCTGAGTGTGCCTAACCTCAAGAGACTCACCTCACAATAAAAAAAAAATTGCTTGCACACTCACATAATGCTTACTTACCCCATAATTTCCACACAAACATCCCCTTAAAAACAACTGTTACCTGTTTCCTGTTAGAAATCTTCAGCCCCCTGACGCTTTTGGTAGGGAAGACGCTGTGATTGGCACAATGCACACCCATCATTGATTAGCCTGGGGTCGACGTCAAGGGGTTAATTAGCCTGTGAATAGAACTATTCCCTCGCAGGCAATGGGCTAAATAAGATCACATCACAAGATTAGCTGCCAAGTGGATGCCCTTCCCCCACCCAAGCATGTATCAGTAATGCATTGGCTTATAAGATTTATTTCAGCATTTGAATGAAGGAAGAAACGAGATTGGATTCCCATGATGGGTATGACCAGCAGAAAATAATATATGGAAATGGATGGATCATTCTCATGCTGTATCATCTGTATCAGTGTCGAATCATGACCAGCAAAGGTGCATGTTCCCTTGGGTCTTCTGGTAGTAGGTGCCCTTGATGTCCTCATTGCAGAAATCAATACTGTGGAAACATTGCCCAATGGGTTAAATAGAACGCACAGACCAGAACAGATTGGAGGGGAAAAGTAAAACTCTATTTCCAGCCACTGAGCAGGAAGTTTAAGGGAGGCTTAGTGACCAACAAAGGGCACCGTGGATATTATTAAGGAGAGCACCTTTTGAATTTTAGAGGTGCTCTTCTGAAATGCCTGCATTAATACCTGTGGAGACTCAATATAGATGGACAGGCAGTGTCTTGATGGTCAAGAGTTTTACATGATTTTTGGCATTTTTCGGTCACTCTTCTAAATGTATCACTTGGTCTGGTTCTTATCACACTGTAGTCACAATGAAGCTTTCAAGCTCTACTGAAATCTTATCTCACCCTCCCATACCCACAATTACTTTCAACTCAAGGGGGAAAAACCAATATCAGATTGTATCATATCTCTTTTTTAACCTTTCAGATTTGGACCTGGTATAATGGTAGTCTTAGAGTGCTATTTATCTGGTTGTTGGCAATAGGGTTCTGAGGATGATGGGCCTTGAAGATGAAATTGAATACAATGCAACCCACAATTTACTGTCTTCAGGTGAGATGAGCTCTGGAACAGCGGTTGCATTAGCCCAGTATATTGACTAGCAGTCACAGATGTTCCTCTTAACATGGAATCATTTTCAGAATCACCGAACAATATCTTGATGGGTCTGAGAAAAGGTGCCAGTTTGGTAATACGTGAAACGAGTGAAATGGGGTCACCATTAATGTTGGTATTTTTTAAAGGCTGTCCTACATCTTTACTGTTTATCAACAAAAAAAAATTACTAGGGCTGTCAAAGTTAACATACGGTACGGTTAACACCATTATTTTTGTTAAGACCTTTAACACATTTGGTAACATTTTAAATGATTTATAACTTATGTCATTTGGTCTTTCTATTTATTATTACAATTTTTATTATTATTATTTGTAATAAAAAATAATAATAATAAAAACATTCAAAACGGACGCACCACAATTGTCTAACACATACACTACCATTTAGAAGTTCGGGGTCGGTAAGTTTATTTTTGAAAGATGTCCCTTATGCTCAGCATTTATTTGATCAAAGATACAGTTAAAATGGTAATATTGTGAAATGGTATTACCATATAAGATGACTGTTTTCTATTTTAATATATTTTAAAATGTAGTTTATTCCTATGATATCAAAGCTGAATTTTCAGCATCATTACTCCAGTCTTCAGTGGCACATGATCCTGCAGAAATCATTAATATGCTGATTTGCTGCTCAAGGAACATTTCTTATTTTTATAAATTGTGCTGCTTAATATTATTGTGGAATATTTTGATAATTTTCAGGATTCTTTAACACTAGGACTCCCGGAATTCTATAACTACTATAATGGCCATAGCAGTCATTCTGACTGCTCATACATTATTTGCATATAATTTCAATAAGTTATATCAAATCTAAGAATAAATGGATCTGTAATGTTAGGCAAGGCAAGGCAAGGCAAGGCAAGGCAAGGCAAGGCAAGGCAAGGCAAGGCAAGGCAAGGCAAGTTTATTTATATAGCACATTTCATACACAATGGTAATTCAAGGTGCTTTACATAGAAAAATCTAAAGAAATAGGAATAATTAAAACAGTTAAGAATAAAGAGATTAAAATAATCAAAAGAAATAAGAATAATTAAAACAGTTTAGAATAAAAAATTAAATAAAATACAGTACAAACAGTCGGACACAGTGGCAAAGTGCTCATTCAGTAAATGCATAGCTAAACAGATGTGTTTTGAGTCTGGATTTGAATGTGACTACTGTAGGAGCACATCTGATCTCCTCTGGAAGCTGGTTCCAGCTGCGGCTGGCATAGTAGCTAAAAGCAGACTCTCCTTGCTTAGAGTGAACCCTTGGTATTTCTAGCTGATGTGATCCTAATGATCTGAGTGATCTGTTGGGTTTATATTCAGTGAGCATATCTGCAATGTATTTAGGTCCTAGGCCATTAAATGATTTATATACCAGTAATAATACTTTAAAATCAATCCTAAATGTAACTGGGAGCCAGTGTAAAGACCTGAGGACTGGTGTGATGTGTTCATATTTTCTGGTTCTGCTCAGAAGCCTGGCAGCAGCGTTCTGTATGAGCTGCAACTGTCTTATGGTCTTTTTAGGAAGGCCAGTGAGGAGTCCAAAAGCATGCACAAGTTTCTCTAAGTCTTGACTGGAAACAAAGCATCTAATTCTTGCAATATTTTTCAGATGATAGTATGCTGATTTAGTTATTGATTTGACATGACTACTGAAACTAAGGTCTGACTCTAGAGACACACCAAGATTCCTGACTTGATTTTTAGTTGTTAGACCCCTAGCGTCAAGGTATGCATTCACCTTGAGAACTTCATCTTTGTTTCCAAACGCAATGACTTCAGTTTTGTCTTTGTTTAACTGAAGAAAGTTTTGGCACATCCAACTGTTTACTTCATCAATGCATTGGCACAGGGAGTCAATGGGGCTGTAATCGTTAGGCGATAGGGATAAGTAGAGCTGTGTGTCGTCTGCATAGCTGTGGTAAGAGATTTTGTTCTTTCTCATTATTTGGCTCATTGGGAGCATGTACAGGTTGAATAAGAGTGGTGCAAGAATTGAGCCTTGAGGGACTCCACATGTCATGGATGTCCACTCAGACTTATGGTCTCCTATACTCACATAATAACCTCTCCCTTCTAAGTATGACCTGAACCATTTTAGGACTATCCCAGGATAGGTAATAATAAACATTAGATAGGTTAGGTAATAATAAACATTAGAACACTACATTTTAATTATGATGTATGTAAAAATGTATTAGTTAACCAACAACCACTCAGCCTCATCAAGGCTCTGAAGCATGGCTAAAGCCTCTGTGGCAGTCATTCTTCTTATTGTTCTGATATTCTCTTTTCAATATTTCAATTTGGTTTTAGCTCAAAGCTAAAGCTAGATTTCAGCTTTGTAATAGACTAAACAAAGAACAAGAGAAATTGTTGCAGTCAACGGTGATGCATCTTCAAGAGCGGGAAAAAGGAGCAACCGACACACGTTCTGTAATGCATACGGTCAGTATGACTGTTATGGCCATTCAAGGTAGACATACTCAAAACTCTTTTGTGTCTTGTAATTTTTATAAAATAACAATGATAGAATAAAATATAGGCACATTTAGGAAAAGTAAGGGTCCTATAGTTACATGGGTTTTATTTCAACTAAGTTATTACATTGCACATTTTTAAAGCAGTCAAAATGACTGCATTTGGTAGTTCTAGGTAGAAATACTTAAAACTTGTTTGTGTCTTGTAATTTTAATAAAATAACAATGATAGAATAAAATATAGACACATTTAGGAAAAGTCAGGGTCCTATGGGTTTTATTTCAACAAAGTTATTACACTGCCTTGGGAGTTCTAGTGTTAAATAGATAGATCAAAATAACACCATTTATTTGAAATAGAAATGTACTTTTGTAACATAAATGTCTTTACTACAACTTTTGATCAATTGAATGCATCATTGCTGAATAAAAGTATTTATTTCCTTCTAAAATGTTACTGACACCAACCTTTTGAATGGTAGTGTGCTTAAAATTATATTTGTTCATGTATTAAGGATATAAAAAAATATAAAATTAATCATGAATAAATATTTTTAATCAACTGACAGCTCTCTAAATCGCACAACCATAATTTCAAACTGCCAACTGAAGCTTACTTCAGCAGAGGGATAATGAGTAGCTTTGTTAAATTGGCACGCCTCTGAGAAATGGCAGAAATTCGGATCCGGTCCTTATAGGATTGCTTTCCTGCTGAGTCACACCAAATCTTCTCAGTTTTATCAGCACTCAGGGGAAATAGGACAACTGTACCCATGGAGCCCTCGCATCTGATCTGTTGTTCGAGATTTGTTTGCTGTGCAGAACACAGCCTGTTCATCTCCTGTTATAGATGAGTTAAAGAATACGAGGAGTCTGACTTACAAGGTTGGTATAAAATTAAAAGGAATGTTATATTAAAAGTAGTGCTGTCAAACGATTAAAATATTTAATCGCGATTAATCGCATTAATGCCATAGTTAACTCGCGATTAATCGCAATTAATCGCACATTTTTATCTATTCTAAATGTCTCTATATTTCTTTTTGTCCCATTATTTTTTCTCATTTTAATGCTTTTATCAACATGGAAAAGTGGATCGGCTTGCTTTGTGCAAATGTTTTTTTATTGAAAACAACATTGGCATATACTGTGTTCAATTTCACACTAACATTCTCACTTGGAGCAAATAATCTCTCACACAATGTAACACTGTCCATCAATAAAAGGGTGAAAGAAATACTGACGAGGTCCTGATATTGACGAGGGGGCGGAGAATTCGCATCAGCTGTGTGTGTGCTTGGCCATCAAGTGGTATTTCAGACTGGACGCGCTGCGATCGCGATGATGATAGCTCAGTTCACAACGACAAAACACACAGATCACTTTGGTCTTGTAAACTTTCCATTCAAAATCTTATTGGCATCCATTTCGGCATCTCGCGCTCGTCATCCACTCAAAACGTAACGTTAACCAACTATTTGGCCGGCTCGCAAGCCCAAACAAGTGTGTGTGGCGTCGTGCCTAGGGGTGGGAATCTTTGGTCACCTCACGATCCGATCCGATTCCGATTCTGGGAGTCACGATCCGATTCCAGAGCGATTCTTTATCTACCTTCCCCCCCCCACCCCACCCCCCTTATTAATTCATTAGTTTACATAAGTAATTAAGTACTTTTTAAAAAATAATTACAAATTAATTTGTTTTTATTAAAACAGCTGTATGTTAAGAATTTTAAACTAATTTCAAACAAAAAGTGCTTTCAGTAGCCTATAGATTATCTGAACGTTTTCCATTCAAGAACTGTGAGTGATTTTTCTTCATCTTTACTGTTGTTTTTTACTATGACATCATAGACGGTCACTGCGGGAGATCTATTAAGCTGCATTCACGCACGCATCTCTTTTGAAATAAAAGAAATAATGCGGTGTGTCCTGTCCGTTTAATCCCTTAAGACATAACTGGCTGTGTTTACGTTAATTTTGCACAAGTACATTAAACCACTACACGGAGTCGCACAGCCGCATGCGCGAGCAGTCTCACAAACAAAGCGCGCGTCAGCATTTGAAATTGAAAGCAGCCTTCTGTTAGTGAGGTTCATATTTTAAATATATAAGTCCACTGCATTCCAAACCACATAAATGATGACTTCGTAGAGCATTTGTAAGGAAAATACCGACGGGCGAGACAGCACACTTCAAGTGTAACATCGAAGCGCGCGTCTCTCACAGCGTATCCTGTGCAATGATGAAGCCTGTGAATGTCCTTGTAATTCGCTTCAACCTTTCCGAACTTTATGAAAGATTATTTTACGGAAGGTTCGAGTGGTGTATGTGTGTGAGGAATTGGAAGCAAGCAGAATACGGGTGTTTCTAAAGCAAACTCAACGTCATCGCACATCTGGTTAAAAACTAAGCTCAGAATCGATTCTGGAATTCTCAGAATCGATCCAGAATCGTTGGAGAGAGAATCGCGATGCATCGATGGATCGATTTTTTCTCCCACCCCTAGTCGTGCCTGTTGTTTTGTTTCCGGTGTAGCTAGATCCGCTTGCGCTTTGGTCGACGAAGCAACAAAACGTCCTCGCGCGGCGCAAGCCATTAATGGGTTTCATAGCGCAGCGCCGCGCATGCCGCGTCCTGTTGCAAAAGCATGTGAAAAAAAAAAAACTACAAAGTTTGCTAAGCCAAAAAGACCGTTAATCGCGCGATAAAAAAATTAACGCCGTTAAAATGGGTTTGCGTTAACGCCGTTAATAACGCGTTTAACTGACAGCTCTAATTAAAAGCGATTGTGTCTTCATTTGGTCCCTGTCAGGGTCTGGGATGTCAGTCCCCTGGGTAAATCATGTGGCCTGCCACTTCTTAAACACTTTTAGACAGTAAAGACAGTGTCAGGAAAGGGCGAGAGCTCAAGCAATATCTTGATCATTAGTTAATAACATTAAATTGAGCGAGCTAGTGCACTACAGAAGAGACCATAATATGCATAAAATGAGTTTGGCTCAGTACGACAGCAATTGAGAGGGATAATGCCAGCTGGCACACAATATAAAGCAATTTTATATCTTTTGAAAGATATAAAAGATGTTGTACTTAATAGGTGCTCAGTTTCACAGAGGGTGTATTTAGCTGTGATTTAAAACTCATGTTTCTGTCCTTGTACAGGCATGTGCATTGTGAGGAGCTCAGTGGAAAAATAAATCCAAGATGGCAGATGAGAGAATTGTTAGTTATAAATAAACTTTTTTATAAAAAAATGTATATTTGCCTAATATGTGTGTGTATGTATACTTATTGAGTATCATGGCATGTGAACACAAAGTTATATTTTGTGATGGGAAGTCAACTCGATTCCTTGACTCTTAGTAGTCTTAGTGTGGGAGTCAACTCCAGCACGGGAATCGACTCCCATTGTTGACTCCATTGCTGTGTCTAAAATAACTGTGTGTCAGAGAGCTGGAGCTGTTGCAGAAACATGCCACAGTCACATACTTTTATCCTATGTAGCTTACTTTTTTTTTTTTTTTTATAAAATAACAGCCAACTTAACTTGGTGCCAGCTGTTTTGTTTGTCTTGGTTATCCTAATTTGTGTTCATAACCATTAATCTAATATATATATACATATAATGATAATAATAAAAAAAAAAACTGCCAACAAGAATAAACACATAAAGTCCCCCTGTGGTGAAAATCAAGTTTTTAATGTTGTTTATATATAGCCTATATGTGGTGTTTTTAATATGATTTAAGACAGGGGTTCCCAACCTTTTTTGTGCCAGGGACCAGCATATTCATAAAAAAAATTCCAGGGACCAGTTGTCAATTTTAATGCCTCAATTTTAAGATGCATCGTTTGGATTCGGAACATATCACGGTGTAAAACAGTAACAGCCTATAATTTATTTGCATATAATGAACTAGGTGGCAACAAAGGCTACTTGTATGAATATACCAATCTTTTTAAACTTTCAGACCGGTTCACAAAATGTTTCCCTTTTCTCCCATACAATTAGGTCTACTTCAAAAGCAACTCACACAGCACTCACTCACTAGCAGGTGGCAGTAATGGCAAATTGTATGAAAGTACCAGTCCATTTCACCTGTCAAATCTCTCCAGAACCACTAAAGACAATCACTTCAACAGCAACTTAGTGTTTTCACTCACCAACAGGTGACAACAAAGGCTGATTGTATGAAAATACATACAAGTATAGCCAGTTTCAACAGTCAGACAGTTTCAGAATACAATAGCAAGCACACAGTGATTTCAGCCAATCATTTTTAAAAGTATAAAATTAGAGATTAAGCTTTAACCTTTAACAAAAAATACCAGACCAGACCAGACCAATGAGAACAAAACTATTTTAATGTGAGCATGAACTGCTTATTGATATTACTATATTTGCAGCTGTGCACAAGACAAGCTGTTCTTCCTGGGCATCCATAAAAAACATATATGCATCCAAAACAATGCACACAAATTCCAGGATACAATAAAACAAAATTTAAAAAGGTCTGGTTCACAAATATGAACGAAAACCAGCTTACGTTTACTGATGTTGAGGATATCAAAACTTGCCGCTGAGCGTCCAACTCACGTTTCTTTCTTTCGAAAAACTCCTCCATTTTGTCTTTGAAAGTTGGGTGTTTGGTGGTTAAGTGCCACTGAAGTTTTGACTGCTTCATTGCTCCATTGCAGAGTTTTTCCACCACAAATAACACACAACAGATTTGGCGCCACGGAATCGCCTGTTGTCGTAAATCCATACCTAATGTATGAGGTATCGTATTTACGATTGAAGCTTGACTTTTTTCTCTCTTTCTCTCTCTCTCTCTCTTGCTATTTTCAAGTTGGTCATCGCCTTTCCTTTTACCGGAACTGTCCGCAATGAAATTAGCCATTGAAGTTTGCTGAGGCCCACTCATCTCTCCACATACTTCTGTCACTTCAGGTGCACCGCGCTTTTTTTGCAGTCCGTTCAGATACGACGCTTTGCTAAGCAATCGCAAGGCGCTCAAAGAAACACATTTTAATCTATTTATTTATTTTAATCTATTTATTGTTTATGTTTTGGATTAATTGTTTATGTTTTGGATTAAATAACATGACATGTTAAAAAGCATTTAAAAAGACAATTATTATAAAAAAATATATATATATATTTCAAGGCCCGGTACTAACGGGTCCACGGACCGGCACCAGCACCGGTCCGGGGACTGGGGGTTGGGAATCACTGATTTAAGACAAACCATGTGCAAATTCATTAGTCAACACCATTGCTGATTTCTCCTTAAAGAGGTCACATAATGGTACATGCACTTTTTCAAGTTGATTGTACTGAAATGTGTGTTGGCAGTGCCTGTACACAACCATCATATAATGATAAAAATCCATCCAGTGTTTTTGTTTTAATCTCCTTATATGTTTTCCCCTGCCTCAAATCGAGCCGTTCGACCGTGTGACGTCACACGGTCAGACGCCCCTCCCGCGATTGTTGATTGACAGCCGCGTTTCAACACAGAACCGCCCTCGCTCGTGAGCGAGCTGTCAATCATAGTCTGCGCGGACCGGCGCGTCATTTTTGATATGCTGGAGCACTGTCTATGAGCAGAATGGCGTCTAAGCGATTGGTGTTCTGTTCTTGGGTGTAATAACGAACACAGCAGTGATTTTAATGTTCCCAAATCCGAACCGCTGAAGACGCAGTGGCTGAGTTTTGTTTTCGAAGGGAATATTCCCCACGAGCAACGTCAATGCTTTCATGTTTGCGCGAATCATTTCTCAGCAGACTGCTTTATAAACGAGGGTCAGTATAAAGCTGGTTTTGCTAAGAAGCTGCTCATGAAAAAAGGATCGGTACCAGCTATTCGTGTTCCTGCTGAACCTCTAGAACAACTGAAGTGAGTGTAACGTTTTATTAACCTTTATATTAATATTTATATCTTTGCAAATCGCTTGCTCGCTTCACGATGAATGAGTCTAAGGTTTACACTTAGGGTACATTACGGCATGTTTTCTATGTACGACGTTCTCAATATAATTCATAATCCCACGTTTATAATGAACAACGCGTTATGGTTATTGTGTTACAAACGTGTGCGCACAGAACAGAGAGGCGGAGTGAGCAAAGCTCATGATCATTTAAAGGCATATGCACTGAAACGGCGTGCTGAAAACAGAGCTGTTTTTTGACCAGGTAAAATAAGTGTTTTCTTACAATACTAATGAGAATTTTTAATTAAAGTATATTACAAACTTTTAATTTAGACCCTAAAGAATCATATTAGCTTGTACAAAAATGGCATTATATGACCCCTTAAAAACTGCAGTGAACCAAAACTGTCTCAAAAACACGGTCTGAAATCGCTGACGTCACAAACTACCTTGTAACCAATCAGGTCAACGTGTGATCGTCAATAAGTGGATCTCTGAGCTGGTGTGAGTGGAGGCGGGGCTAATTTGAATATTCATAGAACCACGTATACTAGATGAGGCAAGGGTGTAAAGCTATTTTAGGGCATGACAAACATTTTTTACAAGGAAAAAACTTTTACATATGTCATTTTGATGATCAAAGGTGAGTTTTAAGGGATAGAATTATTGACTACACGGGGACTTTAATAAGTGTACATTGATTGTACTGTATTACAAGAGATGACAGGCACTTATCTCCTTCACCCGACCGTTTAGATTAATTATAATAATACATTAAAGAATACATTACTTTCTCTCTCATTTATTTAACTTATAATAATATTCAACCGAGTCGTTTTCTCCTGACTTTTCCCTCTGTTAAATTAGGTATTGACGCACAACTAGGAAACGATTGTGAATTGGAGATACTCATCATTTCAAAGTAATGTCATCTGGGCTAATTTGTTAAATTAGCTAAAACATATATTGTTTTAATACAGAGAGTTGTAGGCTTTGTGTCGGAAAAAAATAATAGATATGGTGTGTAATAATGACGGCAATCATGCATTCTTATTGCTCGGCCTGTTTTGACTAAAAGTAAATGGAGCAAATGGAATAGATTCTGGGTATCAATTCCATACTTCTACGGTGGGAGCTGGGAATCAGAGACGACTCTGGAAAACCCAGAATCGAACACCCCTAGTTCTATTGAAATCATTTTTTTTAATACTCAATTGGTATTTTTGTGGTGTATGGATTTGGTGCCAGAGTGTTCCAAATCGGCCACTTGATTTTTTTAATGTACAATCAATTTGTGCCAACAAGAATCTACTTGTCTCTCTGTCCGTCCATCCATCCAAATCCGATTTGGAATCAGTTGCAAAAGTCATGCTCAGATGTAATACCCAGATCTCCACCTCTGTTTGTAATAAGACCTCTGTTTAAACTGCACTGGCTACCCGTGTCATCCCGCATTACTTACAAAATTCTTCTGCTTACCTTTAAGTCACTCAATGGTCTTGCTCCAGCCTATCTCTCTGACTTACTTTCTCCTTATATTCCCCCTCGAACTCTCCGATCTTCTGGCTGTGATCTCCTATGTGAGCGGAGATTTCGTCTATCGTCTATGGGTGGCAGGTCTTTCTCTGTTATAGCCCCTAAGTTATGGAACTCTCTTCCGTTGGCTCTCAGGACAACAACCACGTTGCACGAATTTAAGCATAAACTCAAAACACATTTGTTTAACCAGTATTTCAGTCATGAAAATGTTAATTTGACATAACAGTCACAATGTTAACTGTCTGTAATTAATAATGTTTGTTGTCTTTGTTTTTATGTTTGTATTGCAAATGTAATGCGACTTGCAACTGCAGTCGCTCATTACTTGGACTGGGCAAATGTCCATTGTCCGTTTATGTGTAAACTGCTTATCTACTGTCATTGTGAAGCGTCCTTGAGCTTGGGAAAGGCGCTATATAAATTAAACTTATTATTATTATTATTATTATTATTCCACACAGACAACCTTGTTTTGCCATGTTCCAAAAGGACTTGAGATTGCCTTGCCTCTTTGAGCATCACTTGAGGGATTTTCACACTGATTCAGCTCCATATGAAGGACCCACTTCAAAGGACGTGTTTATGAATTGAACAGTCTTGCAGCTTGAAGAGGCTATGAAGTGATAAAGTGTCCTCCCCTTGTGATCAAACTCCAAAAGCCCTCACCTCCAAATAGAATATCTGCATTTATGATGTACCTACTTAGAAAATCCTCCATTTGTTTCTGCATGCCAAAACACTCATTCAGTGTTCTAAAGACAACTTTCCTTTCGGCTTTGCAGTCATGAGCGGACCAGTGCAGGGATTAGGTTAAGCAGTAAACACCAGGCACAGATTTATGGGATGTCTTAGAGATGGATTTGTTTTCTTTGCAGCTTTTATGCATAATCGTTCCGAATGTTCTTTGGTGCGCTGGGAGAGAAGGGTAATTGAGAGTGACTAGTTTCCGTCATTTCTTCAGAGGGTACATCAGAAGAGTGAGATGTCTCATTTGGTTACGATCACAGAAAGCATAAGCGTTCACTGAAGTTTTAGTGATTACTGTTGCGTGAAAGACTGAAATGGATGTTCACTACATTACACCCCTGTGAGTCTGTTTTTATTTAGCGGCTTTTAGCAGTCAAATAGCTATTTGTTTTTCAAGTAATTAACCTTAATGCCTTACCTGGTGAGTGGTGTTTGTTTTAATTTTAGAGAACTTCAGCTCAAGCTCTCATAATTAAACTGAAACCAGTGATATTATCCCAGATAGAGTATGAATTTAAAAATATGGGTTACACTTTAGACATTCTACTAACTGTAAGTAACTATACAACTACATGTTAACTAACTCTCATTAGAGTATTAGTAGACTGTTAGGATAAGGTTAAGGTTAGTTGTCAGGATTTGGCTTAGTATAATAGATTGACAAGCAGTTGCAAAGTTACTTATAGTCAGTAGAATGTCTGTTGAGGGACCATCAAATTAAAGTGTTAGCAGATATTAAGCAGTCTACTAATACTCTAATGACTTGAGGTTGACATGCAGTTGAAAAGTTACTTATAGTTAGTAGAATGTATAACGTGTATAAGGTGAATCAAATAATGTGTATAGAATGTATAACGTGTATCAAAATAAAATGTTACCAGAACAGGAAACTTCTGCTTTCTAAATGCATCTTAATGATCTTATTGCAAATGATACATCCCTGCATACATTTATTTATGTCTTAACTCGATCTTCTGGTGATCAGCCTCAATTTTTTACTTCAAACAACAACTGATAGATAGAACCAAGGCTACATCCTATTTTTATTTTATTTGTTTGTCGTTTTTCGATAAGCCATTACACTCGAATGTCTGTCACAATACAAAGGAAAAGATCTGCCGCTACTTCAGTTTCATCTGGACTTTATGTCAGATGGTAACACCACAACATTACAGTGTCTTGGTTACAGTTCATATTAGCTGAGCAACATTTACCTTAACCTGCAACAACAATTGTAATATCTGTAACATGGATGCTGTATTGTGACATTCTACCAATCAGTTCAATCATGCGGTAACTAACTTCAATCTTTGCAGTTTACAGTACAGTACAGTTTACAGTACACATATTTGTAATGGTACAGGTATTCCTACTGAAAAATTTAGTCACATGTACCGAATTATTGAATCGTTGTTTTAACCACTGCATATGCAGAACTTGTGTGTGCAGATACTTTGATGTTCCGAACGCATCTAAAAAAAAATAAGGGAGGACACAGAGTGAGTCCTTGTGGGACAAATACACATTTTCCTCAACAAATAACTTGTTTAAAGTAAATGTTTGTGAAAGTCTTGCCAGTATTTCCATTTTGCAGAAAGGTTTCTGCGGACTAAATCTACGCTGGACTTGCTACTGTTAATAGATAGACAGACCCGCTGCTATGAGCATGTAAGATATGCTGTTGTTGCATAAATATACATTGTGGCGAGCAGGTCAAGGGCCGTGGGAGAATGGCCCGAGGCCGGTGGCGTGATTACTAATGGACTTGGTGCGTCGCGCAGGTGTCGCCCATTAGTAATCACGCCACCGGCCTCGCGCCATTCTCCCACGGCCCTCGACCTCGTCCTGCTCGCCACATACATATAAATGGTAGCAGATCTGGGGGAGGTGAAGGGTTTCAGAGGAACTCTGATAACATGCTGCAAGACTAGCAAACAATGAACCAGACTATTTAAATGTGTCAGCTTGTGTCATGTGGTAATGATGTGATTGCTTGCAGATTGCATGTAAAGGACATATCAGCCTTCGCCCTCTAGAGTTTCATGACTGAACTACATATTTAAATAAAAGTCAAGCTACCCATCATATGATGCCATTTTACAAATACAAACAATGAGGATCTAAAATAGTGACAATTGAAAAGTCAACAAACAAATTTGCATTAAATACAACTAATAAAAGTTTAAAAAGAATACAATGTTATGAATATTTTTTATCTTCAAAAAAAGACACACAAAAAAAACTCTTCAACAACTTGTGTGCAAGATAAATTGGTGAATAGCATCAGTTTAATCATATGGACTCTTTGTGAACCACTTGATATATATTTACATTTAACACCCTGAAATGAAAACATATGGATAGTGTAAAGGCTACGCTATACTGCTCTCAAGCTACCAAAAAAAAAAAAAAACGTATTTAGTAGCGTTCTTCCCCAACATTGACTGCAGATGCGGTCATGCTTGATTTCGTATATACTGTTGTATTTGCCCATAATAGAATCACACAGGCATTGTCAGGTGTCATTAGAGTTCTAAAATGTTAATGAAAGACAAATGTTAGAGTCAGAGTTGCAGTCTAATAAATCTTACTTAACACTTGTGTTTTTCCCACCATACTATCTATCCACACTCATAGCCAAAGTATGCACACCTTATCATTATAATAGCCTGGAGAGAAATGCTTGGCATTGAAAGACTTTCCTGTGCACATATTCCTTGCAAACACACAGGGCATCAGATAAGAAGCCCAGTGAACGAGTTCATGTTTTAAGCTGCCCTTTTACCTAATCAATTTTTTTATGACATTTCCCCTCGCTCTGCCTTGGAGTGCATTGAAAAAAGTCGAACAACAAAACACGAGATTGGTTCTGGTGCAAAAGGAATGTTAATTCAGTGCGGAAGTAAGAGAGAGAGAGGGAATGTCACACATTTATGTAATGCTTATGACACCAGGAATTATACACACAGGATCTCTGTGCTCTGATTGTTTATTCTCTCCTGATGAATATGTGTTGTCAGTGCTTTGAGAGCTCAGTAAAATTTGTCTTTGAAGCCCACATGAAGAGTGCTCACCGTATAAGAAGAGTTCCCAGCCAGTCACTTTGTTGCTTGCTGAAATTTACCCATCTCTGAACTCTTTACACTGAATGTACTTGAGCTTTTTTTGCCTTCAGCATCAGTTCAGCTGCACACTCAAGGGTTATTCATAAATCATCAACTGTTCTTCCTTTCTTTGTGTTGTAAATATGTGTCTGCTGTAAGTACAGTAGTAGCAAATGAAATAATCTGACTGTTCACTGTGAATTAGCCTATATTTCAACGGTATCTCACGACCAATTCGCCCGAATTTGACGAGTGATTAAAAGATGGCTAATTCGTACGACCTCGTTCGTACGAATTTGTACGATTTGTCTAAACCCACGTGATGGGTAGGTTTAGGGGCGGGGTCAGGGGTAGGTCATTCGTACGAATTCATACGAATTGGGCAACTCGTCAAATATGTACGTTTTAGCAAAAATCTTACTAATTCGTACGAGTGAGGTCGTACGAATTGTTACGAATTAGCCATCTTTTAATCACTCGTCAAATTCGGACGAATTGGTCGTGAGATCGGGTTGTATATTTACTGTATTTTGATCTTTTATTTGGTGGCCTGTGAACCAAAACTGAACAGTTTAAAATGTCTACTGGCATTTTATTATGCTGATTTGTTTTTCAAGACACATTTATTATTATTATCAATGTTGAAAAAAGTTGTGCTGCTTAATATTTTTGTTGAAACTGTGATATCATTATTTTGTATTAAATTATAAATGTCTTTACTGACACTTTTGATCAATTTAATGCATCCATACTGAACAAAAGTATTCATTTATTTGTTTTAAAGAAATTTATAAATAATGGTGTATATAATGTTACACATCTAGTGTAGCATTACTACATACTGTATGTAATCCTGCTAAAAATATTTCTCATGACAAAACAATGAAATCTATAAACAGTTTTGTTTGTCTAGTTGACAAATATTATACTATATTGTACACTGAACTTATTACAGAGTATAGCTTTTTATCATCAAAAGACTGGTGAATGTGTTTATACACACTACTTGTGTTTATATTTGCTTGAAAAGTAAAACAAACATTTTTGAGAAATTTTGTGTATAATTTGAGAATTATTTTTTCTTTCAGGTCTTTCAAGGAAATTTTGATAATGACACCCACAGAAAGAACGTGATAGATCCCCCCATCTATGCCAGATTCATCCGAATTCTTCCATGGTCTTGGTACGGAAGAATCACTTTGCGCGCAGAGTTACTGGGATGCACAGAGGAAGAGTGAAGACCCCTACTTAATTTCTCTTTAGTCCATATTCTATATAAACTGTGCTTGAACATGTAAAATTAAAATTGTTTTCATCCGAATTTTCCTTTTATTTTATATTATATTTTTTTCTTTCCTAAAGAGGTGGGGTTTAGTCATCAATCATGCCCTGGTTGTTTTTTTCTTTATGTGGTCTGCCATTTAGTGAATTAAATCAAGTAATCATTTTTTTTTTTTTTTTTTTTTTTTTTTTTAAGAGCTAAATGGAGGGCGGGGTTATTTCACTGTGGTTTACACAGTGGAACAATAGCCACTGTACAGTGTCACTTTAAACAAGAACATAAAATGACATGCAATGATTTTTGGGCCATAATCAAGAAAAAAAAAGATCACAACACATAGCAGAAAAGACTAACATTAATATGTAAAATATGTTTCTACTTTCATTTTAACAGTTGGCCTGACTGAAGTTATATCACAACCAACACTGACATTGTTGTGTAGACAAAAATATGATGGTATTGTATTATATGTAAAACGCAAAATAACTGCATGATGCAAAAATGACTAGAAGTATAAGACAACAAGATGTATAAGTTCAAATTAAAGCATTTCGTAGATCATTTTTATTAATCATTTCAAAATTTTATGAACTGATTTCCTCTACTTTTCTAAAGACACTGTTACATGCCCCATGATGTAATAACTTGCCATAAAAATAAAAACAACACTACAGTACTGGAAGCATCCATAACAGGTGAATCTTTAACAATTTAACATTAGATTAACAATGTCACACACATAGACAACTGATGGAAAGTTATGAAGGTAAAGGTACATTCGTTTACAGGTTATTACGTAGGCAGTCTGTAACAACGACAGGAGAAATTAAGAAAATAATGTGTGAAATTAAATGTTTAGAGTTTTTTTTTTTTTTTTACGTGTACAATATTATTTTGTGTAACTTCCAGATGTTTCAGTTTTTCAGGCTGTTTACCTATTAATTACCTGTACTACTGTATTTTTGTTTTTCTTGATTGTAAAAACCTCAGGATAGATGTCAATTTTACAATCGTACAAGTAAATCTAACTTTGGTGGAATGCAAAGTCCCTTTGAAATATCCCACATTTGTATGTTGTTAAAAATGTGAAGGAATATAAACATACAAAAATGTGTTGTATGGACTAGGGATAATTATTTTTTTCCCCTCCCCTTTGCATATAATAAAGGCACCATTAAATAACAGCTTCTATGTATGCAAAGATTAGATACAGATGTTTATACAGCTGTTAGATAATCATCAAAATAGTTATAATTTTCAAGTTGAGCACCATTGGGTTGTGAAGTCACTGCATCAATTTGTTACTTTTTTGGAAATTTTCAGGGGTCACGACACATATGTAATATATCAACGCATTCTCATCCCAAAGCGTAATATATTGACTCTTTTGCCAAAGCGTCTATATCCAACGCATATGGCACCCTTTAGCGTCAATATAACACGCTTTGGTTTTGGGTAGGTTTAGGTCTGGGGTAGTGTTAGGGTTAGACCACTAGGAGGCGCCATATATCTGCGTCTCATATGACGCTAAAGGGTGCCATGTGCGTTGGATATAGACGCTTTGGCAAAAGAGTCAGTATATTACGCCTTGGGATGAGAACGGGCTCAATATATCTATATATATACAAGAACCCATGAGGGAGAGGGAGAGGGAGAGGGAGGGAGAGGGGGAGGGGCAGGGGCAGGGGCAGGGAGAGGGAGAGGGAGGGAGAGGGGGAGGGGCAGGGGCAGGGGCAGGGGCAGGGGGAGGGAGGGGGGGGAGGGGAGGGTAGGGGAGGGGGGAGGGGAGGGTAGGGGAGGGGGGAGGGGAGGGTATGGGAGGGAGGTGTAACACTATTTGTACAGTCTTGAATGTGACATATAAAAAAATTTAAAAAAAGGTAAGAGATGTGATGACATGAATGCAGTATCAGCCCATTCTCATCCCTAGGCGTCATGAAACTGACGCCTTGGGAATTATTTTGACCATGCTTCAATATTCGACGCTTTAGGCACCCTTTAGCGTCAGTTACATGACGCGATCCTAGGGCGTCATCTTACTGACGCTTTACCTTTAGCGTCATGTAACTGACGCTTCCTACCCCAGACCTAAACCTACCCGCGTCATCTAACTGACGCTTAGGTAAAGCGTCAGTAAGATGACGCCCTAGGATCGCGTCATGTAACTGACGCTAAAGGGTGCCTAAAGCGTCGAATATTGAAGCATGGTCAAAATTGTCATTTTAGTGACGCCTTGGGGTGAGAATGCGTTGGCAGTATATATCATACACCAGAATCAGCATACATCATGTGCAGTACCATATTTTTTAACTAACAGATAAATGTTGGCATCATGTTTCTATGTTTATCATGACTATTGACGTATACAGAGGTAATATCAGTAATTCTTGTCCAACATTTCCCCGTGTCTGTGAGATTCTTCTCTAACACTGTTCAAATGACTTGTGTGCACATTTAACAGTTTTGTACAGACCTTTTGAGGATGTCTGTGTATTAAGAAGAAAAATAAAATATGAGGTCCACAGGCAAATTTTTAAAAGAATAACTAATACATATATATATATATATATATATATATATATATATATATGGGTCTGATAGTCCAGCATTTCCTGTACATGTGCTGTGAATAGTGATTGTTTGCAAACATGTATAGAGTTAAATTTAAGAGAGACCCAGTGGGCCACATACTCTTTTGATTTTGCTTTTATGCTGTCAGCTGTTCCAAAAATAAAGTGTCATATTTATTTTTTGTTCATTCCGTGTCAAGCAAGTGCTATGTGGTAAAACATACCAATTATTCACTATTAGTTAAAGTAAAGTGTACAAAGGAGGACAGCCATTCCTAACATATAGACAGCTCTTTTGTTTGACAAATAAAAATACTTCTGTGAAAAATCTTTCGATTTCTGTCTATCGCTTTTTGCTTGTTACACCTTCTCTAATGTTTTGGTAAAAAAAAAACTAAAAAAACATGTTGTTTGTTTCGGTGGATGATTTGGTATGCTGCTTGTGCTTTTCACTTGCATTGATTGCTTTCCTCCTTCTCCCAAGCCATTCTTTGTTCATGATGGCACAAGATGCATCCTATGATTGTGATGTCCGATCATATACTGCTTCTGGCTCTTCATGTGAAGGAAAAAACAAAGAAGAAGGAGTAATCCTGAGGACAAGGCCAGATATGCACAACTGTGATCTAGCAATTAATTTATAACATCAGAGCCAAAATACTATTTAAAGCATGAAATGTAGATTGCTTAAAGAACTGACACATCTGCACACAGTTTCTTGAAAAGTATACATGTTCATCTTGTGCATCCCACGCAATCTTCTATGTGAGGAAAAACTGCCAAGCTGATATCATAAAAGCAGTATTGCAGGTGCTTCATACCATGTGGATAAACAGGGAGCACATGGAGTTGTAGGATCTTTCTGACAATGCCTCTAATAGACTTCACACAGCTCTCTTTGGTTTGAAACCCATGCAAGGAGAGATTGAAAAGGGCTTTATGAGACCTGCAATCTAAAATCATCATTTTCAATCAGCCCATTTCTGAGCACAATGATGGGAGATGTTAGCATGAGGCTATTGTACATTTCTGATTGTAAATGAATGTGCTGTTGGGTTATTAATGCACATGACTGATTGCTAGGAAATCATTCCTTAGCCAGCGAGGCGGGCATGGTGCCACAAGCAAAAAGCGAAGTGAAAAGGGGGTTATCCTGCTTCGTTTTGATTTTTTTTCCCAAGAGCAAATTAGAATTGCTTTCCGATGTAACAGCTGATTGCTTCTGCCTGTGACATCTTTCAGTGAAGACCCAAGACTCATCCACAGCTGTGCGCTACACATGCAGATCACATACTGACAGGAGATTAAAATCTTCATTCAATAGGTCATAGGTCTTGGAAGTCTCAAATGTGCATTCAGTAGTTTAAAAAGTTTTACACATTGAGAAATAAATAGTGTTTAGTGAGGAGTCTCCTGAATGGTGTACACTCACATGAAGACTGTACAAATAATAGTTTTCTATAAAAAGTGTTCTCTTACGAGAGGTTATCTCGTACTGCGTAATATCTTACGCTAGGGGAAAACCTCTTTTCCTCGAGATATTGAAGCCAAAAAATTATCCTTAATTTTGAATTATTGCAAAACGCGTTGCAGCAGCATACAGACATAGGCAGGCGGCTCAGTGTGCCTATTGGCTGTCCTGCGGCAACTGCAGCAGCCTATCGAGAGCGGCCCTTTGGTGACGGTCCAATCGGGGCGCTTCGCGCCCATCGTGTCACGCTCGCGCCCAAAGGGGCGTGGTCTAGCCCTATAAAGATAGCTCGATGGGCTGATCTCACTGATTTTTCATCTCTTCAGCGAAGCTCTGCATCGCTGGATCCTGAGTGAAGAAGCCGCACCGTTGAAAAAGCCTTCTGCAGGACGAGCCATCTTCTGAAGCCGCTGGCCTCATCTCGCCGCCTTCAGTCGCCGCTTCCTGCTGCGCTATCCGGCGTCTATATATCCTTTTACACTCTGCTCACTGTGTGTTCGCCCCCGCGACTCACTTACTAAAAGAGCTGCGTCTTTTTAAAGATGCCAACCTCATGCGGCTCGTGCCGAGCCGCACTCAGCGACTTGGATTCATCTGCGTTTCCTGCCTGAGAGAGGATCATGTAGCACTCGCGCTCGCTGACGGCGGCTGCCCTCACTGCGAGCTATTGCCTATGGTGACTCTGAGGACTCGCCTGGCATATTTCTCCGAGTCTGCACTCCCGCCCGCTGTAGCTGCGCCGTAAAGCGCCGTACTCAGCGGGTCCCCGAGCCTTCTCCAGCCCGTGAAAGCTCGCCGGTTCGCCCGCGAGTTTCACCAGCTTCACTCGAGTCGCTGACTGACGGACAACGCCCGCCGCGCGCCGCCGTTTTCGCCATTTGTGACGAAGAGATAGCTGCATCTGTTGAGAAGGCCAGCTGAGCGGCTAGCTTTCTTTACTTTATATGAAAGCTACCCCGCCCCCACCCCCCGTGTGAATGCGTCACCGGCGAAATAGGGAAAGAGTGTGTTTTAGTCCCGCCGAGGCCGGACAATCTCCATTTCTCAAACATTTCCCAGCTCCTCTTAGTTGAGCGGCTGGAAATGTCAATATTGCAGCAATGAGCCTGTTGTATAACACGCACACCTGCAACATATGCCGACACTAAACTGTGACGCTCCCTTATCTGCTCGAGCTATTTTAAGCTTACGTTGTTTCCCCCCTGTGGCGAAACACAAAGCTGTTTGCGCGGGAGACCCGTGTTCGATCCTGGCTCTCGCAGCAGATAAGAAATTTAGTCTCGCCACGGCCAGACTTCCTTTTCGCATGTTCAGTTCCAAAAAAATACGACTGTTCCAGTGTAATTTGCAGTAAACAAGCCGGTACCACGGCCCGCTTGCCTGCACGCAAATGCCGTTTCCATGGCGACCCAGAAAAATCATAAGCAGTGTATTTTCTGGTATTCCGGCCACAGCCGATGGTGTTATGAGTGTAATAAAATGCCCACAGCCCAGTGTTCATTTCTACACACAAACACAGCCCGTCACGGTACAGGGCTCGCACAAATGAAATCGACGCATGTCAATTGTGCATTAAATGTAGTGAATGTGCCCACGACCCAGTGCCCACAAACATTACAAACTACATGTACCATGGTTTCTGAAAAATGAAACCAACACACATACAGTCAGCTCAGGCCGACGGTGTTTTCCAGTGCAGTGAATGTGCACGCAAAGTCTTCCTAGCCCTTCTAGGAAAACAACGGTGTTCAAGTCTCGCCGCAGCCAGACTTTCACCAAAACTTCACACTCGTTCAGTCCCATGAAATGTGACTGTTCCGGTGTATTCTGCAGTAAACAAGTCGGTATCACGGCCCACTTGCCTGCACACAAACGCCGTTTTTACGGCAACCCAGATAAATACAAAATGTTTTTTTCTTGTGTCCCGGCCTCGGCCGATGGTGTTATGAGTGTAATAAAAAATGCCCACAAACCAGTGCTCATTTCTACACGCAAACACAGCCCGCCACAATACAGGGCTTGCACAAGTAAAATCGACTCATGTCGATTGTGCATTAAATGTAGTGAACGTGCCCACGATTCAGTGCCCACTAACACTGCACACTGCATGTCACAGGGTTTCTGTAAAAACTAAACCAACACTAATACAGTCAGTTCAGGCAGACGGTGTTTTTCAGCGCTGTGAATGTGCCCGCTACTCTGCGCCCACATTCACCCACAGACGGGGCTCGCCCCGCTTGCTCTCTCACAGCAAACTGCTATAATGAAAGCGAGCACGGCCAAGCTACCCGCCGTCACCGGCACTCAGGCAGACGGTGTTTTTCAGTGCTGTGAATGTGCCCGCCTCGCCACGCCGACATTCACTCACAGACATGTTAAGCCCCACGGGGCTCGCCACGCTCACTCTCACACAGCAAACTGCTATAATGAAAGCGAGCGCGGCCAGGCTGCCCACCATTTCAGGCGCGCCCCCCGCCTCACTCACTGTAAACACAGTGCCCATGTTACAGCGCATGAAAGCTCCTGTGTCGTCACTATGTTACGATCAGAGCCCAAAACCCATTCTACCCCTAGCCATTCACGCAAACGCGTGGGCACAGCTCCCGGGGTTTCGAATTGGGTGCTGAACATTATAAAAAGAGGCTATTCGCTGCAGTTCGCTCGACGCCCTCGCCGCAGCACGGCGCGCGTCGAATCTACGGTGAAAACAGAAGTAGCACACCTACTTCGAGCTGAAATAGCGACCTTATTGAGCAAAGGGGCAATAGAGCCTTTATCTCAAGCTCAGAGCGAAGGGGGCCTGTACAGCAGATATTTTTTCTCATTCCCATTCTAGATCTAAGACAACTGAACAAAGCGCTTATGTAACGCCAGTTCAGAATGCTTACAACCAAGAAAATCCTCGCGCAGATTTGCCAAGGGGACTGGTTTATGTCGATAGATCTGAAGGACGCTTATTTCCAGATACAAATAGCGTCACGTCACAGGCGATTTTTGAGATTCGCCTTCGAGGGCCAGGCATATCAATACACAGTCCTACCGTTCGACCTGTCTCTTGCACCCCGTACATTCACGATGTGCATGAACGCGGCGCTCGCACCCCTGAAACTTCAGGGCATTCGAGTTTTGAACTACTTGGACGATTGGCTGATTCTAGCTCGATCTCAGTCAGAGCTCATAGAACACAGGACCGTGTTACTCGAACACCTCGAGAAACTGGGTCTCACAGTCAATTGGGCGAAAAGCTCGCTGGTCCCCAGTCAGAAAATAATTTTCCTGGGCACAGAGCTGAACTCCAGAGCGCAGAATAGACATTCAGCGCTCCACGAAATCCTTCCGCCGCGGCGCTTTAGTCCCGCTCAGGAGGTTTCAGAGAATGCTGGGCTTGATGGCCTCAGCATCTTCAGTACTTCAGCTGGGCCTGCTTCACATGCGCCCGCTGCAGTTTTGGCTCAAAGCACGAGTACCACCTCGAGCTTGGGCTTCCGGTCTGCTTCGGGTCAATCAGGAATGTGTCACAGCCCTGAAACCTTGGAGAGCGACCGACTGGTACCAGTCTGGTGTACACCTGGGGACTTCCTCGTGTGTACAGGTGGTGTCCACGGACGCCTCCACCTCGGGATGGGGAGCGCTGCACGAGGGCAGACCGTTCTTCGGCCTATGGTCAGAACGAGAAAAGCTCCTTCACATAAACTGTCTGGAAACTTCTGTCCCCGAATAAAGGGCTACCACGTCTTAGTCCGCTCGGACAACATGTCGGTGGTATCCTACATAAATCGCCAGGGCGGCGTCAGGTCTCGAAACCTTTTCAGACTGACAGAGCGCATTCTGGTCTGGCTCAGCACAATCTGCGCTCACTGAGAGCAGCTCACGTGCCTGGCCTCCTGAATTTGGGGCCAGACAGACTGTCCAGAAACAATACACCATCTGGGGAATGGTCTCTGCACCCGCAGACAATCCTCCTGCTGTGGGAGAAGTTCGGCAGAGCACAGGTAGACCTATTCGTGTCCCAGGAGAACGCTCACTGCCCAACATTCTTCTCAAAGAGCAAGGATGCACTGGCCCTCGTCTGGCCCAGCTGCCTGCTCTATGCTTTTCCCCAAGTGTTGGAACAAATCAGGGAAACCAGATGCTCTGTGCTCCTTGTGGCTCCGCTCTGGACGAACCAGGAATGGTTCCCAGTCCTAATGCAGCTGACGAGCACTGCCCCATGGCCAAGTCCGACGAGGAAAGACCTCCTCTCTCAGGCCATGGGCTCAATTTGGCATCCTCACCCGTGTAGCGACTCTGACAGGGTATCCGGACAGATGTATCTAAATTAGCGAATCCCGATTTGCAAACAAAGGTCAGTTCTTCGTGAGTAAACAAAGGGGCATTCTGTATACGACCCCCTTCGGGCATGTTGACCAGATTGGTGCCACTATGGCTAGGAGTCTCCCTAACACATGACACATTTGGAACAAGCCAGCATTGTCTTCAACAAATGGTCAACCATTCAAACCTCGCCGTCTCACGGGACACGCATCCTGACCCCCCCCCCCCCACAGAAAGAGTCCACAAAGCTGCCTGAACGCTGAAGGACAATCACACATTAATGCACACACACACACAAATGTCCTATAATGTGTATATAAATGTATATAACACAGAAATTGTATCCAACCTTCCTGTATGCATGCATATCTTATTAGCTTTGCTTTATAATAAGAAGTGTGGTTTGCTAGTGTATAGCTCTGAAGTCTAAGAGTTCATCAAAAGAATGTTCCAACACATTAACACACAAACACCAGCCATGGAACTTTTCAGAGAAAAGTACCTCTACATGTTTTAAATGTATTCATTTTTGTGCTTAGATGTCGTCACATGCCATACTGGAAGTACTGACAATTTTATTGTGTGTTAAGCAAACTTTAAAATGCTTGTAATTCTGCATATGAATGTAACTCTATGTTCTTCTACTTTTACCTGCCATGTCTGGTAGCTGTTTGACCGTCTTGTTTTGACTGAACCAGTCATACATAGGATATTACTGTAAAATCTATTGTCCGGTTTGTACAATCTTTCTGGGTAGGAATGACAAAATGTTATACCATCATAAATGATCCTGACAAGACAAAGAGGAATCTTCCGCGGGCACTTTTCTCCCAGCTGATTGGTGCCTTCATGCCAGAAGGGGCGTGAACCTAAGTGTCCTTAAAGAGACGCGCCGAGCTTCCCTTTTTTTTTTTTTCTGAAAATGTTTCTGAAACTCTTCCTGAAACTGTCTTCCTGAACGCTCTCTTCGATGCTTCATCATGTGACTCCTCGTGCGTCTGGACATCGCCTTAGTGTGATGATCCATCGTTTCTCTTTTTGTTTTCTTCAAGTTTATTTTATCTTTTTCGAAGTCTCCTCTGTTCATGTCTTCTCGCGAAGAAAATGAACACAGCCAGACTGGCAAGCTTCACCTACAAGGACATTCAAACACGCCGCGCTCGCTGGACGAACCCGAACTCGTGACACGAGGACAGAGAGAGACACACACGGTTTCTTCACATCAACCACAAAAGAGCTTTACCTGTGCAAGTAACCGTTTACCATTCTTTCGAGGTTTAAGATCTGTGATTCTGGTTGTCTCAAAAGGTTCTGTCTGTGATAAATTTTGCCAAACCAGAAGATCTCTCATCTTCTTACTCTCTCTCTCTCTCTCTCTCCCTTCCACTCTTTCTCTCTCGCAACCTCTCTCTCTCTCACTCCTGTTTGTTATTTCGTCTGTCTCGTTAGTGTTACTGTTTAACTGTACATACATGCATCCTGTGTTCAAATGTAGAATTCTTTATCCGTAGTTTCAATTATTAAAACCATATTCTTGATTGATCCTGAAGTGCTCATTTACAAGTCAATGAAATGAATATCTCATAGCTACAAAGCTTTACAAGTTGTTACTATATCAGTAACGTAAATTTTATAAACACGAGAAAATTAATGTTCACGGCCGGAACATTGAGATTTCTTGGAGTTTATAAAAAGGGATAACTTTGTTGAGAAGTTGGTAAGTTAATCTTACGGCTGTTTGCTGGACAAACCGATTGTTTGATAACTAATTAATTCCCTTAAAGTTATCTCATATAATCGATCTGTAATGAGACCATTGATATATGAATGAGGAATTATAATTCGTTATGATTTACCATTCATACATACAATCGATCTGTTTTCAATTTCGATAATATAACTGTAATATGCAAATATATTAATCATATTTCATGATTAATTATTAAAATTCCCTATAAATAATTTGAGCTAATTAAGGCACATCTCGATGTTTCTACACCCGGAAAGGTGGGCCCTGCACGCATGGGCCATCAACCGGTACCCGTAAACCTCCCAGAGGGGGTGCTAAACACCATCACGCAGGCCAGAGCACCGTCTACCAGACGTCTCTATGCCTCAAAGTGGTCTGTGTTTGTTAACTGGTGCAAAACCCGAGGTTTTCTCACCCACAAGCAGCGGGGTAACGGAGGTACTTTCCTTCCTTCAAGAGCTACTGGATAAGGGCAGGTCCCCATCCACGCTCAAAGTCTATGTGGCGGCCATAGCAGCGTTTACAAAACCTGCGTCTGGCCCGTCACTGTGGAAAAATGATCTGGTCATTCGTTTCCTAAAAGGAGCTAAGAGGATGAATCCTCCCAGACCCCCATCTATCCCCATGTGGGACCTTTCCATGGTGCTAGAAGCCCTGAAAGGAGCCCCATTCGAGCCGATTCGGACATCGGATATGAAACACTAGTCTTTCAAAACAGTGTTTCTCATGGCTCTTGCGTCAGTAAAACGCATAGGGGATCTGCAAGCGCTCTCAATAAGCGCAAAGTGTCTGGAATTTGGGCCTAACGACTCAAAAGTCATACTCAAACCAAGACATGATGTTTTATAAACAAAGTTCGGGAGGAGCACGTTCAAATAATCATTCCAATCAACTGGTCATCAAACAATTACCCTATCAGCACGAGAAGGAGCATATAAATATTCACTCTGTCAACTCACCTAACATTCCTTGACAGTTTCAGCATCCCTCCACCACCCCGACTCCTCACTCTTGGCTTATCTTATTTATTTATTTCACAGCCAGGAATACGGGGGGAGTGCTCTGGGTTCGGGCCGAATCCCTAACTCGGAGCCCTCTCCTCGGACAGCACGCCAAATACGCATTTATTCTATCTGACTTATTTGTAAGTGTGAACTCGTGAAACGGATACGTGCCTAAATCCCTCAACACACCGTTTAGGGCCCAGGTTATCTCCCTGTCTGCCCTACCGGTTCATAATGAGGAGGAAAGCACAGGCCTCCTTTGCCCAGTAAGGGCATTAAAGGCCTACGTATCTCGCTCGTCTGTTTTCAGACAGACTGAGCAGCTTTTCGTTTCGTTCAGCGGTCGCGCTAAGGGCCTAGCCGCTTCGAAACAGACCCTATCCAGATGGATAGTTGATACCATAGCAATGGCATACACTACAAAGGGACTTGAGTGCTCTTTAGCTGTTAGAGCACACTCCACCAGAGGCATGGCCTCATCGTGGGCGTGGTCTAGTGGGATCTCTTTACAAGATATCTGTATGGCGGCAGGCTGGGCCTCCCCGTCTACATTTTTAAGGTTTTATAACCTAGAAGTTCCCGCCTTACAAGCCAAATTGCTGTTGGTTTAAAAGTCAAGTACCACCTGCCCCGTCGTTTCGGCGCAGAGTACTGCACTCGCTTGAGCACCGCTCAACGGGCTGTGAGTTTTTTCCCAAGGGAAAATAATGCCCGTACTATCACTCAGTACAGGCCGAAGTTTTTCTCTTCACCCTGACTGTGTGTGACACTATTATAATGAATAGCCTTTCTTGTGGCTAAATTATTTGAGAATGATGCTGCTAGCCTCTCTTCTCGGACTCTCTGTGAGTTCATGGTGATTATGTACTATATGCGCCCCGGGCACTTGCCCCTTGGGACTTTGGTGTTGGATCCCTAAATGCACGGCGTTTTGCATAGTGTTCCCCTAGCGTAAGATATTACGCAGTACGAGAGAACCTCTCGTAAGAGAACGTACTCGGTTACTAACGTAACCTCAGTTCTCTCTAGAAGAGGGAACGAGTACTACGTATCTTGCCGTGCCTGCTACGCGCTGGTTCGCTTCGGTGATGAAAAACCAGTGAGATCAGCCCATCGAGCTATCTTTATAGGGCTAGACCACGCCCCTTTGGGCGCGAGCGTGACACGATGTGCGTGAAGCGCCCCCATTGGACCGTCACCAAAGGGCCGCTCTCGATAGGCTGCTGCAGTTGCCGCAGGACAGCCAATAGGCACGCTGAGCCGCCTGGCTATGTCTGTATGCTGCTGCAATGCGTTTTGCAATAACGTTTTAACTATGTAAGTTCCAGGGGCCTGTACCATGAAGGTAGCTGAACAAACTCGGATTTACAGGATTAGTTTTGAGTTGACAAAACCAAACCGATGCAATCAGGCTTTATTGGTACCATGAAGCAGCTCATCAACTTTCTCTGTCAACTCAGGCTTTGATCTTAAGCTATGATTACTCCACGAGCGCGTGCTCATACCAAAGTGACGTTGGCACCGAACAACCAATCGCGGTCGATATGGATAGAGCGAGAGCGATATTTTCTTTCCGCGGAGGTAAGAGATAATCATTCAGAATTACGATGAATTTAAATATGTATTACAAGCTCGAAACAATACGGTCTCTGCTGCCAAAGCAAGAGAAGACTGTTGGAGAAAGATTGCTGATTGTGTTAATGTGTAAGCTAAATAAATACGTTCTTTATTCATGTAAAATGATGTATATATAGGCTATGAATGTATGTGTGGGTGAAATATAGCCTATATTTTTATAATATATATAAAAAAATGTGCATGTATATACTAATAAAGTTTAATATTCATTGATTTTTAGATGCAACTCCAAACGTTCTTGGCAGCTGATAAAGACAAAATATAAAAATATAATTCAAAGTAGCCTAGTAAGTATTTACACACAACCTTTTATTATTTTTTTATTAACACTTGTTTGAGGCAAACCGAAAAAAGAGTGACATTCAGAAAACCAGTGGAGGGCCACTCCTCCAGAATACACTGAGTTGTCTCTGATAGGAATAAGGGACGGCCGATTATGGATGGGATTACAGGTGCTGTACAATCTTACCCTGGGGCCGGCTCCTCGAAGCAAGTAACACTGGGTACGTGTGCGATACATTACTATTTTAAGTTTTAAATATGGCTGACTGAAATTCTCTGCAGTCGAGGGAAATGCAGTGTCCCTGTTGAAGCCAGCACACACACACAGTCTCCCACACAGAGGTCAGTATGCAGCAGACAGAACACCAGAAACATATTGGCCTACTTTTATTTATAAGGGAGGAGGAAATGATGAAGACACTCTGTCTGTGTTCTGGGACAGTTGCTGAGGTGAATGCACTGGGCTTTTTATTAAGGCAAACATTTGAATTTGTGGCATAAAACAGGGACTGGCCCAAATTACACGTCTCTTTTATTGTAGGATTTTTCACAACCTGTCCCAGAAACTGAAGCCTCTACCTCAACAGGCTTCAAAAGAAATGTGAACAAGGTAAGGATTTAAAACCCTTGACATATATATCAGGTGTTTGTCAAGGAACTTTCAAGGAACTTTTTGTGAGTTGATTAGCCTCCCAAAAACTTGTAATGATCAAGTTTGTGGTGGAATTATGTTTCAGGTGGAAACAGACTCAGTCAGGGCCCTTTACAAAAGGAGCCTATGGAGCTAGACTGCACACTAAAGGAGCCTATAGAGCTAGACTGCACACTAAAGGAGCCTATAGAGCTAGACTGCACACTAAAGGAGCATATAGAGCTAGACTGCACACTAAAGGAGCCTATAGAGCTAGACTGCACACTAAAGGAGCCTATAGAGCTAGACTGCACACTAAAGGAGCCTATAGAGCTAGACTGCACACTAAAGGAGCCTATAGAGCTAGACTGCACACTAAAGGAGCCTATAGAGCTAGACTGCACACTAAAGGAGCCTATAGAGTTAGACTGCACACTAAAGGAGCCTATAGAGCTAGACTGCACACTAAAGGAGCCTATAGAGCTAGACTGCACACTAAAGGAGCCTATAGAGCTAGACTGCACACTAAAGGAGCCTATAGAGCTAGACTGCACACTAAAGGAGCCTATGGAGCTAGACTGCACACTAAAGGAGCCTATGGAGCTAGACTGCACACTAAAGGAGCCTATAGAGCTAGACTGCACACTAAAGGAGCCTGACTGTGAGCTGAGGAGGCTCCACATTTAAAAAATAAATGCAACAGCTAGATTAAACTGATCTCAGCATGTGAACTTATTTAACCAAGTAACACTTTAGCATGAATATTTATTAATGCAACTTTCTATTGCTTTCTTTCTCTTCATCGGGGAGAAGCTTTCTGTGGTGGTTCTGGCTCCTTTCTATGGTGGCTATATTGTGCAGAATGGCACATGCAGACACTATCTGTGATGCCCACTGTGGTGACTCTTAAGCGCCGAAGACAGTTGAAACATGCCTTTAGGATGCCAAAGATCATCTCTAACTTTTACTATAGTTTTACTGACACATGAGGGTCATGATAGGGGGTTATTGTGTAGGTTTTGCTGTCCCAATTCAAATTAACAGTGTTTTGTACTGTACCAAATTTAACTAGCTTTCCTCAAAGCGCTGACACAACATACTCACGGAAAGTAGATTGTTGTCTGTTAATTTTACTATTAATTTAAAGATTCATCTCACAGAAAATAATAATTTCACATGTTCACATAATCTCTACCTGAACATTAAGGCTGTGAAAAGACTTTCTATTAACATAATCTGCCTCATGTTCTCCTAGAGAAGTGGAGATTGCAACATGTGTGCAGGCTATTGCTCCAATGACTCTATAGGGAATCCTATCATGAGATTAAAATAATGCTTAACATGTACTGTATTATATAGTACATTTGTGAAATTTGCTTTTTGAAAAAAAAAAAAAAAACGTGATGTCACCCTATCAATATATTTTACCGGCAATTTTATAAAAACCCTCTCTTATGACATGGTCAATAAATGTCTGGGGAACACTATTAAACTATTAATGTACTCCTGCAAAGCGAGGACCACCTTGCGAATGGTTCGACAAACCGTGTTTTCCCCTAGATTCTGTGCATCACCGATCGTGCAAGTATGTAGGCTACCACTTGCAAAAAAACGCAACGCAATACCATTTATGGTACAGTAAGTGCATGAATTCGATGTGTTAAATTATTTATGTGCGGCTCAAGAAGTTCGCAAAGATAAGATATTCCTTCCGCAGAAAATCTGTATCTTACACTATCAGGAAAGGCAAGGGGATTTTGTCCGGCTAAAAACTCTTTCTCTACGATGTGCTCGTCTAACAATTTGCGCTGAGATGTCCACAGGATTTGAAAGAAAATGTAAAGCCATTGCAACAAACACTGGGAATTAGTTACGTCACCTATATGTTTCTTTGCTCACAGCTGATTGGTCAAACTTCAGTCTGAGATCTCGAATCCAGAACTTAACCTGCCCCGGAGCAGGTTAGCCGTGCAGCGTAAGGTACCATGGCAACGAACACCGATTAAAGCCGAGCTACTTTCATAGTACCTAAAACCCAGGGTTGGCGGAAACTAAGCTGAAACATAGCTGGCTAGCCACCTAAACCGGCTTCATGGTACAGGCCCCAGGTCATCTCCTCGATGTATTTTGCCATGTTCCACAAAACTCAAGAGATAATCATCTTGCTTATCGGCTCCCTCTGTAGATAAGATAGTAGTGTCGTGTAATTGATGATGGGAAGAACGTAAAATAGGCAATATAACACTTTTTGTTTGTTCAGCTGGGACAATGGGACAATCAGTACCTGTATGGATGAAGAAACAGAAACTGACACCAGAAGACAGGGAAAAAACAAGTGCAAACATTGGAACACACACGGTGGAAATATGTCATGCCCAAGGTGCTTCTTTTTATGTAAGGGTATGAATTATTGTGTTGACAACTCTCTTAAAACTCACTAGTATCAGTGTAATTTACATAAAACTCAGAAGAAGAATTTGCTGATCCGTGTCGATTGATGGCAGTGCAGCGTGCAGCATCTAACTTTTTTTGTGGCATTGGTATTTAAAAAGTTAATTCACCACTGGCAAGATAATACACTTGGCTGTCTTTGCAGTAGAAAGGGACTATTATTATAATCTTTTTTTTTGTTACGGTGCTACTAGAGAAAAAGGGCTCTAGTGTTCCTTTCAAGCGGCAACCTCCCGGTCTCTCTCTCTTTATTCCAACTCAGAAGTGACTTAAACTGCAATTCATCGACTGGCCGCTAGAGACAGACTTTATGTTAATATGCCCAACTTTACAGCAGAAAAAAATATGTTTGCAGCCTGGTACAAAAATTGATTTTGGTCTTTATAGCTAATTTTTTTTTTATAACTCATCCGTTTAAATTATATTGAGCATTAAAGTTAAGCATAATTAACGGCGTGGCCACTTGAGTGACAGGTGGATTGGCGCTGCTGTCACTTCTAGCCGTTTGTCTGCTGTCTGTTAGTGTCACATCACCTCAGCTAATCCCACCTCTTTATTCGGGAGTGACGCGCTGCGAAGAAAGCAATTTGCGGCTCCGCCCACTTTGGGCTTCAAAAATGCTCTTTAGAAACCTACTGTACGGGTGACGTCACGGACATGCGTCCATATTTTTTTTACAGTCTATGGTTCCTTTTTTCCAAAGATTTGCCAAGGAAAAGAAACATACTGGGCGTTCAACTCCCTCATCATCATCTTGTAAAAGGACAGCTCCGGCCCCTACCTTGCTAGCATCTACATGCATTTTAAACGATCTATCCCACTGAGGAGCGGCAAGGACCGGAGCACAAGTAAGAAGCGCTTTAACATTCTCAAAAACATTTTGACAGATTGAACTCCAAACAAATGTACATGACGCCTTCAACAGATCAGTCAACGGAGCAACAATATCTGAAAAATTTCTGCAAAAATTTCGATAGTACCCCACCATCCCTAAGAAACGCATCAACTCACGCTTCATACAGGGTGGAGGATACTTATTGATGGCCTCAATGTTTGCATCTACTGGTCGAACAACGCCATGACCAACGACCTTGCCTAGATATGTCACCGTGGCCTGAGCGAACTCAAACTTCGCTAGGTTTACAGTGAGCCGAGCCTCTTTCAACCGATTGAACAAAGCCTTTATTCGGAATAAATGTTCCTCCCATGAATCACTATACACGACTAAATCGTCCAAGTAAGTCTAGGGGTATGATTCTTGCTTTGGGTGCAAGAGGTCCCGGGTTCAGATCCCGGACGAGCCCCCATTTGTTGTGATTCCAAAGAATCACCACAAAAAAGGAGAGAACGAACACATTTACATTGCTGAAAACTGCACTTTATTACACATTATTCTTTGAATTAAGCCGAAGTTCGGCCATTCACAGCTATCAGTATCGACGCGAAACATCCGGAACCGCCATGCCGAATCAGAGCAGAAGCCACTTCCCAATCACGCCGCAATCAGCCAGTCACCTGCAGACAATACAGATGCAACATACATACACACAAGGAAGGACTGACAGGGACATCACACCTGGGTAAAAAAATAGGTATGTGTCTCAGTTCTTCAACATACAAATCTAATCTGATGGATTTACGAAAGGCTGTCTTATTAATCTTATAAAAGTCATGTCCAAACATTACTTTTAATAAATAAGTGCTAAGAAACCTAATGTGTCAGGGTCCTGTCACCCTGTTTGGTCTTGTTTTGGTGTCAAGATCCTGACACTCATGTTTGTCTCATGTTTGTGTGAGCGCACAGTTTGGGGTTGTTCACTGGGCCGTGTACTTTTATGACATGTCTTGCATGTTTGGGGCATGGTGTCTGGATCCTGACACTTCGGTCTAGTCTTGGTTCAGTTTCGGTGTCAGGGTCGGGGTCCTGACATCTTGTTTTCTGTTTGGGCACATGGCAGATGAGTGTTTAAATAAAGTCTTTCAAAGCTCTCTGCACCTAATTTCTCACAATTCTTAACCCATACCTGACACACTGTTAATAAGGCTCATTTAAAATTAGCATGGGTACTTACCACAGATGTCAAATTCATCCAGACACTGTGTAAAAATGCAAGTCATATACTAAAAATGCATGTTTCTTCATGGTAATTTATCAGTTACAAGGCTGTTTTAATGCTCACAAAAGGTAGTAGAGAATATGGTCTCATGAGAAACCACACAGTGAGCCTTCAGACAGCTCTAGATGTTGCAGAGCTTAGATGTGAGTTTCTCAACAGGATTCCCATTTAGATGGAGAGGACTAACTGAGATCTGAGACTTTTCTAAAAGTTGAGACTGTTTTTTCTTTGTTTTTCTTATCTGTGGGATGTCCTAAGCTTTGGACTGTTGGGATTCTGTGTTTACTCTGAAAATCTCCTTTAAAGGTCTGTGATTAATAAGTAAAGTTTGTGTGACTGCTATAAACCATCATCCAACTTCAGGGTCTTTTCTTTATTGTTTAACGTTAAGAAAATGTTAAACCATCATTCTTGGGGAAAAGGGTATATGTTAGGAGGTTCATAAAAGTAACAGATTACAGGGGCTGTTGACACTAGCCACGTTTCCACTGTCGGGACAGTGCGAGCCAGGGCTTTAAATGGGACGTGCCGGGGTAATAGCCTCAGACCTGTAACACCGGGCCCAAAATCTGCAGCGCTCCACTGTCGGGCCAGAAGCTACAGCGCTTCACTAAAACACGCCCGTAACACGCCTCTCTGGAACAACGTCACACTAACCCATCATTTCACCAACAAATGGAAGTTTTAGAATAAAAACATGATTGTGATAGCCTTTATGATTTGTCTGATTTCTTCAAGCGTTCATATTACTATGGTTATTGTTAGCGTGCATCGTCTTTTGCATCGCGTATACATATTTCTACCTTATACGGTGATCATGAATCCACATCGGATCACAAACAGAAGGCATTCAAACATGAAAGTGAGTTTTGAGGTAAATGATTTTAAAACTCTTTAATGCTGATGTTTGCTGGTATATGGAATCATCCGACGCTACCGTCTCCCGACTCAGGTAAACTCCGCCCCCGGAAGTGACCGTGGAAACGCGTCTGGCCCTGGCACGCACTAGCATGCCCGATGTTCACAAAAGCATAAATATTACATGATGAGAAGATACTTAAGCTGGAAGAACTGATTCAAATGTATTTACAAACTCCTACAGATTGCATTTGAGGTTGCAATGATATTGGTACGAATATCTCTCTCTTCCTCACTGCTCTCCTCTCCTTCCCTCTTAAACATGTTTGTGGGATGTTGTTTTTTTGTTTATAGAGCATGAATATTCCATATCTGTTTGGAATGCATTGTTAGTTTACTACTGTGCCGAGCCACTCTGGCAAGAAGCCACCTCTGAGTGTAAAACAAACATTTCAACAAGCTGACATTACACATCCAAATGATCCTGAGCTAACTGAGCAGAAGAAATGCTATGCATTTGAGAAACATTTTTTTTTACAGTAATATTCAGCCCACTCAGTAGCTTCCTCACAAAATATATCTCCGAGCAGTAATTACAGAGCTGAGCATGAGAATGGCAGCGTTTGCAATGCAGTAAACGTGACCTTAAGAGAAGACCATAATTACAGTCTGAAATATTCAATATTTACAGTATATTCATATTTACAACTTTTGATTAATAGGAGGCACACTCTTTTATAGCTTTGCAAAAGCTTTTACCAATGTTTCTGTGCTGGATTCTTTGCTCAAATCAAATTAGATTTAAACTACTTCACATTTGAGATGAAGTTTGATCACTTCACTTTTATAATTATTCTTTTCATATTCAGTGAAATGTGCACGTATTATAAATACACACAAATCACCTGTATTTTACCAATTTAATAAATGGAATTTCAAATGTTCTACCTACATTTTGTTGTGCATGACACAGAGAGTAGTTCCCTTTCGAGGGAACTCTACACTGCGTCGAGAATCGACACTTTGGGGACGCTCCCTAAGCGTGCGCCTCTGAAGAATGAATGAAACTAATCCAATCCTGATTGGTGTTGCGTCGTGACGTAACATGTGACGGCATACCCGGAAGTATAAAAGTGACACTGTCACAACACACACTAGCTTTCGCTCTTCAGCAAGCGCTCTGTGTTGAAACTGTCTGTCTTATTTGGTGTTGTTTGTCAATCAGTTGATCAGAATGGCCAGCGAACAATTTAAAAGATGTGTGCATCCTTGCCCTCGTTTTATTACGGGTGGGGACACACATGCTTTGTGTGTGAATTGTTTGGGAGCACAGCATGCACAAGCAGCTCTTGAGGGAGCTGTTTGTGCAGACTGTGAAGCACTTCCTATTAGAGTGCTGCGCTCCCGGCTGGCGTGCTTTGATGAGCACGGTCAGGCTCGCGTTCCCCACGGTTCTGGTCCCGCATCCGTTGAGGCGGCGCGGCGATTGAGATCGCGGGGTTCGCAGCGGGATCTTACAGATGAGAATGAGACTGCTGCGGCACTTTCTCATTCTTCGTCTGAGGATCCCGTAGCCCCTGAGAGTGGTACAGGAGCCCGCATCGCGGCTTCTCCTGCCCACGATCAGGTTCCAATGCTTGAGCTCTCTGCTTCCGAGGAAGTGGACGGGCTCAGTATTGATGCGGATGACCGTGATTTGAGCGCGCCAGTTCACGGCCAAAGCTATGAGGAGCTGGTAGAGGTTGTGACTCGTGCTGTGGCCAGACTTAACATTAGCTGGCCACATGATGAGCAAGGAACGCAAGTGAAAGCAAGCTTGATGATTCCTGCAGCACAGGTCACAATCTCAGCGCCGGGCTAAAACAAACAAACAAAAAACACTCTTTTTCACCTGTACTCTAAGACGATTTTACAGGCGTATAATGGCACTAAACGTACCATAGCTTATTGTAGCAGTTATGATGGTTGAGAGACATCAGTGGCTTAATTTGTCTGGTATAAAAAAGGGAAGACAAATATTTTCTGCTGAACGCTCCGCTATCACATTCTGGCCTGTTCTCCGATGCTGTAACTTCTATCGTCGACAGGTTTATGAATAAATAAATAATATATATATATATATATATATATAAATAAATATATATATATATAAAACTATATATGTTGTCCCGCCGTTTTTGAACGTTTCGGGCTACATCGATTTCCAGCGAACGCACACCGTGGCGTTCACCCCAAGAGCTTGCAACCGGGCACCGACTATGATCACAAAATTTTTCTAGACTTTTTCCTGCCGGTCATCTTCTTCAGGAAGTCGAGAATAGTGCTCGAGAAACACCAGAGGCCGGTCCCAAGGGGCTGGTTCCCTTAGTAGATTTTGTAGAATGGCAACGCCTTCCAATTATCTCTATGGGTCCTGAATATTTTTAAATATGGGTACGGACTGCAGTTCGGTTACCGACCTCCCAGCTTTGTTGGGGTCGTACCGACCGCAGGGGTTCCAGAACAGGCTCGGGTTATGGAACAAGAGGTACAGACTCTACTGGAGTTAAGGGGCCATAGAGAGTGTTCCCCTACCAGATAGAAAGTCCAGGTGTTACAGCCGGTACTTTTTAGTTCCAAAGGAGGATGTTGGACTGAGGCCAATTTTAGATCTAAGGCTATTGACTTGTTCTTTGAGGAGATCCAGGTTCAAAAGGCTTACAATTTCCATTATCGGAAACCAAATCAGATCCGAGGACTGGTTTGGCATGGTAGATCTAAATGTTGGGGCTGTCCACTCAGTTGCAGGGCAACCGATGTTGTTCTTGCAGCGGGGCCCGGAAACGATGCGTATTGCCCGCCGTCTATGACGCTTTGGGCCGCATCATTTTCCAGGGAACGCACTCTGCGTCGTCTGTCCTCGAAAAATAAAAGACGAGCATCAGTTATGGTCACGAAAACCGTATCGACTACAGCCTGCCGGTCTTCCGCTTCAGGCAGTCGAGAAGGGTGCTCGAAAACCACCAGAGACCAGTCTCGAGAGGCTGGATCGGATGTGGTTCTTGCAGCGGGGCCCGGAAACGATGTGTACTGCCCGCTGTCTATGACGCTTCGGGCCGCATCATTTTCCAGCGAATGCACTATGCGTCGTTTTTCCTCA
This sequence comes from Rhinichthys klamathensis goyatoka, assembly GCF_029890125.1. NCBI lineage: Eukaryota > Metazoa > Chordata > Actinopteri > Cypriniformes > Leuciscidae > Rhinichthys > Rhinichthys klamathensis. The sequence continues at coordinate 1,561,901 of NW_026606877.1, forward strand.
AAAAAAAAAAAAAAAAACGAGCATCAGTTATGGTTACGAAAACCGCATCGACTACAGCCTGCCGGTCTTCCGCTTCAGGCAGTCGAGAAGGGTGCTCGGAAACCACCAGAGACCAGTCTCGAGAGGCTGGATCGGATGTGGTTCTTGCAGCGGGGCCCGGAAACGATGTGTATTGCCCGCCGTCTATGACGCTTCGGGCCGCATCATTTTCCAGCGAACGCACTATGCGTCGTTTTTCCTCGAAAAATAAAAAAACGAGCATCAGTTATGGTTACGAAAACCGTATCGACTACAGCCTGCCGGTCTTCCGCTTCAGGCAGTCGAGAAGGGTGCTCGGAAACCACCAGAGGCCAGTCTCGAGAGGCTGGTTCTCTTAGATCGGGTTCTTCCGTTCGGCCTAGCACTCTCTCCCCGCATGTTCATGTGTAGGTTTATGGATGCGACTCTGGCTCCACTGAGGCTTCAGGGCATCCGTACATTGAATTACTTCGACGACTGGCTCTTATTGGCCCAGTCTCGAGGAATGGCAGTTCGGCATTGAGATGTCGTCCTTGGTCAAGATTAGAATCGGGGGTTGAGACTCAACACTATGTGTTGGAACCAGCTCAGAAGACTGCTCTTCTGGGCATGAAATGGAATTCGGTTACAATGCAGGCACGTATGTCTCCTGCTCGTATCGAATCCATCCTGGCCATGGTGTCCGGGATAAAGCTAGGCCAGGCCATCACTGTAAAGCAGTTTCAAACTGCTGGGCCTCATGATAGCGGCATCCAACATTATACATTTGGGCCTTCTACACATGAGGCCCCTTCAGTGGTGGCTGAGAGCCAAGGGTTTTTTCCCTCAAGGGGAATCTGTTCCGTATAGTCAGAGTTACGCGCAGATGCCTTCGTTCTCTGGTAATTTGGAAGAAACCTTGGTTCCTATCCCACAGGCCAGTGCTGGGAGCGTCATGTCGCCGGAAAACCGTTTCGACAGTCGCCTCCCTCACTGGTTGGGGCGCGGTCATGGACGGCCGCTTTGGCCAGGGGTCTGTGGCAGGACCATCATCATTCTTGGCACATAAACTGTCTAGAGATGATGGCTGTGTTCAGGGCTTTGAGGAGCTTCCTCCCAGACATCAATGGTTACTATGTCTTAGTACGATCAGACAATACGTCTGTGGTAGCTTATCTGAACCAACAAGGGGGACTCAGATTGCGCCCTCTGTGCAGACTGGCGCATCAGATCATTCTTTGGTCCCAGGGGAAAATACTCTCTATCAGAGCAATGTATATTCCGGGGGTTCAGAATCAGGGAGCAGACATCCTGTCGAGGCAGGGGCTGAGGCCCGGGGAATTTAGACTTCATCCAGATGTGGTGAAGTCAGTATGGGAGAGGTTTGGACCATTGGAAGTGGATCTGTTTGCGTCTCGAGAGACGTCCCACTGTCCACTTTGGTTCTCCCTCACACATCCAACCCCACTGGGGTTGGATGCCATGAAAGTACAGGCCTGGCCGAGGCTTCGCCTGTACGCATTTCCCCCGATCGCTCTGCTCCCGGGAGTCCTGGAGAGGGTCCGTCAAGAGGGCATCAGTCTACATTCTGGTTGCCCCGAGGTGGCCGACCCGAGTATGGTTTTCAGACATAATATCACTCCTGATAGCTTCGCCATGGCAGATTCCTCTGAGGAGGGATCTGTTGTCTCAGGCAGAGGGCACAGTCTTCCACCCTCACCCAGAGCTGTGGAAGCTGTGGGTCTGGCCTCTGAGGGGGTTCAGTACCTAAATGCTGGTCTATCAGCTGGAGTAGTTGAAACCATACTTAGCTCTAGGGCTCCATCTACTAGGAGATTATATGGCCTCAAGTGGAATGTGTTTTCACTTGGTGTAGACAACATGAGTTGGACCCAGTTAACTGCCCGGTGGCTTCAGTTCTGGAGTTTCTTCAAGATCGTTTCTCTGCGGGTCTCTCCCCTTCCAGGCTTAAGGTGTACGTGGCTCCCATTGCGGCTTTCCACTCACCTTTAAGTGATGGGCCTCTGGGGAGGCACCAGTTGGTCATTTGTTTTCTCCGTGGTACTTGGAGGATGAGACTGGCAACCAGGTCCAGGGTTCCTGCCTGGGACCTGGCAATAGTTCTGGAAGGGTTGTCCCTGGCCCCCTTCGAACCTCTACAGTCGGCTTCGCCTAAGGACTTAACGCTGAAAATGGTTTTTCTCTTAGCTATTACCTCACTTAAGAGGGTGGGAGATCTCCAAGCCCTGGTACACCAGCTTGCTTGGAGTTTGCCCCTGGCAGAGTAAAGCTTTTTTGCACCCGAGTCCGGGCTGTGTGCCTAAAGTTCCATCTAATACGGCTCGGTCTACAGTCCTTCAGGCATTCCATCCTCCACCTCATGTGTCGGCAGAAGAAGAGAAGCTTAATTTGCTCTGCCCCGTCAGAGCTTTGAGCGTGTACCTTGAGAGGTCCTCTTCTTGGAGAAGGTCGGACCAATTATTAGTATGTTTTGGGTCACCTAAGAAGGGGCTCCCGGCATCCAAGCAAACTATTCATTTTTGGATTGTTCAGGCTATTACTGAGGCTTACAAGGTGCGCAATTTGCCTTCACCTTTAGCTGTGAGGGCTCACTCAACTAGAAGCATGGCTTCTTCTAGGGCCCTTCTTTCGGGAGTTCCTCTACAGGAGATCTGTGAGGCAGCCGGTTGGGCTACTCCACATACTTTTATTAGGTTCCACCTTCCTAGTACGCCTGGCACACACGTGCTCAGTCCTTGCTGAGTGCCTAAACAGTTTCACTCCGGGACAGGCCTATTCGGTGCGTGGCCTAGTGGGCACTCGTTCCCCAAAGTGTCGATTCTCGACGCAGTGTAGAGTTCCCTCGAAAGGGAACGTCTCGGGTTATGACTATAACCCTTGTTCCCTGAGAAGGGAACGAGACACTGCGTCGTTCTGCCACGCCCCTTGAGGCCTTGGAGCGTCTTGCTTCATCGCGAGGCTAGTGTGTGTTGTGACAGTGTCACTTTTATACTTCCGGGTATGCCGTCACATGTTACGTCACGACGCAACACCAATCAGGATTGGATTAGTTTCATTCATTCTTCAGAGGCGCACGCTTAGGGAGCGTCCCCAAAGTGTCGATTCTCGACGCAGTGTCTCGTTCCCTTCTCAGGGAACAAGGGTTATAGTCATAACCCGAGACGTTTTCTTTCACTTTAGCGGGCTTGTATCGTAACCCCTGTTAAGCTATTAAGATGTTATGATTCATTCTGAACACTAGTTGTCCCAAAATTGCTCAGTCACTCTCAGGATTTAGTGATTTTCGGAAGGTTTAGGAGACCCAGACTAGCATCATGTAATCAAGTCTCAGCATTAGCACAAAGGCTAGTCCAATCCAATTGTCTTAAAGGTATGAATTATACAGTGACTTTTAGAGAGCAATTTTGCATTTATCCATGTTGATTACAATGCCATCTGTTCCTATACCCGCCCTGCAAAGAAAATATATTTGACTAAATGCTTGTGGCAGGCATTCTGTACAAAACCAATGGACAAACCACATCTGCTGCACCAAAAAGCCTTTTTATTATTCCACAGGAAAGCATTGGGGAAAATATCTTAATGTGTTTTTGGCATTGGCCGAGGCCTTTCTTCGGGAACGGCACAGGTACTAATTAAACTCTTTAAGAGCTTTCTTTTTTTTCAGCTTGGCCAGCATGGCTCATCATAATTTACTCCCTCTTATGTTAATTCAATATGGTGAAAACATCTTGAAGGCAACCCTCACCCAACAATATTATTGTATGAATTTATTTTGGCAGGACTTTGCTCTAATTTTTTGCCAATTATGGCCTATTTAAGGTCTTAAGGTCAATTAATTGAGATTTGAAGCTGCAAAAATTGATATATTATATGGAAACTTGGGCATTTAGGTTCCCTAAACTAAAGCTTTTAATTAATTAATCTAATATACATTTGCAACTGCAGTGGAAGGAATGAAAGTGACATGACATAAATATAACTTTAAGTTTAACTCTGAGAGCTGCACACTGTGGTGACAGATTCATGGAGACATACATTCTCCATCCAGGCTTCCGGTTTGCCCTCTAAACAATATCAGGCAACACAGAGGTTGGTGGGAAGAGCATATTTGGCGGCCAGTCAAACTGGCAGAGCTTTGGACACTATGGCAGTACTGCAAGCTTACCAGGCAGACCTGCTCAAAGACCTAGATCAAGGGGCGGTCTCTGAACTCCATATAGCCACACATTTAGCTCTTTGTGCCACCAAGCAGGCGGCCTACAATTGAGATTAGGCCCACTTCTTACCCTGAGAAATAAATTAAGCTAAGCTTGCTTTATTAGGCTTGAGTAAAAGATATTAGCCTCTGCTGATATTGGAGAGACTATCAGCGTTTATACTATAGGTAAAAGTATTGCTACTTAAGTAATAATTTACTTGAGTACAAGTAGAAGTACTGAAAAATAATATGACTCAACTAAGAGTAAATAAGTAGTTTGCTTAAAAACTAACTACGTTACAAAGTACTTTAGTATTATTTTTCTATTTTTACCCAAAATGGGGAGATGATCGCGATATGGAGCGCTAAACACTCGAATGTCATCTGTTTCATTCTGGAAGCCCATATACTGATTCATCCCTCACGCAGAAAGTCCACAAGTGAGATTCATAGAAGTATTAAACTTATGACATTTCAGGAAATGCCTTATATGGATATAATAACATGCAAATAGAGACGTCTTGACTGATGAAACATGAAGACAAACAGATGATAGCGATAATATCTGTGTCCATCAAGCTATCTCAGGTATTTTCATAAGAATGATGTATGTCTTTAAAGGGATAGTTTCACCCAAAAAGGAAAATTAGCCCATTAATTACTCACCCTCAAGCCATCCTAGGTGTATATGACATTCTTCTTTCAGATGAATACAATCAGAGTTATAATTATTAAAAAATGCCCTGGCTCTTCCAAGCTTTATAATGGCAGTGAATGGCTGGAGAAAATTTGAAGCCCAAGAAAGTGCATCCATCCATGATAAAAGTGCTCCACTTTTACTCCAGGGGGTTAATTAAGGCCTTCTGAAGTGAAGCCATGCGTTTGTGTAAGGAAAATACCCATATTTAAAACTTTATAAACTATAATCACTAGCTTCCGCCATATGGCCATACGCATCAATTTACGGTGGAAGACTAACCCCTGACCCGACACACAGCGTAATGACGAACGTGGAAGCTCAGAGGATAGAGCTAAACAAAACACTGGTTGCGAATTAGCCAATTTGAAGAGAAATGTCGGAGGATTTCTATGTAATAGAAGAGGAGCTTGTTGCACAGCCCTATTTGTTTAAAACGCGAGAGGCACCTAAGCTTACGATACTCCTACGTCATACGCGCCACGGGTTACTCTTGAGGTGCAAGTCGAATTGCGTAGTAGGGTTGTCTGGCGGAAGCTAGTTATTTTAGATTACAAAGTTATAAATATGGGTAGGTTTATTACAAAAACCCATGGCTTCGCTTCCGAAGGCCTTTATTAACCCATTGGAGCCGTGTGGAGTAAAAAAAAAATAATCAAATTTTTTTCCAGCCATTCACTCCCATTATAAAGCTTGGAAGAGCCAGGACATTTTTTAATATAACTCTGATTGTATTCGTCTGAAAGAAGAATGTCATATATACCTAGGAGGACTTGAGGGTGAGTAAATCATGGGCTAACAGGGTTTTTCCTGCATAGAGAATTACGAGGCAGCCACCTCGTCCTTGGCACCTCAGCAGTCAAATTTGGTGCCACCTCCGGCTCTCGACAAAACTCGGATAGGCAGTCACTGTCACATGCTCAGATACGCTTTTTCCACCGTGACGCCACGGTTCAGTTGCGGGTTCCCTGCCTGTGTCCATTCTCAAACCGTATAGTTTGCCGATAGTGCTGCACGGATTGCGGATAATCCGCGGGCCAAGTAATAAAAAAAAATAACATTCCAATTAATCGAGGGTGGATGACAGATAAGTAAGGGATAATGTAGAGCGAAGCAGTTGTTATAGCGAATACGACCCCTACAGGGAGTAAAGCCTCTGTTTAGGCTATTAAGGAAATGTAATTTTGCCAATAGAAGAACTTTTATTTTAAATAAATGTTAATTTTAAATTAGCCTACTTCAGTGTGATATGTTACCATATTATCATGCTTAACACTGATAATTTGAATAAGTGTAATGTGATGACCAGATGCAGATATCTAAATCAAAGAATATCATGGGTTCGGGCGGTTGGCGGGTGAATTATTTATTTTTAACTGCGGATTCGGGTGACTCAAAGTGCACCAGAATAATTAATTTATCTTTAAAATGTACAAAATTGTCTTCCGAATGAATGTTTTTATTTGATTTACAACTGGAGTACAGAGGCTGCTGAGGCCATCAGCCCCAGCATTTTCTGAAACCTTTTGAGCGGAACTATCGCGCCGTGGCGGAAGGATTTTGCGACGCGCTGAATATTTAGCCCGCGCTCTGGTGACAGGCGTGCCGTCATGGATAGCGAGTCCAACACTGTTCCCAGAAAGGAAATTTTCTGACTGGGGGACAGTGAGCTCTTCGCCCAATTGACTGTGAGGCCCAGCTCCTCGAGGTGCTCGAGTAATGCGGCCCTGTGTTCTATGAGCTCCGATCGTGATCGAGCTAGAATCAGCCAATCGTCCAAGTAGTTCAGGACTCGCATGCCCTGAAGTCTCAGGGGTGCGAGCGCCGCGTCCATGCACTTCGTAAATGTACGAGGTGCCAGGGACAGGCCGAACGGCAGGACTGTGTATTGATATGCCTGGCCCTCGAAGGCGAATCTCAAGAATCGCCTGTGATGGGACGCTATTCGTATTTGGAAATAGGCGTCTTTCAGATCTATTGACATAAACCAGTCCCCGTGGCGCACTTGCGCGAGGATTTTCCTGGTCGTAAGCATTCTGAACTGGCGTTTCACAAGCACTCTGTTCAGCTGTCGCAGATCTAAAATGGGTCTGAGACCCCCATCCTTTTTCGGTACCAGAAAATATCTGCTGTATAGGCCCCCTTCGCTCTGAGCCTGAGATAAAGGTTCTACAGCCCCTTTGCTCAGTAGTTTCGCTATCTCGGCACGAAGTAGATGAGACACTTCGTTTTTCACCGTAGCGTCGAGCGAATTGTAGCGAATAGCCTCTCTTTATAGTGTTCAGCACCCATTCTGATACCCCGGGAAGCTTTGACCACGCATCTGCGTGAATAGCTAGAGGCAGAATGAAATCCGGGCTCTGGTCGCGGCAAAACGGCAGCTCGAGAGCCCTGGTATACTGGGAACACAACACCGTGTTTACAGCGTTCGAGGCGGGGGGCGCGCTGATCACAGCGGGCGGCCTGGCCGCGCTCAGCTTTTTTATGGCAGATTGTGCAGAAAAAGTGAGCGGGGCAGATCCTGTAGGATTCGGCGTGTCTGTGAGAAAATGTGGGCGCGGGACTGCGGGCACATTTACTACACTGAAAACATTGTCGGTCAGAGCCGACTGAATGTGTGTTGGTTTCGTTTTTACAGAAACCAAGGGACACGCAGTATGCAGTGTGAGCGGGCATTGTGACATGGGCGCGTGCACTACATTGTTTGCACAACCGACCTGAGTCGATTTTATTTGTGCTAGCCCTGCACCGTGGCGGGCTGTGTCTGGGTGTGGGAATGGGCACTGGGTGGGCATTCTTACAACACTCATAACACCATCGGCCGTGGCCGGAACACCAGAAAATGCACTCTTTATTGGATTTATCTGGGTAGCCGTAAAAACGGCTTTTGTGCGCAGGCAAACGGGCTGAGACACCGGCTGGCTCACTGCGAAATACACTGGGACAGTCGCGATGCTTGGAACTGACCGAGCGAGAAGTTTTGGTGGAAATCCGGCCGCAGCGGGATCTGAACACCGTCGCTTTCCTAGAATGGCTAGGAAGATTTTGAGGCCTCGGGCTTGATCTCAATCCTCGGCCGGGGCCCGCGCTGAGGGGGGCGGCGTCCAGCAGAGCGAGAGCGCGGTCTTTGGTCTCGGGCGTGGTGGCGCTGTGAAGCGGCAGCGGCGGGCGGTGCAGGCTGCGGCTGAGAACTGCGAGCAGACGGCTGTTTTGAGCGGCCTGCAGCGGAGCTCGAGCGCTTCGGAAGGAAGTGCTTCATAGCCTGCGAAGTCTTTTGCACCTCCATGAATCTGTCCGCGAAATCTTTGACGGCAGATCCGAAGAGGCCCGCTGGTGAAATGGGCGCGTCGAGAAATACAGAGCGCTCGGCTTCCGTCATCTCGGACAACGTCAGCCATAAGTGTCTCTCAGCCACGGTGAGAGAGGCCATATTCCGTCCTATGGCCTGTGCAGCGGCTTTAGCAGCGCGAAGAGCGAGGTCTGTAGCGCTTCTCAGGTCCGCCACACAGATCGCTTCGGGTCCTTCCTCGTCCAGTTTAAGGAGAAGGTCGGCCTGGAAGATCTGCAGGATAGCCATAGTGTGCAGCGCTGAAACTGCTTGTCCGGCGGCGGTGTAAGCGCGTCCGTGCATGGCTGACGTCACTCGGCAGGCTTTAGATGGTAGCGTCGTGTGAGCGCGCCGTCCAGCGGAGGGCGGGCAGAGATGAGACGCTACAGCTGGTTCCACAGGAGGAACGGAAAGGTACCCTCTGTCCTTCGCGCCATCCACCGAGGAGAAAGCAGCAGAGGCAGAGGTACGCAGCCTGGCGGAGAAGGGGGCGTTCCACGATTTAGTCACTTCCTCGTGAAGTTCCGGGAGGAAGGGCGCGGGCCTTGACTTTGACGGAGCCTCGTCATTTCCGAGAAAGCGTCCGTCCAGTCTGTTGCGCGGCGGTTGCGCGGGCGCCTCCCAATCGAGGCCGATGCTTTCCACGACCTGAGAGAGCAGACGCATCAGCTCAGTCTCAATGCCGGCTCTCTTACCAGTGGTCTGGCGGGAAACGCTAGCAGAGGGGAGGTCCACGGAGCTCGCCCAATCCTCGCTATCGGACGCCAGAAGAGAACACGCCTCGGTGGGTTCGTCGAACTCGTGGACGGACGCGGCGGCAGGCGGCGGCCGTTGTCCATCAGTGAGCGACTCGAGCGAAGCCGGCGGGCGAACCGGCGAGCTTTGGCGGGCTGGAGAAAGCTCGGGGGCGCGCTGGGCGCGACGCTTCTTGCGGCGCGGCACCACGGCGGGCTGTGGTGAAGGCTCGGAGAATGATGCCAGGCGAGTCCTCAGAGTCACCATAGGCAAAAGCTCGCAATGAGGGCATCCGCCGTCGGCGAGCGCGAGGGCCGCGTGATCCTCACCCAGGCAGGAAACACAGATGACGTGACGGTCTCCACCGCTGAGCGGGGCGCGGCACGAGCCACAGGATGGCATCTTTAAAAAGACGCAGCTCTTTTGTGAAGAGAAGTGTAAGTCGCGTCAAGTAAGCGAGCACACACTCTCAGCAGAGTAAAGATACACAGAGTATATAAAAGGATATAGAACGCCGGAAAGCGCAGCAGGTACGGCAGTTGAAGGCGGCGAGGCCAGCGACTCCAGAGCTCGTCCCACTGAAAGGCTTGCTTCGACGGCGCGGCTTCTCACTCCGGATCCAGCGATGCGTGTGCGTCGCTGAAGAGATGAAAATCAGCTTGTACCAGCCTAACGAGCATATTTATAGGGTGAGACCACGCCCTTTCTGGCGGGACGTGACGATATGGGCGCGAATTGCCCCCATTGGTCATTACGTCACGCAGAGTCTCTCTCGATAGGCTGCTGCATTTGCCGCTAGAGCAGCCAATAGGCGCGCGAGCTGTTTCGCCTATGTCTGCTTGCTGCTGCAAAGCGTTTTACATTAATGAAAAATTAAGGATAATTTTTGGCTTCAATATCTCGTGGAAAAGAGTTTTTCCCCTAGCGTAAGCTATTACGCAGTACGAGAGATACTCTCGTAAGAGAACATCATATAATTTCATAAGTGAAAGCAAAGAATGTTAAGTCCGATTAAAAAAAAGAGATATTTACAACAGTATGAATAAAAAAGTGCCAGTAAAAAAAAATAATTGAGTGGGGTAGCCTATGGTTAACATGTTAAATTAAATTATCTTTTTTTTTTTTCGTTCAACTGAAAATGTGCTGGGAGCCCTTAGGTGGGAGCCCACTGTTGCTATAGTAACGAACTACACTTTTACATGCATCTGATTGGCAGATAAATCATGCGATCTTAGTTCACTGTTGTTGAGGTTTTTTCAGCTTTGTACAAAGTTTGCTTCGTACTTTTAGTTTAACTGTGTTGTTAAAGGGGGGCGAGCTTTACCATAATTGAACTGTGTGCGTGTATTTTAGACACTTACATTGTTCTTGCTCCGTCCATGCAATAACTGCGTCCATGTTATGAGCCGAGTTTTTTTTATTTACTTTAACTGCTCAGTGCTCTGGTATTATCAATGGGATGACCCATTTCAGGAGTTGCCATAATTAAAATTTAAAATCAGAATATGAGCATAGCTCACTTACATTCACTGAAATATTGAAACATTAGCGATACTGATTCAAAACACGAGCGCCAAGAGGAATCTGAATCATTCCCTTCTGAATCTTGCAGAGATGGAGCTTTATGACTCTCTATGGGCTTCTCCCTTGACTTTATCGGACGTTATGTCTCCACATCCCCCCCTATTGCCCGCGAGCTTCTCCTCCTGTCTATACGGTAATTTATCTACTGTGCGACAGAGAGTCACATGGTTATGACGCAATCGTTAGCCTATTTTTACAAAAATGGGGCCATAACGTAAGATACAATGTAATGGAGCCTTTTATACATTGTCGTGTTTCTTTAGAAATAAACAATGGACAAATGGAGTCTTTCAATGACTCAGATGTAAAGTTATTCAATGTCAAAGTGACGCCAAAATTAATGGGAGTCAATGGAATGCTAACAGCGGGTGAAGGCTTGCTAACCAATGGCGGCCCCCAGAGAGGCTTCAGTTTCCGGCTGGTGGATTACCCCCTTGGTCAGACCTGTCTGTTCTTGGCTGAAGCGCTTCAGATCTGTCTGTTATTGGCTCCACCGCAGTAGTTTGAAAAGTATCTGTCAAATGTCAGCTTGCCCTGATGCTCCGTCTTTTGGTGAAAAATAAATAGCGAAGTTGAATACTTTATTTTTATTCAACTCAAGTAAAAGTAAAAGTACCATAATTGAATTATTAATTATTTGTAATTAGTAACCTTCTTTCTAGTCTCGCATAGCCAGACCTTCAGACTGACGACAGGAGGTCTGGACTCTATCACAGCTTTTCTTGGCCAAGGACTGCCCAAGAGGGTGTTTGACTGACATGTAACGCAACCAATCACAGTTAATTTTGTTCCACGTCATGTTTAGGGGCGTGACAATATTATGTCATGTCCCTACAATAACACACCGGTGTGCATCTAATAAATTATTCATTCAAGAGCGTTGTGCAAGTTTCCTGCAACAATGGAGCCGCAAACTTCACATACTTTTGAAAATCCAGCGATTAGTTGATCCTGGTAAGCGCTTATTGTCACAGTTGTAAACACAACGGCTTTCTTCTTCCACGAGGGGTTTTGGCGTCACAGAATTTGTTTCCACGCGAACCGTTGAAGAACTTGACACACGCGTCTCCTGGACATCCTGTAGAATTCAACCAATCAGATCGCGACTTCGAAACTCCTGAAGTGTTTCCAGAAAAGTGTGCCATATGCATCAGACGTTCAGCCAATGGTCCGTGGGCATGACGTCTGAGGCTGAGACTACCTACTTTCCACCTCTGCATCCTGCATGTATTATATGTGTGTGACGGGGGATGTATTTTATGTATTTCACTTTGTATTTTATGGATAGTTTTTACAATAGGCCTACACTAATTTTGCACATGAAAGTGGCTGAACCGTTTTTGTTTTTGTGTAGCCTAATCTTCTGAGATATTATGAGTTGTTACACTCAAGCAGGCACTGGTCAGCATGGCATAGATGGTAGGCTATTGATGTCCCCATAGCGTCAGCTAACCCCGCAGAATTGAGTTCACTCGAAATGGAACGTCTAGGTTACATATGTAACCCTGGTTCCCTGAGGAGGGAACGAGACAATGCTCCACGTTTCCATGCTTCATGCATGATTGCGCATCTTTCTTCAGATGATGCAAATCTGATGTGTTCTCATGCACCATTGAGCACACCTTGCGATGTCATCGTACTGCATTAGCCATGAATGCTGTATTGTTGTTTTTTTGTTTTGTTTGCTTGTTTGTTTTCTCTGTGTGCTATTTGAAGTGCACTTATGTGAATGTTCTTTCATCAAGTCATGTAAATTGCCAGTTGTAATTTGTCAAATTTATATATTTAATATATATATATAAAAAATTCTAAACATGTTTTGACTTATACTACTTCATGAATAAATTACTTAATGACTGGACTTTATTTTCTGAATGTTAACCCTTTGATGCACAACATGGGTCTAAATAGACCCGACTGAGTTTTCATTTTCTATATCTTTGCAAGAAATTAATTTCATCATTCAGTATTCCAGGTATTCCTCAATTAACTTGTTTTAGATCATTACAAATCCTTATTTAAATTTTTCCTTTCTTACTTTTCGAATAAAAATCGTTTTTGTTTCACTACCCTTCTAATGCGCAACATGGGTCTAAAAAGACCCGTATTCATGTTTCTTTGCTGAATATTTGAAATAAATATATTTAATCATTTATTAATCCAGGTATTCATTAAATATCTTGTTTTTGATTTCCACAAATCATTATTTTTATTTTCCCTTTCTTACTTTATAAACAAACACGGTTTTTGTATTTCTACATCAATTTTACACACATGGGTCAAAAATGACCCATATAGGAACCTTTGATATTTATAAATAGTATAAATATATTTACTGCAGAAAACTATTCACCTGCCACACATTTCAAAATTCAACACGGCTGCTTTTGTATATTTCATGCATGTAAGTTTTATTTAATACATTTTTTGTCACAGAAAATATTTGATATTTTGTGAAAGACATCTAGATATAGCCTAAAATTTGAACGTTTAGGCTAAGGTTACCTTGACCTTGAAATCCATTACTAGTGCAAAAGAGAAACATGTCCAATACTATTAGCTAGCTTGCGGTCGACATATTTTATTTTATCTAATGTTAGCTAGGTCAACAAAATAAAAGTTGCGATAGAAAGTTATATATACAAGTATTATATTGGTGCTGTTGGGCAGAAACCTTACCTGGGCAGTACCTCCATATTAATTTTTATTTGTGGTCATAAATCAATGCTATCGGTCACATAAGCTGTCGTGTGGTGGCGTTCTGGTGCACTATGGCTGCTGTCGCATCATCCGGGTGGATGCTGCACATTGGTGGCGGGGAGATCCCCCCTACAGTTGCACTACACTACAGTTCAATTTCAGTGTTATCAGTTATATGTGTGTTATGCGTGACAAAGTGGCCAATAAACATATTTCAAGTGTTACAGTAAATGTGTTGATCTAAACAACTGTGACAATGGTTATTTTAACAAAAAGTTTTCTTTATTCTTTTGTTTTATCACGTTTGCATAGATGGGTCATTTTAGACCCATGTGTGTAAACTTGATGTATTTACACAAAACCTAGGAAATATTAAAATATGAATTTGTGATAATTGAAAACAAGATATTTTGAATATTCATAAATCATGAAATTTATAGATCATGAAATAGAAAATGCTCAAATAAAGTGATTTCAAAAGGTGGAACAAAAAAATGCCGAGCCATGCATGAAATAACATAGGAAATGAATACGGGTCTTTTTAGACCCATGTTGTGCATTAGAGGGGGTATCCATAGCTTGCGCATCAAAGGGTTAACATGCTAGCAACTTTCCCGTATTACACACCCATATCCCGCCCCCCTCCCGTTTTTTGTTTCTCCTGGGAAACTCCCGTAATTTGTATGCCCTACATTCGTGTTTGGCCATTTCAAATGTAAAGCCTATTTCCTCTGCACTTCTAAAAACACACGTATCCTGTCTGAGAAGGATAAAAAACACCTGCTATGTTAAAAAGCCAATCACACAGCAGGAAGCAGATCAAAATGAGAGAGACCACTGATGGAATTTTCTTTTATAATACCCACAAAAACTTCGACATGAAAAGTGCATGCAGATTGTTTCCTATTATTTGTGGGAACATATTCTTCCCGAAATGTAGATTCATTTGAAACGTTTCATCACAAAACGGACTGTAGTAAAGTTTAAAGTGGCAGAACAAACAAAATGAGAAAACAGCTTTGTTGACATGACTCAGAATGCAACCCTGACCCTGTAAAATTGCTCTCTGGAGCACTTTATTATTGAAGCTTCAAGGAAAGTTCCTGTGAATGTCAAGAGTATCAATATGGCAAATTCAGTAATTGACTTTACTGTCTCAGGTCAGGAAAAGAATGCCATTTGTTAACATGATGACATTTGCAGAGAATATTTCTCTCTCCATATCTCTCCCTCTCCAGCTACTGAATATGGCTTGCATTCCAATGATCTTTTAAAGAGGCCAAAGCTTGCATGATGATTTCCAAATAATTGTTCGTAAGTTAAAAATAAATACCTGTGTAGTTGTTTGTCTCCATGGAGATGACTGAACAGAAAGATGAAAAAAAATAAGGAAAAGGTCCTGCACATGAATAATCATAATAATAACAAATCTGAAAACTACATTAATATAAATATTACATCTAAACTAATTCTGAAACAATGAGTACATTTTTGCAACCAATTAAAGTTTTTCTTATCTGATCCTTTTGTTTCTTAAACCTGGCAATATAAGCTAGAACAATATAGGCCAACACTATAAATACAAGACAAATGTTATCTGTGGGAGCAGCAGACAGATCTCTGTGCATATGCAAAATAACCCCTGGGGGTTTCTTATTCACACATTCAGCGTGATCACTGAGATGGGATATATCATTTTGAGTGATGTGCTTGTACCTTGTGTGTTGCACACTAAGATATCTCTGGACCTTGCTGATAATTCCCTCCACATCCATCTCCGATGACAGCCTATGTGATGTTTACAGATGAGATTATCGTAATGAAGTCCTAGAGTTTTGGTAAAAGTTGGAACTGCATGATAATATAATCATACATTTGAAATGTGTTGGTGCGAGTGCATAGTATACTGCTTTTTCATGCTTCATATTTTCATTTTACTGTGAGAACAAAAGCATTTTTGAACAGAAAAAGTAAGAAGCACAAATACCCAGACAATTATATTATATAATGACCTCATCTTTTCTAATAACAAGTTATGATTAATTTTTAATATTTCCTTTGCTACAATTCTTGATACAAATTCGGCCTGATTCTGTCAATACAGAATCAGGCCGAATTTGTACCAAGAATTGTAGCAAGGGAAATATTAATAATTAATCATAACTTGTTATTTTTAATTATGAATATTTGGATCAGTTAATAGAATTAACTTGATGTTGCAAAATGAAAATCCCAGTCAACTAACCTGTTTGTCCAGCGATTAATTAATAGTGATATTACTGTAAGTATTTATTGATTTTAAGAAATGTTACCCAGAGCATGTAGTAAAAAATCTGCATGATTAGGGACTCCAGTATATGAGCATGAAACACGGACAACGTTCCGTGTGACATGAACAAGACTTTATTAACTAGACTAAACACTTAAACTAACATACACACACATTTGTACATGCATACAGTTTAGCAATGGAAAGAGATCTGAAGCAGAATACAGGAAAAAAAGTTGTAGCATTGTTTGAAAATTCAGCAGATCTACAGTCTTGAGCAAACCATCAGTTCCCTTTCGTTAGGGAACTCCTACGTCTCGTTGGAGGAGTTTCCAACGAATTGGGATCACGCTAGGGAGACCAACTGCCTTCGAGTGAATTAAAAATGAGCCAATGCATATTGGCATGCAGGACTTGCATTCCGCGCCCCACCTGCCAGTGCGGGTATAAAGCGCAAGCGAGCGCATACACATATGCTCTTAGCTTCGGAGCCGACCGGTGTGTCCTCTGAGTGGATGAGCTTCAAGATTAGTAATTTATATTCACGCTCAACGAGTCTGCTGTTTTCTCCAAGGGGGTAATCCATCGACCGGAAGTTGAAGCCGGCCGGGTGCCGCCATGTTGCAGCAGAACTTCACTTGCGTTAGCATTTCCATTGACTCCCATTCATTTTGGCGTCACTTTGACAGCGAATAACTTTACATCTGAGGCGTTTAAAGACTCCATTTGTCCATTATTTATTTCTAAAGAAACACGACCATGTATAAAGTGCTCCATTACCTTCTATGTTACATTATGGCCCCGTAGAAACAGATTTAGTAAAAATAGGCTAATGATTGCGTCATAACCACTCGACTCTCTGTCGCGCTGTACAGAAATTACCGTACAGACAGGAGGAGAAGCTCGCAGGCAATCGGGGGGACGTCCCGTCAAGGGAGAAGCCCATAGATAATGAGTCCACAAAAGCAACGGAATACTTACTCCTGCTCACTCACGCCAAAGAACTCTTTGCTCAAGTTCCCCGTCTCTGCAAGATTAACGTTGGCAATTTTCACGCACAGCTACTAGAAGATTAACGTCTGTCAGACAGGTTGCTCACGTCATCAAGCTTAGTTTGAGTCGGTTTGAGTCTGCGCGTCAGGAACGGAAGTGCTCAAAAATCGCTAAAAATGGGCTTCAACTGTCTCAACTGAGTTCCAATGAGATGGCTCTGTCCACTTCTTATACTGTCTATGGTTTTCTCCGAGACCTCTCTGTGTTGGGTGACGGCGCTTCAGCGATCTTCGCGATCTCCCGCGTACCAGCTGCTGCTTCACGCGATCTGCCTTTTTTTCAAAGAGCTGTTGTCACAGCTGGTATTCGGTTGAGTGCGCACAGCGGGCTTGCAGTTTCCCCGCTGTGTTGCCGCGTTTATCCCTGTGTGCTTCAGCACAATAAGAGAGCGTTTTCTGTGAAGAGAGCAACATGGGTGAAGATCGCGCCTTTTCAGGATGACGTTTCACCCGTGTGTTTCTGGATGCGGTCGTTTCCTGTCCTCATTTGACGGCCACGATCACTGTTTCGCGTGCCTGGGCTTAAGCATGTTGAGACTGCGTTCGTGGGTGGTTTATGTTCTCTCATGAGAGCATGACCACGTCGGCACGTTGTCCGTCTCCCCTTTCTCGTAAGGGCTTGAGCTGCTCAGCGTGCCGTGTGCCGTCGAGCTGCCGGCTGACAGCGCGGGTTGTCACGGCAACCCAGCGTGCATCAGTCGATGCTCTAGATCCGCGCCTTTGACTGTTCCCCGATCTAGTTCCTCTTCTGGTGGCCAACGGTGGAGGGCTAGTTTGGTTAATAGCATTGGTGATTAGAGGATTACAGTGAGTGTTCTCTGACGAGACCACCTCCTCGGAACCCTCACTCCTCAGTGCATCGCAAACATGTTGAGACTGTGTTCGTGGGTGGTTTATGCTCTCTTACGAGAGCATGACCACGTCGGCACGTTGTTCGTCTTGCCTTTATCGAGGGGTGGAGCGCTCAGCGTGCCGTGTGCCATCAAGATATGGCCACGTTCACTGTTTTGCATGCCTGGCAGCTTCGGGTGGAATCTCTGGTCCTTCTCATGAGGGACCAGCTATTTCATTCAGGGCACCAGGGGAGGATCAGATGTCGATCGCTGCATCGGAGAGAGGGCTGTTACACTCTGGAAATGATGACGCTGAGTTCCCACTGTAATGGTGTGTGTGCTCGTGCTGATTCAGGTTCAGACTTGACAGCCACACTTCCCGGGCTACTCTGGGGGCGCAGTGCAATGCGTAATCGCCTTGCCCCGCCCCGTGCCTGCCCGGATGCGTGTGAAAGAGCTTTTAGCAGTATGGAAGCATGTTGGTGCTGTGGAAAGCCAAACGTGCCAAAATCTGCAGAAAGTTTTTTCCTCTCTCACTACACTTAGTGGTTTGACTACACAGGGGTAGTTCTGAGTCGGGGTTGAGCTGTGCAAGTTATAGCACTGGCCCTCGGTCAGACGATGTCCACACTGCTGGTCCAGAAGCATCCCACCGCTAAACCTTGTGGGGTACGAGACATCGCCAAAGTTCGCTTTCTCGGTGCTCCTATCTCACAGGGTTTGCCGTTTTCGACGACACGATTGGAGACTGTGCCCAGCGGATCTCCACAGTTCAGAAGCAGGTTGAGGAGGCCAGGAGCTGACCCGATATGCTGTCGACTCACTCCTGGTTTCTCCTCAGTCTGTTTGTCGCCATGGGTGTCAGCCCCCTATGAAAAATATGTCAGCCAGCTTTATGGTGACGTCTAGCTTTCGCAGGAGGACGGCGCCACCTGTCTCAGCAGCCCTGAGACGGGTGACACAGGGTTGGAGGAAGTTGCTCTCAGGGAGATGGTGTCCTCACCTCTCCCGCCCCCGGAGGAGGGCTGGGTGGAGAATTTGTTCAGTTTCTGTTCCGCTGCTGGCTCCCTGAGTCCAGTGGTACCCTCATTTTCAATAGAGCAATTTCTTCCATCTCTGGGTTACAAGAGGTGCGGACTGCAGTGAGCGACGCTCCCATGCCTCGCCACTCCTTCCCCCCTCTTCCAGCACTCAGATGGCAGTGACGCCGCTATGGCCTCGTCACTCCCATCTGTCGCCGGGCAAGGAGGCGCGTAAGCCAGGACTCGACGCCCCCCAGCCTCGCTTCTCGCTTCCCCTCCTGCCTCGGGACAGTCAGCAGTCGAACGCCCCAGAGAAAGATGGGCCTTCACTGCTGTTTGCCCCCCGGTGGAGGCAGGTAAGTGTTGCACCACACACACAGACCCCACCTTCGCCCGCAGCAATGCCTCCGAGGGCGGGTCCCTGCCTTCCACCTCGCTGCCCCTCCGCGGGTACGCCGGTTGTCCAAGTGGGCTCGTTGGTTCAGTCTTTCGAAGCCTGGCGCTTCCGAGACCGTCCAGGTGGCTCATTCGCACCATCCAGTTCGGCTATGCAATTCAGTTTGCCCGTCGGCCTCCCAGGTACAGGGGTGTCCTCTTCACCAAGTGCGGAGTGGCAACGCCCCTGTCCTGAGGAAAGAGATCGTTGCCCTGCTGGCGAAGGACGCGATCGAGCCGGTCCCTCCAGCCGAGATGAGGTCTGGGTTCTACAGCCCTTACTTCATTGTACCCAAGAAAGGCGGTGGGTTACAACCAATCCTGGATCTGCGTGTTTTGAATCGGGCCCTTCACAAGCTCCCGTTCAAGATACTTACGCAGAAACGCATCTTCGAGTGCATCCGTCCCCAGGATTGGTTTGCAGCGATTGACCTGAAGGACGCGTACTTTCATGTCTCGATTCTGCCTCGACAGAACGTTTCTTCGGTTTGCGTTCGAGGGTCGGGCATATCAGTACAAGGTCCTACCCTTCGGCTTGGCCCTGTCGCCCCGCGTCTTCACGAAAGTCGTGGAGGCGGCCATTGTTCCTTTGAGAGAACATGGCGTTCGCATTCTCAACTATCTCGACGACTGGCTGATAATAGCTCACTCGCGAGATCTGTTGTGCGATCACAGGGACCTGGTGCTCCAGCACCTCAGCCGGTTGGGACTTCAGGTCAACCGGGACAAGAGCAAACTCTGCCCCACGCAGAGGATCTCTTTTCTCGGTATGGAGCTGGACTCGGTCAGTCAGACTGCGCGCCTCACCGAGGACCGCGTCCAGTCAGTGCTCAACTGCCTCAGGTCCTTTCGAGGCAGGTCATCGGTCCCACTGAAGCAATTTCAGAGGCCCCTGGGCATATGGCAGCCGCAGCCGCAGTAAGGCCGCTCGGCCTGTTGCATATGAGACCGCTTCAGCGCTGGCTTCACGATCGAGTCCCGAGATGGGCGTGGCAGAGCGGCACGTTCCGGGTCAACATTACCCCGCACTGTCGCCAAACCTTCTGTCCTTGGTTGGACCCTGCGTTTCTACGGGCCGGAGTGCCCTTAGTCCAGGTGTCCAGGCATGCTGTGGTTTTCACAGATGCCTCTGCCAACGGATGGGGGGCCACGTACAACGGGCATGCAGTTTCAGGTCTGTGGACGGGGCCTCAACTGCATTGGCACATCAACTGCCTAGAGTTGCAAGCAGTACGCTTGGCCTTGTATCGCCTCAAGGGGCTCCTTCTGCACAAGCATGTACCGGCATGCATGTACAAGCATGTCCGTACGGACAGCACTGCGACCGTTGTGTACATCAACCATCAAGGTGGTCTACGCTCCCGTCGTATGTCGCGACTCGCCCGCCATCTCCTCCTTTGGAGTCAGAAGCATCTGAGGTCGCTTCGGGCCATTCACATCCCGGGTGTTCTCAACCGTGCAGCCGACGAGCTCTCACAGCAGCCGCCTCTTCCGGGAGAATGGCGACTCCATCCCCAGGGGTCCAGCTGATTTGGGGAATCTTCGGAGCCGCTCAGATAGATCTGTTTGCCTCTCCGGACACGACCCATTGCCAGTGGTTTTATTCTCTGACCGAAGGGTCTCTCGGTACAGATGCACTGGCGCACAGCTGGCCCCAGGGCCTTTGCAAATATGCGTTTCCCCCAGTGAGCCTTCTCGCACAGACACTGTGCAAAGTCAGGGAGGACGAGGAGCAGGTCTTGCTAGTTGCGCCGTATTGGTCCAACCGGACCTGGTTCTCAGAACTTATGCTCCTCGCGACAGCACCTCCTTGGCCCTCTGGAGACTCCATGACTGGTCCCTGGACTGGATGCGGAGGTTCAAGGTGGTCTACCACAGGCAGTGGTAGACATCATCACTTCCGCTAGAGCCTCCTTTACGAGGCGCCTTTATGCGCTAAAGTGGATCCTGTTCGTCGAATGGTGTTCCTCCCGTCAGGAGGACCCCCGAACTTGCTCGGTCAGAGTCGTGCTTTCCTTCCTGCAAGATGGGTTGGAGCGAAGGCTGTCTCCCTCCACCCTCAAAGTGTATGTCGCCGCAGTAGCCGCCCATCACGATGCAGTAGAAGGTAAGTCTTTGGGAAGGCACGACTTGATCATCAGATTCCTTAAGGGTGCTAGGAGGTTAAACCCACCTCGTGTTTTGCACTCTGTACCCTCTTGGGACCTAGCTTTGGTACTTAGAGCACTTCAAAGTCCTCCTTTTGAGCCTCAGTCGACAGTAGAGCTTAATATCCTGTCCATTAAGACAGCGCTCCTGTTAGCATTGGCTTCTTTCAAGAGGGTCGGGGATCTGCAAGCATTTTCGGTCGACGAATCGTGCCTGGAGTTCGGGCCGGCCCTTTCTCACGTTGTTTTGAGACCCCGGCTCGGATATGTGCCCAAGGTTCCTACCACTCCCTTCGCGGACCAGGTAGTGAACCTGCAAGCGCTGCCCCAGGAGGAGGCAGACCCAGCCCTAGCTTTTCTCTGTCCCGTCCGTGCTCTGCGGGTATATATCGACAGAACGCAAAGCTTCAGAACCTCAGACCAGCTCTTTGTTTGTTACGGAGGCCAGCAGAAGGGGAAGGCCGTCTCCAAGCAGAGGTTAGCCCACTGGCTAGTGGATGCTATCACCAGAGCATATGAGTCTCTGGGTGAGCCTTGTCCTCCCAGGTTGCGCGCTCACTCTACTAGAGGTGTTGCCACTTCCTGGGGTTTGGCTCAAGGCGCCTCGCTGACAGACATCTGTAAAGCTGCGGGCTGGGCGACACCTAACACGTTCGCTAGATTTTATAGCATCCGTGTTGTACCTGTTTCCTTCCGTGTACTGGCTACGGCCAGTAGCGCGAGGAATTAGGTATGTCGGCTTGCTACGCCATTCCCGCCCCAGGGGCCGGATACGTACGTCTTTTTTTCTCTGTTGGTTCCCCAACAAACGGTTAACCTCATGAGTTCCTCCATCACCCCTCCGGCTCCAGGCGAGGCGGATCGCCCGGCACCAGGTCTTTTACCTCTCGTTGCTACTAGACTGGGTGGCCTTAACAGTGGTCCCTACGGTGACCCATTTCTTTGATGCTCTAGCTACCCTCCAGGTTAGCTCCGTGTCTTCCCCTCGACAGACCCGTTCTGTCGTCCTTGGTGAGTACGCTCCCACCCCTCCGGCTGGAACTACCTCAAGGACTGCCGTATATTTCACTACCCTACGGGTTAGTACATACGTGTATTCCAGTGCCTCCCTTCGGGCGGGCAGGGGCTCCGCAACGTTCCCTCCTACAGGTTGGGCACGTTTTCCCAGTGTTATCCAAATCCACTGAGCAGGTCTTGCGGAACAGCAGAGTGATTCTTCCTAGCTAGCTCCCGCCGTAAAGAAAACTAAGAAACTGCTTTGGCGGGGAGCTAAGCTGGGCGCTGGAAGGGGCCAGCACCATGGCGTGTCATTAGGGATCCTAATTCGTTGGAAACTCCTCCGACGAGACGTAGGAGTTCCCTAACGAAAGTAACGTCTCGGTTACGTATGGTAACCCTCGTTCCCTGAGTAGGGAACGGAGACATCTCGTCCCGTCGCCATGCTTGCTGTACCTTCGCGGAGGACTGGACACCATCCGGCTCCTCAGCGTAAGGCATATGTGTATGCGCTCGCTTCCGCTTTATACCCGCACTGGCAGGTGGGGCGCGGAATGCAAGTCCTGCATGCCAATATTCATTGGCTCGTTTTTAATTCACTCGAAGGCAATTGGTCTCCCTAGCGTGATCCCAATTCGTTGGAAACTCCTCCGACGAGACGTAGGAGTTCCCTACTCAGGGAACGAGGGTTACCATACGTAACCGAGACGTTTTAGTTCTAACATACGCTTCTTTAAAATGGGTAGGGTTGCTTAATGTATCAAATAATGAGACTAAAACTGTCCTGATGCAATTTGTTGAGGCTCCAGTTGATCTTTGCTGATGTTGACTTGATGAGAGAGAACCAGTTGGAGTCGTAGGATCTTTGGTGAATGGAAAGACAAGGCCCCAGCCTGGCAAAAACTTAGGGCTCCTTAAAAGACTCCTAGCTCAGCATCATCTTTACATCAGGATTTCTCAGAAAACGGATACACAACCGGATACAGGTGTGATCTTGTAATCAGTTATTTTTTAAAGTGTGAAGATGTCACACCCTCAGGATTTAAGTGAGCCAACAAGAAGTTTTTCCCTTTGGAGGAAAATGTTCGATCCTTTGTGCTTTAGCAGGGCATTTGAATTTGTAATTTGATTGGTTGTTTAAGATAATAACCTTCAATATTCTTATAATACTAATAGCAAAATGTAATGTAAATTAACAAATGGGGAACGGAGATTGGAGTTCATAGAGTCCAAACATGCAACACGTGTGATTTTGGTTAACCATAGTATGCAAGTCTGAAACATTAATCTAAAAGAGTTTAAAAGAGAGAATGAATAAATAGGCCAAACCCCATAAACAGAAAATCATGAGATGGAAAAATTGTATACATGTTTATACACAAGTGGTTATAGAATAGGATTAAAATGGTTTAGTTGTCCTTCTCAAAAAGAATAAAGTGAGAGTCACAACTTTCTGGAAATTCCTTCTGATCATAAACCTTATCAGTCTTCGTGTGTTCTATAACCAGAGTGTACTGCCTGTGTGTTAGCTTCATTTGGGATGTTAGTTGCAGTTTTCAGAGGATGGGTCACAGACCTTTGTTGGGAGAATGAGTTTGCTGGATTATTAGTTAAATATGATGCATGATTTGTTTGTGTGTGATTGGTCCAAACGCTACAGAATACAGCTCTTAATGCCACTTTGCAGCACTTTTACACATTGAAAGTGTGTCTAACTGTCACAAGGCACACATTGGCACAGATTGAAGACAGGCAGATGAAGAAAGTTCAAACAATATTTTTAATAAGAGTTCACAAAATAAACACAGAGCGTGGCTGCAAACGAATGTAATGTAATAGTAAACTGGACACTGAACTGAGGAAAAGGAGGAACTTAAGTACACATCCAAACAAGGCTAATTAATTAAACACAGCTGAACCAAACAAACGTCTCAGGTTACTACTGTAACGATAGTTCCCTGAGAAAGGGAACGAGACGATGCGTCACTTGACGCTTTGGGAACGCCCCCAGCGTGAATGCGTCTGAGCATCAATGTCAACTAGTCCAATGGAAAGAATGAGCGTCACGGGCGGGTGACGTCATGACCAGGAAGGCATAAGAGCACATCCGGTGAAACGCGGCATTAGCTTCAAAAAGTCGAAGCAAGCCGATCACAGGGATGCAGGAAGTATGGCAGGGTGACGCATCGTCTCGTTCCCTTTCTCAGGGAACTATGGTTACAGTAGTAACCTGAGACGTTCCCTTTCGAGGGAACTCGCGATGCGTCACTTGACGCTTTGGGAACGAGAATACCCAAAACGCCAGAATTCCAAGTACCTGAGTGTCAGTCTGTTGGAACTAAGCACTAAGCACCTGAGAACCTGGGGCAGCATCCAGGTCCAAACTGTAAAACCTGACGAATGTGAGCGGTGAAGACCAGCCTGCCGCATCACAAACGTCTTGGAGAGAAACCCCAAATAACAAGGCTTTAGAGGCCGCCATACCCCTCGTTGAGTGAGCTCTGACCACCAAGGGACACGGATGGTCAGAGTACTCGTATGCAAGTGAAATAGCCTCGACTATCCACTTACTAACCGTCTGTTTAGAAGCAGGAAGACCCTTCTTAGGTGATCCAAAGCAAATAAATAACTGGTCGGACTTCCTCATTGAAGATGTCCGATGAACATAAGTATCCAGTGCTCGCACTGGACACAAGAGGTTCAGCCTTTCCTGGTCCGCAGATGTAAAAGGAGGACAGAAACCTGCAGCACAATAGGCCTCGGAATAATGGTAGGCACCTTTGGAACATATCCATGTTTCGGGTAAGAATGCCTTGGCCATCCCCGGTGCACTCAAGGCAGGTGGGGACCGAAAGGGCCTGAAGGTCTGACTCTAATAGGGACGAAATAGCTAGCAGAAAATAGTCTTAAAAGAAAGGAACTTCTCTGAGACCAAATCTAAGGGCTCGAAGGGAGCCCCAGATAGGCCTTCTAGAACTATTGCAAGGTCCCAAGCCAGCACCCTAGTGCAAGTTGCAGGCCTCAGCCTCAAAGTGCCACGAAGGAAACGAGTGATCAGGGGGTCTCGACCCAAAAATGTACTACCCACCAGGGCGTGGAAAGCCGCAATGGCCGCCACGTATACCTTAAGCGTGGAAGGACACAGACCTGATACAAAGCGTTCTTGCAGAAACTCGAATACTGTGTTTACTGAACAGTTAACCGGATCCCACTGACGCTGGTAACACCAAGAAGTGAAAAACTCTCGAAATAGTGAATATAGTTTCCTCGTAGCGGGAGCTCTGGAGCTTAGAATGGTCTCAACAACCTCGGTTGAGAGACCACTCTCTATGAGTTGGGCCCCCTCAGAGGCCAAACCCACAGTTTCCAAATCCCCTGCCGGGGGTGCAATATTGCATCCCCTGCCTGAGACGGAAGGTCTCTCCTGATCGGGACCTCCAAGGGAGGTCCGTCGAGGAGAAAAATTAGGTCCGCAAACCAAATTCAGCTCGGCCAGGGTGGTGCTACTAAATAGGCTTATTCCATCCTGGCGGAATCACTCCAGAACTCCTGGGAGCAGAGCAACAGGGGGAAATGCGTACAGACGTAGCCTCAGCCACGTCTGCACCATAGCAACCAGCCCCGAGGGGACTGGTTGAGTGAGGGATAACCAGAGTGGACAGTGCGTCGTATGCTGAGACGAGAACAAATCCACTTCTGCCTGGCCATAAAACTCCCATATTTGCTCCACCGCCTCGGGGTGGAGTCCCCTGGCCTCAGCCCCTGCCTCGACAGGGTGTCTGCTCCAATATTCTGGCCCCCCTGGAATATACACTGCCCTCAGACAGCGTAATTTCCTGAGGGACCAAAATAATAGGCCACCAACGTGTTGTCTGTGGGTCAAAAACCAGAGTTTCCTCCATATAACCAAGGCGCGGGGATACTGCCGCGTGATCTTGATCGTACGGAGTGGGTTTCCCCTCAGGGAGAACCCTCTGGTCCTGAGCCACCACTGTAAAGGTCTCACGTACAGCAGGTCAAAGGGTATCACATTGAACGCTGCTGCCCTGAGGCCTAACAGTCACTGTTTCAGAACAACACATGATGGCCCCTCAGGTCTGGGAGGAGATGTCTCAACGCATTGAAGACGACCATCATCTCTAGGCAATTCATGTGCCAAGCGAGATGATGACTCCTCCCAAGCCCTGAGCTGAGCGGCCTTCCAATACCGCTCCCCAGCCGGTGAGGGAAGCATCTGTCGAGATAGCAACTCGATGGCAAAGAGCTCCCAACACCGAACCCTGGGTTAAGAACCAGTGTTTCCTCCATATAACCAAGGCACGAAGGCAGGGCCGCGTGATCTTGATCATACGAAGTGGGTTTCCCCTCGGGGAGAACCCTCTGGTCCTGCGCCACCACTGCAAAGGTCTCATGTACAGCAGGCCAAAAGGTATCCCGTTGGACGCTACTGCCAAAAGACCCAACAGTCTCTCGAACTGTTTTACAGTGCGTGACTGGCCTAGCCTCAGCTCTTTTGTGGCTGTTAGGATAGCAGCTACACGAACGGGCGACAGAGTGGCCCGCATCGTCACTGAATCCCATACCACACCAAGGAAAGTGGTTCTCTGTACTGGAGAAAGCACACTCTTCTTGGCATTGAGCCTCAACCCCAACATCTGCATATGAGCGAGAACGACACCTCGGTGCCGAACCGCTAACTGTTCTGATTCCGCTAGCCAGTCATCTATGCAATTCAGAATGCGTATACACTGCAGCCTGGCGGGGCCAGAGCTGCGTCTATACACTTCGTGAATGTGCGGGGTGATAGAGCTAGACCGAAAGGAAGTGCCTGATACTGGTGTTCTTTGCCCCAAAGAAAACCTTAGGAACCTCCTGTGCTGAGGGAGGATGGAGATATGGAAGTATACGTCTTTAAGATCTATCGTGACAAACCAGTCCTCGGATCTGATTTGAGTCACGATCTGTTTGAGTGTCAGCATCTTGGACTTGAGTTCCAGCACCAAACACTCCAACAGACGAAGATCTAGTATGTGACGCTGCTCTCCATCCTTTTTTGGAACAATGAGATAACGACTGTAAAGACCCGACGCAATGTCGGGTGAGTACACCTGCTCTATAGCTTTCTTTGCTAACAGGGCCTTTACCCCTTGCTCCATTACCAGAGAGATTACCATTACCCATAGAGATATATTTGGCAGTAGCTTCCGCGCTGCCAGAAAATCTACCAAGGGAACCAGCCCCTCGAGGCTGGCCTCTGGTGTAATAAAGACAGCCAGTTCGGGGACCTGAAACATACTGGCAGGAACCACCCGAACTGACTGTTTTCGAACCCCCCTCAGAGGGCGCGAGTCCGACGCAATGTCGAGTTGACGCTGCGCCAGAAGCTCGCTGGAGAACGCTGCGCCCCGAAGCACCAAGGGTGGCGGGGTTGGCAGAACGGTCCCCTGAGGGCACAGAGATGGAAAGGGCACCGTATAATGAGGTGTACACCATTCCACCCCGGTTGGGGCTGCCCTCACCGGTCTGACGCCGTGGCGCCAGACCTTTTCTTTTGAGCCGCAGCCTTCTCAGCATGAAGAACGGTCCTCGGATCCGGCTTCTGCTTTGAAGGCTTTGGCTGCTGTGTTGTGTATGAGAAACTAGCCGGCTGGAGCTGCTCACGCCCAGCAACCCCAGTGGGTTGGACATAGCGAGGGAGAGATTATCTTGTATCTTTCTCCATGATTCCCATCAAATTGAGCCAGAGGTGTCTCTCAGTGACCACATTTCTTTGGCTGCCATCCCTGAGAGATAAATCTGAGGCCCGACGGAGTTCTCAAACCCCATCGGGCCAAACTCCCTCACTTCTGTCCAAATACCACAGCAGGTCAGCCTGATATGCTTGCAGCACTGCTACAGTGTGCAAGCAGGCTCGTGCTAGACCAACTGCCATATATGCTTTTCCCACTAGATAAAAAAATAGTTTTCTTTAATGGTTTAGTGAGAGAAGCCGACGCCTTCAGGGACGATACTGAACCGGGAGACATAGCTCGCAAGTGTCTGTTCTACCCGGGGTATAGCCATACTCTTTTAACCCCCAAATATCTGAATATACATGAATGTGGGGCTAAAAAATGAGTAAGGCTTTTTCCATGATCTAGACAGCTCGCTGTGCAGATCGGGAAAAATGGAAGGCCCCGTGATGGAGGTGGAAAAATAGAGGGAAGGAAACTCGTTCAATTTATTTTAAGGACGAGTGCCCCCTTATTTCTGCTGGCCATTAAATATTTAATTTATCTACAGCCTTAGTAAACACCTCCACCAGCTTATTATTATATATATATTTTTTATATACATTCTTTATATATATACACTTTATTTTATATATAATATATAAACTATCATATATATATATATATATATAGGCTATATATAATTCTCATACGCTGGGGAAGAGATGGCAAATCCACTTCCCCCATGATTGTGTACACTTTCAATGCCCAGCACATCTACCTCCTCGGAGGTAGAGCACTGAAGCATTGATTTCTCTCCCCGGGCGGAAGAGACCGCAGCGCGGGCTTCCGAGACCGGAGAGAGAGCACTGGATCCCTCGTGGAAAGGGAGGAGATAAGATCCGCGGACCCGTCTCCAACCCCGTAACGAGATCCTATTCGCGATCCACAGGAATGCATTCTCCGCGCTGCCTCGGCAGACGCGTGTCCTGCACCCCGAGGATCGCGAGCCTGGCCACTTTCCTCGAAAAGTGACAGGCGGGAGTGGAGCATGCGAAGCGAAAGCTTCTCACAATGTTGCAATCAGCCCCCTCGGAGGCTGATACCGCATGCTCCACTCCCAAACAAACTACACAAAGCTCGTGTGTGTCCCCACCCGTTAAATAACGCGGGCAGGGAGAAGCACAGAGTTTGTAAAGTTGTTTCGCCATAACTCTTCCCAATAATATCGAACAGACAACAATAAATAGACAGAGACAGAGTAACACAGATCGCTTGCTGAGACACAGAAGCTAATGCCGCGTTTCACCGGATGTGCTCTTATGCCTTCCTGGTCATGACGTCACCCGCCCGTGACGCTCATTCTTTCCATTGGACTAGTTGACATTGATGCTCAGACGCATTCACGCTGGGGGCGTTCCCAAAGCGTCAAGTGACGCATCGCGAGTTCCCTCGAAAGGGAACTCATAATGACGACGACCATGGAAACAAAGGAGGAGCGGGAAAATTAACAAAGGAAGACAGAAAACTAGTGAATACTAACTAAAAGTCCATGAATACTAAAACAAACTGAACATAACTGTGACACTAATGTGAAAGCAATATTATTTTTTTCTGCAGACTGAACGAGGTGTACTTGACCAATATACTCGTCATGGTGCCATGAGGATGAGATGGATGCAATTATCATGTAATGGGCAAACTAGACCTATTTGAAATGGGAAATTACAGGATAATGTCAGAATCTTATTTGATGGTGTTCTTCAGTAAGGGATATGAACATGCATCTGAACTATCTTCAGTGACGATACAAAACATTTTGTACAGAAGACACATTAGGCCTACTCATACTTCCATTAACGAGGATTCTGATGTCCGTTGACATTTAGCAGGTGCTTTTTTATCTGAAGCAACTTAAAATACATCGTAGAGACAATCCCCTTTGGAGTAACCTGAAGTTAAGTTCCATGCTCAAGGACAAAATGGGATAGGAGCTGCAATTTTAGTCATTCATTAGCTCTCAAACATCATGTCCTTCAACCTAAAACTGAATCAAACCATTTTGAAAATCTCTTCTGAACATATATGCTAACATATGTTATTTATTTATTTATTTAAATACGTTTCTGGGTCACGCACATCTTTGTTTGTGCAATATAATAAATGAACTTGAGTTTTCACGTCATAAATTAAATCGACATTTAAACTCACTGAGTTAGCAGTGCAAGTTAATTTCAAAGGTACATTTATTGCATGGCGTTAAATTACTGTCCTTGAATTTAGAGGTTAAAAGGGTATAATTACAGTAATAAAAAGGAGAAAGTGCTGTGACAGTATTAGAGCAGATTTCACATTGTTCACCAAGGACACACAATCTCATTTGTCAATGTCTAAGTCTTTGCAAAATTTCCAAAAGCTCCCTCCATGATTGTCCACTTACTTAGATGCAAGGCACCATAACTATACTATGTGATCTTCAGTAAGGGTCATCTACAGATGTTCATGTCTGAACTGATAACTGATACAATGATAGAGGGCAAGCTAGTTCTGATCTAGAAAAAGATTAATTTAGGTGGACAGATTGAGAAGATAAAACAATGAAACTGGCACAAGCAGAAATTCAGAACTACCTCACATAATGGCATTTAAATAGGTGATGAATACCTTTTGTCTTCCACTTGTCCTGTGCGTCTAATGCTATGCAAACAATCTCTCTCTCTCTCTCTCTCTCTCTCTCTCTCTCTCTCTCTCTCTCTCTCTCTCTCTCTCTCTCTCTCTCTCTCTCTCTCTCTCTCTCTCTCTCTCTCTCTCTCTCTCTCTCTCTCTCTCTCTCTCTCTCTCTCTCTCTCTCTCTCTCTCACTGCCAACGACATGCATGCTGCTCCGTGCTCTCTTTGGAACCAATTAAAATCACATAATATATAAAAAAAGATACTGAATGTGGCATCTGTGAGTGTAGCACATTGTAAAATGAATGATGAGGTTCTGTATTTACATACTGTGAACCAATGGCATCATGAAAGAATTGCAGCTGTCAGCCTGCCCAAGGACATCCAAGTGGTTTTAATGATATTGTAGGAAAAAATCATGAGGCATAAAATGTAAAGTCAAAAAGACATCAAGTCTAATATTATGATAATCAAGCTCTGCAAAACAAAGTCCCGCTGTATGTCCAAAATTCATATTGTTTGTGCATTCATTATTTTCGCTGTGCAAATGCAAATACGATAAATCACATTTTCAACTACTTAATATGACAGAAATAAGAACCAAGTATTTAAAACAACTGTGAATATTCAAGGCAAGAAGGTCCTGGTTCAAGTCAGGAGGTCCTGGTTCAAGTCAGGTTAAGTCAGGAGGCCTTTATGGAATTTCCTCTGGGTGCCCCGGGTTCCACCCCAATCCAAATAAACGCATAGGTGAATTGGAGACATTAAATTGTCTGTTGGTGTGAGTGTAAATGTGTTCATGCCTGTGACAGACTGGCGATCCATCCATGGTCTTACCCTTTATATGGCCTGATTCATGTGGCTCCAGCATTCATATGACCCTACATAGAACAAGCCATTTTTTAAAATGCATGGACAACATTTAAAAAAAAACAGATTACTTTTTTTCAACAAACAGTTTTGTGTGAATGACTAACGTTTGTTCTTTGTTTAAAACAGATGCAACAAAATTGGATTATACAATCATCTTTTAATGAAAGCTCCTGGGAGATCTGAGAAACCAAAGGATTTTCAGAAGTCACGTTGATGCTACATTTTCAAACCTTCTGGATGTGAAGGCAAAATCACTGAACTCAAAGCTCATAAAGAAATATTGATATCACTTTGCATCCATGCACTGACATAAGCCTCAGGCATCGAAGCAGAGGGAGTCCTGCTGTGACAGACAAAAAAAGAATAGGTTGAGCGCAAAGGTGTTATCCTGGTTCCTGTGATTCCTCTCTGATTACTGCTCTGCATTCAGCATGCTCTCATGCCCTCATTTTCCATATCACAGCCAATCCATTCTCAGCTTCCTCGATGCCCACTCTGTTATTCCACCCATACTGCTCGTAAAGGGAATTCTCCAATCTAAACCTCATTCTAAGTAGGTGTAATTAAAAGGCTTTCATGGTAATATTCCCTGCTTAGGACCCTGTTTGGATTGTCCCTCCAGCTGCAGGAAAGTCCAGCTCGCACTTTCCAGCCAGAACTCATTATAAGGCCCCATTTTCGACAGCCAAAGGCTGACTGGAAGTACATTACAGTAGATGAATTGAAGGCTAATTTTATACAAGTGGAGTTTGGAGACCTGAACTTGTAATACTCAAATGAGCTCCCACGCTTCAAAAAACATGATGGCAGCTTTAAAAAATAAGAGGCTCCAAAATAAAGAATATTTCATGTTTCTTGGGATGATGATTGCTTAGGGTAACAACTAAAAATATGGTGGCTCAGCTCGGCTTTAAAACCACAATAGGCATTCAGAAGAATATCAATTTAGTATAAAAAGCCCTTTTGGATTCAACAGTGTAATATGCAGCACGGGACCAGACAACCACTTCCCAGGGACTCAAAACAATTTGAACACAAGCTTAAACTACTCTAAACTGTTACCTTGTCTCCAAAGAAGAACTATATCTGGCATTTTATTTGACAGAGATCACAACAAAGGAATATAAATGTGCAATGAGCCTGCATCTCACATCAGAGACCACTCAGCCTACGTCCCACTTCCCATTCGCCTTCCTCTAATCTCTCACATCAAAGTTTAATACCTAACATTTCCAGGGCCTCTGAAGTTGTATGAAAATGATCCTGTCAAGTCCTTTAATCTGGGGGGGGGGACAGTCATATGAAAGTGATTCATTTAATTTGAGAACATTTTAAATTGCAGCAGCTAATGAAATATTAACAAAGATGAAATGTAAAGAGACATTTTTTTATATTCTCAGTAAAGGTTTTTTGATTTTTACTAATATTATTTGTATGGAGTACAAAAAAAAAAAAAATCAACCAGTCAGTCACTCAAAAAATATCTGTTTGCTTTGCAGATAAAATTAAAATTCAGCCATCAGAACATTACAGAGCTTTGTATTAGAAACTGTTCTTGCGTGATCGATAAAGTGTGTGGTCCGCATACTGTAGGAAATAAAAGAGAGTTAGACTTTGTGAGATAAACTTTGTTCTTTTGAGTGGGTCCTCATCAATCTCTTTTCAACTCTTTTAGTGTGTTTGTCTCTGTCTTTAAATCATGTAGCAAACTTTTTCTCATTGTCTCGTCTTCATCTCCAGCCAATTCGCCGCAATGCCAGATTCATTCATCTGTCATTTGTGTCAGACATAAAGAAAAGCATCTACACACAAATCCCTTTCTGAATAGAAACCATTGAAATCAGCCGAGTTGAGCCTCTCTCAATGAGCAATCAACGCCATTTGAGCTCCTACTGAGAACTCTAATTAGGATCTATCATAATTTAAATGATTTAGAACTCTGCCATGTGCACTTCAATCTAAAAATGAGAAAACGAAGCATCGTGGTGATGGGAAGCGTGTGCTGCCGTCATTTTATTGTGTTTAGTACTATTTAAGCTGACACTTAATGTATTGTAGAGTAAAGATCCCCTTTCCTTTCTGTATGCACGTAGACGTGACATCAGCTGTGCAATTGAGAATCATTCATTACCTTCAGCTCTCTGCTGCATAGAATGCTAATGTTACAAGATGGTGGTAGCATTATTTATTTTTCAGCAGTTCTGTGCCTTGTAGGTCAGAGGGGCTGGGAATGTCTTTATAACTTGAGGTGTCTGAGCTGTGATTGTAACTCGGTAGCTTGATGTGCTATGTGTGAGAGAGAGAGAAAAGAGAGAGGTAGAAGAGCCAGATGTGGATGAGGGGAAGACGGAAAGGTGAGAGAAATGGTGGTTTGCAGTCTCTCCCTGTGATTTCCTATCAAACCAGTTCCCACAAAAATCTGTCATAGGACATGCCCAGTTGGAAGTATTCTAGCGTCCAAACAATATGACGTTAGCTAACCTAACTGCATTCCATGGCAGACATCCATGTTTGTCTGATCTCATCTTACGCTGACAGCTAAACAAGACATCTGTCCTTCGCAGCTGTGATGAATTCATACTCATCTGCGAGAGCTATTTCTTGGCCCTTGTCATCCAGAATCGATGAGCAAACCTGGCTGATACCCCCATGCAAACAGCCATCTGATACATATCTACCCCTGCTTAAGTCCCACACAAATGTATGATACTGTCCACTGACAAGGTGTTGATCTGAAGTGTTGAGACATTCGGCTCTTTTTTTGTGGTGAAAAGGTGGGAATATGTTGGTGGTATTAGTGGGACTCTAGTTGATAGCTGTAATGAGGCAGCTGAATGTTGGTCTACTGCTGGGTTAATAATTCTCTGCTGCGCTTATTGGCTGCCTATTATTGTCTTGAAGGAACATTCGCATAATACCCTGGCCTACAGTGATCTGTAATCTGATTGAGGAGATAAATGCTGCAGAGATGTTTCAAAATGGCCAGTGTTCCAAGAATCACTAGAAGAATCACAAAACAGTATGCTAAAAAGTAAATAAGGGGTAATAGATGTACAGTATTCCTATATATAAAATGGATATTCACCAATTAAACAAATATGAAGACATGAAAAAACTGTTGATTTGTGAAATGCATAATTATTTTATAATCTACCTCCATATTACCTTAAAGGATTAGTTCGCCTCAAAATGAAAATTTCCTGATAATTTACTCACCCCAATCCCCTCCAAGATGTCTTCAGTGGAAAAGAAATTACGTTTTTTAAGGAAAACATTTCAGAATTTTTTGAAGAATGAAATTGTTGAAGTCCAAATCAATGCAGTTTTAAAGGGCTTTGGAGTGCTTCAAAGGGCTCTGCACGATCCCAGGTCAGGAATAGGGTCTTATCTAGCGAAAGGATCGGTGAAAAATAAACGTATTAAAAATAAAATAAATAAATAACTGAAATGGAACAATAAATATGTTATAAGAATTACAATGAAATATAATGTAATTTTCTGTAATACTGTATTTGTTCCCAACATCCGTTTTCGAGAAAAAATAATTAATTAAGGAGCCATAAAGACCAAGGGAAATATACTTGGCAGGATGTGGTGATGGTGACAGTAGGAGCGCATTCCATTTATGTAATGAGTCTACTAGAAAAAGCGAGAGACAGAGATAGAGAAGGGACAAAGAGCTCAGCTTTATTTGGTGGCTTCTCATTCGCTGGAGGCCATGATAACATCTTTGTATTTAATAATGGTTTAATTAAAGTAGTGCTCAACTGGCCTTGAATAGAAATATAAGGTTTCAGCAAATGGTTCAAAACCAAATGTCATTTCATTGGCATACAAATTCATGATATATAGCATCTATCTCCTTGGTTACAAACACTTTGAATCAGAAGTGTCTTCACATTTCATCTTCAAAGAGGAAAACTATTTAAAAAATATTGCAAACATCAGATTGCTGGGGGAGTTGTAATCTAATAAAAAGATTGTGTCAGTACAAGCAAAATATAACATTGTAGCCTGTTTCTGACTGTTTGTATTCAGTGTTGATCTCATCATTTTCCGTACGAAGTAAATGCCAGTAAACATATTTAAATAAGAATGCAGTTCTTTCCTAACTATAAAACCATCACCCAGATCTATTGGCTTCATAATTGGATTATACTTCTTCCATAAATTACTCTTATTGGGCTGGAGTGTCGAACACCACTACGCCAAAAAGGAAAGACAGGGCCTGCAAGTCTTGATCTTGTGAATTTTTCCTCTGTGTTCATGTTTGCATCTCTTTGGTTGATAAGCAAACATGCATTCCTTCGACGTTTACTTTTTAAAAACCTTTTATTTATTTATTTCCATTCGATTATACAAAAGTGAAAGAAGGTGATACAGAACATGAACACAGCCTGTAAGCACCTCTTAGGTTTCATTTGGAGTTATAAAAAACCCATTTGCATGAAAATGACATACTGAAATTGCAATCAGATGGCAGCGCGCAAGGCTGAAGTGTCATTTTCGGGAGATGAGGATACGGCCATATCTTTAATTGAAAAGTGAATGAGGATAAAACCTTGTACTGATATGCGGAGAGAATGTTCTGTTAACCCTGCTATTGTCTTCTCATTGTTCATTATTTTATGTAGCCTACCCCAGTAAAAAAAATGGTATACTTAAGTACAATTTATTAAGTATAACTGAGTGTATTTATGCCTCACTATAATACTTAAAGTCTGCTAAATTGGAACAACTAATTTTGTACTAAATGCATTTTAGTTGTCCAAAAGTAGTGCTAAAGTGCAACTTAAGTTGTATTTAATATACTTGTTTGTGCTAAAGTGGAACTATTCCAAGTATACTTAAGTACACTTTAAAAATACTCTTGTATTTAAGTTTTGAAATGCAGAATTCACTCAGCAAAAAATTCAAATGCATTTTGGTGACATTACAATTGCCATTCAATTACACTGTAAGAGTGTTGAACATACATTAGTATTATACTGATAACACTTTTAGTGATTAAATTAAAACACATTGCAATGGCATTCCAAGTAAACTTGAAGTGTGCTAATGGCATCATTATAGTGTGCTTCAAATAGGCTACGATAAAGTAATCTTTATAAATAATGGCACTGCTTGAGAATGTGCCTTCTACCAGCCCATTGTCATCCCAAGGCGTCATCTAACTGACGCTTTTGACCATGCGTCAACATGCCGACGCACATGGTACCCCTTAAGCGTCAATATGAGACGCGCCTCCTAGTGGTCTAACCCTAAACCTACCCATAACGGAAGCGTCATCTAACTGACGCTAAAGGGTGCCATGTGCGTCGGATTTAGACGCATGGTCAAAAGCGTCAGTTAGATGACGCCCGAGGATGAGCGTCTCATATTAACGCTTAAGGGGTACCATGTGCATCGGCATGTTGACGCATGGTCAAAAGTGTCAGTTAGATGACGTCTTGGGATGAGAATGTGTTGCTTCTACAGACAAACTCCAGTAACTCGCTTATCTAGAGAATATCAATGAGACAATGAGAACAGATGTTTGTACATTAATGTAGGAACCACTTGGGACTGGAATCGAACCTGGGTCGCCCAAGTCACTTGCTCGCAAATGCACTTGTTTTACCAGTTGTGCCATCACGCAGATATGAATCAAGCAAAACTGGGGTAACTTTGTGTTGTTTCTTTACTGTTACAAGTTCAGCTGTAAGCAAATCGATTTTTCCATCAATGACAGGTCCAATTAAATGGAGATCAAAAAAGCTAATGTCACCGGGTGAACAAACTAGGAACCAAAAAAAATTTGTTGACTCGTTTCCAGGGGGAAGAAATGCCTGTGTAACACCGGGCTGGCTCTGGGTTTACACATCATGGCCACCGACCATAATGAGCGCCAGCTGAAGCCAATGAGTAGTGCTTCATTGAACCACCTGCCTGGGAAAAAGGAGTATAAAGGGAAAAGAGAAAAGCTGGTTGGCGTGTTCAAAGCTGGTTGTCCCAGAGAGAAGTGGTTGTCTCAGTGCAGGCGCTGGTTGCCTCGGAGCAGTTTTGGGCACAAGCTTCCTCGGGAAAATTGTCTGGGTGTGAAAGCCGCCCAATGGAAGTTTGCTGGATCAGAGTGATCGTCTGTGGGAAATCTACTGGACTGAGTTATCGATTGAACCTGCACTGTGAAGAGAGGGAGAAAGATGAGTGAATTGATTTCATCTTACGAACATTCAAACAGCCTGGAGAGGATGCAGTGAGTGTGGATCTGACTGTTGGAGAAGCTATGTGTTTTAGAGTGTGTTGAGCAAGAACGGAAGATTTAATGTCCCCCACGTGAGTGTAACAAACGGATTGTCGGCCTCTGATCAGCCCTATCGTGTGAGTGAATTGCAGTGCTTTTGCCTTATTGATACACATTGATTCCTGGCTATGGATTTGAAGTGAACACGAGTGTGGTGTGTTTTTGCTGAGAAGTGGCTCAATCCATGTTTACACGTTTGTGGAAAGCTGTTATCTACTCTCCCTCAGAAGCCAGAGTGATACAGCTGAGCTGGAAAGTATTCTGCACTGCAAAGAATCCTTACCTTTCTACTCACTGTCTGAGTTTGGAAGTATGCAGCAACGCTGGTGAAGTAAGCTTTTAAACCACTGTCTCATTATTGTGCACCGACGAAGAGTACTTTGTACCGTGAAGAATCCTTACCTTTCCACTTACGGTCTGAGTCTGGAAGTATGCAGCATTGTTGGTGAAATGAGCTTTTAAAGGGGTCATATAATGGTACATGCACTTTTACAAGTTGATTGTACTGAAATGTGTGTTGGCAGTGCCTGTACACAACCATCATAAAATGATAAAAATCCATCCAGTGTTTTTGTTTTAATCTCCTTATGTTTTCCCCTGCCTCAAATCAAGCCGTTCGACCGTGTGACGTCACATGGTCAGAAGCCCCTCCCACGATTGTTGATTGACATGAGCGTTTCAACACAGACCCGCCCTCGCTCGTGAGCCAGCTGTCAATCATAGTCCGCGTGGACCGGTGCGGTCATTGTTTATATGCTGGAGCACTGTCTATGAGCAGAATGGCGTCTAACGGTCTAAGCGATTGTGGTGTTCTGTTCTTGGGTGTAATAACGAACACAGCAGTCATTTTAATGTTCCTAAATCCGAACCGCTGAAGACGCAGTGGCTGTGTTTGTTTTCGAAGGGAATATTCCCCACGAGCAACGTCAATGCTTTCATGTTTGCGTGAATCATTTCACACACCAGACTGCTTTATAAACGAGGATCAGTATAAAGCTGGATTTGCTAAGAAGCTCCACCTGAATAAAGGATCGGTACCAACTATTCGTGTTCCTGCTGAATCTCCATAAGAACGGAAGTGAGTGTAACATTTTATTAAACTTTATATTAATATATTAAATAATCTTTGCAAATCGCTAGCTGCACGCTTCACAATGAATGTGTCTAAGGTTTACACTTAGGGTACATTACGGCATCTTTTCTATGTATGACGTTCTCAATATAATTCATAATCCCACGTTTATACTGAACAACGCGTTATGGTTATTGTGTTATTGTGTTCAAACGGTGTACGCACAGAACAGAGAGGCGGGGTGAGCAAAGCTCATTATCATTTTAAAGTCATATGCACTGAAATGGTGTGCTGAAAACAGAGCTGTTTTTGACCAGGTAAAATAAGTGTTTTCTTACAATACTAATGAGAATTTTTAATTAAAGTATATTACAAACTTTTAATTTAGACCCTAAAGAATCATATTAGCTTGTACAAAAATGGCATTATATGACCCCTTTAAGTCACTGTCTGTCCCACGAGCCTATTCGACGAGCCTGACGACGAGAGGAGTCCCTGTCTGTCCCACGAGCCTAATCGACGCAAAGAGCCACGAACGTCCCTGTCTCTGCTTTTACCCTGTTTAAACCGAATAAAAACTTACATTTTAAAGTCACGGTGGTCGTCTGCCTCTTGGTGTCCTCTGGTGTCTGCTCCTCCGGAGTGTGGTGAAATAACCCTTGGCTTTAACCCCGGTGACACTAATCACTGAGAAAAGTCTAAATATATGCACAGTAATATGATGCCATAAAGAATCGCATGTACATGGTAAGATTTGTGAAAGTGTACATAAGATTGCAAGCGTAAATGAAATTTATGTGTGTCATGGTGCGTTCACACCGGACGCGAATAGCGCGTCAGGCGCGAGTGATTTCAATGTTAAGTCAATGCAAAGACGCGTTACGCGCGTAAAAAATTCCTGCGGCGCGAATGAGGCGTAGAGCGCGCCGCGGTAGACGCGAATACGCCTCATTCGCGCGTCAAGTTCGCGCGAATGGCGCGAATTGAGCGTCTGGCGCGTTAAGCGCGTTACGCGCGAATGATTTAGTTAGTGCTATTTGTGCATTCACGCGTTTGACGCGAATTCGCGTCTGCCGCCCGAGTTGAAAAATCTGAACTTCTGCGTCAATTCGCGCCGCGTTAACCAATCAGGAGCCTAGCTGCTGGCTGCTGTCACGTGGTGAAGTATCTGGATGCTTCAATAAATTATTTTGTAATATATGACTGTGGTTCTAATGCACAACAAAGCAAATATTTTATCACATAAAACTTGATTTCAATATATGAGACATATTCATTTTGCATTGAATGCTATTTATTCCATATCTAGATTATATGAAATATTATTATAATGTAAAGACAACCAACATATAAGTTCGTGTCTGGACAGTGATGTGTGAGAGAGAGAGAAAAATCACAGGACAGATTAATCACTTTTGGAGGCTGGCTTCATTTATTATCAAAACAAAAATAAATGACAGATTAGGTGGATGCGGGCGAGGGTGAACCTCGCGCCGGGCTGTAGAGCGCGGGCTCGACAGGCATAGCTAGACCACTCGAGGCCGAGGGCTTATACGGCCTACGCTGTCCTCATCAGCGTCCTCACCATTAGGTCCACCAAACCTAGCTCCTGGATTAAATTGTGAAACTCCTGAAACCCTCCGGAGGTTCTGGTGGACCCGAGTACAGCGACGATGTCCCCTACGGAGCTGCTTCTGCTCTCCAGAGCATATACGAGCGGTGACTCTCTCGAATAATGCTAATGCTAATGCTCGATAAACATCTAAAAAGATGGCCGCCAACGGGTTTCGAAACTTTCGCCTCCGGATTTCGCCTCTGACGCGCGTAAATTTCGCTTCAAACTTTTGTTTTTACGCGCGTCAATTTCGCCATTGACACGCGAATTAACACAAAG
Organism: Rhinichthys klamathensis goyatoka; assembly: GCF_029890125.1. Classification (NCBI taxonomy): domain Eukaryota; kingdom Metazoa; phylum Chordata; class Actinopteri; order Cypriniformes; family Leuciscidae; genus Rhinichthys; species Rhinichthys klamathensis. Next base: position 1,602,420 of record NW_026606877.1, read on the forward strand.
TGGTCAAGCGTCAAACTAGACGCGGTAGACGCGAATTTGACGCGCTATTCGCGTCCGGTGTGAACGCACAGTAAGAGAAGATTTGTAAAGGTGTAAATCGCCTTTCAAGTGTAAGAAAAAAAGGTTTGCTGCATTTTACTGTTAATCGTAAGTGTAATGCATGTATTGTTAAACTGCATCTTTAAGCTTACGCAAAATAAATAGGATCTGTATTCTTCTAACTTCCATTTTTCCGCGCTTACACTTTTGGCACTTTTTTTTTTTTCTCGCACAAATATGGCCAAAAGCACTGCAAGCAGCAAATGGCAACCAAAAACAACAGAGTCGGGAACTGCAAAACAGATTGATCGCGTAAAATCAACCTTTGTGTAAAAAAAAAAAACTGTTGCAAATGTCTAAAAGACTTCTTGTGTACATGCGGCAAAAAAGTTCCCGAAACAACCCGATTTGTACAGTTGCGTCTTTCTTTTACCTGCACTTACATTTTTGGCACGATTCTCTCACTCATTGAGTTTTAGTTGGGTATAAAGTTGAGTCTGGCCTAACTTATAAGTATTTTAAATGACTTACAATTCAGTCAGAAGACTTCTCTGTAATATACCGTATGTTCTTGTATAAAGTCTTTAAAAAAATCAAGCCTTGTTGGGCAGTAATTGTAATCAATTAAATATTTTAATTGGTTACTTTTCTTTTTTCAAAAATATGAAGGCAAATAATCACGTTTTGAGTCAAAGGTGCTCTGGGCTTTTCATCAGCTCTGGGCTTGTTGGGGTTTTAATGACGTATCAGTATCCAAAAAGGCAATCAGCTCAACAGTCTTTTATACTCCTTTTTCACACCAAAGTTAGGTTCTAATCTTCTTGATTGACGCAAGTTGTAACTTTTCCAAAGTTTCACAGATCCTTCTCAAGGCCTCTTAGGTGCAAACTGTCTGCCTTTTCATTTCCTTGAACTCCAGAAAACTCAATCAAGAGGGCTAATTTCCTTTTAAGGTTCTAGGAGTAGAAACACAGTAGAACCACAGTTCTGTGTGTCCTTGAGCACACACACACATACAGTATGCACACACACTTCTGCTCCTCCTTCTCATGGGTAATAGGCACACACACACAAATAACTAACAATTACTGTACATCTCTGCCAATACAGTATGAGGCATTTCTTAGAAACAAAATAACAACATTGTACGCAATGCATCCAGTACATTGGCTAAATATCTGTAACATAAAGGTGTATACAATTAGACAAGTAGACAGGGTAATGACATTGCACTTGATATAATACTGTACAATAGTATTCTACAAACTTATTAACATATTTTCTGACATTTCGCTTGAGACTTGCTGATATATATGTTATATTTAAACTTTATTGCACAATGCACATTTCTTAATATTAAGCCTAAAATGTGTTTCAACATCTATATTAGTAAGGATAGTATGATCTCTGTATAACATCAGTCTTTCAATGCAAGATATTTAAAGTGTACCTAAAGTATACTTGCAATAGTTTCACTTTAGCATGTATATCTTTAGTTGGAAATCGGCACTATTTCTGAATAACTAAAGTACATTAAGTACAAAATCAGTTGTTCCAATTTAGCAGACTTTAAGCGTACCAATTTAGTATACTAAATTGCAGGGTATTTATATTAAGTACATACATATGTATTTGTAGTATACTTAGCATAAAATACATTTATTTAAATTATATTTTAGTATATTTATTTTTCACTAGGGTAATCTCTCTTTCTCATTGTTCTCGCGGTCTCTTCATCTTTGTCTCCTAACTGTTTTTGTAATAATCAAATCTACTTTATGCCTGTGTAATGAAATAAATAATTTTTTAAAGAAATATTTGTTTTCTTTCTCTTTTCTTTTATAAGATGAACAATGATGCTAATGAATTACACATGACTTAGATTAAAGCTGCAGTCCGGCGTTTTTCCTCTTTGTCGCCATCTCTGTTTGAAATCTGCAATTGCAGTCATTCGCGGAATTATCAACTTTACGTGAGTTCTACTTCAACACCCTCGACACGGCACAGCGCGGATGAACACAGTGTTTGAGGAGAGTGTGCTGTGCAGCTGTCAGTCACCGCGCCGATGTGGAGACTGGCATTCAGAATCACAGATTTTTCTTTTTGGAAGTATGACCAACATTAGAATTTTCACCGGAAAATATCATCTGAACTAGTAAGAAACATCCACTTTTGTTCTGGTTCTGACATTGCAGTAAATCGCGCTGATTAAATCTAACAATCGCTTATAAGTTATCATATCACGCAAAACCGTGCAAATTATACTTTGTTCCCTTTCGAGAGGTTCCTCCTATTGCGTAAGTAGCTTACGCTATGGGAAAACTCCTTTTCTCGAGAAATATTGAAGTCTTTATGTAAAACGAATTGCAACTGCACAGCATACAGCAATGAGCGAGGCAGCTCGGTCATTGGCTGTGCTGCGGCAACTGCACGAACCTATGACGGGGCGACTCTGAACCCGCTTCCAATGAGCGTGCTTCGCGCCCGCGCACGTCAGAGCCCGCCAAGATGGGCGAGGCCAAGGGCTATATATTGGGCGCCCCGTCGTCTGAGTTCTTTAGATTTAATCTCTTTCAGCAAAGACCTTCTCTTCGCTGGATCCTCCGGATTTCTTGGAGTCTTTTCGCCGCCGCCGTCGACAAGCCTACAGCAGGACTGCTTCGAGGACGCCGGCGACTTCAGCCGCCTTCGATCGCCTTCTGCTAAGCCATCCGGCGCGCATCACCTTTATATCCTTTCAAAGCTTTACAGTGTTCGCCCCCGCGACACTTTTCTAAAAGAGCAAATTCAAGGCGTTGTTTCAAATGCCTTCCTGCGCCTCGTGTCGAGGCCCTCTTCAGGACGGGGATCGTCACATCATTTGCACCCGCTGCTTGGGACCGGACCACGCAGAGGCTGCCCTTACTCGAGGCGGATGTCCCGAGTGTGACGCCCTGGGCCTCACCGAGCTGCGCGCTCGCTTCGCCGTTTTCACCGCGAACGAGCCCACTTCCACCGTGCTACCATCCCCTCTGGTCGAGCCGCGCAAGAAGAAGCGTCGCTCACAGAGGCCGCCAGAGCACGCGGTTTGCAGTGATGTCACGCCGGGCCAATCCCTGCGTGCTTCACCACCACCCGAAGACTCCCCACCGCCAGTCCAGTTCACACAGGCGGACCAGCACCCCTCCAGCGGAGCAATGGGTCTCGTCTCGTTTGGCGCGTCAGGGGATGACGACGACAAGGATGACAGCCTTTCCTGTGATGCTGCATCTGACGACTGGCCGGGCTCGTCCTTCGACCCCGCGCCATCGACATTAGCGGGCACGAGCGTGGGCTCCAGCATGGACTCGGAGATCGTCCGCATCCTATCTAAGGCCGTGAAAGACCTCGGGCTCGATTGGTCTTCCCCGGAAGAACCCGCCCGCAGCCGACTGGACGAGTGGTTCCTGCAGGGGCGCCGACAGGCCCCTCAGCAAAGGCCCTCCCCTTTCTTCCCGGAAGTTCACAACGAACTCACGAAGTCGTGGAAAGCCCCGCACTCCGCTCGCCTGAAGCCTTCTTTTTCTTTGTCGCTCTCCTCTGTGGACGGCGCGAAAGAAGGAGGCTATGAGGGGACTCCGCCCCTCGAGGAGGCTGTGGCCAATCACCTGTGTCCACCCTCCAACGCTGGATGGAAAGCCAAAGCTTCTCATCCCTCGAAGCATTGCCGGTCTACTTCAGCTCTCGCCGGTCGCACATACGCCGCCGCCGGCCAAGCTGCATCAGCGCTTCACTCTATGGCTGTCCTCCAGGTGTTTCAAGCTAAACTTCTCCGCAGTATGGACGAGTCTGGACCTGATCCTGAGGCATTCAAGGACCTGCGCAGCGCCACCGACATAGCACTGCGAGCCACAAAAGCCACCGCCCAATCCATCGGCCGTGCTATGGCTAACCTAACTGTCCTTGAGCGCCATCTGTGGCTGACGCTAACAGAGATGAAGGATGCAGATAAGGCGTCATTCCTCGACGCGCCTATCTCCCAAAGTGGCCTGTTCGGACCAGCGGTGAAGGAGTTCGCTGAGCGCTTCACCGAAGCCCGTAAGGATTCGCAGGCTATGGGTCACTTCCTGCCCAAGCGATCTAGCTCATCGCAGAGCCGCCAAAGGCCGCCTCAGCAGCAGCAGCGAGCTAAGACGGCGCCTCCCGTCTCTCGGCCCAGACCTGAAACTGACTTTCGTCGCCGCTCGCGCTCTACCAACAGGAAGCAACCGCCCGATCGACGGGGACCTCGGCCCAAGATTGTGCTGAACCCAGAGCCTTGTAAGTCCTCCTAGCTACAGGGAGAAAAAGGGAGAGCGCGTGTCTCGCAAAAGCCGGACCGTTCTCTCCAAAACGTTTAAAACATTACCCAGTCCCCTTACAGGCGGCTGGAAATGTCTGTACAGCAGCCAATGTGCCAGCCACACAGCTCGCTCACCTGCAAACAAATGCCGTTTTTACGGCGACACACAGAAATCACATAAAGAGCCATTTTCTGCCTGTGTCATTAAAGGGTCACGTGTCCACACCAAAGTGCGCATTCCCACATATCAAAACTGTCAAAGCAGTGCCAAATGCTTTCCCAGCTCAGGCTGGACGCCCCATAAATGTAGATTGTGTGCCAACTGTCACGTAGGCACCACTACACATAAGCACTGTTCCCACAGTTGCAAACACTTCCCCAGTAAAAGCGGGAAATTCTATAAGAGTAGTGCGTGTGCCCGCTGTTATGCACGCACCCCAACTCACAAACACTGTTTATATGGCCAAAAACCTCCCGCCACGAGCGGGAAGTTTTATGAAAGTGACGCGTGTGCCTACCACAGTCTATGCACCCTCACTCATAAGCACTGTCCATACAGTCTTAAACATTTCCCTATCTCACACTGTGAGCTTTATGGCGAGCGTGCCTGTAATCTCACACGCACCCCTGCACTCGGCATTCAACAAAGCTGCTCAGCGCGCGCCCGCGCCTCTGAGAGCTGTAAGCTCGGTATTAGCACAAGGCGATTTGCCGGCGGGAGCCATACGTCACTGCGACACGCCCCCAGCCAGCATTCAGCCCATATCTGTGCGAGCGAAAGCTTGGGAAAATATCCCCGGCATGCCGAAATGGGTTTTGAACATAATAGAACACGGTTACTCGCTTCAATTCGCTCGCAGACCGCCCCGCTTCACAGCAGTGGTCGAGACGAAAGTGAGAAAAGATGTTTCACATGTTCTACGCACCGAGGTGCTCAAACTGATAGAGAAAGGCGCTATAGAAACAGTCCCTCCCTCTATGAGCGAGGCAGGTTTTTACAGTCGATATTTTCTCGTCCCGAAGAAGGATGGTGGTCTCCGCCCCATTCTAGATCTCAGACATCTGAACAAAGCTTTAATGTTTCACTCTTTCAGAATGTTAACAACCAAGCATATCCTCGCGCAAGTTCCCCCGGGGGATTGGTTTCTATCAGTGGATCTGAAAGACGCTTACTTTCACATTCCGATAGCGCCTCATCACAGGCCTTTTCTGAGATTCGCTTTCGAGGGACAGTCATACCAGTACACAGTACTACCATTCGGCCTGTCACTGGCACCCCGTACATTCACGAAATGTATAGATGCAGCACTTTCCCCCCTGAGGCAGCGGGGAGTGCGAATACTAAATTATCTCGACGATTGGCTAGTCCTAGCACAATCAGAGAGCCAGTTAGTGACACACAGGTCTTGGATCATCAGTCATCTAAAATGCCTGGGTCTAAGAATCAATTTTGCAAAGAGCATGCTATCCCCCAGCCAGAATATTTCTTTTCTGGGAATAGTGCTAGACTCAGTGCAGATGACGGCGCGCCTCTAATCAGAGCGCGCGCTCATTATCCGGCGCCTTGCAACATCGTTCAGAGCGGGCGCGCGCGCCCCCCGTCAAGCGATTTCAAAGGATGCTCGGTCTCATGGCCTCGGCATCAGCTGTACTCCAGCTAGATTTGTTATCAGTCCGGTGTGAGTTTGGGCGTGAACACAAGGAGAAAAATGATCACGACAGATGCCTCCAAAATAGGTTGGGGGGCCCTTTACGAGGGCAGGCCTGTCTCCGGCTTGTGGTCAAACCCGGAGAAGCGCATACATATAAACTGTCTGGAATTGAAAGCGGTCGCTTTGGCTCTCAGAGCCCTGCTTCCGTACCTGAAGGACGAGCACGTCCTAGTCCGAACGGACAACATGACGGTAGTCTCGTATATAAATCGTCAGGGTGGACTCAGATCGAGCTCCCTGCACTCGATGGCCAGGGAGCTCCTCCTATGGTCCCAGCGCAACCTGCGCTCGCTGAGAGCAGCGCATTTGCCAGGTGTTCTGAACCAGGGAGCGGACATGCTGTCCAGAGACAAAGTTCTCCCAGGAGAATGGTCTCTCCACCCCCTGACGATTCAGTGGTTATGGCAAACCTTTGGCAGAGCAGAGGTCGACCTCTTTGCCTCCAAGGAAAATGCGCACTGCCCTCTCTTCTTTTCAAAGAGCACAGACGCGCTCGCCCAAATCTGGCCGAGCCGCCCGCTGTATGCCTTCCCTCCGGTCGCGATGCTACCTCAGGTCATCAGTCGGATCAGGGAGGAGAAATGTGCAGTGCTCCTGGTAGCCCCACTCTGGAAGAACCAGATGTGGTTTTCAGAACTGATGCAGATGATGCAATCTGCTCCATGGCCGATTCCGCTGAGGCTGGACCTCCTCAGGCAGGCCAACGGGATGATCCTCCATCCCCGCCCCGATCTGTGGGCCCTCCATGCATGGCCCCTCAACGGGTTCCCGGGAACCTCCCCAGTGGAGTGTTGAGAACCATCACTGAGGCGCGAGCGCCCTCTACGAGGCGCTTATATGCCCAGAAATGGAAGGTGTTCAGTGACTGGTGTAAATCCAGGAACCTGAACCCTGAGACATGCGAAGTACCAAGTGTGCTCGTTTTCTTACAAGAGCTGTTGGAGGCAGGCCGCACCCCCTCCACGCTCAAAGTATATGTGGCTGCCATAGCGGCATCACACGACCCCGTAGAAGGACGCACACGAGGGAAAAACTACCTAGTTGTTCGTTTCCTGAGGGGCGCCAGGAGGATAAATCCCCCACGCTCCCCCTCAGTGCCGATCTGGGACCTGGCCACGGTCCTGGACGCACTCAAAAGTGCCCCGTTCGAACCCCTCCGAACTGTGCACCTTAAACAGCTCTCGCTCAAAACTGCTCTCTTGCTGGCTCTCGCCTCGGTCAAAAGAGTGGGCGACCTGCACGCGCTGTCATCAAGCGCTGCCTGCCTGGAGTTTGGACCTAACGACAGCAGAGTTGTCCTCAGGCCAAAACACGGGTATATTCCTAAGGTGCTCTCTACACCCTTCAGAGCACAGGTGATATCTTTGGCCGCGCTATCGTCTCCTGCGGACGAAAGCGACGCTAATTTACTCTGCCCGGTCAGGGCGCTCAGAGTATATTTGGAACGTTCTGCCCTGTTCAGACAGACAGAGCAATTGTTCGTATGCTTTGGCGGACGCACCAAAGGTCTCACTGTTTCAAAGCAGAGAATATCGCGCTGGATAGTTGATGCCATAGCGCTGGCTTATGAAGCCACGGGCCTTCAGTGCCCCTTGGGCATCAGAGCTCACTCTACGAGAGGCATGGCCTCCTCGTGGGCGTGGTCGAGTGGGATACCCATTCAAGATATTTGTGCGGCAGCAGGCTGGGCCTCACCGTCAACATTTATCAGGTTTTATAACCTACAGGTCCCCTCATTGCACTCCAACATACTGTCGGTCTAGCTATGCATAGGCTGGAGTGTGTACATGCTGAGCATTATCTCCTCCCTTATAGGGTCCGTCTCTGACTGACTTAGAGGATTTTTCATGCATATCAGTACATAAAAATGTGCTTGTGTGTTTCTCTGGACGCCCATTGGGCCGTTCCACATTGTCCCTTATAAAGCCCGCCTTCGGCCGACTCGTTGGATAATTACTTTGCTTAAAGGCTCAGGCATCTGCCTCCGGTTTAATAGAGCGAAGTCAGCACGCACGGCGTTTTACATGGTGTTCCCATAGCGTAAGCTACTTACGCAATAGGAGGAACCTCTCGAAAGGGAACGACTCGGTTACTAACGTAACCTCGGTTCCCTGAGAGGAGGGAACGAGTATTGCGTAAGCTGCCGTGCTTGTGCTTGGTCAGTTCGCTTCAGTCGATTGAACCTAAAGAACTCAGACGACGGGGCGCCCAATATATACGCACGCTCATTGGAAGCGGGTTCAGAGTCGACCCGTCATAGGTTCGTGCAGTTGCCGCAGCACAGCCAATGACCGAGCTGCCTCGCTCATTGCTGTATGCTGTGCAGCTGCAATGCATTTTACATAAAGACTTCAATATTTCTCGAGAAAAGGAGTTTTCCCATAGTGTAAGCTACTTACGCAATACTCGTTCCCTCCTCTCAGGGAACCGAGGTTACGTTAGTAACTGAGTCGTTCTCAAATTGTTAACGTTAACAACGTCAGCATTGCGTGACTACATGTAATGTCCTTCCGATATGTATACTTGTTTTCGCATGGGTCCGGTTGCAGTCTCTCTTTTTCTGTAGCCACTCCGAACGAAGTCTTTTGCATTTTACAGCGCGTTAATCTGTTATCACTCGTGATTGTCGTTTGAACCTTTCTGGATCCGCCATCAAATTGATAAGTTTAATTATATCAAGTGCTGTGAGAAAAGGCTAAATCTCCACCTCCAGCATCCTCACACGCAATATAGCCTACTATAGCCTGCAATATAGCCTCTCCGGTGACGTACGCTGGCGCGTTGTTAGCTGCCGCTGTTTCCCGGGTGCTTATTTGTTTTAAAAAAAAATTTTTTATTGTTTTTACACTCATTGTGTTGTTTTTAATGCTACAATGGTTTAGCTATAATGTTACATCTCCAAAATTTAACTCAACATTCAGAGAAAATCGCAGTCTTTTAAATTCTGACTTTTAAACTCCTGTTGTAGTAGCCTACTGCGGAGTGTTTGGTTGCTCTCTGTGTTATTCCTGGCTGTTTAAGATTGGAATAATGAGGCTCTACGCGATGGTAACATGGAGCATCTTGAACTGGATTATTTTACTGACAATATTTCAGCCTGCTGTGTCGGTGCATCAATATAGCGCCGAAGAGCTTCTACAGTTCCGTTTAAATTGACATCTGTCTCCTCTGGATCTTTATTTCTACACTGATACTCCTAAACCCCGTCGCAAATATGCTCATCGCGGATCAAGACGGAATTATACTTATGATGACTCAAACTCTATCAAGTCCTTCTGGTCCTCATCTTCGCGTTCGACTAGGAAAGTGAAACGAATTGTGGATCATTCTGTGCTAGCTCATCTAGGCAAATCAAAGATCAACAAATCTACAACGAACATTTTTACGTTTGGATTGCTCAACATTCGCTCAATCAACAACAAAGCGCCGTTGGTTTGGGACCTATTGAAGGATTGTGAGTTTGATTTTCTCTGTTTGACTGAGACATGGCAGCAGCCAAATGATTTTTCACAGTTGAATCAGTCTATTCCTCCAGGTTTCACTAATGCATGTCAGCCTCGAGTCTCGGGTCGAGGGCGTGGTATAGCGATGCTTTATAACAAGAAATGGAAGGTTTCTACTATAGCTGTACCGTCTTATGGTACGTTCGAAGCTATGGTGCTACAAGTCAATGGACCGATACCCACTATCATAAAAACTGTTTACCGTCCACCAAGATCTAATACTAACTTTGTAACTGAACTTTCTGCGTTGACTTTATTATGTTCTGTTTCTCCAAATGTGATTATGGTTGGTGATTTTAATATCCATGTTGATAAAGATACTGCTATTGATAAAAAAAAAACACTTTCTATCATGTTTGGATAGTTTTGGACTGAAACAATTTATTGATTTTCCTACTCACTCAAAAGGTCACACACTTGATCTTATCTGTTGTATTGGAATTGCACCTTTTGATTGTAGTTCGCGTGTTTCCTTCAGTGCCAAATTAACTGTATCAAAAATTGCTTACAACCGTACTATAACATTTCGTAATATTAAGAACATTGAACTGTCTGTGTTTTCTAATGAAGTTAACAATTTACTGAATACTGATGGACTACTTAGTCTTGATGAGCTGACTTCTTATTATAATGACCAGTTGCAGAATGTTTTAGATATTGTTGCACCTGTTAGAACTCTGATTGTCTCATTCGCTCAAGCCGATCCAATTCCCACACATCTTGTTAAGTTTTGTCTACCTTCTTTACTACCCTTGATAACTCAAATTATACACTCTTCTACTCTTCTCTTATTACTGGAACTGTCCCTTTATCTTTTAAAAAAGCGTCTAAAAATACCTAGTGCGGATTGTAATAACCCTGAAAACTTTCGACCAATCTCTAATTTGCCTTTTCTTTCCAAACTATTGGAAAAAACTGTTGCTCAGCAGGTGCATACTCATTACGGAGAATAGCTTGTTTGAGCAATTTCAGTCTGCTTATTGTCCATTTCATAGCATTGTTAATAGCATGTTTCATTGTTAATGGCTGCTGACTCTGGACTTCTATCAATACTAATTTTTCTTGATTTAACTTCAGCTTTTGACACCATTTCACATAGCATTTTATTGGAGAGGTTGATTTCTATTGGGATTACTGGTATAACCCATGATTGGTTTAAATCATATTTATCTGGTCGAACTCAGTTCGTTCAGATCAAGACATTTAACTGTTGTGGTGTACCTCAAGGATCAGTCCTAGGTCCTCTACTGTTCATTATATATTTATTACCACTAGGACAGATTTTCCGTAAGTTCAATATAAATTTTCACTGCTACGCTGACGACACCCAGCTTTACATATCATCAAAGCCTAGTTTAGTATTACAGTCGTCCTCTCTTTTGCTCTGTCTTTCTGAAATTAAATCATGGTTCACACACAATTTTCTCAAGGTAAATAGTGCAATAACTGAAATTTTACTAGTAGGTACCAAATCGAAACTGCATAATTATGGAAGTTTTAATCTTAATATTGACAACTCTGTTATTTTTCCTTCTTCTCAGGTCAAGAGTTTTGGTGTCATCTTAAACAGTACTTTGTCTTTCGAGGCTCATGTAAATAATATTACACGGTCCGCATACTATTATTTGCGAAATATTAATCGTCTTCGACCTTCCTTATCTGCTAGTGGTACTGCGGTCCTCGTGCATGCATTAGTGACTTCTCGAATTGACTATTGTAACTCTCTGCTTAGTGGCGTTTCACAGAAAATCACTCATAAACTTCAGATGGTTCAGAACTCAGCGGCTCGGATCATTACACAAACACCATTAAGCGAGCATATTACTCCGGTTCTGGGGCACCTTCACTGGCTTCCAATTAAATTTCATATTCAATTCAAAATTCTACTTTTTACATACAAGGCCCTTCACAATCTAGCACCTTCATATCTCAGTGAACTTCTTCATGTGTATGTACCTACTCGATCCCTCAGGTCTTCTGCTTCTGGCAGTCTTGTCATACCACCTGTGCGTTTGACTACTATGGGAGGTAGAGCTTTTAGCTATAATGCTCCAGTAATTTGGAACACTTTACCTCATGAAATCCGCAATGGTCTAAGCCCCGTTCACACCGCCAGCGATTTTGTCGCTACATGTCGCTAGTCTCTGTACTCTGAAGTCGCTTGTGGGCGTTCGTAGTGCTGTCGCTCTAATGTTATTGGTTGACTGCACGTCTGGCCATATATCTACACAAAATACCATCAGAAGTGACATATACAACTATATCATTTTAATTTGACTAGGAATTAGGCTCAAAAGAAACCGTATGCTGTTGGGAGAGTGTTTTTATATTACCACAGCAGTGTTCAGTGGATTAAATCATTTACTAGATTAACAATCGATCAATCAACAAATTAAACTCACTCATTCTGTCATAAATTACTAAAACGTCATTCGAATTTGACAAATAATCAATTTTCTTGTCCCTAATAGTCAACATAATGCAGGGGAAACTGTAAAATGATCTGCAGCAGTGCTAAACTTGCATCATAAAATTACAACACTCGAACTATAAATGTATATGAATTAAACTCACTGAGACTGTCGACAGTTTCTTTTCCATTCGTCATTTTATTATATCCATGTATGTGGTTACAGTCAAATCATATAAAACAGTGAAATCTCCCTCGAACTCCTCTGTCTTGCCTGCACTCGAGACGGTGACATGAGCTCCACTGAAAGTCTTCTTTCCTATTGGTTGTCGCTCGCGAAAATCGCTTCTCATTTGCATAAAGTTGAAAATTCTCAACTTTTGTCGCTTGTCTCTTGTCGCTTGACACGCCCACATTCTGTCGCCAACGGTCACTGTCGCTCGTGTCGCCGGATGTCGCCAGCGCTCCATTGAAATGAATGGGATCGTGTCGCTTTGTCGCTGCGTGTCGCTGGCGGTGTGAACGGGGCTTTAGTCTTTCAATTTTTAAGTCACGTCTTAAAACTTATTTATTTAGATTAGCCTATCCTGATTGACTTAGTTATGTTACTGGGCATTCTTTTTAGAAATCATGTTATATTGTTGTACTATTTATTGTATTGTTGTTTTTTCTGTATAACTATGTATTTCATTATTGTAAAGCCCCGTTCACACTACACGCGACCAAGAGACGCGATACCATTCATTTCAATGGTGAGCGGGCGACTTCCGGCGACACGCGCGACAGCGACCGTTGGCGACTATGGGGCGTGTCTGGCAACGCGACAAAGTTGAGAAATTTTTAACTTTATGCAAATGAAGAGCGATTTTCACGAGCGACAACCAATAGGAGTGGAGCGCACGTGATCCTTCTCCTCAGCCCCTGAAGTACTGCTGGAACCGGACTTCATCCAGCCGCAGTTCCTGCACCAGCCGGTGGTACTCGCCGTGCTGTCTCCGAGCCCGAATGGTCTCGTGAACCCAGATAGACCGGCGTTTGCGCTTATGCCGTTGATAAACGGCCGCAACGAGAAAAATCGACTTCTGTGTCTCGTTCATCGTCATGCTTCACTACAGACGTTTTTATGTACTTGAGTATATTTATATTTAGTATTTTCCCTCCAGAAATTGTGTTTTTTAGCGGCAAGAAAGCTGATTCGCTGTATTTTAGATGTCATACTAGTCAACCAGTAGTGGGAATGCCCACTAGCGACCTCATCGCCAGCGATTGGCGACTTGCAGCGACAAAGTCGCGTGTAGTGTGAACGGGGCTTTAAGTGTCCTTGAGTGTCCTGAAAGGCGCCCACAAATAAAATGAACTATTATTATTTTATTACTAGCTGAGACTCCTTCTTTATATGACGTAATGACGCAAAGACTTGCTCGAATCTCCCGCGGAAATCCACCAGTACCACTGGAATTAAAAACATTATTACAAGCTGACCACTTTGAATCGGGCTATATGGCAAGCAGATAGTTTTGAACACTGGCTGGTTATGTATTTTCTCAAATATGTATTTTGGATCATTTTTAACCCCAAAAAAGCAGCTTTAAACTACATAATATGTAACATTTGTGCTATAGGTTTATATTCCTGTTTCAAGATGCTCTAAATAAAAATCCACTTTCGCTGTTTGTATCTCTCCACTTGTCTGTGTTTACATGATCCAAACAGACTGTCAGTCTGTTGCTGAATTCAGAACTGCATATAGGCATACAACTCTTACAATACACATATATATATATATATATATATATATATATATATATATATATACACTCACCGGCCACTTTATTAGGTACCCCATGCTAGTAACGGGTTGGACCCCCTTTTGCCTTCAGAACTGCCTCAATTCTTCGTGGCATAGATTCAACAAGGTGCTGGAAGCATTCCTCAGGGAGTTTGGTCCATATTGACATGATGGCATCACACAGTTGCCATCAGAGGATGGGTACATGGTGGCCATAAAGGGATGGACATGGTCAGAAACAATGCTCAGGTAGGCCGTGGCATTTAAACGATGCCCAATTGGCACTAAGGGGCCTAAAGTGTGCCAGGAAAACATCCCCCACACCATTACACCACCACCACCAGCTGCACAGTGGTAACAAGGCATGATGGTTCCATGTTCTCATTCTGTTTACGCCAAATTCTGACTCTAATATCTGAATGTCTCAACAGAAATCGAGACTCATCAGACCAGGCAACATTTTTCCAGTCTTCAACTGTTCAATTTTGGTGAGCTCTTGCAAATTGTAGCCTCTTTTTCCTATTTGTAGTGGAGATGAGTGGTACCCGGTGGGGTCTTCTGCTGTTGTAGCCCATCCGCCTCAAGGTTGTGCGTGTTGTGGCTTCACAAATGCTTTGCTGCATACCTCGGTTGTAACGAGTGGTTATTTCAGTCACTGTTGCCCTTCTATCAGCTCGAACCAGTCTGGCCATTCTCCTCTGACCTCTGGCATCAACAAGGCATTTCCGCCCACAGAACTGCCGCTCACTGGATGTTTTTTCTTTTTCGGACCATTCTCTGTAAACCCTAGAGATGGTTGTGCGTGAAAATCCCAGTAGATTAGCAGTTTCTGAAATACTCAGACCAGCCCTTCTGGCACCAACAATCATGCCACGTTCAAAGTCACTCAAATCAACTTTCTTCCCCATACTGATGCTTGGTTTGAACTGCAGGAGATTGTCTTGACCATGTCTACATGCCTAAATGCACTGAGTTGCCGCCATGTGATTGGCTGCTTAGAAATTAAGTGTTAACGAGCAGTTGGACAGGTGTACCTAATAAAGTGGCCGGTGAGTGTATATATATATATATATATATATATTTACCATACCTTTCTGTGACAGAAATAGTAAGATTAGTATGCTATGGTGGGCATGATCCTAGCCTGGCTAACGTCAGACCCAAGTCTCATTGAGACTTGGGTCTGGGAACCACATGTTGATTTTCTCGTATTTGAGGCGTGGTTTATGAATGCCCAGAGCCGTTTATTGGGTGCTAAGAATGTCTATCAAATGAGCCCGTACGTAGCTCATAGCCAATCGTTTTAATTATACCAGATGACATAATGTAGAGCGACAGAAATACCCTACTACCCGGTAAAAACTTTTTTTTTTTATTATTATTATTCAGTTTGGGTGAAAGTTGTGTATTATATATATATATAAAAAAAAAAGTAAACTAGCCAGAAAATATTATATATAAACGTTCTTTTAGTTTATGTAACACACAGACAGCTATAGGCTAGCACAACCCAAATCAAGCCCCAGTGTGTGGTTTATTTGTGTGTTTTGTTTTTTATCCGCGGAGTTGCAGTCTTGTAAACATATCGAAAGTATGACTGAAACTAATAGATTGGAGCCATTTTCTGGGTTGTTTTGTAGTTTAACATTTATATGCGAATGTTGTACACCTCCCCATTACAAACTTTCAAGACTATAAATGTTATAAATGACCAACTTCTATGTATAGTTGCCTTTGTAAAGAATTGCTCGCTTATGTAGCTTTGGAGCCGCTGATGTGACACTGTACAAATGCTTCCAGTGTGAATACTCTCGCGCGTCTGCAGCTGCAGTGACGATGTAGTTACGCTGACGCGCTGCTCAAGTGCCGCTCACGCTTGCGGTGTGAAACCCATGTGTGAAACGGCGTAAGGCTGCATCGAAAGGTAACTTCGCGTCTGCTGCCATGTTGGATCCACGTATAAATAAACTGCTTCGGTGTGTCGCATAGACGCGTCATCGTCTTGCTGTTCCCTCCCCGTTGTGTGATTGGTTCCCTAAATGAGGCGAAAATTTGGTCCATGGTATCCAGACTACCTAGCAGCGTGAATAAAATCGCGCTGCGGCAAGGTAGTATGAGGAAACCCAGGCTAGCATGATCCTGCGATACAGTGGATGTTTATGATTATGATATTAAATCAACAAATAGGCCTACCAGTTTGCAGCATCATGCAGCATAATGAACTATTTTTTGCACAGCTCATGAAAGCGACAGACATTGGAAGACTTAAAAATCTTTGAAATGGCTGTGCTAACTTTTACGCTAATAAGGGTAATTTCCGTGCATCTATAGTATTTTTACTTGTTTCAGGTTTTTCAGATAGTTCTCTATCGGCAGCTTACATCGTTACACCATAAGGTGGCGACAAGTGAGTATTGTTGTGTATTATGAGTCATTGATTCATCTCATTCAAAAACAGAAGGCTCGTTAGAGATGAGCAAAATCTCCACAGAACGCATCACCGCTGATCAGAGCGAAATGCATGCCGGTAAGAAAACTCTCGTGGCAGTGAGGTGCCTGTGTCGGATTCCGCAGTCAAGCGCAGTTGCGAATGTTTACCTCTCAGACAGTGCTGATCGGTGTCTGATCCTCTAAGAGAAGAGAGAACTGTCTGTCTTAGCTGCACTTTATTCACTCCTCCCATCACTACAGCCGCCTACTCTCGTCTAAATTTCAGGCGAGGCGCATCTCAAACGAGCCTATTGATTCTTTCTGTCAGGAATCAAAAGGTGTGTTCGACTTGAAGTGGTGCTGCGCAGACTGATCGGTGTATCAAAGTATCGCAAGAGCGATAACAGAGCAGACGGTTTCGTATGCTTTCGAATCACTCTCGTGGTATACTTTGATGTCATACATCGATTGTCTGCGCAGCGCCACTTCAAGTCAAACACATCTAAAGGCTGTGTGTTGCTCGGATATACGTGAGGGATTCTGCTTCAATTGTATTCGGAATTATACCGTTGGCATAACTAAAATAAAATAAAAACATTACTGACTATGTTGTTTCTTAAGTGTAAGTTGTTTGCTTTATTGTTTATTTAACTGTATTAACAATATCGCAACGCTGCTCGTGCCTTTCTGATATTTAGTACAAACAGACCTCTTTATCATGTGATAGCTTATTGCTTGAACGTGGCACTAGACTAGAATGATCTAATGTTTATTTAAAGGCACACTATGCAAGAATTGTACCTTAATATAACAGCTTCAAAGTCATTTCGGTGGTAAACAAACTCATAGTAGGGCGAATCATCCTGGTAGTAAAGCTTGGGGGGGACGCCGCTGGAAAAACCAGCAATGCAAGTTTGAGAGGAGCGCCCCCACCAAATCTCGTGAGAATCACGACATGCTTTACGGCAACGACGTCACACACATCAACAACAACATATGACGCACGAAGACACTTGTGCGCATAATGCATTTCAGACGTGATACTCGACGAAGAGAATCTGACCGCGTGAGGAACCGGACAAGAGTCCCACTCGGTCTGGCTTTTCACTTGATGGCGCAAGCTAAAAAGCAGCACTGGATGCAACAGTGATGCTGACCTGGCGATCTTGTTGATGGACTAGTAAGTAAATCTTTCTAAGTTTGTGTGCATTTTATTTTGTGATTTCACCGGAATGAATAGAGAGTCTCCGCAACGGCGGTAGATTGAAGAGCGCGTCCGAGTGAAGACTGCGCGCGCGCCACCACAAGAGACACTATGTATCCATGACACTGATAGCAGTGGACACGAGCGCTCAGATTGAGTTCAAAAACACATCTACAGAGACGAGACGCTCTGTGTGAGTGGTATTTACGACAGTAACGTTAAATACAAGTACTCCACAGCGACTCTAGGGGTCGCTGTTTGACAAAAACGGAATTCCTGCATAGTGTGCCTTTAATATGATTTTATTTGGAGTATCATGTGAAAGTGCATTATATATTTGCTTTCTTAGCATTGCTGGTTTGTTGCAGGATATTCTATTCAGTGATTTTTGATAGGCTATGTCTTCCTGAGACATCTGTATTTGATCATAGGAAATAGTGCAGTGCATTTTTGTTGTTTGTATTCTGTAAATTTGTGCATTCAAAAGGTTGAGTTTTGTGATTTTATACATTTATTCTTTGCCAGTATCCTATCTGATAAGCTGTTGGTGAAGCTTTTGTCAATTGACAATATGAGGTTGTTGTTGCTTATACTTTTTGAACCTTTTAACTTCTTATCACATTGCATGCATTATGCAACATTGTCACCTGTGCTGTTTCAAAGCAGATCCAGCTAACAAAACAGCACACCCACACAAACATGACCTTACTGAGAGTCTGAAACTTTGAGTTTAAGAGGAACATTTCATGAGCGCTGAATGGCATGAACATCCGAGGAAAGAAAGACTGTTGCAGATGGTCACAGTGCAGGGGTTGAAGCTCTTTTAGCCATGTCTGCTCTGAACTGTTGGTCAAAAGGGAGCATATGGAAAAGAGGTGACTGGGATAAGACAAGTCTGAGTTGATCTTTAGCCTGATGCTTTGTGCTGAAGCCATAGGTGATCCACAGCTTATGGATGACATGTAGAGCAACTAATGCGAGTTTGAATAAAGAAATGTAAAAGCAACAGAAACGTTCAACATTGCAACACAGACATTTGAGTGGAAAGACCCTTAGCTGCCCAAATATTAAATACACTGTCTGAAAGGGACGGGGAGAATAAGTGATTATTTAAAATTGGCATATGAATCAAGGCTTTATGTAGACCGAATTGTTTCCTGAATTGATGCCAAATCTTAACAGTTTTAATAACTATTAGATTGCTTGACATTTTGTGTACCCCAAGGAAAAGCTGGGAACAGATATTAGTAGGTAAAGAACGAGAGGAAGATATCTCTATATGCACCCAAGGCGGACTGGAGGCACAATTTTTAAGGCCAACCCAGTAAAGTAATTTATTAATGTTACATGCCCAAAGTAGTATGGAAAATTTGGAAACGCTAAACCCCCTTCAGATTTGGGAAGCTGAAGAACGGCTTTTCTGATGCAAGCCGGCTTGTTATTCCAAAGGAATTCATTCAATTGCTGATCTAAATTAGTGAAAAAAGATTTGTTAATGCAGACTGGGACATGCTGAAAAATATACAAGAACTTCGGGAGGATAACCATTTTGATAAGGTTCACACGACCGATTACAGAACGTCTTTAAGCGAACTGGTGATAAATATCCCCAGATATTTAAACCCATCCCAGGCTAACTTAAAGGAGAATGAATGATGAGGAATAGATTTAGCCAATTGGTTAACAAAAAAGTTGCTTTTTTGAAAATTTAACTTGTACCCTGATAGGCAGCCGAATTGGTCCAGAATAGATTATATAGGGGGAGAGAAGCTACTGTATGGGGTCAGAGACATAAAATAACAAATCGTCGGCGTAAAGGGAAAGTTTATGTACCTGACCATGGCGTGTGATACCTTTAAATGCATCAAGGCTACGAAGCCAGATGGCCAAGGGCTTAATAGCTATATTGAATAGCAAGGGCGAGAGTGGGCAACCTTGACGTGTCCCCCATTGAAGCAAAAAGGGTGGGGAACGAACACCATTGGTAAACGATCCCCATTCAAACGGATCCGCAAAACCGACTAAAAATGCTGCTACCAAGCCATTAGATGGCGATGAAACACTATAGACTGAACACGTAATACGCTTTTGTTGTTTACACGGAGACGTGCACTTTGAAAGCCTTTTTCAAAAGTTTGAGTTTTCAACCACCCAAAACGCCGTTGTGTAAATGAATGGCCAAAACGCATAAAATGTTTAACGTTTTTAGTTGAAAACGGTGTTTTGTAAACAGCCCCTCAGTTCTGTTAACCAGTGGCACGTTCAAGTTCAAAACGGTGCGCAACGTTTTGCTACGGTTTCCGGGTTGAACGTCATGTTTCCTGGAAAAGTCCAATCAGCAGCAACATGTATATAACGCACGCTGTATTAAAGTAAACTCGCACAATGGGTTCAAGGAAAGTTATTTACAAATGTGTTCGATGCAGCTCGGTATACGCAACAACTGAGGATATTAGAAGACATGTTTGTCGTAAGTTTTATGGTAAAAAATATAGGATATCAACATAATGATGTAGTTGTTTATATTTTTAGCTTCATTGCAAGTGTATGACATTTGGTACAGAAATAAACAATGGTAATTAAGTGCTTTTCCTAAAAATGAGAAAATTAACTACAAATAAAGTCAGTATGTGAGGATAAATAGATTTGCTTTAGTCTGAATTAGGTAAGATGTGTGCTTCCATTTCAGTTTCCACAAATCCCTTCACTCGACTGGGATGCTCTTGTGTTCTGGGCGGCAAGTACAGGTACTGTAACATCGGGCATATTTTGTAGTATTAAACACATATTTATACCGACTTCATCAGGCTCCGAAAATTCTTCACAAAGAACACAAAGAATTGCCTTTCTCAGCTGCCATAGTTGCAACTCTTGCGTCATCAGAACAGTGCGTTCAACGCATCACGTTTCTGTTTAAAAAACGTTGTTCAACGTTTTGTCGGCGCTGAACGCAGCCCAGTTCTGTTCTCATTGTTTAATGCCTGTTTGTTTCCTTGGTTACTCATTGATTGATTCATTCAATACAGGTGTTTCTTGTTTGGTTGCTCTATTTATGTGCCCAGTTTCTCTCTGGATTTTGTCTGGTATTGAACGTCTTTGTTTAATAGTAGTGTAGCAGTTTTTCTCCTGTGATTTCCTTTGTTTATGTTAGTGGATTTAAATAATATACCTTTGGTTTTGCATCTTCTTCATTGAGCACCTATCTGTGACACCTATTTATTAATGCAATACAAAAAATAATCACTGTCAGAACAGATCAAAACAAACTGCTTAGTTCGATTATATATTTAAAAATGTGTAAATATATGTCAAAAGTCACCGAGGGACTGATTTGAAAAGTTAGTAATAAAGTAAACAACAAAGCAAAATATTACAAAAAGTGACAGGTCTATTATTTAGCATTTGCACTGCAAGACTGCACAAAGGGGCCTTTCCTGTACAACGATGTAACTCACTGCTTCACTACCATAGTACGATGCATCGTTGAAGAAATTAACTTGCCAGTCACAACTGTTTTCCGAAATCATATTGTTGCAAAGTGGTCGTTCAACCACGTTGGTTTATGATGTCACGCACGTGGTCGAGTAATAACTTATTTTAATGAAACTGTTTGAGATTGAATTAATGCTAGATGTTTTGCTATAAATTACAGACATGGCATCTGATGACTATTTCAAATTTGTCTGTTATTTTTCTCTATTTCCAGATTGAATCATAGGCTCGTTCTCACGCAGTAGAAGACACTGACTCGTTGAACTATGCTGATAATGACGGAACTTGCGACCATAGTTGGCTAACGTATTATGATTTTGGGAAATGCACCCCAGATCATTTATCAGATTGTTTTGTTTTGTCTGATTGGCCGTTGCGTTCACACACTCAACAGATATGTCCGTGATTGGCTACAAAGCTCAACGCTGCAAAAACACGCTGTAAAGAGAAACCATTGACACTTTTCTGTCTTCAAAGAATGCTTACTCACAGGAGTGTTTTAAAACAGCCGGCTATCAGCGGGTACCGGTACATAAAGAACAGCAGGTATCATTACATAAATTATCAAATAAATCTTTGGTGGGACAAAGATTTATTTTGGTCGCCACCAAAATATTTTACATCCAGGAAAAACCCTGTTATTCTAATTATCTCATTTGAATTTATAAATTGATTCCACTTATTTTAACCTTTCTCTTTGCTGCTGCCCTGGCATATTCTTCTGTTTCACTTTAATGACTACATGTATTCAGAAATATATATTTTATTATTATTACAGTGAATAGGTCAGCATGCCACTAAAACTAGCTAACAAGCTATCTTAAGGGCAAATTTACATAAAACATGGTCTTAACCTTCTAGACTGAAGTGTAGGGTTAGGAATTGTACATTATAATGGTCAAAGACAGATAGAATGTATGCTCTCTCATTAACCCTTTATAGGGCACTCATTGAAATACTTGGAAATTCTAAATTTCAACCATAGTGTTATTGGAGGATATTATAAGACTTCTAAACCATTTGTGAGTTTTTAAAAAATATTTTTTTTTTTAGGTTGGAAATCAAGGGCAATGAAGTTACCATATATGGTTCCTCGCCAGTCTAGGGTAATTTTTTTTCCCTTAAACGTGTATATATAAAAATATAATAAAAACACATAAACTTGTTACAAACATAAACATATTTATTTAGGAACATTTTAAATTATTATTAGGAACATTTTAAATTAAATTACACCTCTTGGCAGAGGGGCCTATATCACTGGCCTGGAATGTCTGGAGTTTCTAGGTTGTGGGTGGGAGGAAGTCAGGGTCTGCCACATCATCATCTTCCTCCTCAGAGCCCTCATCATCACTGATGCTGGGGTGGGCTGGCACAACTGTCTCCCTCTTGCCGTAAAAGATTCGCGTAGATAGCTGCAAAGAACAGAGAGTACATTTTTGAGTTAATATCAAGCCCAGTTTGAGTTATTTGTTGAGTAACAGTGAAGTGCAGATCTACTGAAATATAAATAATAAGAAAAAGTGAGTAACATTGGACTGGTCTGTCATAATATATGTAAATATATAATAAGAAGTGCAAAATATCATTAGAAGTATTAAAAACTGTTATAAAGGTCATAAAACTGACCAAAACCACACATATTTCAATATCTAATATGGCTTGAAAATGTCTATAAATGTGTTACGTTTCCCACTGGATCACTTTATAATGTTATTCAAACCTGTGATAACATCCAATGCACTAGTAAATACTATTGTCCTACATTATAATCATAGACTGTGGTTATAATGCATTATTTGTAGAAAAAATACCCTAGTACGGCTTTTCTATACGCATAGGGCGTATGTCTAAATATGGTCTTCACTTGCGCTAATCTTACGTGAACTCTGGTATGATCAAATATGGTCTCACCATTTTTCATGCCACAAATGTCACTACTTTCAAGAAATCTATGCAAACAACACCTATCTCAACATGTTGCACAACTATTCAACCATAGATTGTGTGAGTTTCATCAACTTACCATTTTTTGTTTTGAAGTTATTAGCGCTGATGTGGGAGTAGGTAGTAGCGCATAACCTCACTTTCCAATATCCAGAACGACACTGAAGTTTGAAATGCTCCGCGCAACTTCTGATTGGTCAGATGCCATGGTGTGACTATCAGTGACGTAGCCTGATCTTCGCTGATTGGCGCTGCAACTGAAGAAAACGCATGCAAATAGAAGAAAACACATGCAAATAGAAAACAACGCGTGCAAATAGAAAAAAACACATGCAAATAAAATAAAACGCATGCAAATAGAAAAAAACGCATGCAAATAGAAAAAAACGCGTGCAAATAAAAAAAAACACCTGCAAATTAAGAAAACATCTTCATCAGTTTCATGTGCTCCAAATACTCACAACACCACCAAATACATAAACGCGCTGCAAATAACACAGAGCACAACGGAAATGTTTCCAGGGTAACCAAATAAGTGACGAACCCGGCTGGGACGTGCCGCCATAGATATCCATAAATCTATGCGTGCTGGTGCTTACAGCTTAAAATTATACTTTATTTATTTGTTTAGTTATTTATTTGTTTGTGCAAAACATACAGAGATTGCATTTTTTATGACATACAACTTGTATACAATGTACAAAATGTATTAACAATATGTTCAATGTCATCAGAATACAAATGAGAAAAGAACAATGAGCTGGAAACTAAAATAAATCAATAAAAAAGATAAAGAAGAAAAACATGAAGGAAAGATATTTATCTATACATCAGTTACACTGTACAATTTGTTCCATGTTATTACATTTTCATAAAGAAAAGTTTCGTAAGAAATGTTAGGTAATGTAGGGTCCAAACTTTTAAAGTTGAGACACAGATATATAACGCATATTTTAAAAGCTTTTTTTGTCAACTAAAAATAAAAATGTATTTGCATCCGTTATGTTAACAGCATCATATTTCTGTCGTAAGACCAGCTGATGGACACCGTGCTGCGTTGTCATGGGAACATCCCACGTTGTCTTTCGTTGCTCCCTTCATCAAGTGCGTTCCACACGGCTGCCTAACAGCCCACTAGAGCCTTGATCACTCCAAAAGGGCTCTGCAATCTGGCCTTCGAAGGGAGTATGGCATAGGGAAGCTCACGAGCAATAAGCACGTCTCAGCCGGGTTCGTCACTTATTTGGTTCCCCTGGAAACATTTCCGTTGTGGTCTGTGTTATTTGTAGCGCGTTTTCTGTATTTGGTTGTGTTGTGAACTTTTGCAGCGCGTTTCCTTATTTGGAGCACACGTGTGTTGTGAAACTGATGAAGATGTTTTTTTTATTTGCTGGTGTTTTTTTCTATTTGCACGCGTGTTTTTCTATTTGCATGTGTTTTTTTATTTGCATGCGTTTTTTTCTATTTGCACACGTTTTTCTCTATTTGCATGTTTTTGCTTCAGTTGCAGCGCGTTGAGCTGTCTCGGCCACCGTATATATGCGCTCATACGACAACGCAGACAGGCAGGGGAGAGTCAGTTTGAATGCGCGCAACAGACTTAAATGGCTCTCCCAGTTTGAAAGTAATACATTTTCCCAGTTTGGCAAACTAAGACGTATCAGAGTCACATCTAAAATTGAAATTGCTTTTAGGAAAATCATAGTCACTATTGTATCCCATATCCAAAAAATAAACTAAAATTACAACATGATTCATCTCAAAATGCCTTGTCAACTCTTCAAAAGTGGAGTGAAATAATGTCAAATGTCTCAGTTTAAGATGAACTTACTACTGACTTTTTGCAATAGAAAAATACTAAATGATGAAGATTTCACAGAGCTTATTGTTATATAGAAGTGAGATTCACACTTAAGCCACTTAATTAATTCATGACCAACTGTTCAGTTCATTTGCAGCAAACATTGTTCATTTTTTGGTGAGATACACTTTGTGGGTGTTGAGTGGGTGCATAACATTGGGATGGATGACTCAGCTCTTTGTCCATATGTCTGAAAAACAAGACTGTCTGTTCAGATTAGGGTATTACAACATCAAGATGGCATCGAGTCTTGATGACTGCAAGGTGTGTTTATGAATCAACACATAAATAGAAACAATGTCTCCCTTCTATGCAATATATATAGAACCCTAACCCTACAATGAGGAGCAGTCTGTACAATTCAGAGTGCACTTTCCGTTCAAATTCAGTTGTAAAATCTTCTATGAAACATGTTTGGAGTGTATGTTCAGGTACCTATTTAGAAAAACCAGCAAAACAGAAGAATGAGTCAGTGTGCTGTTGGATGGTGTTGAGCATACAGATGGATAGATAACTGAAACTAATTGTGTATCCTGGGTTTATATTCCCACAAAGAGACAAACACACACATAAAAACTCTCAGTTTTGCGGACTCATGGCTTGGACTCAAGTTAAGATTTGAATTGCAATTTGGAGGACTTGGCAAATTGTAAAATACTTGAGACACATATTTCAGTCCATCACAGCAATTTGTAAGAAAAACAACAGATTTGATTGAGGAGAAAAAAATATATAGTATTAGAATGTGGTATTGAAAATAAGTCTTTCAATATCGGATGTGTGGGAAGTTTAAATGCAGGTTGTTTTTTGTTTTTTGTTTTTTTTGCTCACACACTAAAAGTGGTACTTGAGGCCCACTCCATTCACTCATATAGTACCTAATCTTTAGACCAAGTCTGCAAAACAAGCACATTATCTGCTTTAAACTAATTTTTAATTGTAAAACAACCTTTTTTTTTTTTTGCAAAACTCTAAACACAGTTCTAGACACATCACTCAAAAAACTAACAGCTCTTGTGTTTCATTTAGAAAACAATAGCATTTAAATGCCACCATCATTTTCTAATTAGACTCAGTGATCATGTGTGAAAAACGCTTATACATAAAATGATCACACAGAAATAAAAAAAAATTCAATGTTTTCAGAAAGAAAGAAATTAGTTATACCCTTGCATTTCTGTTTAGGCTACATTTGATCACTAATCATTTTTTTCTTTTTTTCTTTTTGAGAAAAAGATTCACTTTTGACCCTTGC
Source organism: Rhinichthys klamathensis goyatoka (assembly GCF_029890125.1). Lineage (NCBI taxonomy): Eukaryota > Metazoa > Chordata > Actinopteri > Cypriniformes > Leuciscidae > Rhinichthys > Rhinichthys klamathensis. Next base: position 1,628,362 of record NW_026606877.1, read on the forward strand.
ATTTCTGTTTATTTTGTAAATATATACTGAATATGCATACCTTTCTTTCTGTAGCGGTAATACAGGTGTATACAGATTGTTTCAAAGCAGCTTCACAATAGTAACAGTAGGAGTAATAGTAGGGATTTTTATATATATATATATATATATATATATATATATATATATATATATATATATATATTGTTGAAGGGTTGAGCCACAGTAGTCACTAGGACTATTTTAACAATGTTTTTCCTAACTTTTCTGGACCGTCAGAATGAAATTGTCTAGAAGCCTGAAGGAGTGAGACAGCTCTCAGATTTTATCAAAAATATCTTAATTTGGTGTTCCGAAGATGAACGAAAGTCTTACGGGGTTGGAACAACATGAGGGTGAGTAATTAATGACAGAAATGCCTTTAAATGATCATATATTAAATATATTAAATTGTGTCAATATAATTAAATTGTGTATATTATATTTTTATATTTTAAGTCAATAAATCCGCTGTGAACACTAAAAAATAAATGTGTGTGTGTGTCTGTCTGTCTGTCTAAAACTATATTTTGGGGACAAATTTGTACCCAGAAGTGACCAAAACCTGACAAAATTTTCAAAAACCTCCCTTTAGGGACGTCCTCATTGGTAAATCTGGTATAAAAATAAAGTTGTTTGTTTTTAATGTAAAAATGCAGAGAGTTTTGCATCTCTGCAAAAATAACAATAATACACACAATAAATAAATAACAAAGCCTTCTTCCCAGATTTTTTTATCTTGATGATCTATATTGTCTCTGATTGTCCCACATCATCCCAGTGGTGAGAGAAAGAGTGGTGCTTTACTTAAGTCACATGGAGATCACATGACTGCTTGTGTTAATTGCTTGGATAAAAGCATGAGAATTTGCAAATAACGTTGACTTCCATAGTCACAGATAAATAAAAAGACAGACACAGAAGTTGGCAAAGTTATGCGATTGCCTAATGCTTGTGCATATCTCATTCCACCTGCTGCAGTGAGAGGAGTCTCTGCCCTGCTGTTGTTTACTTTCTGAAGAACGATAAGCCTCTTTGGCAACATTACCCAAAGTGCTGCATGATCTAACGAGAGCATACACTGGTGCCGACAGACTCACACACACATACATAGTATACGCATGCAAATAATTCAAAGCATGCCTTGCCATTCCCTCACTCAACCTGTCTCTCTCAATTTCCTTGCTCTAATTGGATAACACTATATTTTGATTTCACAGGAGCCAGCAGGCCTCCATGCCGTTTTAGAGCATGTGATTCTTATTTGATGCAGCCTGTGTTTACAACATCATCTTGTAATTAATGTCACAGTGCAAAGCCGTGTATCCCTATGACCTCCTATTCCTTATTCCTGAATTCAGGCCAGTGTGCAAGTTTCTCCCTCCCCTGCCTTGAATTTTGAAATACATTTTTGAAGTTTGATTATATGACCTTGCAGAGTCATTTTGTGTAGTTTTATCCACTGTCGGGAAGAATGAGATTCTGTCTTAATGGATTGCTTTGGCTTGGTTGACTCTCTGGGTCAAGGAGATTAATTGTGCCGACATGAAAGTTTGTTTAATACAGTATAGGAGTTGTGTAGTCTAAAGCCACTTTTTTACCATTGGTCCGAATGGTTCCAGTTGTATTTCCGCTTGAGCTTGATACGGCACTGTACGATTAGAAACCGCTCTCGGTTCGGTAAAATGTGTGTAGTGATGATGTCACAACTCAGGATTGGTCACTTCTCTGTTGCCTGGCTTCCAATTTGTCTGTATCTGACTAAGCACATTATTTGAGTCAGCTTAAATACAAATTAATAATAAAATGAAAAGAAATAGCAAAACATCTTCCATAATGGTTGCTATTTACATCTCCTTATCATCTGTAAACTCTTGCATTACCAAGGCAATGACTGCATTTGTATTACATTCCAAAGAGTTCCATTATCAGCCCCACAGTGGAAAATGAATCCATATCTGTACCGGCTGGGCCGGATCGAATGGAACGGTTAAGCAAAGAGAACGATTGTTGATATAACTATTAAGTGATGTAAACAATAATATACATAACATAATTTAATAAATTGAATTAAGAATTAGTCATGTGAAAAAGAAAGGACATCCTTTCGAATTTTATGGTTTTACGTATCAGAATCTAAAAATAAATTATCTGGTTGTTAGTAGGTCTTAAAACTAGGTAAATACAACCTCAGATGAACAACAACAAAATGACATTTTACACTGTGTCATTATTTATTTAACAAAAATAAAGCCAAAATGGAAAAGCCATGAGTGACAAACTAAGTAGGCCCTATGTTTCAATTGCTTATAGAGCCACTTTTAGCAGCAATAAGTTGAAGGGATCATTTTCTGTATGACACTATCAGTCGTTTGCATCACTCTGGAGGAATTTTGGCCTGCTCTTCTTTACAACGTTGCTTCAGTTCATTGAGGTTTGCAGGAATTTGTTTATGCTCAGCCATTGAAATGGGGGTTTGGTCTGGACTTTGACTGGGCCAGTGCAACACCTTGATTATTTTCGTTTTCAGTCATTCTGTTGTAGAGTTGCTGGTCTGTTTGGGATCACTGTCCTGTTGCATGACCCAGTTTCGGCTAAGCTTTAGCTGTCGGAACAGACGGCCTTACATTTGATTCTAGAACACTTTGGTATATAGTAGGGGTGTGATGAGACACTTATCTCACGAGATGAGACAAGGGACGAGATTGGGTTCACGAGATGAGATTGGTGGTTTTTATGGTTTTTGGTTTATGGTTTATGGTTCAATGGTTTTTATTTTAATAAAAAAAGCAAAACGACAGCGGAAGCATGTAATGCGAATGTAGCGGTTTCATATTCCATGCTAATTTCACCCTCACGCTCCGTCATGGCGATATCACAAGACATCTTTTGACTCTACGAGAAATCTAGTCACATTTTATACTCCACGAGATATCGTCACACTCCTAGTATACAGAGGAGTTCATGGTCGACTCAATGACTGCAAGTTGCGGCTGAAAACAAGCCAAAATGATCAACCATAGTATGAGGTGTTTGTGCTGATATGCTGTGTTCAGTTTTTGCCTAACTTGACGCTGTGCATTATGGCCTAACATCTCCACTTTGGTCTCGTCTGTCCAAAGAACAGTGTTCCGAAAGTATTGAGGTTTCTTCTGAGTCAACTTTGCAAACCTAAGCAGTACTGCCATGTTCTTTTTAGAAAAAAAGCTTTTTCCTGGCAACCCTTCCAAACATGCCATACTTGTCGCATCTTTTTTTTATTGTACTGCCATGAATTTTAACATTTGACATGTTAGGTCTGAGGTGTAGTTATTGGGTGTTTTGCAATTTCTCTGAGCATTGCACGGTCTGACCTTGGGGTGAATTTGCTGGGACGTCCACCCCTGGGAAGATTGGCAACTGTCTTGAATGTTTTCCACTTGTGAGTAATCTTCCTTACTGTAGAATAATGGGCTTCAAATTGTTTGGAAATGGCATTTTAACCCTTCCCAGATTATGGCAACAACAATTGCTTCTCTAAGATCACTGCTGATGTCTTTTCTCCTTGGCATTGTGTTAACAATATGGTTAACACATCTGAATGCTCCAGACCAGCAAACTGCCATGAAAGCAGTAAGGGTGTACTTAGTTTTTCACCCATGGCTTTTCCATTTTGACCTAGTTTTTGTTAAATAAATAATGATATGGTGTAATATGTCATGTGTTGTTGTTTGTCTGGGGTTGTATTTACCTAATTAATAAAAACCAAGGACCAGATTTTATTTTATTTATTATGTCCTGAGCATAAAATTCATTATAGGGTGCCCTTTCTTTTTCACATGACTGTATATATGTATATATTATGGGTCTGCAGTGGAGCCAATATCTGTATCTGTAACAATCTCAAAATTATTTGTATCTGTATTGGATTAAACCAGAAGTGGGTGGGGCTTTAACCGGAAGTTCATACAATTACTTGAGAAGACCGTTGTCTATGGTTTTACATAGATCAACAAATCTACCTTGTATAACTGATTAAATATATTGTATTATGATGATTATATGTATTTAAATATCTTCTAACTGTTGGAGCCGATAGCCTTGTATAGGCAATGCTTTGAGGTGTATGCGGTTGTGCTTCGGGCGACCCGAGTTGGAGTCCCAGCTCGGGGACCTTTCGTGATTAAAAAGTTATATTTAAAACAGTAATAATAAATGTCAATATTAATATATATATATATATATATATATATATATATATATATATATATATATATATATACAAACAGTCCGAAACGCAAACTGACTGGAAAGAAAGTGAGGCTGCGTTTTTCGTTGATAATGTGTTTCTCTGAAAACAATATGCGCTCTGGCACGGAGCTCGAATGAGAAATTGCGCTGTGTAGCCTACTCAATGCACACTCTGAAACTTCAGTGTCATATGTAACATCACTACTTAAGACAACAGATGATGTTTGAGTGAATACTCGCCAAGACAGATATTTTGAAGTAGGCTATTGTAATTCTGTGTATGTGTAACGGGATCGTGCACTGTCTGAGGCGCCTTTGTGGGCACACTTCGTGTCAGTCAGCGCCATAGACTGTAAAAAAAGATGGACGATGCCCCTTCACTATCTTCCGTGCGCTGATTTGGGACCTGATTCTGTGCAGTAGTGAACGCGGGACCCGAGTGAGCGTGAAGTGCAGCCGCAATATCAAGATCCCGCACTCAATCCCGCAGAAACGGTTAGTACAAAGTTTACTGCAGATCAACTCAATGTGTCAGTGTGAAATAAAAAGTTATGGACATGTAGAAATTAAAGTTGAAGCTCCAATCTCCTTTTGAAAAACCCTTGAAAAGTCTGTTGGTGCCTTAGTGACTACCTCGTTTAGAGAAGCTGTCAATCACATCATAGCTGTCAATCATGACGTCACATTCCCGATTTTATAGCATCAAATAACTAAGACCAAACTTATTTAAAAAAACGAACACTTAAACTTACATCAGCGTGGTAAAAACTAGCTAAAATGACAGAAAACTTATTTGGAAAAAAATTATTTGAAGTGTAATTTGATTGTTTAGTTTCCATCTTGTCCCATTGGACTTCATGGGGAGGGCGGGGTTTATGACCTATACTGGGACGAACAACCTGGGGGCGATGGAGACGCTTTGCTTCACTTTTCAGGACATGGCACGCTTGGTCAGCGCGAGTAAGATTATGTCAGCATGAGTTTGAAATTCACATTTCATTGTTTCAGACTTTCCAGTTAGCCAAAAATATGTCCAAATCCGGCAAGCCGGAAGAAATAACTCGGCCCAGTTGCGGTTGCCGGACTCTGGTGAAACATGGGAATGAATGACGTGGCAGAATCGTCCCGAATACACTGGCCCGAGTTCGGGTGCCGAAACTGAGCCAACGCTGCCGGCATAGGGCCATAATCACGCCAGCATAAATTGTACGATTAGCTGGTACTGGCCCGAGTCTGGGTTCCAAAGGGAAATGTATCCCTTATTAATTTTCTTATTATTATATAATATTAATAAATGCCATCGATAATTCGCTATTCACAACGTTGGAATGCTGCTTTACAACAATACCAAACTTGTGCTGAGAGGAAGAAACTTGTCGTAGAGAAGCGTAGAAAAAAAACACAATGTTTCATGGACAAAGGAGCCTACTTCTTTTTAGAAAAGATACAAATAAAGGTACTTTTAGATGTTTAATTTATATTTGGAGCTCTCGGATAGCTAGACGAGGGCTTAATGAACACCATTTTTGTGAAAACCTCAAATTCAACCAAAATTGTAATTTTTCACTTATCCCTGTGCGCTTTCCGACTCGTTTTGACCAACAGGAGTTGGCCATAAGGCTGTATATCAGCCAAGCGGCAACCTCCCCGTCTCTCTCTTGAAACCAACACAGAAGTGAATTAAACTGCAATTCATCGACTGGCCGCTTGAGGCTGGTAGCAAAAGTGAGTCAAATCTGTATCTCCCCCATGTTAAAATGCCCAACTTTACAGCAGAAAAAAATGTGTTTACAGCCTGGAGCAAAAAGTGGTTTTGGTCTATATAGCTAATTTTGCCCTTCGTGGCAACTGTGAGGGGGGTGAATTTTTTTACAACTCATCCGTTTAAATTATATTAAGCCTTAAAGTTCTGCATAATTAAGGGCGTGGCCACTTGAGTGACAGGTGGAATGCGGCTGCTGTCACTGCTAGCCGTTTGTCTGCTGTCTGTTAACGTCACCCTCAGCTAATTCCAGCAGCTGCTGTACTTGCCATCTCTGCCGTGTTTGTGCTTTTTTCGGGATTATTTCATACAATTTAATACACGCATTATACCTCCGCCCACGCCGTCGTTGTCGAGTATGGAGACCAGCGCTGCATTTCCAGTTGTTTTCCTCGCATGCCCTAATGGATGTCTGCCAATTTTGTTGCTTTTTGGAGTTTAGATTTAAAAACGTCTATAGATATAGAGACCACACTCGTTATGCAGTACTGTTGCTTTCACGGAACAGATATGCTTATTTAACTTTTTAGTGTTGAAATCCTGCAGGTGTCAGTGCTTTCTCTCCGTCCATGCAATAGATGCTGCACACCCTTGAATGAGCGTGGATTTCTAGTGCATTTACTTGAACTTCTGAGGTAATATCTTTGGTTTAACCCATTTGAGAAATTGAGAGGCGGCTAAAATCAGATTTTAAAATGGACTGAATAAAGCTCTTTACGAACTTGATGTGCGATGCCATGCTAACTGACATGTATGCGCATGAATCACAGTCACACGCACACACTCAGAGCAATATTGTAAGTTACTGCATGATAATACATTTTTAACTATCAGAATAATAATCCATCACGATATACATAGTCTCACTTTTAGTTACGTCTTTTAACTATTATAGTATTTCGAAGGGCAAAAACATGAACTGTCACTGTTGGCTTTACTTCTTCAATCAGCTGTCACTTTAGCACGAACCAGTAGCATATAGCATTAGCACCTCAGCTCCACCCACGTCCCGCCTCTTTGCCCATTTTATTTTATCCGGGAGTGACGAGAGGTGACGCGCTGCCAAGATGGCGACGGCCGGCCCCGCCCACTTTAGGCTTCAAAAACGCTCTTCAGAAACCTACGGGTGACGTCACGGACACTACGTCCATATTTTTTTACAGTCTATGATATCAGCACGGCTGTGATTAGGCTGTAGGTAATAGGCTTGTTTGAGATGCGCCTTGCCTCGCCTGAAATGTTGTCGAGAGTAGGCGGCTGCAGTGAGGAGAGGAGTGAAAAAAGTGCAGGCAAGACGGACAGATCTCTCTTCTCGCAGTGAATCAGACACCTGTGAGATCAAAGACTGATATTGCGGGATTCACGGGATTCACGCCCGTGCACGGTGTTGCTAATAAACTGGATGTAATTTAAGTTCTGTTGCTTTTATATGAAAATAAATATAATGAACAAGACACCCAAAGTACGTGTTATTTAATTACATTCCAAATACGTGTTTATCAATAATTTTTTCTTTAAAGGTGCCCTAGAATGTGAAAATGAATTTATTTTGGCATAGTTAAATAACAAGTTCCCTTTCGAACGGTCACTTCGTATTGCATAGTTATATGCAGTGGGAAAAGCTCCTTTTCCTCGATTTACTGAACCTATATGTAAAACGCACTTGCAGCTGCACAGCTAGCACATTGAGCGTCTGGCTCGCTCATAGGCTGTGCTGCAGCAACTGCACATCCACTGGCGCGGGCACCAATGCGACCAATGAGATCACTCTACGTCATGACACGTCATAGCCTGTCATAGAGGCGAGGCCTCAGCCTATATTAGCCCCTGAATTCGCCATTATAGCAGATTTTACTCCTTCAGCGACAAACTACCGTGTCTCTGTCTGTTTACTGAGCCTTCGCCGTCAAACAAGCCTTTCAGCCTGAGCGAGCTTCTATTTCAGCAGATTATGCCTTCTCAGCCGTGTGTCTTCTGACGCCGTCTCACCTGTGGCTATCCGGCGATAGCCTTTTCTGTTGCTCACGCGAGGCATTGTTTCAAATGCCTCGTGTTAATATCTGTGCCACGTGCGCACGCAAGCTGCACGAGACCGATCTCCACGCAAGATGTATTTCATGCCTGGGACTCGACCATGCGGAGAATGCTTTCTCCTCCGGCGGATGTGCGGCCTGTGAGAGCATGCCCATCTCCTCTCTGCGGACTCGGCTAGCTCTCGCCAGGGAGGATGACGCCGCTTCGCCCGTGCCTCCTCCCGCGGCCCTACTTCAGCCGAGGAAGAAGAAGCGCCGCAGCCAACGGCAGCCCGAGAGCATGGATGTGGGTGATCGCACGCGGGCCATGTCCCCGCGTGCCTCACTTTCTCCTGCTCAATCTTCTCCGGTCCTGTTTGAAGGAGATCCTTACTCTACACGAGGCTCTGCAGTTTCCGCGACACTCTCCTCAGTGGACGGCGCGGCGGAGAAGGGCTATGAGTCGTTACCGCCTCTCGAAGAGGCCGTAGCTGCTCATCTTTGCCCGAACACGGCCGCTAGCTGGCGAACCAGAGCCGTGCACCCAAACAAACCGTGCAGAAGCACGTCAGCCCTCCTTGGACGCGCGTATTCCGCCTCCGGGCAGGCTGCTTCGGCCCTGCACACGATGGCCGTGCTGCAGGTCTACCAGGCCAAACTCCTCCGGTCTATGGACGAGGCGGGCCCGGATCCAGAGGCCTTTCAGGACCTCCGCAGCGCAACAAACCTGGCTTTGAGGGCTACCAAGGCCACAGCGCAGGCGATCGGGAGGAACATGGCTAGCTTGGTCGTGACTGAACGCCACCTCTGGCTAAACCTCACCGATATCAAAGACTCGGAGAAGACGAGGTTCCTCGACGCCCCGGTTGCCAGCACCGGTCTCTTCGGCCCAGCGGTGAAGGGGTTCGCGGAGAGGTACACTGAGGCACAGAAGGCATCCCAGGCCAAGCGACACTTCTTGCCTAAATGCTCTAGCTCCGCATCGAGCAAACCGAAACCAGCTCCGTCTACGCCTCAGCCAGCGAAACCGAAGCTACAGGCCTCTCAGCCCCGCCCTGCGGCTGATGCCCAGCGCCAGTCAAGAGCTTCGAAGTGCTTCCCGATGCCCCGGCGCCAAGGCCCGCAGCCCAGCGTCGCGCTCGACGTGGTGCCGCCAAAGTCATCCTAACATGCGGCACAAAGAGAGAGGGCGAGTTTCCCGCGCTGGCCGAACCACCCTCGAAGAAGCTATCAAGACTTCCCACAGCCCCCTGTTCAGTTCAGGCGGATGGGGATTTTATTTCTGTAAACAGGCCCGCAGCAGTGAGTGCGTCTTTACAAACAAACGCCGTTTTCACAGCGACCCAAATAAAGCACAAAAAGAGTATGTTTCACAAGCACAACACATGGGTTCACGGTCCCCCTCCATTAGGTGGCCCCTCCCCTGTTGCAATACTGACTTCCCCACACGTAAATGCCTGTACAGTCAGTCAAACACTCAAATGTATGCACAAATCACACTATAAGGGTTTCAGGTCCCCCTATGTTAGGCGGCCCGACCCATTCAGTGTGTCAGCCCTTAGCCACACGGTTGCAAGCCTGGCAAGCTGTCCCCAATGTGTCGAGTTGGGTCATAAACATTATAAAGCGCGGCTACTCGCTCCAATTTGCTCGCAGACCCCCAAAGTTTCAGGCGGTCATCGAGACCTCGGTGGGAAGCGACGTGGGTCACGTGCTTCGCACCGAAGTGCAGAATTTATTAGCAAAAGGGGCGATGCACGTGCTGAATTACCTCGACGACTGGCTGGTGCTAGCACAGTCGAGAGGCGAACTAATAGCTCACAGGGATTTGATTCTCGGCCATTTAAAATGCCTGGGTCTCATGATCAATGTGTCAAAGAGCAAACTGTCCCCATGCCAGAGTGCGATCTTTCTGGGCATAGTTTTAGACTTGGTGACGATGAGAGCGCGGCTCACACCAGAGCGCGCGCTCTCAAAGCGAGCGCTTGCATCCTCGTTCAGAGAGCGCGAGCGTGCGCCCCTGAAGAAATTTTAGAAAATACTCATGGCAGCAGCATCACCGGTGCTCCGCATGGGATTACTGCGCATGTGCCCACTGCAGCACTGGCTGAAACGCCGGGTGCCAACACATGCATGGCAGTCAGGCAGCCTACGCATCAGAGTGAATCACGGTTGTTTAAGGACCCTGGTTCCCTGGCGGGCTCAGGACTGGTACCAAGAGGGAGTGACAATGGGGACAATTTCCAGAAGGAAAGTGGTCTTTACAGATGCGTCCAACCTGGGTTGGGGGGCATTACACGAGGGCGCGCCTGCATCCGGCCTCTGGTCGAGCGCGGAGCAGAGCTTACACATCAACTGTCTGGAAATGAAAGCAGTTGGTTTGGCCCTGAAGCATTTCTGCCGAACCTCAGGGGTCATCACGTCTATGATATGCTCTCACGGGGCAACACTCGCCTAAGCGAGTGGTCCCTGAACCCACAAACGGTCAGTCTAATATGGGAGGTCTTTGGCAGGGCCGAAATCGACCTGTTTGCCTCGAAAAACAACACCCATTACAAAATGTTCTTCTCGAAGGACAGGGACGCGTTGGCCCACGTCTGGCCCAACCGCCCCCTGTATGCTTTTCACCCCGTCTCGATGATTCCGCAAGTCATCAAACGGGTCAGAGAGTGCGAGTGCCCAGTCCTTCTGGTGGCTCCTCTTTGGAAATCCAAGCCGTGGTTTCCGGAGCTGGTTCGGTTATCGGACACAGCTCCATGGCCTGTCCCAATGAGGAAAGACTTCCTCACACAGACGAAGGGAACGTTGTGGCATCCACGACCCAACTTATGGGCCCTCCATGTGTGGCCCTTGAACGGGTATCCGGGGACCTTCCTGTGAAAGTGTTGAACACTATATCTGAAGCTAGGGCCCCGTCGACTCGGCGCCTCTATGCTTTGAAATGGGCGGGTTTTTCTAGCTGGTGCTCGAAAAAACGTTTAGACCCAGAGTCATGTGAGATATCAGGGGTTCTCTCATTCCTACAGGAGCTGTTGGACGCGGGTCGCTCCCCGTCCACACTCAAAGTGTATGTGACAGCCATTGTAGCACACCATGTTCTGGTAGCTGACCAGTCACTGGGAAGAAACGACCTGATTGTGAGATTTTTGAAGGGTGCTAGGAGGATTAACCCCTCCAGACCTCCTTCTGTGCCATCTTGGGACCTCTCTACGGTCCTTGGGGCTTTGAGGTGTCCGCCTTTTGAACCGCTCCAGTTGGTTGATCTTAAACCTCTCTCGCTGAAAACTGCTCTCCTGTTGGCATTGGCATCTATCAAGCGAGTGGGGGATCTGCAGGCTCTCTCTGTGAGCCGGGCATGTCTGGAGTTTGGTCCTGATGACTCCAAAGTCATCCTCAAGCCCAGGCATGGTTATGTACCCAAAGTGCTCTCAATGCCGTTCAGAGCACAGGTGGTGACATTGTTAGCCCTTCCCCCTTCCACAGAGGATGGGGAGGTTAATCTTATCTGCCCTGTCAGGGCGCTGAAAATCTATCTGGAGCGTTCTGCATTGTTTAGGCAATCAGAACAGCTTTTTGTCTGCTTTGGTGGTCGATCCAAGGGGGATCCTGTCACTAAGCAGAGATTGTCTAGATGGATAGGGGAGGCCATTCCAATGGCTTATACCTCAGTGGGTCAGGTTTGCCCTATAGGTGTCAAAGCCCATTCGACCAGAGGCATGGCCTCGTCGTGGGCGTGGTCATCTGGCTTTCCCATTCAAGACATTTGTGATGGGGCTGGCTGGGCCTCGCCGTCCACATTTATGAAATTCTATAATATCGAAGTACCTTCCTTGCAGGCGAGGGTGCTTTCGGTATGATAAGGGCCCGGCTTAGTCCGTTCTTATTATGAATTGTTACTGTGCACAACCACATTCACATACAGTATATATAAGCCCGCTTTTTGCTGGTCATATTTTCACATTATAAACCCGCTTAGGCTGGTGGTGTTATCATATTCTATGACCAGACGGTGTCGGGGTCCGTGGATATGGTATGTTGTGATTACTGATGTATTCTCCTAGACCTGACGGTGGGTGGTCTGGTATATACATATTATGTGGGTTATGGCTTGTTCTGTATGCTCAGGGGTCCTGAGTTGCTGTGGCAACCAGTTACTCAGTGTAGCGTTTTACATAGCATTCCCACTGCGTATAGCTACGCAATACGAAGTGACCGTTCGAAAGGGAACTACTTGGTTACTCACGTAACCTCAGTTCCCTGAGTTAGGGAACGAAGTATTGCATAGCTATATGCAGTGGGAATGCTATGTAAAACGCTGCACTGAGTAACTGGTTGCCACTGCAACTCAGGATATTTGTCAGTTATTTCAGTTATTTTGTCAGTTTTATCAGTTATTTTAACTGGATATTTGTCGCTTCAGTTGTATAAACCTGCTATAATGGCGAATTCAGGGGCTAATATAGGCTGAGGCATTGCCCCTATGACGGGCTATGACGTGTAATGACGTAGAGTGATCTCATTTGTCGCACGTCAGAGGCGCCCGCGCCATTGGATGTGCAGTTGCTGCAGCACAGCCTATGAGCGAGCCAGACGCTCAATGTGCTAGCTGTGCAGCTCCAAATGCGTTTTACATATAGGTTCAGTAAATCGAGGAAAAGGAGCTTTTCCCACTGCGTATAGCTACGCAATACTTCGTTCCCTAACTCAGGGAAATGGAAGCTCTAGCGTTAAGTTCTGCCAGGAAGACTCAATTGCTACGTCACTTATTACCTTCTCATCTATCCAATCGTGTCTAAGACTTGTGGTATAAAAGACCAGTACTTACACATGTCTGAGTTCGCAGATGCTGACGCTTTCATGCATATTCAGCTGTTAAGCTCAGTAGTAGAACCAAACCATGTCTCAGGACACGCAATCAATTTGTGATTATTCCGATTCAGAGGATTTCGTTCAGCCATCTCCTTCTGCTTCACGTCGCAGTACCCGTATTCAATGCCGCACCTCTTTATGGGCGAGTTGGTCTTCCGAACTCATCCTAAACGCTCTCGAGGACGCCGGCATCCCTGTTAGCGAAGGAATTTCAAGAGAAGATCTTCTGCTCTTAGCCCAGAATGCTCTGGGCAATCCACCTGCATCTACTCCTCATCCAGATGCCGCTGTGACCACCGCCCAGCCGAAAAAAGCCAGTGGTAAAAGATCAGCAAAATCCACATCTCGCTCAGCTAAACGCCCAGCTCTACCGGCACAAGAGATATCTCCTCCGCATTCAGCTGTCTCTCTCGATACTAATCAGCTGCTTCTTTCTGCTGTTCACGATTTATCCCAAACGGTTAAAGGGTTACAGTCTAAGATGTCGGTTTTCGAAAATTCTTTTGGCATCCCTGACCACAGCCCAGATCCCATTACAACCCGGCCTTCATTTTCCGGTAGCATCTCAACAAACATACCTTCTACATCGGCCTCTCTGCCCGCTCCTCTCCTTGGGATTCAGTCGTCATCTCAAAATGTCTCAGCTCCACCGGCTTCTCCCAGCTTTAATCTCTCCTCATCTATACCAGCTCAAGCTTTTGGTAGGAGTTTCGTTCCTCCCGCTGCTGCTACAGTATCTCCACATCTCAGGTCAAATATTATCCAAGGTAAGGATATCAACTTGGCTTCCTTACTTCTCCCTTCGCCAGCTGCTGACAGAAAAATGGTGGACTGTGGTGACGTGGCAGTGCTCCTCAAAACTTCAGACCCGCGTTTGCAACGCAATTTATCGTTCGGAGAGTTCGTAATCGCCTTTAGCATTTACAGGGACACCCTATGCCAAGTTTTCCCAAATAGAAGGGAAGAGCTTGACCTTTATCTTTCGATGATGGCAGACTTTAACCAAAGGTACGGAGGCACTTTATTTTACGAGTACCATAAATCATTTTCTGCTAAATCCGCGTCTTGCATTTCACTCTACAATTCAAGACTCGACTGGTCGATCACTGACACTGAACTACTAGTTCGTCACTTCGGCGGTCAAAGAAGTTTGTCGTGTTCTATCTGCAGCGCTCACGGACACTCAGCTGCTCTCTGCCCGAAAGCTTTTACCAACCTCGATTCGGACGCTGTCCGTGGTTCTGTAAATGTAAGACGCAGCTCCTACAGCAGAGGTCGCCCTGCTGAAACATTTTATGACAATCCCATTTGCAATTTGTTTAACGAATCTGTGTGTTCATTGAATAATTGTCGTTTTGCTCATATTTGTAGCCTGTGCAAGGACCCGCACCCAAGATCTGTCTGCCCACGGCGATACAAACCTCAAACCAAAAAGAAAGCCCCTTTTCAGAAGAAATTCTGAGAAAACATCCATCCACACCCATCAACATCCAAAACCTCTCTAGCTACCTTTCTTCTCACCCCGATCCATCATTTGTTGACTATCTCATCACTGGTTTGTCCCAAGGGTTTAGGGTGGGGATACTCTCACCTCTCACCGCATCTTTTTCAGCAAAAAAACTTGCAATCAGCTATGAACGAGCCCGGCGTCGTCTTTACTCTGCTCGAGAAAGAAGTCAATAAAGGCTATGTTATCGGCCCATACGCCTCTCCTCCTTTTTCCCCTTTTAGGATTAACTCTATTGGCGTCGCTACCCGTAAATACTCCGGCAAAAAACGTCTCATTTTCGACATGTCTTCCCCTAATTCCAGCATAATACCAAACGTTAACGAATGCATTCCGCTAGAACCATTCTCCCTTCACTACGCCTCGGTGGACAACGCAATACAGTTAATCAAGCTAGCTGGTCATGGCGCTTGGCTGGCTAAAGCAGACATAACAGACGCTTTTAAAATCATGCCCATACACCCTGCTGACTGGCCACTCTTCGGCGTTAAATGGGATTCAAAGTTCTATTTTGCAGTAAGGCTTACTTTTGGGTGTAGGAGCAGCCCTCATATCTTCAACAGTCTCTCGGAAGCTTTGTGTTGGATCCTGCTGAACGTCTGTAAACTTCCGTTCGTTTTGCATCTACTCGATGATTTCTTGCTAATCGATTTCCCCTCTCCACGTTCTTCCCTTCTTGATATCTTAAAGCAGGTTTTCAGCGACGTCGGTGTTCCCCTCTCTTCAGAGAAAACTCTGGGCCCCTCCACTATCCTAGAATTTTTAGGTATCTCCCTCGATACGGTTAAAATGCAAGCCTCTCTTCCCCCAGAAAAGCTCATAAGAATCAGATCCTTTTTGGAAAAATTTTCTTCTCTACATGTCGTTTCGAAGCGCGATTTATTGTCCCTGCTGGGCCATCTAAATTTCGCCATGAGCATCATCCCGCAAGGCAGGGCTTTCATATCGCGTCTTCTAACAGCGGCTCATTCCGTGCCTGAACTCAGTAATCCGGTCCAGTTAGACGAGGGCTGCCGATCTGACATCACATTTTGGTCTCGCTTACTAAACGATTGGAACGGCATTTCTTTTTTCTATAACGAGGCTTTCGAATCGTCCGCAGATTTACATCTATTCACCGATGCGGCTCCGTCTGTCGGGTTCGGGGGATATTTTCAAGGGCACTGGTTCGCAGAGAGATGGCCGGACGATTTCCCCAAATCATCATCCAATCCTCTCTCTTCAGCGCTATACGAACTATATCCCCTAGTTGTAGCTAGTGTAATCTGGGGTCCCGAGTGGTCTAGGAAACGAATTCTTATGTTTTGTGATAATGAAGCTACCGTAGCTATCATTAATAAAGGCAGATCATCTTGCCCGATGATCATGCCTTTTTTGCGTCGGCTAATCTGGCAATCTGTCATTTACAACTTTATCATCAAAGCTGCTCACATTCCTGGCCACTTCAATGTTGTCGCTGACGCTCTCTCTCGCTTTCGTTTTCAGACCTTCAAACGGCTCTGCCCCGCAGCCAACAAGGATCCAACACCATGCCCTCCCATGCTCGCCACAACGCTATATTAGAAGATTTGCTCTGCTCAGCTAGACTCTACATATCTAAAGGCGTTGCTCCCTCCACTCTCAAAGCTTATGCTTCCGCCTGGTATTCGTTTTCAATGTTTTGTTTCGCCTTCCAACTTCCTCTCTTTCCTATTTTGATTTCGACCGTTTGCTCCTTTCTCGTGTTCAATTTCGACAAACGTAATTTAAAAATCTCTTCTATTCGTAAACTACTCGCAGGCGTTCAATTCTACGCCAAATATTTCAATCCCGATTCTCCCAGCCTTTTCACCGCCACTCCTATTCGCCTTATGCTCAAAGGCATAGCCAAAACGTCTACTGTGTCCTCCGACAAAAGGCTGCCTTTGACGTTACCTTTAATCCATAGGTTAATAGTTTCAGTTCGCAACGGCCTGTTTTCCACTTATATTAACACTCTGCTAGAAGCAGTTTTTCTAACAGCTTTTTACGGTTTCATGCGTCCAGGAGAATTTACTTCACCTACCAATACATTCGATCCAGCCCGCGATCTTTCCTTTTCAGATTTATTTTTTTTCCCTAATTTTTTCACACTCTTTCTTAAACATTCTAAGAACGACTCCAAAGGTTCAGGCGTTACTTTAACGATCTCTAAAACCAGTAGCGAATTTTGCCCCTTCTCTTCTATGGCTAAATTCCTTAAAATCCGTCCCAGACATTCCGGTATCTCTCCCCTCTTCATTCTACCCAACGGAGCACCTCTCTCTCAAAACCGGTTCAGGTCCTACCTCAATTCTGTTCTCAAAAGCTGCAGCTTATCCCCCTCTCAGTTCACTGGACATTCCTTCAGGATTGGAGCCGCTACTACAGCAGCCGAGCGTGGCATCTCTCCAGCCGCTATTAAAATCCTGGGCAGGTGGTCCTCCTCGGCTTTTGAATCCTACATAAGACCAGATTCAAAATCTATTCTCGAAGCTCAGCAAGCTCTCCAGTCATGATCTAGGTAAATTCCTATTTATCTACTGGTGGTGGTGTTTTTGCCAAAGTGGCTGGCACTTTTTATGATAGCATGGTTTAGCTACTAAACCAAGATGGCCTGCGGGCTAAGTGTCTGCTTTAACGGCGTTTCACACTATAGTTCTAGACGGCCCGCGGCCATGTGTCCCATCTTGATGGCCCGTGGCCCACGTGTTCTTCCAAAAGATGGCCTGTGGCCCATGTGTCCTATCAAAGATGGCCTGTGGCCATGTGTCCTATCAAAAGATGGCCTGTGGCCCATGTGTCCTATCAAAAGATGGCCTGTGGCCCATGTGTCCTATCAAAAGATGGCCTGTGGCCCATGTGTCCTATCAAAAGATGGCCTGTGGCCCATGTGTCCTATCAAAAGATGGCCTGTGGCCCATGTGTTCTATCAAAAGATGGCCTGTGGCCCATGTGTCCTATCAAAAGATAGCCTGTGGCCACGCGACTCTTCAAAGATGGCTATATAAAATATATAAAAAAAAAAAAAAAAAAAAAAAAAAAAACCACACTAATTCTAATTTCTTTTCTATTTTAGGATCTCCAGGATTCACGACCGGTGGGTTTACTTCCTCTACCGTTCTTTGGGGGTGGGCTCCGTCCCGGTGGATTATTATTCCACCTACTTTTGGGGGTCGGCTGCGCCCCTGCCTTCGTCTTCAGGCAGGAAATGCAGAGTACGGACCCTCGGATTGCGAGCTATGGACGGGGCCTACGCCAAAGAACTTTATTGCTTGCTGGGCTATCAATAAATGTATTTATTGTTGCAGTATTTATTCTCCCGAGTCTTTCTGGTAGAAATGGAAGCTCTAGCGTTAAGTTCTGCCAGGAAGACTCAATTGCTACGTCACTTATTACCTTCTCATCTATCCAATCGTGTCTAAGACTTGTGGTATAAAAGACCAGTACTTACACATGTCTGAGTTCGCAGATGCTGACGCTTTCATGCACCTCCATCCTCCCCACCACCACCAGGATGGTCCCTTCCCCTCCATCCTCCATCCTCCCCACCACCACCAGGATGGCCCCTTCCTATACCTCACAGGGGGTCGGCTGCGCCCCTGCCTTCGTCTTCAGGCAGGAAATGCAGAGTACGGACCCTCGGATTGCGAGCTATGGACGGGGCCTACGCCAAAGAACTTTATTGCTTGCTGGGCTATCAATAAATGTATTTATTGTTACAGTATTTATTCTCCCGAGTCTTTCTGGTAGAACTGAGGTTACGTGAGTAACCAAGTAGTTCAGTACATGGAAATGACATACAGTGAGTCTCAAACACCATTGTTTAATATGTACGCCTCCAAACATTTGCATATGCCAGCCCACGTTCAATGACAGGCGGAACTGCGCAGCCGAAGCATAGCAGTTGCTCAGTGTTTGGATGTACACATGAACACAAACGTATTCTTTAGTTCCTTCATCCGAGCCTCTGAAAAAACAATGGCTTAATTTTATTTTCTCTGGAAATGCGCCGACACAACTTCCCAAAGTTGTGTATGGTCCAAACATTTCACCGACGACTGTTTCCGCAACTTGGGCCAATACGGAGCTGGCCTCGATGAACGTCTGAAAATAAATCGATCGAGCTACCAAGCAACAATTTCTGATGTGTAATTGTTCAAATTCAGACAGGTAATCTTTCTCTCAAAATTGTTGAATACTGTATGCATCAGTAAGTCAAGCCAGTGACTAAAATATCAACTTCACATCGTTTCTTTTAGTAGTATGAAGAAAAAACTGCGTTGCAATGATAAGATCTTCATTCTCGCAATCAACAGACTGTCATCTGCTTGCTCAATGCTCATCACGGCAACATTTTATGTGATGGGAATAGATCTAAATACTTTAAAAACATCTCACGATTCGATAGCTGTAATAGTAAAAACGTGTAATAGCTGTAGTAAAAGTATTCGAGAGAGTTTCACATGTAATACGTAGCTATGTCATATGCAAGCATGTCAGCCAATCACAGCAGTGGCCGGTTCCACTGAATCCCACAGCAGACACGCCCCTTCAAACAGAGCGTTCAAATCAGAGGCTAAAATCAGGCTAGGAAAAATGCCTTTTATTTCTAAATTATGACTATTTTTGATCTAAAAAAAATACTAACATTATAAGGGCAAACCAGGAAACATTATAAAATAATAAAATAACCCCATTCTAGGGCACCTTTAATACAGACATGTGTTTTTATATATATAAAAAAAAAATGACATCACATTACCCATATCGCACGTCAGAGAGTTTATTCACATATAACAATCAATCAATCAATCAGAACTTTTATTACAGACTCAAGGTCCAAATCTTACCCACAACAATACATAAATACATATCCATAAACCCACATACATACCTACACATAAAAAAACCACGTATATTTTATACGTATTATAACATATAAAACATGATATCAGAGTTTTAAAATCAAACATTTTAAAAGAGAACAATACATCACGGTTGTTTAAACCAATGAGCATTAAGCTGTGTCGTCAGCAAGTCGTTTCCCATCGTGCTTTTGATCATCGCAGTCGGTGGAGAGCAACTGCGCGCGACTGCAGAATCCGACACGTGCGCCTTGTGGTCGCGAGAGTTTTTTGACATACGTCAGCATGACATCAGAGCAAGGCGGACTGCAATCGGACACATTTCTAACCGGCATACATCTCGCGCTGATCACCGGTGATCGGTTCTGCGCAGATTTAGCCATGGATTTAGCTCATCTCAAACAAGCCTAATCTCATACACCGCTACGAGTGACGCGATATTGCGTAACAGTTCGACGGCACACGTGAGTAAAGAAATACACCAACACACTAGCTGTGTCCCAAAGTGAAAGCTGCATCCTCCGAAGGCCGTATTTGAAGGCCAATTGCGTCACAGCGGAGCGACGAAGGTCGTCCCAATTCAAAGGCTGCACCCTCCGAAGGTCGCATTTGAAGGCTGATTGCGTCACCGCGGTGCGATGAAGGCTGTCCCAATTCAGTTTTGCATCCTCCGAAGGTTGTATTCGAAGGCCAGTTGCGTCACCGCGGCGCCACGAAGGCTACTCTGATTCAAAAGCGACGCCAAATGCACCCTTCGTTTGACCGTGAAAGAGAGGATACATAAATGGATTTCATTTACTCAAATAGCTAGAGAAACGTCTCTGGTTACTCACGTAACCGTAGTTCCCTGAGAGAAAGGAAAGATACATTACGTATGGGGAAATCCATTTCCTCGAATTGCTGAACCCTGATTTGAATAACTCTTTGCTTGCAAAAGCCAATGGCGCCCGTGCCCTCACCTGATTGGCTGACAGTCCCTAATATAGGTGATGCAGGGCGCCAAAACCTCAGAATCTTTCGACTGAACGAGAGCAATGAGGCTGAAGGCTTTTTTCACACGGCAGTTTACGTAATGTCTCGTTCCCTCCTCTCAGGGAACTACGGTTACGTGGGTAACCAGAGACGTTCCCTTATCGAGTCGGTCCCTTGACATTACGTATGGGGAACATATAAAACCCCCGCCGTGTGGAAAAAACTGGCCGACCCAGCTCATCGAGCTCCTGTAAAGCACAAGCACTAGTCCTCAGACATGCGCTTTAGCTTTAGGTCGGTTACTGGACCTGGTTGAAACGCCGATGCATTCTTGGCACAGAGCCAACTCGGCGCTCACACCACCAGTATCTCCCCGTACTCAGTTAAGCAACACTGAACTGGTGCGATATGGGGGAAAATGCAACAATATGTTGGTGCTTGAGAATACTGCCGGCTTATGAACGCGGGCATAATGAAATGGCCACATTAGACTTATGTGATATTTATCAGAGGCAACTCGCTGCCTATACGACCTGGTTGGAACAATGGCTAGAAGCACGCGCCAGACGGGGCGTGTCCCCCGGCAACTCAGTCACCCCATGGCTGTCCAGCCTTCTCCTCCTGCACTGACAGAATGTGTGGTGCGAACGAGGGAATGTCCAAGTTATAAAATCTTGCAAACGTGTTGTGAGATGAACAGCCCGCTGCGAGACAAATGTCCTGAATAGACATACCTTTTGCCCGAGCCCATGACGACGCCAAACTCCTGGTGGAGTGGGCGCGCACCCCTATTGGGCAATCGGTTCCTCGGGAAGCATAAGCTAGTCGCACGGCCTCCACAATCCAGTGTGATAACATCTGGTTCGACAGCGTTGCCTTTCCTGGCGCCCGCGTAGCAGACGAAGAGCTGCTCCGAAGTTCGAAACTGGCCGTCTTAACTGAAAGCACTTTAAGGTCGCTAGATTCGGCTGGTTCGAAGGGAGGGTAGGACAGCGCACTGAGCACTAACGACAGGTCCCAAACTGGCATCTGGCGAAGGCGGGGGGAATTAAGCCGCCTCGCCCCCCGAAGAAAGCTAATTACCAGGGGGTGTTTTCCCACCGAAAAACCATTTATCATGTCACGAAAGGCGGCGATAGCAGCTACGTAGACTTTCGCTGTAGACGGGGAGCTGCCAGCGTCTAGAAATTACTGCAGGAAGGTCAGAATAATGGAAATATCACAATCCCTACTTGTCTACTCGTTTGTCAGTACACCAGTTAGCAAACACATTCCATTTCAGAGCGTATAAGCGCCTCGTCGAGGGGGCTCTAGCCTCTGTTATCGTCTGCAGCACTCGCTGTGATACTCCGTATTGATCTGCCACACATGTAGGTCCCATAGCTCTGGGTTGGGGTGCCATATGATGCCCCTGGCCTGGGATAAAAGGTCCCGCCTCGGCGGGACTCGCCACGGGGGGAGCTGCGACATGTTCACTAGTTCTGGAAAACACAGCTGGTTGGGCCACTTGGGCGCTACCAGAATCAACGCACATCTCTCTTCCCTGATCTTCTGCAGCACTAGCGGCATTAACTTGACCGGGGGAAAAGCATACTTCCGCCCCTTGGGCCAGCGGCTCGACAGAGCGTCTCCTCCCAGAGGAGATGTTGTCAGAGAGAAATACAGCGGGCAGTGAGCGTTCTTCTCTGAAGCAAAGAGGTCGATCTCCGGTTTGCCAAAAATATTCCAGATTATGTTTATAGTAAGCGGATGTAGTCTCGACTCTCCATGCACAATGCCGTCCCTGGACAGCATGTCCGCGCCACAATTCAGACTGCCCAGTACGTGCACCGCTCGGATCGAAAGAAGTACCCGATCCGTCCACAAGAGCATCTGCCTCGCTAAGCCCAGCAGGGATCGCGAGCGCAACCCTCCCTGGCGATTGATGTACGCCACCACCGCCGTGTTGACCGTTCTGATGAGAACATGATGTTTTTTTCACAAACGGAAGGAAGTTCTGTAGAGCAAGGTGAACCGCTTCCATCTCCAAGCAGTTTATGTGCCAGCGCTTCTGGTCCCCCGCCCATGTACCGAATGCAGGTCTGCCATCGCATAGGGCTCCCCAGCCTGATAGTGATGCATCCGTGGAGACCACTACCCGTCTGACCGCTCTGCCCATAGCAGCACCCTGCTCGTACATTGTCGTGCTGGACCAAGGCGCCAGAGTCTCGAGGCACGAACGCGTTACGATAAGGTGTTCCGTCCCCGCTCTCCACGCCTGCGGCTGCACTCGGCTTTGTAACCAATGCTGCAGCGGTCTTATGTGCAGCAAGCCCAGTCTGCAGACGGAGGCTGCAGCTGCCATCAGACCCAGAAGCCTCTGAAACGTTTTTAAGGGGATAGCTCTGACCTGAACGAAGAGGGCTAGTGTGTTGTGAACAGACTGGATCCTCTGCTCTGATAGGAGTGCGATCATCGAGCGCGAGTCCAGAACCATACCCAGGAAAGTGATCGACTGGCACGTTTGAAGCGTGCTCTTCTGTATGTTCACATGCAGACCCAGACCTGATAAGTGGGCGAGAAGTCTGCGTTTGTGTTCCTCGTGAGCGCCTCTCGAATGAGCGATGACTAGCCAGTCGTTGAGATAGTTCAGTATGCGCATACCACTGAGCTTCAGGGGTGCGAGCGCTGCATTCCTACACATTGTAAATACGCGGGGGGCCAGAGCCAGCCCGAACGGCAACACTTTGAATTGGTATGGAATGCCTTCGAATGCAAAACGCAGAAAGCGCCTGTGATGCGGGGCTATCTGAATGGGAAAATACGCATCCTTCAGATTCACTGCGATGAAGTAATCCTCGGGCTGAATATGCGCGAGGATTTGCTTCACCGTAATCATCTTGAACGCGCGTTTTTGGGAGCGCTTTGTTCAGTAATCTCAGATCTAAAATGAGGCGCATTCCTCCGTCCTTTTTCGAGACAAAAAAATAGCGACTGTAAAAACCGCAATTTCTCTTTTCCCCGGGCACTATCTCTACTGCTTGTTTGGCCAGGAGAGAGGAGATTTCTGCCCGAAGCAGCGGAGCACTCTGTTTTGATACCTCTGACATAATCACGCCGCCGAAGCGGGGTTGTCTGCGAGCGAACGGAAGCATGTAGCCGTGTTTTACAGTGACTACCCAATCTGACACTCCTGGGAGCGTCAACCACGCGCTCAGGTGACTCGATAGAGGGGACATTAGCGTATGCTGCGGCGGGGGCTGCAAGCCAGCCGCCGGCGAAGCATTGACAGCTAACGTTATATGAATGGCAGGTGACTCGCCCCCGGCTTTTCGCACAGGGACACATGAAATCACGTCCTCGGGTTGCCCCAGGCTTCCGCTCTCCGAAGCGTCTCCCGGAGGACAGGCTTTGCTTATGTAATGGGTAATAGTCAAAGGAAGAAGAGAGCCCTTTTGCTGAGGAATGTAAAGTTTTGTGTTTATTGAAACAGGACACAGCGGTTTCACAACATTTACACATTTGACAAACTCGTGAACTGCAGGTTGTCGAGGGAACTCTGGGTGGGAACGCGCCCTTTTCGCCGCGGGTCCGTTGTCGTGCACGGCCCGCGCTCTCTTCCTCCTGGCACGATCATCAGGAACGCTGCTCCTTCTTGCCCGCCGGCCGTCCTTGGCTAGCAGCCGGTTTCGCGCTGAAACGGGGCTTCCTAAACTGCCTTTGGCGAAGAGGCGGCTCAGGCTTACGACGCTCTCTCGGGCTCGGAGGTGCGCACCCAGCGTACCCAGCCAGACACTGTCCTGAAGAGGATCTAGACCTCGCTCTAGGGGGTGCTTGAGACCATCTAGGCAGCAGGTGCGGCATCATCTTCGACTGTTTCAAGGTCTCGGCATACTTTTCAGAAAAGGCCTCCACCGCAACACCGAAAAGACCCAACGGGCTTACTGGTGCATCCAGGAGCTGCTTCTTCTCAGCATCGTGCATCTCGGTTAACGTCAGCCACAGATGGCGGTACAGAACCACCAGACTGCCCATGTTACGGCCGAGCCCTTGAGCAACCTTCTTAGAGGGGGCCAGAGCCAGATCCGTGGCCGAGTGCAGCTTCCTGAGGGACTTGGGGTGTGGGCCTACCTCGTCCATGGACCCCAAGTGTCGAGTTTGAAAGACCTGCAGGATTGCCATCGTGTGGAGGGCAGATGCTGTGTGTCCAGCCGAAATATATGCCTTCTCGGCGATGTGGGCTGTGGCTCTACATGGCCTGGAAGGCAAAGAGGCGGTTTTCCATTCGGGGGACGGACAAAGGTTGGCCGCGACTTCGTCCTCGACGGGAGGCGGTCGCGTGTAACCCAATTTCTCCGCGCCTTCCACTGTTGTCAGCAGTTGGGTTCCCTGTGCATGGGCTCGGGCTGGTTGAGGGGAGTGCCATGACCGAGTGAGGTCCTCATGGAGTTCAGGGAAAAACTGGCGGGCCGCACCGTGGAAGGAACCGTCCATCCACTTCCTAGACGGCTGTTTTTTGGGGGCTGCCCAGTCCAGCTCCATATCAGCTACTGCTTCAGTGAGGATAGCCATGAGCTCCGCATCCAACGAGGTCGGAGTGGGTTCTGCAGGGGCCTCAGACCACGCTCGGAGGCACTCGTGGACATGGTGTCATCCTCACCATACCCGAAAGAGACCATTTGCCGCGCTTCCTTCGGGGGGCAGAAACCGGCCTCAACGTAGGTGAGAGGTTCTGACATGGGAGGGCGGCGTGGGCGTTGGGCCGACGCCAACTCCTCGACAGAGTCCATAGAGGGAGCTTTCTGCAGTCTGCCGGCCCGCGGCTCAACGAAAAGTGAAACCCCATTGCCATTTATATGAAGTCCGCGGCCTTCGAAGGATGCAGCCTTTACATTGGGACACAGCTAGAGTGTCTTTAAAACCCCTTTTGTGCAGATACAGCATATTATTTACATAAAATAATATTTATTGAACAACAACTTAAATGAACTGCAATATAGCCATTATAAAAGACAATAGGAAATAAACACAGGCAAACAATTCAGTCAAACGTAGCTACAAGCAGCACTCTAGTACAGGATTTAAGTGAAATATAGCCTAAATATAAAGTTATGACATTTAAATTTTCCCTCAATCTGTTTGATTTGCACTCAGTTTATTCATAGTGTTTACACTCATTCACTTCACACATTATCGCGTAGTGATTTGAGAGGTTTATTTATAGTATCGTGATTTACCATTGCTCACCTTCCAGCAAACACGAGGAGTGAGTGTCATCCTCAGCCGAATATTATTCGGCAGAATTATTTGTTATTCGTTTTGAAGCCCTACTTAAGGCACTACTTAAAAAGCCATTGTTGTCTCTGGAAGTTTGATTCAGAGTGGTTCAGCAGAGTTGTGTGGAGTGATGAATCAATATGAAACGAATTGCTTAGTGATGTCTTCGAAAAACTGCTAAGAAATATAATAATAAATGCATCTCTACCACAGTGAAGCATGGCGGAAGTGCTGTCATTGTGTGGGAGCCTTTTAGCTGCTGGTATTGGTGAGATGCTTCACTGTGGAAAGTAATTTAATGCTTTGGAGTACAGGAGAATATTCCAGAATGGTTTGCTTCCCACAATTGAAAAGTTGTTATCTAAAGAGGAATAATCAGATGTTTTTTTCTCAACATCAATACAATGCTCCTGCTCAAATTCCAAAGACAACCAAGAAGTGGCATGAGAAAAATAATAATAATAATAATAATAAATTGTATTTGAAATTCACTTTACATTTAAGACAAACCTCAAAGTGCTACAGGTAAGATCATAGAAATAAGGTAAAAACATCAATGTAAAATATGGATAAATAGTGAAATGACATTATTATACAAGGTTAAAACTCATAAGTTATGCTAAAAAGTAATGTTTTTAGTCCTTTTTTAAAGGACTCAATAGTCTGTGGTGCCCTCAGATGGTCAGGGAGGGCATTCAAAATCCGAGGAGCGGCAGAGCAGAACAAATCCATCAGGCTCATGTTTTGGCCTGTTCATAGTCCAGATTTGAACCCTAGTGAATGTTTGGTTTCACATTAAAGTCAAACTAACTGGGATACATGTTTCAACTGAACTGTTTGAAGCCATTACCATTGAGTGGATAAACACTGACTCTTATTCCTGTAAAAAAAAAAAAAAAAAGTGTCTGTAAGTTCACCCACACGCCTTAAACATTTAAAGAAAACATGGGGAAGGCTATTCCATGCTAAGTTACTTTATCAACAGTATTTGTGCAATTCTTGTTAATTTCCTGACCAGTTATTCATGATTAAAATGCTAAAGACCATTTAAATAATGGTTAAAACCACAAAATATTTTGCACAAATTATTATTTATTTATTTTTGCCCAGGAGTGTATATACTGTATATAAAGCAGTGGTCCTCAACCATTGGGTTGGGAACCACTAGGGGGCTGCAGGCTGACTCAAAAGTATAAAAAAAAAAAAAAAGTAAAAGTTTTTGAATAAAAAGAGATACGAGATACTATCTTGAGGCCACGAGATACTATCTTGAGGCCACGAGTTACTATCTTGAGGCCACGAGATACTATCTTGAGGCCACGAGTTACTATCTTGAGGCCACGATATACTATCTTGAGGCCACGAGATACTATCTTGAGGCCACGAGATAGTATCTTGAGGCCACGAGATACTATCTTGAGGCCACGAGATAGTATCTTGAGGCCACGAGATACTATCTTGAGGCCACGAGATAGTATCTTGAGGCCACGAGTTACTATCTTGAGGCCACGAGATACTATCTTGAGGCCACGAGTTACTTATCTTGAGGCCACGAGATAGTTATAATAAAAAATTTTGACAAAGTGGGACTAGGGGGGCTCCGTAGTTTTGGACAATAGTTTGAGTTAAAAAGGTTGATGAAACCGATGATAAAGGTTACTGACAGTGTGGCACTTACAAGGTATTTTAGCACAAAATCCTGCATCAAAATCCTAACCAAGCTAAATTTAGATTAATCATGTAGGCTCTGTCGGCACTGGTGTAGCTCTGCATAATATTTAAGTCAAAATAGGCTCTTAGAATCAGAGGGACTAAAGAGAAATAAAGCAACAAGCAAACAGAAGTAAAAGTATTGTGCAAGTTTCTTTCTTAATTTGTTGTACTGTTTTTGTCTTCTCTAGAAATTCAATTAATTAATTCCACTGTGTCTCTTTTAGATGTGGTAGGAAATGCCCACAAATTTAAATTGTTCTAAAATTAAAAACGATGACTTTATTTTAAACTGTAAATAATAAAAATGTATCTTTAATCTTGCCCATCCTTTGAAATGATAAAAAAAATATATCAGAAGATGAAGCTTAAATGGATATCAGGACAGACAGTGCCATGAAAACCGAAGGATTTCTGTAAGCTGTGAACTGAAATAGCCACGTCTGACTGAAACGGGCAGAAAGAGGTCAGTGTTAACCTTCTTTATGTCAGAAATGTGTGTGTGCCATCTGAAACTGACACTCTTTTTCTTAAACTTCTCTCTATTCTCTCTCAATAATTCAAGGCCAGAGAGCTGCAGTGAACACATACTGTAGAGATGACCTCAATTGCTCCTCCTCTTCCTCCTATGAGAGGTGGTGAAAGAGACTTTGATACTGAAGGGAGGTGAACGGACGAGGCTGAATCCAGCTTCTTATTCGCAGCTTCTTATTGACGCTATCCGTTCCACCTTAAATGACGCGAACTTCCGCGTTTGCTGGCTTCTTATTGATGCTCAACTTATCAATAAGCGGTTTTCTCTTTTTCGCGTTTTTAAAGGGATTGTGTTACTTTGGGGTCTATATTGCGAAATAAAATAATAATAAAAAATGTTTGAATGCAAATAACACTGACATATCAGCGAAAATGGACTGTAAAAATATGAAAGCGCATAAATATAATTAGGCTACATTATTCTTTAATTATTGTATGTCATCAGCTCAATTTAGGGACCGTGTGGTTTTTCACTTATTCACACTTATTAGAGACCCTGTTTGTATTGTTTATATTTTCAGAAAAGAATAATAAAGTATTTTGAAAGGTAAATAAATAATAATAACACATAAATGTCTGTAAAAATATAATAGGCCTACATTATTCTTTAATTATTGCAAATAACATCATTTGAATGTATTCAATACATGTTTTTTTTTTAATTATTATTATTACAAATTAGAATTTCAGAAGGTAACCAGAGATTATGCTCCAGCTTGGATCCAGCCTCTTATGAAGACTTCAGATGACCCAGCAGCACCTTTGAATAGATGAAACCTACCCTTGCAACAAGGACTCCAGAACATCAAACATGAATGATTATACAAAATGATCTATTTATAATTGCTTTAACATACACATTAATTTTGCTTAGATGCATATATGATATTTGTAAATACTATAATTTGTGGTATCTTATAACTGTACTTTCTGATATCATCTCATTAAATCCTATTGTGGTTTTGTAACATAGAAACCTGCATTTTCTGTAAAGCTGCCTTGAAATTATATGTATTGTGAAAAGGGTTATACAAATGAATGTATGAATTAAATTGAATTGACTTGAAAGTGCCATTGCATGGTTTATGGAACCAATCTGACAATACAGAAGAGTTATCACATTGTTGGCCCATTTGTTTTCATGATGCTTTATACCCTGCATCTGTGCTTGAATATAATCATGCACAATTTCAGATATTTTTACTGTACAACTTTGAAATCATGGACCCATGAAGTTGACATACAGTTAGAAGAGCCATTGCATTGGGGGCTCTATATCTCAGCTGTGTTTGAGGGTGCGTTAAAAGTTGCACTGGAGCCTTATACCCATTGTGCTTGACTGTTGAGGTGGGTAGAGTATCCAAAAACTGTACTCAAGTAAAAGTACAAGTACTTATAGAAATATTTACTCAAAGTAAAAGTAAAAGTAAAAATCTTAAAAGTTACTTGAGTAAGAGTAAAAAAGTATCCAATGAAAAAAATACTCAAGTAGTTAGTTACTTTGGATCACATAGGCCTATATATATATATATATATATATATATAACATGATATTATTTAGATATTTTTTCATTTAAATGAAAGCTATCTTAAGCTATCTTTGCAACAAAAACAGAAGAGACAAACATTATTTCTGTATATCTATATCTATAGCCCGAAAACCATTGCCTATCCTTTGGTTTGTATAATAGTATAATAACTTATACAACTACATTTGGATTATTAGAGTCTAGACAATGTCGGAATAAAGTGACTCTATGGAGTTTTGCATTCAAATGTAAAGGGATGGGAACCATTGACACAGATTAGAAAGTGTTAAAACTCTGCACATGTGCTCGCAGTCATGTCATGCCCAACACAAACAACGATCAAATGCAAGGATCTTCTTCTGTCTGTTCTCCAAAATGTATTTAAATGTAGGTTATATGAAAGCATCTTTAAACTGGTTAACTGTGCCTAAGGCAGGCAAAGGCATTCGTTTTCAAGTCGAGTTTGCACGCCACTGCGCAATACACACATTGTGTGTGTAGGCCTACACACATTCATAAACTGGACGATGATAGCTTATTTAATGTATAAAGTAATGTATATGTCCAAAAAAAAGGGTATAATGTCATACTTTGTAGTAGTGCTATATGGCGTAAAAATCTGTTTGGTTGTAAAATGTATTACCTGAATGAAATGAAATTGAATGTATCGTCGTGTGGAATAATTCATTCACAGACAGCTTACGAAGTAACATACGAAGATGTTCAACTAATAAAGATCTTCATCGCTGGCAAAAAAATATGATGCATTTGCAGATTTACTTTCTAGACTGTACTGTGTGGACCGCCACTTCATACAATGCTCTTGATGTTCTTAAAGGGGTCATATAATGGCACATGCACTTTTACAAGTTGATTGTACTGAAATGTGTGTTGGCAGTGCCTGTACACAAACATCATATAATGATAAAAATCCATCCAGTGTTTTTGTTTTAATCTCCTTATATGTTTTGACGAAGAATGACTTCTTCAGGCAGATAAAACTGGCTGCTTGGGAATCAGCCAATCAGAAGCGGTACTGCGCTCTGCGGTCCGCGGAAGAAGACAGCTTTCATTCAGTTTCGGGAAAGTTTGAAAGAGCGCTGTTGTTGAAAGACTGTAGTCTATATTGATTGATATAGAGAATATAATATAGTGTTGCTGTACTTATTATAAGTTCCTAGAATTGTGTGCGTGCAACTACCAGTAAGTATACTGATGTTTGTTGTTAGTTTTACCTCACAATAATGTCGTGGTACGTTAGTGCTTGTTTTTGTATAATGACGGGGCTTCTCCGTCTGTGTGTTTAATTGTTGAGAACGCTGTTGCTCTACAAGCCTCACGTGTCTCTATTGAAAATAACGTCTGTTGTTCTTGCACAATGTGTAACATTGTTTATTTGAAGGAATAACTCTGCAGTTCATAATTATTATATTCAGCTGAATTTAGCCTGTTGTATATTGTTGCAGTTACTGTGCAGCAAATTAATCTTTGACCAGGGATATAGTGTATTATTGCATTTCTAAGTTTGTATTTGCTTAGTGATAAGCATTTATTATAACACTGCATTTAAGTCATACATAACAAAACTATAATTTAATATCTTGATCGTTTTTGTTTATTATATACCTGCTATGCATGTAATAACTTTTTGACATTTATATAGAGAGTCTACATTTACTGATTTATGCCTGTATCTCTGTTTTTCAGAACCACACACATTAAACTTTTATTTTAATAAAACACCTAAACGGAACATCTTGTCTGCATTCTAATCGATGCCCCCTGGTGGCCACAACCCTTTAAAGACCAGTCAAATTATACAGTCCTTTCCAATCATCAAAACATTTGGTCCTTCGAGCCGGAGTCGCGTGGTCACCGTGGGATTGTTTAGAGATGTTCTCGGATCAGTATACACGCCCAGTAGATGCCCGACCCCGCCGAGAGAGCCGGCGGCCGGCATGGATGGAAGATTATGACATCCCCCTTCAAGCATTGCAGCCGTCCTTTCGTTCGCTTCATCAAGCGGCTAACGTTTCAGAGCCACAGCGGCCCTACGACAGCATGGTGAGATTTCCAGAGAGACACGCCAGGATGACGCCTCTCACACCACCATTGCTGCATGAGGACGGAAGTGTCATGCGGGGAGCGGAAGCTGCCTATATACGCCAGTTTGAGTATACAGAACCCCTCTTTCAGAGTACACCTGCCTTTGATCGATCGAGGCCTGCCCCAGAAACAGCACCTGAGGTCCTTGAAGCTCTTTATAAGCTGAGGGAAGATAATCAAAGGCTGCAGCAACAGGTAATGGACATGCACAGGCGACTTGACGCCCGCACTTCCCTTCCAGACCTACCAGCACTGCGACAGACAGCCTTTTCTCCCTTCCCTACACCAGCCCCCCCCCAACAGCAGCTTAACATAGAGCAGGATGGCGGTGCGTACCAAACCACGCCAATTCCACCACCTGTGCAAGCTGGTGGTCACACTCTGCCTCCGGATGATGACGACTGGCCACCGCCACCACCCCCAGCAGTAGACAACGTTTATCAGCCACCATCACAGGATCTTATGGCAGAGCTCATAACAGCACTGAGAGACATTAAGATGACACGTCAGCAGGAGTATCCCAGTCACCCTGAGCCCCCTCCTCCAGTGCCCGGGTACAGACACCAGAGTACTGTGTACCCTTCCACCACCATGAGACAGTGTACCGCGGGCCTAAACCTACAATCCCTGCATTCACCAAAGGAGATCCGAGAGAGTTCGCCAGGCTTAAGGTCGCTCTGGAAAACCTACTGCCTGTGGACGCTACGGAGCGCTTTAAATACCAGATCCTGGTGGACCACTTAAAGTATGAGGAGGCACTTCTAATAGCGGACTCATACACTAACTCACTCCAGCCCTACACTGACACTATGACAAGCCTAATTGATCATTATGGACAGCCTCACCAGCTAGCTCTCAGAAAAATAGCTGATCTAATGGAGGCGCCTAATATTGCACGTGATGACTTCAGTGGGTTTAAGCGATTCGCCCTGAAAGTGAGAGCACTCGTCGCAATGTTAGACCAGCTTGGGGACAATGAAAAGACTGAGCTTCACTGTGGTTCACATGTGACACGGCTGCTGTCCAAACTGCCTCATGATATACGGGCTGAATTTAAGAGGTTTCTGTACCCAATGCGTGTTACAATCCCAAGCCTATTGCACTTTTCTGACTGGCTTGACTACGAGCTGAAGATGCAAGAGACGGTGTATGAGCCTCTAATCGGTGAAAACAAGAACAGAGCAGGACCCAGGACAGAGCGCCGCCGCGATGCTAAGAGTGGTAAGAGCACCAACATCATGCACACCACAGACCGACATGAGAGCACACCGACAGTAGAGAAGGCCTTATCTAGCACCAAGCAGCCAGAGAGGACAGCATACTGCCCTTACTGCTCTAACACGCAACACTTCCTAGATAAGTGTGCAAACTTTGCACAGCTTACAGTGGAACAGATAACAGCGTGGATCAAGACCAACAAAAGATGCTGGCGATGTGGTCGCACACACCAGGCTGCACAGTGCCGCCTGAAAATTACATGTCACAAGTGTAAGGGGAGACACCTGCAAGCTTTGCATGACGTGAATATAAAACCTGCAGCTGAAGATACATCCTGCCTCATCAGTACAACTAATGAAGTCCTGTACATGGACAGGCGGGCTGGATGCAGCCAGGTCCTATTGAAAGTGAGCAAAGTGCTGCTGCGTAACGGTGAACACACCTTGGAGACATATGCCATCCTTGACGATGGGTCGGAGCGAACCATTCTCCTCCCTGCAGCAGCGCAGAGCCTTAAGCTTACTGGTGAGCCGGAAAATCTGATCCTCAGAACTGTTCGACAGGACATCAGGGTTCTGCACGGAACTGCAGTGTCGTTCTCCATCTCCCCAGTAGACCATCCAAAGAAATCCTTCAAGATATACAGAGCATTTACTGCTGATCAACTGGGTCTGGCTGAGCACACTTATTCAATGAAGGCACTTCAGAGGAAGTACAAGCATTTAAGAGGCCTCCCTCTCCAGACGATTAACAGAGTGCAACCCCTGCTGTTAATTGGGTCAGATTATACCCACTTGATCACTCCAGTGGAGCCTGTGCGTTTAGGACCCCACGGGGGACCGGCCGCCGTGAAGACAAAGTTGGGCTGGACACTTCAGGGGCCGACCAGGTACAGCAAGCAGCAGGCAACATCACAACAGTGCCTGCACGTTTCCACCCTCTCACCCACTAACGAGCTTCTACAGAGTCTCGAGAGATTGTGGCAGCTGGATGTTCTGCCCTACAGGAGTGAAAAACTTGTCACACGCTCCAGGCAGGATCAGGAGGCAGTCCGCCTGCTGGAGGCGAAGACCACAAGAGTAGAGGTTGATGGAATTCAGCGCTACGCTACTCCCCTCCTCAGGATGAAGAACATGCCACAGCTTCAGGCACCTAAGGAGGCTGTGTTAGCTAATCTCCGCAGTACAGAGAGGCGCCTGCTGCGAGACCCGCAAAGAGCAGCTGCATACTGTGCAGAGATTAGAAAGCTGGAAAAGGCGGGCTATGCAGTTAAAGCGTCAGAAGAGGAGCTGAGCAAAGCAGCCGAGTCCTGGTTCATCCCACATCACATGGTGAGCCATAACGGAAAGAACAGGATTGTGTTCAACTGTTCCTACATGTATAAGGGAAACAACCTCAATGAGCTGCTGTTGCCTGGGCCCACCTTAAGTTCCAGTCTACTGGGTGTACTGCTGCGCTTCAGAGAGCATGCAATTGCTGTCAGCAGCGATATTAAAGGCATGTTTCACCAGGTGAGGCTGCTCCCAGAGGACAAGCCCTTGCTGCGCTTCCTGTGGCGAGACCTGAAGACAGAGGAACCACCCAGCATCTACACATGGCAAGTCCTTCCATTTGGCACCACATGTAGCCCCTGCTGTGCAACTTATGCGCTGCAGAAACATGTGTTTGATCACAGTCAGCCAGGTGAAGATGTTCGAGTGTCGATAGAACGATCCTTTTATGTGGACAACTGTCTGCAAAGCCTCCCATCTGTGGAAGAAGCCCATCACCTGGTAGAAAAACTGACCTCACTGTTGGCTACAGGTGGATTTGAGTTACGCCAGTGGGCCAGTAACACCCCTTAGGTCATCAGCCATCTGCCCAGAGAAGCAAGATCTGAGAGTAGTGAGTTGTGGCTCAACGAGTCAGGCACTGACCCACAGGAGCTCGCACTGGGACTCCGCTGGCTCTGTAATTCAGACACCTTAAGGTATAAATACCGTATGCTGGACCAACCCACACCCACCATGCGAAACATTTACAGAGTCCTGGCACGCCTGTTCGACCCTCTGGGATTTATAGTCCCCTTCACTACGCGTGCCAAGGTCCTGGTGCAGCACTTGTGGGACGGGCAGAGAGACTGGGATGACCCGTCACTGCCTGAGGATGTGCTGCAGCCATGGCTGACGTGGGAGGAAGAATTGCAGCATCTCTCCCAGATTATACTGCCTCGCTGCTATGTGAGCCCTGAGATGAACACTTCAAACCTCCAGAGAGACCTACACATCTTTGCTGATGCGTCAGAGAAGGCATATGGCTCAGTGGCCTATTTGCGGACGGAGAGCTCACACGGCCGTGTGGAAGTGTCTTTCCTGACTGCTAGATCCAGAGTAGCCCCGAAGAAGCAGCAATCAATACCAAGACTAGAACTGTGTGCTGCCCTGACAGCTGCACAGCTAGCTGCACTACTCCAAAGAGAACTGACTGTGAATATCAGCAATGTTATCTTATGGACAGACTCCACAACAGTACTCACATGGCTTCAGTCCGACTCCTGTCGGTACAAGGTATTCGTGGGAACACGGGTAGCTGAAATCCAGGAGCTGACTGATATCCGGGCCTGGAGATATGTGGATTCTGCCCACAACCCAGCTGATGACATAACGCGGGGAAAAACACTGCTGGAACTGGCTGGTAAGAACAGATGGACCCAGGGCCCTGCCTTCCTACAACAGTCGCCTGAAGTCTGGCCTACACAGCCAGCCACAGAGGTGACAGAGAATTCTGATGAGCTGCGAAAACTCCCTGCCTGCTGTTTCACTACAAGCATACAGACTTCTCTGCTACCAAATACTGATCAGTTTTCTTCGTTCAGAGCGCTGATAGAGGCGGTTGCACAATCTAGCTCTGTTTCATCAGTGAACCCCGTCAGCCTTTCTGCTGATGACTACCAAGAAGCAGAGAGAGAAGTATTGAGACGAGCCCAGCAGGAAAGCTTCGCTGAGGAGCTCAGCTTCTTGAGCACCGGTAAGCCAGTAGCTGCCACCAGTAGGCTGATCTCCCTAGCACCAGAGTATGATAAGACTGTGAGACTTATCCGAGTTGGAGGAAGGCTCCGCCGCAGCGACCAGCTAGAGCCAGATTCTATTCATCCAGTGGTCCTGGACCATCGGCACAAAGTGACCCAGCTCATCATCCAGGACATGGACTAGAGCCTTCGCCATCCAGGATCAGAACGCCTTTTTGCAGAGCTGCGGCGAAAATACTGGATTTTGCATGGCCGTGAAGCTGTTAAGCGCCACCAGCACTCCTGTCCGGATTGCCAGAGATGGAGAGCCTCTCCAGTTGTGCCCAAGATGGCAGACCTCCCACAGTCCAGACTACGGCTGATGAAGCCCCCATTCTTCTCTACGGGCATGGACTGCTTCGGGCCTTTCACAGTGAAGGTTGGCCGTCGCCACGAGAAGAGATGGGGCATACTATTTAAATGCCTGACAACGCGCGCTGTGCACGTGGATGTTCTGTCCAGTGTGGACTCGGATTCCTTTCTGATGGCCCTCCGCCGTTTCATTGCACGAAGGGGTAAGCCAGCAGAGCTCCGGTCCGACCAGGGCACTAATTTTAAGGGAGGTGAAAGAGAACTCCAGGAGGCTTTCAGGTCATTACACCCCATACTCCAGGCGCATCTGGCTAAACACCAGATTAAGTTTCAGTTTAACCCCCCAAGCGCCCCACACTTTGGAGGAGTCTGGGAAAGGGAAGTGAGGTCTGTTAAAGCTGCACTGTATGCCACCATCCAGTCACAGACTGTCCCTGAAGAGGTCCTACGGACAGTACTTATTGAAGTGGAGGGGATTTTAAACTCCAAACCACTGGGTTACGTGTCAACAGACGTGGCTGATGCTGACCCAGTGACCCCCAACTTGCTCCTCATGGGGCGGCTCGACCCCTCTTTACCACAGGCGGTCTATGCTGAGTCTGAGCTCCTGAGTCGTCGCCGCTGGAGACATACTCAGGTGCTGGCTGACCAGTTTTGGTCCTACTTTGTCCGACACTACCTCCCAACTCTTCAGACTCGCTCCAAGTGGCACAAGGACCCTGCACAGTTGCAAACTGGAACCATAGTGATGGTGGTGGACCCGCAGCTGCCAAGAGCGCAGTGGCCTTTAGGTCATGTCACTGAGGTTATTCCAGGAACTGATGGAAGAGTCAGGACTGCAGTAGTCAAGGTCAAGGACAAATTCTACACGAGGCCTGTCGCTCGCCTTGTAGCTCTGCCTGCCATACCAGATACTGATACGGTCAGTCCTTCTTAGAGAGGCAAATTTAATATAACAAATTTGGGGGCGGCTGTGACGAAGAATGACTTCTTCAGGCAGATAAAACTGGCTGCTTGGGAATCAGCCAATCAGAAGCGGTACTGCGCTCTGCGGTCCGCGGAAGAAGACAGCTTTCATTCAGTTTCGGGAAAGTTTGAAAGAGCGCTGTTGTTGAAAGACTGTAGTCTATATTGATTGATATAGAGAATATAATATAGTGTTGCTGTACTTATTATAAGTTCCTAGAATTGTGTGCGTGCAACTACCAGTAAGTATACTGATGTTTGTTGTTAGTTTTACCTCACAATAATGTCGTGGTACGTTAGTGCTTGTTTTTTGTATAATGACGGGGCTTCTCCGTCTGTGTGTTTAATTGTTGAGAACGCTGTTGCTCTACAAGCCTCACGTGTCTCTATTGAAAATAACGTCTGTTGTTCTTGCACAATGTGTAACATTGTTTATTTGAAGGAATAACTCTGCAGTTCATAATTATTATATTCAGCTGAATTTAGCCTGTTGTATATTGTTGCAGTTACTGTGCAGCAAATTAATCTTTGACCAGGGATATAGTGTATTATTGCATTTCTAAGTTTGTATTTGCTTAGTGATAAGCATTTATTATAACACTGCATTTAAGTCATACATAACAAAACTATAATTTAATATCTTGATCGTTTTTGTTTATTATATACCTGCTATGCATGTAATAACTTTTTGACATTTATATAGAGAGTCTACATTTACTGATTTATGCCTGTATCTCTGTTTTTCAGAACCACACACATTAAACTTTTATTTTAATAAAACACCTAAACGGAACATCTTGTCTGCATTCTAATCGATGCCCCCTGGTGGCCACAACCCTTTAAAGACCAGTCAAATTATACAGTCCTTTCCAATCATCAAAACATATGTTTTCCCCTGCCTCAAATTGAGCCGTTCGTTTTTGTGACGTCAATAAAACGGACGCCCCTCCCACGATTGTTGATTGACAGCCGGGTTTCAACACAGACCCGCCCTCGCTCGTGAGGGAGCGAGCTGTCAATCATAGTCTGCGCGGCGCGGACCGGACCGGCGCGGTCATGGTTGATATGCTGGAGCACTGTCTATGAGCAGAATGGCGTCTAAGCGATTGTGGTGTTCTGTTCTTGGGTGTAATAACGAACACAGCAGTCATTTTAATGTTCCTAAATCCGAACCGCTGAAGACGCAGTGGCTGAGTTTGTTTTCGAAGGGAATATTCCCCACGAGCAACGTCAATGCTTTCATATTTGCGCGAATCATTTCACACACCAGACTGCTTATAAACGAGGAGGGTCAGTATACAGCTGGTTTTGCTAAGAAGTACCAACTATTCGTGTTCCTGCTGAACCTCCCAAATAACTGAAGTGAGTGTATCGTTTTATTAATCTTTAATATTTATATTAATCTTTGCAAATCGCTAGATGCACGCTTCACAATGAATGCGTCTAAGGTTTACACTCAGGGTACATTACGGCATGTTTTCTATGTACGACGTTCTCAATATAATTCATAATCCCACATCTATAATAAACAACGCGTTATGGTATTCTGTAACAAACGGTGTACACAGAACAGAGAGGCGGGGTGAGCAAAGCTCATGATCATTTAAAGTAATATGCACTGAAACGGCGTGCTGAAAACAGAGCTGTTTTTGACCAGGTAAAATAAGTGTTTTCTTACAATACTAATGAGAATTTTTAATTAAAGTATATTACAAAGTTTTAATTTGGACTCTAAAGAATCATATTAGCTTGTACAAAAATGGCATTATATGACCCCTTTAAATCTTCCTGTTACGACTCCGAGACGATTCAGTGCGTGAGGAAACTGAACAGATCATTCAAACTGATTCGCGAATCAATTTAGACAGATCTGCCCAACTTGTTTGAATGAAGTCTTTGAACAGAATCGACTCAAAAGAGTGATTCATTTGTGAATTGAGCATCACTCATGCCCAGAAAAAAGAGAGAGAGCGCGCTTAGAATAAACTACGCTGTTAACATCATATTGCATTAAAATAAAGTAACGAGAGGAACGTCGCCCAACGTAACGAAGTAAAAGTACAGTTTTTTCATTAGAACTCTTAAAAGTAAAAAAATTCCAAAAAAATACTCAAGTAAATGTACTTCGTTACTACCCACCTCTGACTGTTACCCTGCACAAAATTAGACATTTTTACTGTCGCATTTTGAAGTTATGCACCCATGAAGTTGACAGATGTGACAATACAGTCATAGGAGAAGTTGCAGTTTTGATTTCAATTGCATTTTCTGCCCATTGCGCGGCGCTGTTTCTCAGCCACCTCAGAGGGTGCGTTAAAGTGGACATGAGTACATTATAGTAGAGTTACTCCTCTAACGAAACCCACATTTTGAGCAATTATTACTGTGTAATTATTTTTTTTATGAAGCTTTGAACATGGCACTTTCACATTGCACAATGAGCCGCCTAATGCATTTTCTTCCTAATGTGCGGCGCTGTTTCTCGGCCGCCTCAGAGGGTGCGTTAAATTGAACATGAGCCCATTATAGAAGAGCTACTCCTCTAACGAAATCCAAATTTTGAGCAATTATTCCTGTGGAATTGTTTTTTTATGAAGCTTTGAACTTGGCACTTTACACAATGCTCAATGAGCCGCCTATATTGCATTTTCTACCCATTTTGCGGTGCGTTAAAATGGACATGAGTACATTATAGTAGAGCTACTCTTCTAACGAAATCCAAATTTTGAGCAATTATTACTGTGGAATTGTTTTTTTTTTATGAAGCTTTGAACTTGGCACTTTACACAATGCACAATGAGCCGCCTATATTGCATTTTCTACCCATTTCGCAGCGCTGTTTCTCGTCAGCCTCAGAGGGTGCGTTAAATTGAACATGAGCCCATTATAGAAGAGCTACTCCTCTAACGAAATCCAAATTTTGAGCAATTATTACTGTGGAATTGTTTTTTTTATGAAGCTTTGAACTTGGCACTTTACACAATGCACAATGAGCCGCCTATTGCATTTTCTGCCCATTTCGCAGCGCTGTTTCTCGTCAGCCTCAGAGGGTGCGTTAAATTGGACATTGTCCCATTATAGTAGAGCTACTCCTCTAATGAAATACACATTTTGAGCAGTTTTTACTGTGGAATTGTTTTTCTATGAATTTTTTTTAATTTTGCATTTTACAGTGCACAATAACCCGCCTTATACATTTTCTGCCCATTTCGCGGCGTTGTTTCACGGCCGCCTCAGAGGGTGCGTTAAATTGTACATTGTCCCATTATAATAGAGCTACTCCTCTAACGAAATCCACATTTTGAGCAGTTTTTACTGTAGAATATTATTTTTATGAGTCTTTGAACTTGGCACTTTACACAAATGAGCCACCTAATGCATTTTCTGCCCATTTCGCGGCGATGTTTCTCGGCCGCCTCAGAGGGTGCGTTAAATTTGACATTGTCCCATTATAGTAGAGCTACTCCTCTAATGAAATCCACATTTTGAGCAGTTTTTACAATGGAATTGTTTTTCAATGTGTTTTTTTTAAAATTTGCATTTAACAGTGCACAATAAGCCGCCTAATACATTTTCTGCCCATTTCGCGGCGTTGTTTCACGGCCGCCTCAGAGGGTGCGTTAAATTTGACATTATCCTATTATAGTAGTGCTGTTTCTCTAATGGAATCCAGATTTTGATCAGTTTTTACTGTAGAATATTATTTTTATGAATCTTTGAATTATGCATTTTACATTGCACAATAAGCCGCCTAATACATTTTCTGCCCATTTCGCAGCGCTGTTTCACGGCCGCCTCAGAGGGTGCGTTAAATTTGACATTGTCCCATTATAGTAGAGCTACTCCTCTAATGAAATCCACATTTTGAGCAGTTTTTACTGTGGAATTGTTTTTCTATGTATTTTTTTTTAATTTTGCATTTAATAGTGCACAATAAGCCGCCTAATACATTTTCTGCCCATTTCGCGGCGTTGTTTCACGGCCGCCTCAGAGGATGCGTTAAATTTGACATTATCCCATTATAGTAGTGCTGTTCCTCTAATGGAATCCAGATTTTGAGCAGTTTTTATTGTAGAATATTATTTTTATGAATCTTTGAATTTTGCATTTTACAGTGCACAATAAGCCGCCTAATACATTTTCTGCCCATTTCGCGGTGCTGTTTCTTCTCAGCCTCAGAGGGTGCGTTAAATTTGACATTGTCCCATTATAGTAGTGCTGTTCCTCTAATGGAAACCAGATTTTGAGCAGTTTTTACTGTAGAATATTATTTTTATAAATCTTTGAATTTTGCATTTCACAGTGCACAATAAGCCGCCTAATACATTTTCTGCCCATTTTGCGGCGCTGTTTCACGGCCGCCTCAGACGGTGCGTTAAATTGGACATTTCCGAAAATGGGCAGAAAATGTATTAGGTGGCTCATTGTGCATTGTGTAAAGTGCCAAGTTCAAAGACTCATAAAAATAATATTCTACAGTAAAAACTGCTCAAAATTTGGATTTCGTTAGAGGAGTAGCTCTATTATAATGGGACAATGTCCAATTTAACGCACCCTCTAAGGCGGCCGTGAAAAAACGCCGCGAAATGGGCAGAACATGTATTAGGCGGCTTATTGTGCACTGTAAAATGCCAAATTTAAAAATTCATAGAAAAACAATTCCACAGTAAAAACTGATCAAAATGCGTATTTCATTAGAGGAGTAGCTCTACTATAATGGGACAATGTCCAATTTAACGCACCTTCTGAGGCTGACGAGAAACAGCGCCGCAAATTGGACAGAAAATGCAACAGGCGGCTCTTTGTGCACTAAAATGCAAAATTAAAAAAATCATAAAAATAATATTCTACAGTAAAAACTGCTCAAAATCTGGATTCCATTAGAGAAACAGCACTACTATAATGGGATAATGTCAAATTTAACGCACCCTCTGAGGCGGCCGTGAAAAAACGCCGCGAAATGGGCAGAAAATGTATTAGGCGGCTTATTGTGCACTGTTAAATTCAAATTTTTTTAAAATACATAGAAAAACAATTCCACAGTAAAAACTGCTCAAAATGTGGATTTCATTAGAGGAGTAGCTCTACTATAATGGGACAATGTCAAATTTAACGCACCCTCTGAGGCGGCCGAGAAACTGCCGCGAAATGGGCAGAAAATGCATTAGGTGGCTCATTTGTGTAAAGTGCCAAGTTCAAAGACTCTTAAAATAATATTCTACAGTAAAAACTGCTCAAAATGTGTATTTCGTTAGAGGAGTAGCTCTATGATAATGGTACTATGTCCAATTAAACGCACCCTCTGAGGCGGCCGTGAAACAACGCCGCGAAATGGGCAGAAAAAGTATTAGGCGGGTTATTGTGCACTGTAAAATGCAAAATAAAAAAAAATCATAGCGAAACAATTGCACAGTAAAAACTGCTCAAAATGTGTATTTCATTAGAGGAGTAGCTCTACTATAATGGGACAATGTCCAATTCAACCTGAGGCTGACGAGAAACCGGAAAATGAGCAGAAAATGCAATAGGCGGCTCATTGTGCATTGTGTAAAGTGCCAAGTTCAAAGCTTCATAAAAAAACTATTCCAAAGTAATAATTGCTCAAAATTTGGATTTAGTTAGAAGAGTAGCTCTACTATAATGTACTCATGTCCATTTTAACGCACCCTCTGAGGCGGCCGAGAAACAGCGCCGCAAAATGGGTAGAAAATGCAATATAGGCGGCTCATTGAGCATTGTGTAAAGTGCCAAGTTCAAAGCTTCATAAAAAAACAATTCCACTGTAATAATTGCTCAAAATTTGGATTTCGTTAGAGGAGTAGCTCTACTATAATGGGCTCATGTTGAATTTAATGCACCCTCTGAGGCGGCCGAGAAACAGCGCCACGCAATGGGCAGAAAATGCATTAGGCGGCTCATTGTGCAAAGTGTCAAGTTCAAAGCTTCATAAAAAATTAATTACACAGTAATAATTGCTCAAAATGTGGGTTTCGTTAGAGGAGTAACTTTACTATAATGTACTCATGTCCACTTTAACGCACCCTCTGAGGCGGCTGAGAAACAGCGCCACGCAATGGGCAGAAAATGCAATTGAAATCAAAACTGCAACTTCTCCTATGACTGTATTGTCACATCTGTCAACTTCATGGGTGCATAACTTCAAAATACGACTGTAAAAATGTCTAATTTTGTGCTGGGTAACAGTCAAGCACAATGGGTATAAGGCTCCAGTGCAACTTTTAACGCACCCTCAAACACAGCTGAGATATAGAGCCCCCAATGCAATGGCTCTTCTAACTGTACTGTCAACTTCATTTTTTTTCAGGATTTAATGAGATGATATCAGAAAGTACAGTTATAAGATACCACAAATTATAGTATTTACAAATATCATATATGCATCTAAGCAAAATTAATGTGTATGTTAAAGCAATTATAAATAGATCATTTTGTATAATCATTCATGTTTGATGTTCTGGAGTCCTTGTTGCAAGGGTAGGTTTCATCTAAGGTGCTGGGTCATCTGAAGTCTTCATAAGAGGCTGGATCCAAGCTGGAGCATAATCTCTGGTTACCTTCTGAAATTCTAATTTGTAATACTAATAATTTAAAAAAAATACATGTATTGAATACATTCAAATGATGTTATTTGCAATAATTAAAGAATAATGTAGGCCTATTATATTTTTACAGACATTTATGTGTTATTATTATTTACTTACCTTTCAAAATACTTTATTATTCTTTTCTGAAAATATAAACAATACAAACAGGGTCTCTAATAAGTGTGAATAAGTGAAAAACCACACGGTCCCTAAATTGAGCTGATGACATACAATAATTAAAGAATAATGTAGCCTAATTATATTTATGCGCTTTAATATTTTTACAGTCCATTTTCGCTGATATATCAGTGTTATTTGCATTCAAACATTTTTTATTATTATTTTATTCGGAATATAGACCCAAAAGTAACACAATCCCTTTAAAAACGCGAAAAAGAGAAAACCGCATGGTCCCTAAGTTGAGCGTCAATTAGAAGCCAGCAAACGCGGAAGTTCGCGTCATTTAAGGTGGAACGGATAGCGTCAATAAGAAGCTGCGAATAAGAAGCTGGATACCATTACAGGTAAATCCAACAGTACAACACTTTTTTCTCTTTATGGTTCATCGAACGAGCATCAACAAATTGTTTATACCCTTTCCAATAATGGTCTGTAAAGCTTATTTGGATTTTACATAATTATAGAAGATGCTTACTGCAGAGCAAATGGGTGGAGCTTACGTGTAGCTCCTCCTTGCTGGAGCTCTAGCGAAAAGGAGCTACACATAAGCTCCACCCATTTGTGATGTAATTTGGGTGCTAGAATATCCAACCACACCCTAACCCTACCCAAAACTATATCCCTCCACCCCCAGAGTTGCATAGAGGAGGAGCTGGACTAATATCCCACCCCATTGGAGCTCTAGAGAGGAGGAGCTGTTCGTCATTTGACTCTGCAGTGAGTACCACTTGTAATATTTTAATAATTAATGTTTTTTTTTTTTATGTCTCAAGGAACCCACCCCTGTCATGGATCCCAGATAAAAAACACCCAGGGTTTATATATGGAGGTTTTATCTGCTGTTTGTTTTTGTTGGTGGTTTTTGTTGTTCTTGTTGAAACAAAGATTTCAAACAATATACTGGGGAAGAAAGCTTAGCTCCTAGTTGATGAACTGCTCGACTGAGCTTGAGAAGTACTTGAAACATCTAGCTCAAAGTGCTGTTGAAGCCACATCTGATCAAAAGAGCACCACTTTGCCTCTCAACAGATCATAATACACTAAATGAAATGTGCTAGTGCCCTCTGCTGGTTCAAGAGAACCAGGCAACGCAGTGTGGAGCTGGGCACTTGGGAGCTGAGCAGATTTGTGTGCTTTCCAGTGACCTTAAAATACCAAACAAGTCAAAACAAAAAGTGTAAACGAGTGTATTTTAATTGTCAAGAAAGAGTAAGCATACACTTTCAGGTGGAAGGGTACAGATAAGGACTCTCTTTAAAAAAAGAAATCAAACCTTCTGATTTAAA
Organism: Rhinichthys klamathensis goyatoka; assembly: GCF_029890125.1. Lineage (NCBI taxonomy): Eukaryota > Metazoa > Chordata > Actinopteri > Cypriniformes > Leuciscidae > Rhinichthys > Rhinichthys klamathensis. The sequence continues at coordinate 1,673,345 of NW_026606877.1, forward strand.
ATATTCTGCAGTAATTAATTAATAGTGTCTCCTTTAGATATGTAAGAAATGCCCACAAATTTAAATTGCTCTAAAATTCAATTCAATTTAAATCTCTCTTGATTCAAGGACACAGAGACAAATTGTTGTGAGACTTGATGTTAGATTAGGTGAGGATTAAGGTGAAAAGATATAATTGCAAGCTATCTGCCCTTAACAAAATGTCAAGCGTTGCCACATTATTTAAAGCTGATATCCAGATAGCATTGTACCGTAAATACACTGAGTTATGTGAATGGAGCTCCCCTTACTGGCCTTGCTGTGTCAACACAAATGTTTCAGATAAAAGCAACTTTATACACATTCGCAGCACCTTGGGTGTCAGATAAATGAAAGTATTAGAACAGTCTGGAGAGATCAAATCCCTAAAGACAGGGTTACATGCTTAGAGGTGGAGTACTGAGATTTATGGGTGACGGAAAAAAAAAATATTTCAGTGTAAAGGCCTGTGGAGTCAAATGGACTTCACCTAGAGGGTTAAAGTTAAGGGAGGATCAGCATATGGTAACATCATTTCGGGAAAGATCTGCTGCCTGTGGAGTCAGTTTGTCAGTGGAAATGTGAGGCAGCAGAAAAAAATGGCTCCCAGAGGCAGATTAACTAGCTGGGTCGAGTCTTCACTCTCCCCACAGGGGACAATGCTGTACACCGTGTCCCATTTTCTCAAACAAGTTTAGAAAATGTGTTTCTTGCACTACAAATAATCTCTCCTATCATATTTGAGATAAATCTCATTGATAAAAGTGAATTACTTTTTCAAAACGTTTTCAGTATTGCCTAATAGCCATGATAACTGATTTTGTAAGACCATTGGTTCATCAAAGACTCTCTTATTAATAATTATTTAGTGTTTTGTAGGGTTTTTAATTGGGTAATATGGCTTTAGAGATTTTTTTAATACCGTAACACTTTGGGCTCATTCATACACCCGCCAGGCGCGACGCAAGTGTTTTTTGCTAGTTTCAGCCTGATGCAGTTATAGTTTTCAAGCCCTGCGCCACGTTGTTTAAATGGCAAATGCATTTGCACCCATTTGTGCGCCCAGGGGCGGCATACTGGTCTGAAAACGAGGTGTGTTCAGGCGCATTGTTGGAGCGTTGCTATTTTGAGGCAACTGAAATAGCCTGTGCCATTGACCAACAAAAACCTGGTCTAAAGTCAATGGTGCAGTATTTTTTTTTTTTTGTTATTTACAAAACACACTTACACTCTGCTTATTCCACACACAGTGACGCGCAGCAGCACACAAACATGCTAAATATATTAAAAAAAGGATTACAATGTAAAAGATTATTATTATTGTGTACATAAAGATATGGTGGAATCCGGCTTGTCCCATAGATGCTATACTTGATCGCTTTAACCTTGCACGCGAGCAGATCCGTTTCCTCTCTGGAGAAGCGTTCAGTTTTTATGCTTGTAAATTCCGCCACGTAAATAGCAAATCCGCCATGGCGCGAGCACAACTGGCTTTTAAAGGGAATGGGAGATGAGACTCTTATTGGTTTACTGCACACCCAAAAACACACACATTACTCATTAAGAGAATAGGGACAACCCTTTTAGACCATGCGCGCCGACCATTTTTACCGTCGTTAAACTAGCAAAAGTGGATTCGGACACGTCCTAAGTTCACTTGCGCCGTGCGCTTTAGACCATGCGCTTAAAATAGGGCCCTTTACAATAAAATTGTATATGTTAACATTATAGTTAATACACTAGTTTACATAAAGTAACAATTAACAGTATTTTATTAATTAGTCAAGGATAAAGTTAAATTCTATACTGTATATGAAGAATTCAAATGCAAAAAGTCCATCTGACATGTTTTCATTTAAATAAGCATTTTTTATCAGGCTTCTATGTTTAGGTTCAGTAATTTCACTTTAATGTCAATGAAAAGGTTATTAGTCAGTTATTAGAATGCCTTATTTTCAAAAATGTCACTTTAGTCAATTAATTTGTCTTTTGCTGCAAAACCAGCTAAGTCCATGTATGCTTTTTTTTTTGCAAAAACCTCTAAGTCCACCTCTTTGGACAACAAGACATTAGTAAACAGTTGCAAAATCACTAAAGATGTTACTGGAAATATTGCAAATGATGAAAGCAGATTTCAAAATATAACCATGTTATTTTCTATTCTATATATATATATATATATATATATATATATATTACAAAATAATGTGCACTGCGTTAGAGTAAACTTGGAATGGTCACAGCACTTGCATATTGTTGCCCTATTGTTAGTTTATTTGCTTCTATTGCTCTCCTCGTTTGTAAGTTGCTTTGGATAAAAGTGTCTGCTAAATGATTAAATTTTAATGTAAATGTAAACAATGAAGAAACTTATCCACACAGTAGGGGGAGGTGTGATGCAAGTGACCGCCACGTCCTTTTCTGTCAGTTACAGCAGCACACACTGACTGAATACTGTTGTTTACATGCTTCTCGTGAAATAAGCATGTAATTGGCACTGTAACGATGGAAAAACGTGATAATAACTTGCAGCTCGTCGTTTGAAAGCCGGCTCATATGCACACCGTCATTCATCTTGAAATCATATGATTCGATCCACGTCTTCTGATTGGTTTCTGTGAACTTCTGCAGTTTGGCTGTCTGCTGTCATGAACCAGGAAACTATAAAGCATGCCCACACATTGCAATGTTTGCTTATGTGTCTTAAGTAAGCGCTTCATGTGAAATCTTATTTGCTGTTGTCTGTCTCATATATATATATATATATATATATATATATATATTGAACAAAATTATAAACGCACCACTTTTGTTTTTGCCCCCATTTTTCATGAGCTGAACTCAAAGATCTAAGACTTTTTTTCTATGTACACAAAAGGCCCATTTCTCTCAAAGATTGTTCACAAATCTGTCTAAATCTGTGTTAGTGAGCACTTCTCCTTTGCCGAGATAATCCATCCACCTCACAGGTGTAGCATATCAAGATGCTGATTAGACAGCATGATTATTGCACAGGTGTGCCTTAGCCTGGCCACAATAAAAGGCCACTCTAAAATGTGCAATTTTACTGTATTGATCTGTTCTGGATGGATTAGTTACAGAAGTAATAAGACCAAAGCGATGGGTGTTTAGCATAATCACCTAAATTTTCTTTTCTTTTTGGATTATATTCTCCTTGGTGAGTAACATTTTATTTATAAGATGTTGTTTTTGAATGTGAAGCATAGGAGTAATGTGAATATCTGACTAATGTATACGTATATGCAATGGTAATTTGAACGACGTGAAATTGCTAACCATGTACATTTCTAACGTTTTTCTTTTTTTATTCTTTCTCTTCTTTCTTTTGAGCATATGTGAGTGAATGTTTCATCTGCTGCCTATCCTGAGCTTCAGCAGTTGAGATTGACGTAGAAGAATTGTCCTTGCCTTTTGCTATGTGCGCATTGCGAGGACTGGCGAGCCATTCCCATCTGAATCGTACCTGGTGATATAGTTTCAAGCGTGAGGAATACATATTGGTAGGGCGAACCATTCTTCTTTAATCACCTTTATTCTACTGGACTGAGCAAATTATTATTTGTTTTTATTTTTATTTTTTTCTTTCGCACTCACTGGATTGACAAAACTGATTTTTCATGCACTGTAATAATATGTAATTATTAATGTAATAATAATAAGTCATATTATTATTATTTTTTTCTCTTCCCTGAATCTGAACTGAAACACTGATTTTCTGAATTCCATCCATCCATCTTCTTCCGCTTATCCGGGGCCGGGTCGCGGGGGCAGCAGTCTGAGCAGAGATGCCCAGACTTCCCTCTCCCTGGACACTTCCTCCAGCTCTTCCGGGGGGACACCGAGGCGTTCCCAGGCCAGCCGGGAGACATAGTCTCTCCAGCGTGTCCTAGGTCTTCCCCGGGGTCTCCTCCCAGTGGGACGTGCCCGGAACACCTCCCCGGGAAGGCGACCAGGAGGCATCCGGAACAGATGCCCGAGCCACCTCAGCTGACCCCTCTCGATGTGGAGGAGCAGCGGCTCTACTCTGAGCTCCTCCCGAGTGACCGAGCTTCTCACCCTATCTCTAAGGGATCGCCCAGCCACCCTGCGGAGAAAGCTCATTTCGGCCGCCTGTATCCGGGATCTTGTCCTTTCGGTCATGACCCAAAGCTCATAACCATAGGTGAGAGTAGGAACGTAGATTGACCGGTAAATCGAGAGCTTTGCCTTACGGCTCAGCTCCTTCTTCACCACAACAGACCGGTACATCGACCGCATTACTGCAGAAGCTGCACCGATCCGTCTGTCAATCTCCCGTTCCATCCTTCCCTCACTCGTGAACAAAACCCCAAGATACTTAAACTCCTCCACTTGAGGAAGGATCTCTCCACCAACCTGAAGTGAGCAAGCCACCCTTTTCCGACTGAAGACCATGGCCTCGGATTTGGAGGTGCTGATTTTCATCCCAGCCGCTTCACACTCGGCTGCAAACCGTCCCAGTGCATGCTGAAGGTCCTGGTGTGAAGGGGCCAACACGACAACATCATCCGCAAAAAGCAGCGACGAAATCGCGTGGTCCCCAAACCTGATACCCTCCGGCCCCTGGCTGCGCCTAGAAATTCTGTCCATAAAAACTATGAACAGAACCGGCGACAAAGGGCAGCCCTGCCGGAGTCCAACATGCACCGGGAAGAAGTCTGACTTACTACCGGCAATGCGAACCAAGCTCCTGCTTCGGTCATACAGGGACCGGACAGCCCTTAGCAAAGGACCCCGGACCCCATACTCCCGGAGCACCCTCCACAGGCCGCCGCGAGGGACACAGTCGAATGCCTTCTCCAAATCCACAAAGCACATGTGGACTGGTTGGGCAAACTCCCATGAACCCTCCAGCACCCTGTAGAGAGTATAGAGCTGGTCCAGTGTTCCACGGCCTGGACGAAAACCGCACTGTTCCTCCTGAATCCGAGGTTCCACTATCGGCCGTATTCTCCTCTCCAGTACCCTGGCATAGACTTTCCCAGGGAGGCTGAGAAGTGTGATCCCCCTGTAGTTGGAACACACCCTCCGGTCCCCCTTCTTAAAAAGAGGGACCACCACCCCGGTTTGCCATCCCAGAGGCACTGTCCCCGACCGCCACGCGATGCTGCAGAGGCGTGTCAGCCAAGACACCCCCACAACATCCAGAGACTTGAGGTACTCAGGGCGGATCTCATCCAACCCCGGTGCCTTGCCACCGAGGAGTTTCTTGACTACCTCGGTGACCTCAGCTAGGGTGATGGACGAGTCCACCTCTGAGCCCTCAGCCTCTGCTTCCTCAATAGAAGACGTGACGGCGGGATTGAGGAGATCCTCGAAGTATTCCTTCCACCGTCCGACGACATCCCCAGTTGAGGTCAACAGCCGCCCACCTCCACTGTAAACAGCGTTGGTAGGGCATTGTTTCCCTCTCCTGAGGCGCCGGACAGTTTGCCAGAATCTCTTCGAGGCCAGCCGATCCTTCTCCATGGCCTCACCGAACTCCTCCCAGGCCCGAGTTTTTGCCTCCACAACCACCCGGGCTGCAGTCCGCTTGGCCTGCCGGTACCTGTCAGCTGCCTCAGGAGTCCCACAAGCCAACCAGGCCCGATAGGACTCCTTCTTCAGCTTGACGGCATCCTTTACTTCCGGTGTCCACCACCGGGTTCGGGGATTGCCGCCTCGACAGGCACCGGAGACCTTACGGCCACAGCTCCAAGCAGCCGCTTCGACAATGGAGGTGGAGAACATGGTCCACTCAGACTCAATATCTCCAGCCTCCCTCGGGATCCGGTCGTGGCTCCGCCGGAGGTGGGAGTTGAAGATCTCTCTGACAGGAGACTCGGCCAAACGTTCCCAGCAAACCCTTACAGTACGCTTGGGTCTGCCGAGTCTGTCCAGCCTCCTCCCCCGCCATCGGATCCAACTCACCACCAGGTGGTGATCAGTTGACAGCTCCGCCCCTCTCTTCACCCGAGTGTCCAAGACATACGGCCGCAGGTCAGATGAAACGACCACAAAGTCGATCATCGACCTGCGACCTAGGGCGTCCTGGTGCCACGTGCACTGGTGGACACCCTTATGCTTGAACATGGTGTTCGTTATGGACAAACTGTAACTAGCACAGAAGTCCAATAACTGAACACCGCTCTGGTTCAGGTCGGGGGGGCCGTTCCTCCCAATCACGCCCCTCCAGGTGTCACTGTCGCTGCCCACGTGAGCGTTGAAGTCCCCCAGTAGAACGACGGAGTCCCCAGTCGGAGCACTTTCCAGCACTCCTCCCAGAGACCCCAAGAAGGCCGGGTACTCTGCACTGCCGTTTGGCCCGTAGGCACACACGACAGTGAGAGACCTATCCCCGACCCGTAGGCGCAGGGAAACGACCCTCTCGTTCACCGGGGTAAACTCCAACACATGGCGGCTGAGCTGGGGGGCTATAAGCAAACCCACACCAGCCCGTCGCCTCTCACCATGGGCAACTCCAGAGTGGTGAAGAGTCCATCCTCTCTCAAGGAGTGTGGTTCCAGAGCCCAAGCCATGCGTAGAGGTGATCCCGACTATCTCTAGTCGGAACCTCTCAACCAGGGCCTGAAATTAACACCCGACCACACGCCAAATGCGGGTGAATTTTGCAATTGGCCGGTAACACTGTCAATCTACCTGCCACATTGGCAGGTAGCCAATGAGAATTGAGTGATTCGTTAGTTGTTGTTTTTTGCAACTGTTGTTTTTTTACATTTCAACGAAGTCCGCCATTTCGTTGGACTTTAGCTAAAATGTGGCGGCACATTACTGGGGTAAAGAGGCCAGCTGAAACAAACCAACAAAAAGATGAGGATGAGTCAAAGAAAAGTAAAAGAAGACGTTTTAATTCAAAGTGGACAATTGGCGACAATGGCAAGGTTCGTGAGTGGCTGATTTATGACAGCAGTACAGAACAAATGTACTGCAGTGATTGTCGTGTGTATGGCTCAGAGAAAGCGAAGTCAAATCCTTTTGTAATCGGGACTAAAAACTTAAAATTAGAAGCAATTAAGGACCACGAGTCATCAAAAAGCCACCTACACACGATAAGTTGTAAACTATCAAAGACTGCGCTTCCGGAGGAGACCGCTGCGGTCAAGGCACTGACGTCCATGAAAGCAGCGCAGTTTGAGAGGATGCGACTGCTGTTTCGGAACGTTCATGCGATCGGAAAGAAGATGAGGCCCTTCTCTGACTACGTTTGGATGTGCGAGTAAGTATTAAACTGTTGGTGAGATGGGATGAGATAATGTAACGCTGACTACAGTACAATGACAGTTGCACAGATGTGTGTGCGTGTGCATGTTGGGAGTTGGGAACCGGTGAGAAAATGTCCGGTACCCGGTAACTTTACCAGTAATAATAATATTAATTTAGTTCTGCTTAACGGTTCCTGTAACTAAAAGCTGTCAGGACCTGTCTACGTGACTAAATCAGCCATCAACACAGCCGCGTGTGATTTGTTTACATACGAGCTGCGTTAGGTCTATATCTGTTGAGTTAGCACTATGTGTGTGTGTGTTCATGTTTATTTTACATTGTGGGGACAAAATGACCCCACAAGTATAGTAAAACCTGAAATCACCTACATTGTGGGGAAATTGTTTTGGTCCCCATGAGGAAAACAGCGTATAAAATTTAAATCATACTAAGTAATGTTTTTTTTAAATGTAAAAATGCAGAAAGTTGTGTGTGATGGGTAGGTTTAGGGGTAGGGTTAGTGTAAGGGGACAGAATATACAGTTTGTACAGTATAAAAACCATTACGCCTATGAAGAGTCACCACAAAGATGTGTGCGCCTGTTTGTGTGTGTGTGTGTGTGTGTATGTGTGTATGTGCATGCGCTGGCATGCATGTGTTATCAAGCTAACTGTGAATTGTCATTGTGTCTGTAGGGTGGATGAACAGAAAGGGTTAGCTGTAGGGAAGACGTACAGAAATGCAAACCAGGCCCAAGTCTTCATGCACTACATAGCAGAGGTTGAAAGGAGGAAGGTAAAGGAGGAGATATCTGCTACCAAGTTCATCTCCATAATGGCAGATGGATCCACAGACAGCAGTGTAATGGAAGAAGAGTTGGTCTACACTAGAATGAGCAGAGCAGGAAAAGTCAAGGTGCAGTTTGTGGGGATCCAGGCATTGAACAAGGCAGATGCAGCACATATAACAGATGCAATATGCTCCCAGATGTCTGCAGTCAGTGGTGACGAGGAATGGAAGGAGAAGCTAGTTGCTTGTGGGACAGATGGAGCGGCCGTAATGACAGGATCCAAGACAGGAGTTGTCAGTAGGCTTCGTGGGGAAAGGACGTACATTTTAGGAGTCCACTGTATGGCACACCGCCTTGAGTTGGCATTTAAAGATGCAATGAAGACCAACAGTATGTGTAGGAAAGTTGAGGACCTTTTGACTGGCCTGTTCACCTTCTATCACAGGAGCCCATTGAACAGAGCCAAATTAAAGGACAGTTTCTCAGTGCTAGGGATGAAACCCCTGATGCCCACCAGAGTAGGAGGTATAAGGTGGGTCTCTCACCTATTGAGGGCCCTGGACCATTTCCTAAGGGGGTTTAAGGGGATTGTCCAGCACCTTGAGCAGGTAAGTAGTAGCTGATAGGTATTGTTGTATTATTTAACTTTGTCAACGTTTTGATTTAACATGTCAAATGCAGTTCTTCCATTTCCAGTCTAATTCATTTTGTTCTTGTGTTCTAAAGATGCAATCACCAGACGATGAAGGGGTAAATGCTGCTCAACAGAGCAAGGCACGAGGGTTCTACAAGTTGGTGACAGATGGAGATGCACTTAAGTTCAGCAGCTTCCTGCATGATACGTTGACTCATCTTAGCAACCTGTCAGTGAAATTGCAGCAGTCATGTTTAACAGTAGCTGACGTCCACAGTTGCCTGACCTCCACCCAGGCTGTGATCCTCAAATACAAATACAGGTATAGATTGATTGCTGTTTATAGTTTAAAAAGTGTTATTAATCTTTGCTTCAGCTTAAAAAGTGATTTTCCCATTCCTAAGACCTAGTCCAATTTTACCTCCTAATATGTGACCTCCCTCTTGTCATGACTCGTCTTGACGCACATGTATTAAATGCATGCAATGAAAAGGCAAAACGCTCTTTACCCACTGAACCACTCATGGTTGTTTTGCCATGATTAGAACTGTAAAGTCTTGATGTGCAAATCCTTTTGAAAAAAGTAAACTAAAACTTAATTTTTGACTACAGACCTGGACCGATGCTGAGGAAGGTGTTGGATTCCAACACCTACCAAGGTGTTAACCTGAGACATACTGACACCAGCCACATGATGGCCAACAAAGACAAACTTCTGGACAAGCTGTCCGACAGCATGGACAACAGATTTGGGGACGTGGGGTCTGGAATCCTGAGTGATACAAAGATAGTGAGCTTCCAACAATGGCCTGATCCAGAAAACAGTGCAGGTAAGCATCTCAAAGCAACTTGCAATAACTTAATGTAAAAAAAAATTCTAATGCCAGAGAGCATTTTGATTTTCTAGTATGTTTTGGGTATAACACTACATTTCTGCTTAATATTAAAATAACACAACTTTAAAATTTGTCAAAATATTAAATTCAAAAAACATCATACATTTCTACTACAAACCTTTAGACAATCTTTTATATAATTTCAGACTTTGGTGACTCAGAAGTGGACAGGCTCACAAGTCACTTCAAGCCGATATTGATCTCTTCTGGGGTTGATGTCGATCTGATTGCAGACCAGTGGACCATCATCAAGTCCTGCCTCTACAAGGAGCCACAGACCCTGGAGAAAATCACCTGGACTGAAGTTAACAGGATGCTGAGGGAGACATGCCCTGACTTCCTAGACCTTGTGGATCTGGTGTTATGCATGCCTGCATCAACAGCAGACTGTGAGCGTGGGTTTAATGTAATGAAGATGGTGAAGTCTGATTGGCGGTCCAGTCTCAAGTGTGAGACACTGTCTGACCTGCTTTTTGTCCATCTGTCCTCCCCCTCAATCAAAGACTTTGACCCTAGCCCAGCAGTTGAGATGTGGCATGCCAGCAGCATACGGTCAAGGAGACCAGACCTCATGGAAGATGCAGCTGCAGCAGAGGTGGAGGAAGAGGAGTGCATCTGCTCCTTTTTTGTGGACTCAGATTAGCAGCAGTTAGTATATGACTGTCTGTGACACGGGAAATCAATGAATAAAAAGATTTTTTAAAAATGTATATTCTAAGAGTTATTATTACTTATATTGATTTAATTAATAACTTGACAGCACTTAAATGTGTATTCTTACAAGTTAAAGAACAATATTGTGAAATTCCTGTTTTTCACCTTTATGAGGCAAAAAAAAAACTGGCTGGTAAAAAGTCACTGTGGCAGGTGGATTTTGAAATCCACCTGCCACAGTGGCTGGTGGCCGAAAAAGTTAACTTCAGGCCCTGCTCTCAACCTCACGCACCATCTCAGGCTCCTTCCCCGCCAGCGAGGTGATGTTCCACGTCCCTAAGGCTAGTTTCCGTGTCCAGGGATCGGGTCGTCGAGGTCCCCGCCTTCAACTGCCACCCAATCCTCTCTGCACCGGCCCCTTACGGCTCTTCCTGCAGGTGGAACCCGGACCCCGTGGGGAGAGGTCTGGCCACCAGGCGCTCGCATACGAGCCCCAACCCCGGGCCTGGCTCCAGGGTGGGGCCCCGGCTGCGCCATACCGGGCGACGTCACGGTCCTTGGATGTTTGTCCATCATAAGGGGATTTTGAACCGCTCTTAGTCAGACCCGTCGCCTAGGACCTGTTTGCCTTGGGAGACCCTACCAGAGGCATATAGCCCCAGACAACATAGCTCCTAGGGTCATTCGGGTACTCAAACCCCTCCACCACGTTAAGGTGGCAGTTCAAGGAGGGGATTTTCTGAATTGAGATATTATTTTTTTTTGTTTATTCTTTTAGTTTATCTCTCATTGGACATTTCAATTGAATGAGACATACTGTTGTTTATATTGTGTTTTGTTTTTTTTTCTAAAAAAGATACAAAAGATATAAATACTTATTTTATATTTAATACTTACCATTGATGTTTTGAGTGGTTATTCCCTTTTTGTTGTCGTTGTGTATCATTAGCATTTACTTCCTCCAGAGAGTCGCTCTTAATCTTCTGTGACTGGTCTATACTTAATTTAAGCTGAATTTGCAGCATCATTACTCTAGTCCTTATAGTGTCACATGATCATTCAGAAATCATATTTTGATTTGCTGCTCTAGAAACATTTCTTATTATTATTATTAATGTTGAAAACAGTTGTGCTGCTTATTATTTCTTTTCGTGATCCTTTAGTAACTAGAAATTTCAAAAGTACTGCACTTGTTTTAAATATAATTATTTTGTAACATTATACATTTTTATCCATTTTTTGTCACTTTTGATCAATTTAATGTTTTCTTGCTGAAATAAATACGTTATTTAAGTGTTAACAGAGTTAGATATTAGATTCCTCACATCAGTGTTGTTGGTTGAAGGGATCCACTACAGAGGAAAAGTGATCCTAGTTCCACTGAAAAAAAAAAAATTGTAAAGAACTACAGTATATACCTTAAAAGGTTCTCTTATTGTATCAGGCTGCAAAACCCTTTCTGGAACTGTTATTTTAAGATCCTCTAACAAGCCACCAACAATAGAAGACAAATGTCCGGCATGTGTACAGTACTATTTAGAGTTTGCTCAGTTGAGGATGAATGAAGTGAGCTGTATTTCTATGGCCTTTGGAAAAATCACCTTGAACACTGCGATCTTGAGCCACCAAAACACATGTATGTGTGTGTCTTGGTAAGTGGAGCAAGACGGTCCCTCCTCTGATCAATCTACGTAATATACTGGTTCAGCCTTCCTTTTCGCCCTCTGATGTACAACATGATGGGTGCTCATTTGTCACGCCAATAACACCTACTGTAATGGAATGGAGAAGAACATCACAGTCAGAGAGGAAAAACGACACAGGGAGAGTTAAAAATGAATAAATAGCTTGAGTGAACTGCAAGGACAGTGATGGCTCAATAAAAGAACTGCTTAGGAGGAATGATGGGCCCTGGAGTTTGTGTGTGTTGACTTTGAGTGGGTGTGGGGGTGCACAACAGCTCTGAGGGGAATAGTTCAGAGAGAAAGCTGAACTCCAGGTAGCCCATTGAAAAATCACCTACACTAACATTTGAAGGTTTCAGAAATCTTTTATACTTTTAAAAAAGAACTTTCTTATGCTCACCAAGGCTGCATTTACTGGATTGAAAGTCAGTGAAAACAGTAATATTGTGAACTATTACAATTTAAAAGAACTGTTTTTGTCACAGGTCGGGGCGGCTAGACGGGCTACACCACCCCTCAGAACCAGTACCACCCTTGGGGAGTCGGACAGAGGCCAGGCAAGGAGGACAGACAACAAGACTTTAAGTGAATAATTTATTTAATATAAAATGAGATAAAAGATTTAGAGGTAGAGTCTTCTGCACAGGATCGTTCCGTCCAAGGGCAATCCTGATGTGCGTTTCGGGTATGTCCACCTCTTCTTCCCCAGATGGCAGACAGAGAACTCACGACTGAGAAGCTTTGCTGCCGAGCAGACAGGTGAGTGTACAGGTAACGGAATCCTCCTTTTCACGGTGTCAGACAGAGAACTTATGGCTGGGGAGCTTCGCTGCCAAGCAGCCAGTTGAACGTTCAGGCACGTACTCCTCTCCTCCACAGGCGGCAGACAGAGAACTTACGGCTGGGGAGCTTCGCTGCCAAGCAGCCAGTTGAGTGTTTAGGCACGTACTCTTCTCCACTGGTGACAGGCAGAGAACTTACGGCTGGGGAACTTCGCTGCCAAGCAGCCAGTTGAATGTTCAGGTACGTACTCCTCTCCTCCACAGGCGGCAGACAGAGAACTTACGGCTGGGGAGCTTCGCTGCCAAGCAGCCAGTTGAGTGTTTAGGCACGTACTCCTCTCCTCCACAGGTGGCAGACAGAGAACTTACGGCTGGGGAGCTTCACTGCTAAGCAGACAGGTGAGTATACGGCACGTAATCCTCTTCTTCATAGATGACAGACAGAGAACTTACGGCTGGGGAGCTTTGCTGCCAAGCAGCCAGGTGAGTGTTCAAGCACGTACTCCTCTTCTCCACAGGTGGCAGACAGAGAACTTACGGCTGGGGAGCTTCACTGCAAAGCAGACAGGTGAGTATACGGCACGTAATCCTCTTCTTCATAGATGACAGACAGAGAACTTACGGCTGGGGAGCTTCACTGCAAAGCAGACAGGTGAGTATACGGCACGTAATCCTCTTCTTCATAGATGACAGACAGAGAACTTACGGCTGGGGAGCTTCGCTGCAAAGCAGACAGGTGAGTATACGGCACGTAATCCTCTTCTCAATAGGCTGTCAGAAAATACACTCAACATCTGTAAAGTACAACAGTGTTAGCCTCCTTTTAAGTATTTAGGACGTGACAGAAAGCTCATGTAAACAATGGACATCCAGCGGGTTTAAATTCACACTTCACACATCCAAACAGTGCATCACGTCACTTCATCATCACTTCATCTCAGCACTCAGTGGGAAATACACACATAGAGGGCCGTCGCCCATTTTCTGACCTGGCATTCGCATCAAGGGGTCCCGTAGATACAAGAGGAGGATAGAGATAGTTTTTAACTACTCACAGTCTCTCATAAGCGATCTTGTTACGTCGTTGTGCTTTTTCTCCCGAACTCACGGTGCCACGCCTGTTTGTTGGTCCCCACTTCCTCTGCTCCAATGTTCACGCTTCCTCCGAGATCACAGCCCCCAAAAACAACACCACTCTCCAGTCTGCACTCTCCTCTTATCCTCCCCTAAGGGCAACGTGTCCCAATCGCGGAGCTTCACTCCTTTTCCGCGCAGCTGTCGGCGATCCCGATTAATTACCCCATTCGCGGGATTTTTCCGCTAACCCGGAACTAACCCGGTGTTCCATTGTTATGAGTCCGGCGGGAGGCAATCGCGGCGAACATTAGTTCCGCCTTGCACGGAGACAAAAGATGAAATTTCGTCACCTCGTGACATTTTCTAAGTAATACATTTTAAAATGTAATTTATTAATGTGATGGTAAAGCTGAATTTTCACCAGCCATAGTCTTCAGTGTCACATGATCCTTCAGAAATCATTCTGAAATGCTGATTTGCTGCGCTAGAAACATTTCCTATTATCAGTGTTGAAAACAGTTGCGCTTCCTAATATGTTTGTAGAAAAAGGATACTTTTCCACGATTTAATTTCTTGAAAAAAAAAAAAGCAGTTTGAAAGGTAAAAAAGTCAAAGTAAACATACAGTATGCCCAAATGTATGCAAACACCATCTCTAATTATAAGGTTTGTCTTAAAAACCAAGCATGAACCATTTAACACCTATAAGATGAACTGAAACACAGACTGTGAGCCCCACTGGGAGGTGGGAGGTAATGGCAGTCAATCATTGTGATGGCTTTGGCTCTAGGGTTTTAGAATGACCAAAATCAACATTTTAAATAATACAGTGCAGTATTTGCTGATGATATCATACAAACATCAATGTTTTTGATGGTGCAAAAAGACCCTGCATGGCTGAGAAACGTTTTACCATGCAAAAACATGCATTCATTGACATGGACCATCCCTCCATATCCAGACAGAATCTCACACGAGCTTTAACTCTTACAACTACTGTAAGAACATTACTGCTGATACAGAGCTACAGTAACAGAACCTTGTGCTCCAAGCGTTCTTTCCCCCTCCTTTCCTTTCTTCTCTGCAGAGAGCTTACAACTCTAACTTGTGTTTGACACAATGGCAACTTTTCGACTTTTTTTTTTTTTTTTTTTTTTTTTTTCTCCAGCTGAAGTTTGCTCAGCTGGATTTAGAAATGTGTTTACTCCCCGAGCTCTGACATCCTTCAAAATCAGGGCCGTGTTTATCTTTCCCCGGGATAGAAACTCTTCTTTCTTTTCTTTATTCACCCTCACTTTTATTCCTTCTTGAGAATCTACAAGGTCCATCTCCTCTTTTATTACCAGTACATGAATTCACAATGGACCACACCTCCCTCTGGACAGAAACCAGGCAGTTCCAATATTGACCCTGACTAGTGCTTTGTTTATTGTGTGTGACCTTTGATCTGGCCCAGACACCCCAGACTGCTTAAGATGGCTGACATTTCTCACGATATTATGCTTTAATATTGTGTAGAACCACCACACAACAAAATATATTTTAGTAGATGGCCCTCAAGAACATACACTACCGTTCAAAAGTTTGGGGTCGGTACGATTTTAAATACTTTTAAAAGAATTCTCTTCTGCTAACCATGGCTGCGCTTATTTGATTAAAAATACAACAAAAATCAGTTATAGTATTAAATATTATTCCAGTGTAAATCAGCTGTTTTCTGTGTGAATATATAGTAAAGTGTAATTTATTCCTGTGATCAAAGCTGAATTTTCAGCATCACCAGTGTCAGTGTCTTCAGTGTCAAATGATCCTTCACAAATCAGTATAATATGAGGATTTGATGCTCAAGAAACATTTATTATTATTATCAATGTTGAAACAGTTGTTGGTCTGTCAGTTGTAATTTTTTTTTTTTTTTTTTTTTTTTTGGATTCTTTGATGAATAGGAAGTTCAGAAGAACAGCATTTGTTTGAAATAGAATCTTTTGTAACATTATAAATGTCTTTACTGTCCTTGATAAATAAAAGTATTGATTTCTTTCCTCCAAAAAATAAAAAATAAAATTCTCACTGACCCCAAACTTTTGAACGGTAGTGTAAATATTTTTTTATACTGTATATAAATAAAAACATACATTTTTAAATGTAATATAATTTAGAATTATATACTTTTGTTTAGCAAGTATCACAGTTTGCACAAAACTATTTAGCTATTTAACAACTGTTTTCAACATTGATAATAACAAGAAATGTTTCTTAAGCACCAAATCAGATAGAAAACAGTTTGTAATTTCATTGTAATTTCATTGTAAAGTTTCCTTTCTTCATTGTAATTTCACAATATTGCTGTTTTATCAAATAAATGCACCTTGGTGAGCATAAGATACTTTAAAAAGCATAAAAAAATCGTATTGACCCAAACATTTGCTGTATGTACAAAAATAAATTACGACTAATATATTTTTGTATATTTTGTATAATTTTATCTCTTTCCCCGCCAGCATTTTTGAAAAAAAAAGTCAGCCAGCACCAGCATTTTTGATCATTTTCATGGCCCCAGAATATTGTCGTATACATATCATATATATTACACATGATCGAGGTATGTTCTGCTAATAAGCCCATTTGTTTTCAGGAAGAAGATGGCAACCAGGGCCCTGTTGCTTTTATTCAGTCTATGGAGGTCACTACCTCTCATCTGTCTGGTCTTGCCAATACGACCTGGCCTAACTTGACAGACTTCGAGCAGCAAGAGGCCAAGTCTTTACTTAAAAAGCATAGTGCAGCTTTTAGTCGAAGGGGAGTTGGGTTGTACAGACCTCATTGAACACGAAATTCCACTAGTGGATGAGATACCGGTGCGGCAACGCTACCGTAGATTGCCACCGTCGCAGTATGATGTCATGAAGACACACAAGAGTTGTTGGAGCAGGGAGTGGTAAAACCTAGCTGCAGTCCTTATTCTTCACCCATTGTTGTAGTTCAAAAGAAGGATGGGTCTATCCGTTTATGTGTCGATTATAGACAACTAAATGCGAAGACTAGAAAAGATGCCTTTCCATTGCCTCGGATTGAGGAATCCTTGGATGCCCTTTCAGGTGCTTGCCTTTTCTCTACTCTTGATTTGGCAAGCGGTTATAATCAGGTGCCTGTGGCAAAAAGGGACAGGGCAAAAACAGCATTTTGCACCCCATTTGGTCTCTTTGAGTTTCAGAGGATGCCATTTGGATTGTGCAATGCACCATGAAATTTCCAGAGGCTAATGGAAAGGATCTTTGGAGATCAGCGTTTCCATACCCTCCTTTTGTATTTGGACGATGTGGTGGTATTTTCGTCCACGTTCCAGCAACATCTGGAACGACTAGAACTCGTGTTGGGTAGGTTGACCTCCCATGGCCTCAAGCTTAACTTGGGGAAGTGTCATTTCTTTCAGTCTGAGGTAAAGTTTTTGGGTCACATTATTTCGGCTTCTGGAGTCGCAACTGACCCGGACAAAATCAGTGCAGTCAGGGACTGGAAAGTACCAACTACTATCACAGAATTGCGCTCTTTCCTTGGGTTTGCGTCATATTATAGGCGCTTTGTAGAGGGGTTTGCAAGATATGCAGCCCCTCTGCATAAGTTGGTAGCAAAACTACAGCCAGCTCCAAAGAAACGAGCAAGGTTCAATGCCTCCTTGCGAGACCACTGGGACTGGGGCTGTGAAAAGTCTTTTGATACATTGAAAGAAAAGCTGATAAGTGCACCTGTTTTGGGCTACGCAGACTTTAGCAAGCCGTTTGTTCTTGAAGTGGATGCAAGTGGGCTTGGATTGGGGGCTGTTTTGTCTCAAGAGCAGGGGGAGGGACAGCGGCGGCCAGTAGCTTACGCAAGTAGGGGGTTGCGTCCAACAGAACGAAACATGAACAATTACTCGGCTATGAAGCTTGAGCTGTTGGCCCTTAAGTGGGCCGTAACAGACAAATTTCGAGATTACCTGTTGGGCGTAAAGTTCACTGTTTTGACTGATAATAACCCCCTCTGTTATCTGCAGACAGCCAAATTGGGTGCGGTAGAGCAACGCTGGGCGGCACAGCTGGCCCTTTTTGATTTTAAAATTGAGTACCGTCCAGGGGCGTGCAACAGAAACGCGGATGCACTGTCTCGCTTACCTGCGTTCCCTCTTCCAGAATCCATGGAAGATGTTGCATCAGGAATCTCTGTCCCTACGGAGATCAAAAGTGTTTTTGTAAGCCACCCCCCCTGGGCCGGTTAACATCCAGGCCATAGATGCCTCTCCAGTAAGGACTAGGGCTGATCTCCAATTCCTTCAATCAGAAGATCCAGTGCTAAGGGCCTTTCTAATTTATTGGAAGAGAGGTAGACCTCCCACAGCATTGGAAAGGGCCAAAGAGTCTCCGGCGGTGGTAGAACTTGTGCGTCAGTGGGCCAACATACAGGAACATGGTGGTGTTCTTTACCGGCAAAGTCATGTCCCTGGTGGTGGTGCAGCAGTGATGCAGCTTCTGCTGCCTCAGCTGCTGCGTGAGGAAGTCTTGACCACTTTACACAATAATCATGGACACCAGGGGGTGGAAAGGACCACCCTGCTCATTCGTCGACGGTGTTACTGGCCTTTCATGCGCAAAGACATCAAGCGCTGGTGCTGTGAATGTCAACGATGTATAGTGGCAAAAGCGGTGCAACCGAAGTTAAGAACATTCATGGGTAGTCTTCTTGCATCCAGGCCGTTAGAAATTCTAGCCATTGACTTTACCATACTTGAAAAGTCTAGTGATGGGAAAGAAAATCTTCTAGTTGTAACAGATGTGTTTTCCAAATTTTCTCAGGCTTACCCCACTGTAGACCAAAAGGCCATAACTGTAGCACGGGTTCTCACTGAACAGTGGTTTTATACCTATGGAGTCCCACAACGTATTCATACAGATCAGGGTCGCCAGTTTGAGGGAGAGTTGTTTCAGCGGCTGTGTCAATTGTATGGTATCCATAAGTCGCGTACAAGTCCTTATCACCCAGAAGGCAATGGGCAATGTGAACGATTTAATCGTACGCTTCACAATTTGCTCCGTACCCTGCCCCCAGAAAAGAAGAAAAGGTGGCCACAACACTTGTCTTACGTGCTGTTTGCATACAATACTACGGCCCATCAGTCAACTGGGTTTTCACCATATGAACTAATGTTTGGGCGGAAGCCCACCCTCCCCCTTGATTTGCTCTTGGGTACAGTTGACCCTCCATCGGAATTGACCACGGAGGAGTGGGTTCGAGAACATCAAGAACATCTCTCCGCAGTTTATCAGCAGGCTCGAACCAATCTTGAGGTAGAAGCCTAGCAGCGGGCAAAACATCAAGATATTCCTCTGCCCATTTTACATCCCGGAACATTAGTGTACCGCCGGAGTCATCCGCTTGGTCGTCGAAAAATTCATGACCATTGGGACCACTTAGAGTATGAAGTGGTGAGTTGTTTGGATGAGGTTGGCACCCTGTATAAAATTAGACCTAGGGGCCAGCAGGGACCAGAAAAAAACATCCATCGACAAGAGTTGCGCCCCTTTCCTGTGGACCCCGCTCCACCTCTGTTTACATCTGCGAATGTAGAACCCAATTTGGACCATTCCGATTTGGTATCGGAGGATTTGAACAGTAGTGCGAATGAAAATGATGAGCTTGCGCTATTGGTACCCTTAGACACTTCTTGCCTGGATGGGTAGATCAAATATGTCCCTACGGCGGCTGGTGATCAGCTGCTTTTAACTTCTGGGCAACAGGAACAGATCCTGCAGGATTTGTCTGTAGAACATGCTCCAGGAGCAGAAGCGTTAATGCCAAGACCTGAGCAAGATTTAGTGCCACGGCGGACCAATAGGACAACAGCAGGCCACCATTCAAACCCTCATAACCTCCCACGTGCATTAGTTGAACGACCGTCTCAGGACGAACATGGGGGGGCTCAGTTAATTGTTAGCTCCCACCATGTTGGTTTTAGGCCCTGGTTGTAGCATTTGTTGCCACCTGTCACCGAGACGGTGACATTTCGGGGGTGGTGAATGTAGCAGGTAGGGTGGTTGAGATGGGAAGTGTAGTATGAAGCCCTGCCCACTGGCGCTGATTATGATCAGGTGGCACAAGTGAGGCATCCCTTTAAAGGTATCGTGAGACATGGACAGGTGAACATTAGTGCGGTGTGAATTGAAGAGCAAGCCTCTTGGAGTATTAGCTGTGCAAACGAGAGAACCTCGGCCGGGCGTCTGTGCGTGCGTATGGGAACGGTGTGTACCAGTCACGAGTCTGCAGAAATTGATCGCATAATAGCGAGAGTTAATTTCTATACGGGGGTGCAGCAATGTAAGCTTACTGGCCTTTTCCGTAGATGTAATGAGTAGCGTTTATAGCTCTGATCATTTCCCATTTGATATTGCCTATGATTAGAAGCAACGCTGGCGAGAGTGTGCACAGCTGTTAGCCATCCACACCGTTAAAACGTCATCGGTACAGTGCAGACAGTACTAATTTGTTTAGGCTGGTCTGGAAAATGTAAGTCCATTTAATTCTTTCTTTTTTTGTGTGTTCTATTTCTTCAATTTAATCTGGTTTTAAATTGGCACGAGGCTACCAACATAGCATTAATTTATGCTTGTGATTACAGGAGGATTGTCTTTGTCTGTCCAACTAGCCACTGTTTTTCCTGAGTTAATAAATTTTTTATTTTATTTTTTCTGTGATTTGTATGTGTTTGTCTTGAAAATTCTGCCACCATCATCAGGAGAGGATTGCTGTGGTATCCTGCTAATTTGAATGTTTCGTTTTGTGTTTGGCAATATTTGTATTACCATAATCGGCCTATGGGCAGCGTGCAATATTTCCTGTGGGGACAGTGTTTACTCTGCAGTGTCCACTAGTGTGAAGTGTGACGTGTCTTTTGCAGTGTTGGAGTCCGTGTGAGCAGTATCACTTTATTCACTTTATATTTATGTATTATGATACTTTTATTCACTGTGATTTATTTATTGTAAATTGTCCACTGATACCTACGGGGAAGATTTGCCGGTTTTGATTGCCAATCAATGTATTGTGTCTAGTGTTTAATAAAGTTTATAATTGAGTACATCAGTCCCATTTCTGTTCCTTCATTGGACACAATCTGCCTAGTAAGTTAAAAGGGGAGTGCTGTTTGGATAATTTTTATGTATTTAAATTTCCTGCTCATTAGCGCCCCCTGATGGTCACATATATATATAAAAGGCCAGACCCTCGGCTTAAAAAAAAAAAGTTTTATTCTAGCTTCATGCATTCTTTTTTTTTTTAAAGCTGAGAATTGCGTTTTTGTCAAAGACTATTTGGATGGGATTCAGAACTATCAAAACATAGATGGAATAGATTGAGTCCATCATTACCCCCAGAGCTGCATAGTCCTATAGACCTTATTCAGAGCAGCACCATGACAGGTATTAAAACGAGGCTGTGAGGAATAGACCTATTGTGTTTTCAATGGCATTCACTGTACAAATCTGTATAAAGCTCCTAGATCACTTATAATTTTGCCCCGCACATATTGTCAGGAGGTTCTTTTTTTTTGTGTACTGAAATTTCTTGGAAAGATTAATATGACCCGTGCTGGCAAAATGAGTCGCAATGAGCAAATTTCAAAATGGGTTTTTGTTATTTTCACATTCTCTATTAAACAACCTTCAAAGTGATGTGTGATTTGTTGGAATCAGACAAAAAATGACTGAGCTACACTTGTTCGGAATCGATAGTGTCAACAAAGTCAATTATGAGAAAAATCGAGTTAAAGTTTTCTAAAGGTTCCAAAACAAAATCACCAAGCAACCATATCTTAAAAAAACTGGAAAAACCACCAAATTTGGCATACACCAAATATCTATGGGCAAAATAGTTATTCAACTTTTTTTTCTCCATGATAACACAAGTGTTATCTCTTCACCATATTGCGGCTCATAAAGATAGCCACGAACATCGGATTCGAGCAGCAGAATTTCAAGATCCTCTTCTTCCATATCATGTTTAGTTTCTTCCGTCATTGTTATAACTTTCTATCTCCACAGCGCTTGTTAGCTTAGCTTCCAAACAAGATGACTGATATTGATTTCAGTATCTGCAAGTGAAGTCCCACCCACTGATCTGTAATGGGTCTGTAGCGCGAGTGGGTCCCACACCCTGGATAAATAATGAGCTAGTGTTTGTAGTCTCAACCCGAAATGGGACTTCCTGCTTTTTATGACGCAAAATGACGATTTTTACGTCATAAAAAGCAGGAAGTGGAACACTTAAATCCTTATTCCTCCCATCTCAGGGGAAAATAAGGTAATAAACCATGACCATTCAAAAATATGACTGGGTTTCTAAAGATACAAAGCTTAATGCAAATGGGTGAAGTGTCCCTTTAATAAAACAGACAGCCTATATATTAAGACCTACTGTACCACACAGATATAATATGTTACACATCAGATGTTTTTCCCCAAGAGTTAACCAAATGTTCGTTTAAGGCATAACTGATGTCTGCGTGAATACTCGCCAAGACAGATATTTTGAAATACTGTGATTCTGTGTGAATGTGTATATTGGGATTGCGCGCTGTCTGAGCCGTCTTTGTGCGCATGGTTCGGATTGTCAGTCAGTGTGAGTAAGATCCTTTTGTTTACATCAGCATGAGTTTGAAAATCACATTCCATTGGTTCAGACTCATGCCATCTAGGAATATTCGCTAGGAATATTTACAACTTTGTAATGCTGCGCTTTACAATGATACCAAACATGTGCTGAGGGGAAGCGTTGTCTCATAAATGATGGAAATTTCCATCAATGATGGGGAAAAAGTTAAGTACACTCTTATTTAATATACAATATATTTAATATAGGTTAGTATTAAGTACTGTATACTTTTTTTTATTATTATTCTATTTTTATATTTTAAGTCAATAAATCATTAAGCTGTGAACACTAAATAACTGAACCCTATATTTTTATGATTTTAGGGGCCAATCTTTGCAGATAACATTAACCCAAACCTTTTAAGCATGAACAAAAGGGTCATTCAGTGGCTCGTGCCCTTCTGCTCCTTTTCCCAGGCCAAATTACCTGACAGGCTGACCGATCGGTTGCTCTGCGAATGGAGAGAAATTACTTTTTCCTGTAATTAAAGACTTTGCAGACATTTCCCTCTCTTTCACTTTCCATGGCATTTTTTCATGTGTGGTCAAATGTCTATAGTGAGGGCTCATGGGACATAGTTGTCAAGAAGAAACACAATAAATATACCGTGTCATACTGTTCACTTAATGCTGGCATTAAGATAATGGCAAGACACTGCAGTTCAAATCATTGTAGTGGTGAAAAGGTTGTTCTGTGCAATGCAGGCAATCTCACCAATTGGCCATTTTATTGTTTATCTATTGTTCTACTCATTGTACTGATTTTTGGAAGTACTATGTACATGTTTCCCACAGACATATTTTAAAATCTAACCAAAAATATATGTTTTTCATGTAATATAATCAATTTTACATTGAAACTATTAGAACGTATGATTCATGTCATCCACTCATAGCAACACAGTTTGTATAACCGAAGTGTTTAACAAATACGCTTAAAAACAAATAAATCTTTGTCCCAGCAGAACAGCTCCCCCAAAATTTCCATGCAATCATGTTTCTTTTCAGCATTTTACAGCCAGGGGGATTCCAGGGTGGGAGGGCATGTGTTAACGTGACGGGGCTCACGGAAACCAAATAAAAAGAGTGATCAAAAAAAGAGGCTTTCCTGTGTTTATTTCACTGAGACCCCAAGCCTGACCTCTGCCATCTGTGTGTGCAGTTAACAGGCAACCTAAACCTCTCACACTCTCTCAACACAAAAGGTCAGAAATGGAGCACTGGTTAACATGTCAACTGAGCGCCTTTGTGTCGTCAAGCTTTTTAGGAGTGAAATTCATGGCCTAATTACTGTGATTACCAAGCAGATTTTAGATCAGCCCTGGTCCTTCTCTCTCTCTCTCTCTCTCTCTCTGGATAGGACAATAATTTTATTGACTTTGAATGTTAAACTCTCTTTCTGCTACAAATAATCAAGCCCATTTTTTTTATTTTTTTTGCAAACAAGCATTTTGATTAATTAAAAGCCTGAGGCAGCAAATCGTAAGCAGATATTCTGATTGAAAATAATAAAATCTGATAGATATTACATATATTACTAAATTGTAGATTAGCGCTTCTGTAAATGTGAATAAAAAAAATCATCTTTTAATTTAAAGTGATGCAACTGGAACATTATGCATTTGGGTACTTTTCTTTTTTACAAGATTTTAATAGTTTTTAAAGTTCAGCATATTATATGAATCTATCTTGGGAACTAACCTGAGTTTATGGTGACCAGATATGTCTGGTTCACTAAGGCCCTGTTTACACCTATTAAGAAGCGGTTTCGTTGATCGGATTACAAGTGGACAATGCTAAATACAGCTTTAAACGGGATCTAAAACGTTTTGGTGCTTGTCCACTTTTGACCACTTCCAGAGATAACCGGATTGCTTTCATGGTGTAGATGCTCATGTGGTCAAATGTGTCCGAACAACCACAAAAGACCACCTACTCTCCTCCTCTTACTGACCTAATGTGTAAACATTATGGGAAGCGCGTTAGCCAGACGGTATTTAAACTGTCGAATGAAGAACCAAGTTTGGTTTGAAGACAAAAAATGTACCAAGCACAATGTTCTCTCGCCATTCCTGATCTCTTACATGCACTCACTGTGTTTGCCCTGGTTTTGCGGCTATCAAAGCAGAAAAGAAAGCTGCTGCTCTCCGTATGTTTTTCCGTCATCTCCTTTCTTGTTCATATGTAAATTGCATGAGCTTCATTCATACATTAGATCGAAAGATCTGAAGAAGCCTATACATTTACCCGCTCATGGACCCTCCCCTCAAAGAAATCAGGACAGATGTGGTAGAAAGTGGACAAAAGAGACGATTAGACCAGGTTTAAATGGGATGACGATTTATCATTAAAATACCAGGTTTAAATGGGAATGTATCTCTCTCGTCAACTTGTGATCCGATCAAACAAAACACATCTTAATACCACTTGTAAACGGTCTTAGTTTTGTCTTGGCCGCGACATATTAACTTCTGGGAATGAGATAAGTTGTGGCAATGAGATATTAATTTGTGAGTACATGAAATGTTGTAGCCACAAGATATAAATTTGTGGTAACGGGATAATATGTCGTGGCCACGAAATCCTTTTGTTGAGGTAACGACATCCTTATGTTGTGGTGTGATGTGAAGTTGAAGATCCTACTGTATGTTGAGGGAACAACATTTTTCTCGTGGCCACGGCTTATGTTGAGGGAGGGAATGACATCTATTTCTCATGGCCACACATTTAATGAGTAAACTACGTGACCATTATAAGAAATGGATAAGATGGAATTAAGAAATGATTATATTTACCTATATTATAGGCTACTATTATATAGGCGTACATTATATTGTTTTGCGATGTTGCCCATAGACCGCATTCAAATGAAGTGTGTTATTATCAATATGTTGAAAAAATATGTAAGAACGTAAAATAATATAGGCCTTAAAGACAACATTTGTACCCATCCCACAGCCTTTTAAATACATTCGCTGATTTAGGTGGTAGCCACAGACCACTAAATGCATAGGCCACCCAAAATAAGACTATTTAGAGGGGGAAATGTTTATCTGATTCGTATCCTTATATCTCTTATTATTTTTTTATGTATTTGATGTCACTGCAAATCAAAAGAAAACAATGAACTGAATAATATTTCTCATCAGATATTTCTTCTATATGCATTTACTGTATAAGCACCTTGTCAATGTCTTAGCTTACTGTGTAATGTTCTTTTAAACAGCTGGTGAGCATGAACAGAACAGCTTTAACCTCTTGGGGTTATAGCTGTGGGTGTGTTAGAGTGGATGTGTGTTAAACTTGCAGTTTTGTGGTTCAACAACACATACCTAAATTCCCAAAGGTTGACTAATCGCATTAAGCATATTAGCAAGACAATATTTATGTCAGTTTTTATATTGAGATCATTCTATTATGCATTACAGTTCAATGTTTGTGTAGGTTAATGCATAAATCGATAAGCTGTTTAAGTTATTTAAATGTCTCCACTGTCTAGACATCTGTTATTAAGCAGGCAAGGAAAAAAAAAACTAAATTAATAAGGGCCAAACGGTTTTCTCTTGTTTTTGTGTGTATAGACGTATTTGGACAATCAATGAAAATAGTTTATCTGGTTTTACGGGAATTATGTTTCCACAGAGCTTATGAAAACATCTTCTTGAGTTTAAAAACATTGGAAAACATGGTCATATTTCATGTGACAACAATACATACACAAAAGATCTACTTTATTTAGGGTTGGACGATTAAACCGTTTTCTAAATAATGGGCAAAGCGGCTATTTTGAGGATTTGAGGATTCAGTCATCAGTTGAACACTGTGTTCTGGTAGGCCATGACCAGTGATTTATGTGCAAGGCATTTGGGTTCTGCACAGCCACCAGTGTGCATCTCCATGGCCAACTATCATATATAATACTGTTTTTATCACTGTTGTTTCACTATGAAGTAAAAACTCAAGGTGCTCCAGGAAGATTGCGATACAACTGGTTTACTCTGAAACATGGAGAACAAAATCTGTATGAAAAGTAGCAGCAGCAAAGTCAGCCCAGTCTCATCCCAAGACGTCATATGACTGACGCTTTTGACCATACGTCAACATCCGACGTTTTAGGGTACCCTTTAACGTCAGTTAGATGACGCTATATAATCCTAACCCTACCCCAGACCTAAACCTACCCGCGTCATCTAACTGACGCTAAAGGTAAAGCGTCAGTTAGATGACGCCCTAGGATCGTCATCTAACTGACGTTAAAGGGTACCCTAAAACGTTGGATGTTGACGTATGGTCAAAAGCGTCAGTCATATGACGTCTTGGGATGAGACTGTGTTAGCAAAGTATATGATATACTGAACTAGTCATGTCAAACTAAATTTTAGTGATACTCTCAAGAGGAAGATAATATTTTAATTCAGTCAAGAGCAGTGAGAGATTTTTTTCTTTTCTTTTGATTATCATTAATGATAGAGAAAGCAGCAGGTTTATTAGGCTGCTGTCACTTTAAAGTGCAAATGAAGCAGCCAGTCAAGTTTACATTATTAAGTAAACTGATTTCCACTTGAATAAAAAAAACATATAATATTATTGTTAATATTAGATTAAGATTAATGTAACCATTTTAAAGAAAAAGGAATGTTTTGCTATAGCGTTTTGAGCAAGGGCGCCGCCATCTTGCAGTACCACAGCGCGTGACATCACGGGGTTGGTTGTCTTAGCTGAGGTAAATAGATAGTAGTAGAAGTGAAAAAAAACCCAAAAACAATTGGGCCGTGTACGCCCAACTTAAAATAAGCATTTCTTTACTTTTTGATCACACTAATGTTCTCAAATGGAGGAAGACAAACTTGAAATGACTGTTGAGCCCATAATAAGCCATTGCTTACGCATTTGAGCCGATACAGCAAGGTGCCGTCAATTTGCCACTTCTATAATTCAAAGTGACATCAAAAACCACAAATCCCTTTACTGTAAGGTTATAAAGGTCACAATCATCTGCAGGGTCATTATTAAGAAGAACGAAATAACATGATGTATCTCTCTTTCATTCACTCTGATAAACTGCATGTTTAAATCAGTGCATTGACGTAGTGATGTTTTCCTCTGCACTGTAAAAAAATATATATTTGTGATGGTGTGGCCAAGAACAGGCAGGACAGGTAGTAAGCAGAAAAGAAGATTAATTTCTTCCAAAGAAAAATTACATACAGGGGGAGATATAATGAAAGTAATTTCCAAATAAAGTCCATATAAAAATTAAAGATTTAAGATGAAAGTTAACTGAAACTAACAAAAATTAAACCGGCCTCAAAATAAATAAATCTCTCCTGTTTAACAAAATAACTAAAAAACAAAACCACTAAGGTCAGCAGACCATGATGTCACTATGGTTGGGCAAATCTGACTTTTCTGACACTTTCACCACTGATAAATATACTCCTTAGCCTCTTGCAAAAAAAAAAAAAAGGTAAATATCTAAATAAAACCTTCCCCATAACAAAAATATTTACCTAAAAATATACACCGTATCGTACCAAACATAATTTAATCAACTACTTGAAACACAATACAAAACTACTTCAAACAAACAAAATAGAATTAAGCTGAATGAAATAAAAAGAGAATCCCCCTCCGAATCAGATCAGGATGGTACAGTTCAATTTCCTCTGGAACAGCACAAGTTTGGAGGCTGAAGCCCCGCCTCTTCCTTTGTTTGCCGACACATGGAATGCGGCCGTTCACTCCATGGACCAGAGGATTCAAGGACCCAGGTAGAGTTAAACAGCAAAGAAGAATATAAGTAGTGTGCACCCTTTCATACATTCAAACTTTAATAAAATGTTAACTTGTTAACTTGTCCTGTGTTTATTTCTGATACTAAGGGAATTTAAATAAAGTAACAAACCATGTTAAATTAAACTTCAAAATAAACTATTTAAATCATAGTAGAATTAACATGTGAGGTGAGCAACGCACCCGTCACACTCTTCCCCACCTCCGGTTCCTCGCTCACATGGCGGGAAAGAAAGTCTCCCTTCCTGGCTGGTGGAGAACTGTAAATTGATAGGGTTGCAGAGACAAGTACCAATGGGTTATCCTGGCATTAGTGTCCTCCATGTTGTTCAACCATTGGAGTGCTCTATGGTCAGTCTCTAAAGTGAAATGCCTGCCCAAGAGATAATATCTTAAAGTGTAAATTGCAGGTTAACCACCACAACCAATTAATGTGTAAATTAAAGTGCTCAATGTGTATATATGTAAAAATTTCTGTCTTAAAATGCATTAAAATAACATTTATTTGGGGTTTCTTCAAAGGTAGCATGTTTTTTACGTAACTGGGTGATGACCTCATAAAAGGGAGCGCGGGCGGTAATGCACTCACTATGTGTGTGCCGGTTGAGCGAGAATAAAACGATTCGCGGGACTCCCGCAAACTAGAAATATCTATGAATAAAACATAAAAACAAATACATTTTTATTAATCTGTTGCAGAAAAGCAATAAGAACAACTAAAACAAAATAGAAATGGTTTACAGGCAGAGTTTCTATTTCTAACATGTCTGCAGCGTTGAGCGATGTAGCCAATCACAGACATGTGTTGATTTCTTGAACGCAATAATGGCCAATCAGAAGCATTTACGATGGACCCCCCTCACCGCTCAAAACTGACTTTTTGTTCAGTGCTGAATTCTGTATGCTGGCAAATCCTCTAATTATAACAAACATAGTGTATGAAAGCTTCATTGATTATAACAGAGATGTGTGAGATCGTTATGAACTGATGTCAGCTTTTTAGGAATTATTATGGGAGCGCACTTTGCGCGCAGTCATGCCAGACCATGCACGCAGTAGCCTGCTTGCTTTTATGTTATAACAGTGATCAGGAGCATGTATGTTGATGTGTATGGTGGCGACACGTAGGCTAACTTGAAAGTATTCGGAGGTACAGAAAAAAAGTCTTTTTGCGGGTGGGAGCGGGACAAAACATAAATGTTGCGGGCGGGAGAAAGTAATATAGAAAGTAGTTGAGAACGTCAGTTATAACGACCCACGTATTAAAAAATAGTCGGGTTTAAACCGGGCTCATAATTACAGTTAATGTGACGGGCAGGGTCAGACCGGGCTCGGACACAGCGGGCTCGGGTAGGGTCTTGCTTGATTTTTTTGGGCCCGATCTAAGCTCTACCTCGGGTAAGTTATGCTAACACTTACAGGCACGAATCAGCCGTTTGTCCTTGGGGAACTTGTGGAGCCTCTCCCCGTTTTTGATGTATTCGTACATCCCGCACAAACACAATAGTTAACCATTTATTGCTCCAATATAACGTAACTCCAGGCCTGGAGCATAGACAGTAAAAGCTTGGAGTACCTTTTATGACGTCACGCCCAGCTAGTGGAAGTGAGGGGGCGTGCTTAAAACCACTGTAAAACGCACCAACTTTTCATATTATATTCAGCATTTTGGTATAAAAAACATAAAAAAAACAATGGTGGGCGGTTCTTATCTTTATGTTTAGTAAGCACATTGCATTATCTTCGTGAAAAATTTCACGATTTACACTTTAAGGAGTCCAAGGCCCATTTCACTGCCAAGCATTCCTTCTCAATAGTGGAATAACGCATTTCCCTAGGAAACAGTTTTCGGCTAATATAGGCCACAGGGTGATAGTTTCCCACTTCTCCTTGAAGTAGCACTGCTCCTAGTCCAACTCCTGATGCATCCGTCTGTAAAACAAAGGGTTGATCAAACGTAGAACTGTGCAACACTGGGCTTTCCTGTAGAGCTCCTTGAATATCCTGGAAAGCTCTCTGGGCCTGCTCAGACCACTGAATCTGGTTTGGGCCATTCTTCTTAATCAGATCTGTTAGGGCAGCAGCTCTAGAAGAAAAATTGGGCACAAATCGACGATACCACCCAACTAATCTGAGAAAAGACCTCACCCGTTTCTTGGTCTTAGGTAGTGTACAGGACTAGCTTGCACCTTCCCCACTTGTTGCCGGATGACCCCATTTCCCAGGACATACCCAAGGTATTCAGTCTCTTTCTTTGCCAGGGCACATTTACCAGGATTGATGGTCAGTTCCGCTTCTTGGATGCGCCTTAAAACCATCTACAAGTGCTTCAGATGCTCTTCCCACGTTTCACTGAAAATCACAATGTCATCAAGGTAGGCTGCAGTGAAATCAGACAAGCCATGCAATACCTGGTCCATCATTCTTTGGAAAGTGGGAGGAGCCCTATGCAGGCCAAAAGGCATAGTTTTAAAATGATATAGGTCCCAAGGAGTCCGGAAAGCATTCAATTCCTTGGATCTGGAACTTAAAGGCACTTGTCAGTAACCTTTACATAAATCAACAGTGCTCAGATATTTTGCATTTCCCAGGCGTTCAATCAATTCCTCAATACGAGGCATTGGGTACGAGTCAAATTTCGAAACTAAATTCAAATATCCAAAGTCAATGCAAAATCTTGTAGTTCCATCCTTTTTTGGTACTAAGACCACAGGACTGCACCATTCACTTTTGGAAGGTTCAATCACCCCCAAAGGACTCATCAAGTCCAATTCCTTTTTAAGAGCTGGAAGTAATCTTTCAGGTATACGATAACTCAGTCTCTTTAGAACTGCATCTTTCAAAACGATGTCATGCTCTACCAGCTTTGTTCGACCCGGCTTCGCCTGGAACAATTCAGGATGACACAGCGACTGAAGTTGCTGTTGCTGGGACTCAGAGAGATGATCTACATTGAGCACTGCAGAATTTTGACCAGGAAAATACTGCTCTTCAACCTTTTCCTCATCTTTCACAGACCGAATAAGCAAACATTCCTTCCGAGGGGACCATTCTTTCAACAGGTTTACATGCAGAATTCTCTTTGATCGGGCTTGTCCTGGGGTTGATATCTCATAAATTGTAGGTCCCAGTTTCTTAAGAATTTTAAAAGGCCCTTGCCACTTGGCTAACAACTTACTGGACACTGTGGGCAACATCACCAGCACTCGCTGACCTGGAACAAATGAACGAGTTCTTGGAGACTTATCATACCAGGATTTTTGTTTCTGCTGAGCCTCTGCCATATGCTCTTGAGCCAAATTTGTCATTCTTTGCATTGTTTCATGCATTGCCAAAACAAAGGATGCAACATCTAGTTTCTCCCCCCTCTTCCTTTTCACCGACCCAGGTCTCTTTCAACAGTGATAGTGGTCCTCTCACATCATGGCCATATAACAATTCAAAGGGTGAAAAACCTGTTGAGGCCTGGGGTACTTCACGATATGCAAAGAGCAAATAGGGCATCCATTGATTCCAATCGGAACCAGTCTCATTTATGAATTTACGGAGCATATTTTTGAGGGTTTGGTTAAATCTCTCTACTAACCCACCAGTTTGATGGAATGGCGTAGTTTTCAAACCTTTTATGCTCAATAACTGGTAGACTTGCTTTAAGAGGTTTGAGGTGAAATTAATAATAATAATAATAATAATAAAACCTTTATTTAACCAGATGAGCACATTGAGAACACTTTCTCATTTACAATGGCGACCTGGCCAAAAAAAGTAGTACTCAATAAACAGAAGATTAATATACAGATCCGTAGATCATGTACACAGATTGGGTTAGCATGTACAATGGTCTGACAATAAATTTGCTAACAATAATTTAAAAGTGATTAACGGGACAATAGATTCAAGCTTCAAAGATTTTTGAAGTATATTCCAGTCATTAGCTAGCCTGGTTAAAACCAGACCATTCTCAGTTGTAACTGAGTTAGGGTCTGGCAAAGCTTCATAGACAAATCATTTCCAAAGGGGCGTCACCAACGGACGTAGCTCAAATGCATCTGGGCGCAATTGGATAGACCTTAAACCAATCAGAGCGATGAAGAAGATGACGTATGCAGAGCGACGTTGGTTCGTCTGTTATAGAACAACTTGCTGACACTGATTAGCTACTTGCTCTATGTTTATTTAAAATGAACAGCAAGACAACTGGAAGTGAATGTGCTTTCCATTAAATAAATCACACACGGTAAACAAAACCTTAATAAAAAAAAACTTTGCAATTTAGACGCGCAAATTGGGTGCCGGTGCTGTGAGGCGTACGGCTCGGGCAGATTCGGCTTGAAGTCGTTCATCCCCGGATGCTGCGCCGCGCGCGCTGTTACAAAAAACCTGTGCACACAGCCAAGCGAAATGGGGTCTTGCCGGTCTTGCGCACCGAACGCGTCATTTTGGCCCCGCGCACCTTTGCGCTCGTGCGGACGAGTCGAGTTAAACAAGGCTTTACTCTGTGTCAGCGCACGCTCTGACCGGTAAAGGGGGACAGACCTTTCCCGAATCATCTCCAGCAGTAGCAGCCTCCGATCGCACCACTAACTCCGCCTCCGTTTCCCTTGTAAGCTGATATTAGTATTTAAACATTCTCTATGATAAATGTTTGTGAAAAATATATTTTAAAGGGTGGGTGAAATGCTGTTTCATGCATAGTGAGTTTTTTACACTGTTAAAGAGTTGGATTCCCATGCTAAACATGGACAAAGTTTCAAAAATGAAGTTGTAAGTTTGATGGAGTAATTCTGTTCCAAAAATACTCCTTCCGGGTTGTCACAAGTTTCGGAAAGTTTTTTTCGAATATGGGCGTGTGTGACGTCAGAGTGGCCGGAATTTCCTTATACGGGTCTTAAGGGCACTTCTCCTGGAAGGGCGCGCGCGCATCTGTAGCCTAGTGCGTGCGAGAGTACGGCTATGCCCATCAGAGCGCTGGGCTCGGTCGGCTGCGCTGCAATTAAAAAATGGCACCAAAAAATTGTGTTTTTGGTTGCCAGGGCAAGACAACACTGCACAAATTTCCAAAGAACCCAGCGTTAAGGGACCTGTGGATGGATTTTGTTTTTCCAGAGCAGCAACGGAGTTGTGCAAGTGTTTTTGTTTGTTCCCTTCATTTCGACGGTAATAGTTTTATAAACAAGGCCCAGTTCAACGCCGGATTTGCAGATCGCCTAATACTTCTTGAGTGGAGAAGTCTCAAATCTCATCTTTAGATGGAGCAGTCCCAACGATAAAGGTTCACGGTCATGCGTTGGAACCGCAGGCGGTGAGTAAAACTGCTTCAAATGTCTGTGAGTTGTTAACTATCGGCGTGTAAGCACAGCAAGTAAACAACATGATCACATACAGTTAATGTATCTATGGAGCATCCGATGTATGGTGTGTGTGTGTGTGTGTTTAAATACATTTGTTTAGCTGGCCACTGTAGGTGTCAGTTTGTTTATTGTAAAAATAAATCATGTCCTCATAAACACACAAATGTTGTAAAACTCGCGCATGACATGGTGTTCTAAAAACACTGCGCTCAAGTTCAAATCATTTCTATTTTTAAAAAAACGCTCGAGACCTTATGTTTTTCACCCATTTCACTGCCCATCTCACGTTTTTGCTCACAAAAACGCGTTCTGTATGAACGAGCCCTTAGTATTGTTTAGATCCTTGTTCTGCATGGGATTACTATCTGATTATTAGCCATGGTTTATTTTCGGATGTCACTCACAGCTTCCAGACGCTCTCAACGCAAAAGCTTTGCGCGCTCGTGTCGTGATTATTTAGCACCGCCCACACGGCACGCCTCCACCCGCTCGGGTTTTTCCGGAAAGACTCGGTACAGCCTATCTTTCTTTTATAAATATAATAAAACTAAAGACTTTTTGGAGATATGAAGGCTGCAATACTACTCTATAGGTACTCAAGATGAACATGAGATTGAGTGAAACTGAGTGTTTCACCCCCCCTTTAATAACATGGTTTTGGCGGTTATAGAGTTCTAATGACGGTGTTCAACTATAACCGTCACACATAGTTCCACGGCGGCATCCATCTTTGTAAATGTACAAAATCTGCTTCACCGTCGCTGTGCTATCGTCATCGTGTAAAGCCCGCCCCAACGTTTCTGATTGGTGCCGTGATTTCTGCGGACTGGAAATGGGTTTCAATGAGCTCTTTGCCAGACTAACTTTCAGAGCAAATCTAAATTTGCCGGAAGTTGTCTGGGTTTTCCCAGGCTAGTCATTAGCAGCAGAGAACTCGATGGAGAGGCGTCCAAAATAAGTACGAGCTTTAGTGGCCACCAGGGTGACATACCTGCTTGAACGAAGATTCATAGAGGGGATTGCTCTGGAAATTAATGACCTTAGATAAGGTGGGGTGTTACACAGTAAGCATTTATAAATAAAAAGATACCAATGTTTTTGACGCCGGGTATGTAATGAAGGCCAGCCAATTAAACTGTAAAGGTTGCAATGGTGAGTGTTATATGGAGCATTGATGACAAAGTGGATGACACTATGATATACAACATCCAATTTCCTAAGGAGAGAATTTGAAGCGATTCTGTAAATAAGTAAAGGCAAGGCAAGGCAAGGCAAGGGCAAGGCAAGTTTATTTATATAGCACATTTCATACACAATGGTAATTCAAAGTGCTTTACATAGAATAAATTAAAAAATCAAAAGAAATAACAATAATTAAAACAGTTTAGAATAAAGAAATTAAAATAATCAAAAGAAATAAGAATAATTAAAACAGTTTAGAATAAAAAATAAAATTATATATATATATATATATAATACAGTACAAACAGTCAGACGAACAGTGGCACAGTGCTCATTCAGTAAATGCATAGCTAAACAAATGTGTTTTGAGTCTGGATTTGAATGTGACTACTGTAGGAGCACATCTGATCTCCTCTGGAAGCTGGTTCCAGCTGCGGCTGGCATACTAGCTAAAAGCAGACTCTCCATGCTTAGAGTGAACCCTTGGTATTTCTAGCTGATGTGATCCTAATGATCTGAGTGATCTGTTAGGTTTATATTCAGTGAGCATATCTGCAATGTATTTGGGTCCTAGGCCATTAAATGATTTATATACCAGTAATAATACTTTAAAATCAATCCTAAATGTAACTGGGAGCCACTGTAAAGACCTGAGGACTGGTGTGATATGTTCATATTTTCTGGTCCTGCTCAGAATCCTGGCAGCAGCGTTCTGTATGAGCTGCAACTGTCTTATGGTCTTTTTAGGAAGGCCAGTGAGGAGACCATTACAATAATCCACCCTGCTGTTGATGAAAGCATGCACAAGTTTCTCTAAGTCTTGACTGGAAACAAAGCATCTAATTCTTGAAATATTTTCAGATGATAGTATGCTGATTTAGTTATTGCTTTGACATGACTACTGAAACTAAGGTCTGTCTCTAGAGACACACCAAAATTCCTGACTTGATTTTTAGTTGTTAGACCCCTAGCTTCAAGGTATGCATTCACCTTGAGAACTTCATCTTTGTTTCCAAACGCAATGACTTCAGTTTTGTCTTTGTTTAACTGAAGAAAGTTTTGGCACATCCAACTGTTTACTTCATCAATGCATTGGCACAGGGAGTCAATGGGGCTAGTCATTAGGCGATAGGGCTAAGTAGAGCTGTGTGTCGTCTGTATAGCTGTGGTAAGCAATTTGGTTCTTTCTCATTATTTGGCTCATTGGAAGCATATACAGGTTGAATAGGAGTGGCGCAAGAATTGAGCCTTGAGGGACTCCGCAAGTCATGGATGTCCACTCAGACTTATGGTCTCCTATACTCACATAATAACCTCTCCCTTCTAACTATGACCTGAACCATTTTAAGACTGTCCCAGAAAGCCCCACCCAGTTTTCCAGCCTGTCAAGAAGTATGTTGTGATCGACAGTGTCAAATGCAGCACTGAGGTCGAGTAGTACCAGTACTGTTAATTTCCCTGTATCAGTATTTAAGCGAATATCGTTTATTATCTTTATGAGCGCTGTCTCTGTGCTGTGATGCGATCAGAAACCAGATTGAAAATTGTCAAAGTATCCATTCGAGATTAAGAATTTGTTCAGCTGATTGAAGACAACTTTTTCAATGATCTTGCCTATGAAAGGAAGATTTGAGATCTGTCTAGTTGCTTAATATGGTCTTATCCAGATTGATCTTTTTCAGGAGGGGCTTGACAACTGCAGTTTTCAGGGAGTTTGGAAAACTTCCAGAGAGAAGTGAGGCATTTACCACTTCTAGGAGATCTGCTTAAGTAAGTAAGTAAAAGTTTATTTATATAGCACCTTTCACAGGTATAAGACCACAAAGTGCTTCACAACAAAAACAATTATATCATAAAATACACACAATAAACGCATAGACAGTACATGATCATATCAACCCACAAGCAGCTAATTAAAAGCCTGAACAAATAAATGAGTCTTTAGTCTGCATTTGAAGGCATCAACAGAGTCAAGAGAGCGCATAGACGGTGGGAGGTCATTCCACAACCTAGAGGCAATAGCCTGAAAAGATCGGTCACCTCTAGTACGATACCGAGTGCGTGGAACAGTCAACAGGTTCTGATCCACAGACCTCAGAGCACGCACAGGGGTATAACGCTGAATCAGATCACTAATATAGGGGGGTGCCTGACCATGCAAAGCTCTAAAAACTAAAACCAAAATTTTAAAAATGTATCCTATAAGACACTGGTAGCCAGTGAAGTTCTTTTAGGATAGGGGATATGTGAGACCTCCTATTAGTACGTGTTAGAATTCTGGCTGCAGAGTTTTGAATTAATTGCAGTCGAGAGAGCTCCTTCTGGTTTAGGCATGTAAATAAACTATTACAATAGTCTAAACGCGAAGACACAAAGGCATGAATGATAAGCTCCAAATCATTGCGTGAAACCATATTTCTAAGTTTCGAGATTTTCCTTAATTGAAAGAAGCAGTTTCTCATCAGCTGCTTGCAGTGCTGCACTAATGACATATCTTTGTCCAGGATAACTCCCAAGTTTCTAAGACTAGGCTTAGCAGACTGGCCCAGATCACCCAGGTATTGTTTAATCTCAGGGATTGCATCCTCCGGGGCAATGATCAGTGTTTCTGTTTTGTCTGCATTTAGCTGCAGGAAGTTATCACTTAGCCATTTTTTAATTTCCACAAGACAAAGGACCAAGGAGTTTAACTTACAGATCTCTGACGGCTTAAAGCAGCAGTAAAGTTGGATATCATCAGCAAATAAGTGAAAAGACACATCACTGAACCTTTGTATGATCGTTCCCAAAGGGATCAAATACAACAAAAATAAAACAGGACCCAGAACAGAGCCTTGAGGCACTCCACAGAGCAAGTCCGCAGACTCAGACCTTATTTGGTTAGCTGTAACACTGAAAAACTACGCCCAGACAAATATGAGGTGAACCACTGCAGAACTGACCCTGACAGCCCTACTTGATCCCTTAATCTTTTCAGCAAAACCTGGTGGTCGACGGTGTCAAAGGCTGAGGACAGATCCAGGAGAACTAGAACAGTGTGTTTTCCAGAATCAGCAGACATCATAATGTCATTTGACACTTTCAGTGAAGCCGTTTCGGTAGAGTGTTGTTTACGAAAACCTGACTGAAATGGCTCATGGATGTTACTTTTGTCCAGGAAAAATGTCAACTGTTCGCAGACTACCTTCTCAATGATCTTGGATAAAAACGTCTTGTCTTGTCTTCCCACCCAGGTGTAAATCACATTAATATTCATGGCCATTCACACTCCCACGCATACAGCAGTGCTGACCAAAAACTGACGTAAGAAATTTAAATCATTATATTGTTGTTTGTGAAAGAGTGGTCAGAATGATTTTCACTTCATTTTGAAGTAACTCAAAAGTCTTGTGGACAACTATTCAGTATGTGTTAAATGGCCTTATTGCGGTGACATTTTTTTCCCCAAAACGTACTAACCACGCATAATATTTTTTTTCTATAAAATGCAAACATGTACATCCATTTTTGCTCACATATTATTGTAGCAGAGTTTGTGCTGAATACAGCAAATTTATATGTTGGCAAATGGTATGTTTTAAGTAGCTGAAATAAGCACGAATGTCAGGGCATGTCAAAACATCTCAAGGGCCCCAAAAACACCTCAGACCCCAGAGGGTTAACAAAATAACAAAAAAAACAACAACAAAAAACACTAAGGTCAGCAGACCATGATGTTACTATGGCTGGGCAAATCTAACTTCTCTGACACTTTCACCACTGATAAATATACTCCGCCTCTACCAAACAACAAAAAAAGGTAAATATCAAAATAAAACCTTCCCCATAACAAACATATTTACCTAAAAATATACACCGTATCGTACCAAACATAATTTAATCAACTACTTGAAACACAATACAAAACTACTTCAAACAAACAAAATAGAATTAAGCTGAATGAAATAAAAATAGAATCCCCCTCTGCCAGGAACACACTCTACAATAAAAGCAGTGATAGAATTTCTTTAAAAAACACACCTAGCAAGAAGACTTTAGTCTTATTGTTTATTTATTTTATTTTTATTTTATTTTCTATGGAGGTTGAGTTGAGGTTGAAGCTGGAGGAGCTAAACACGTAGCACCAGCTGAAGCTTGGGCTCTATTCCCTGTTTTTTTTTTTTTTTTTTTTTTTTTACGTCCCAATGTGATCACACCTTATTCCAGTAGATGGCGGTAATGCACATAGATTGCAAACTGCCAATAAAAGTCACAGAATAAGAAGAAGAAGAAGAAGAATCAGATCAGGATGGTACAGTTCAATTTCCTCTGGAACAGCACTAGTTTGGAGGCTGAAGCCCCACCTCTTCCTTTGTTTGCCGACACATGGAATGCGGCCGTTCACTCCATGGACCAGAGGAGTCCAGGACCCATGTAGAGTTAAACAGCAAAGAAGAATATGAGTAGTGTGCATCCTTTCATACATTCAAACTTTAATAAATGGTTTAAATCATAGTAGAATTAACATGTGAGGTGAGCAATGCACCCGTCACAATATTTTTTATGATTTAAAACAACTTTTCAAAAGTCGTTTGCCAAATCACAAATACCAATAACTATAGAGTGTCTTCAAGTTCTGTTTTCGCTGGAGGAAAACAATAGTGTGATGAGTGAGTGATTCGTGAACGCAGCGGCAAGTGCTGGGCGGTCAGTAGAGTGTGTGCCGCGTGTTATAGCCAGAGGAATTAAAAAAGGAGCTACTTCAGGCTTAAGAGTTTGTTGGTGCGGCGAATGACTAATTTGCCTGAATCAAAGGTATTTTCCTCAATGTAATCTTCCTCCAAAAAATGTTCACTGCATACTCTGACATCAGCGCCGATTGAAGGGTTTTTCCTTTTCAGTGCCGCTAGCCAGTGAAACTAACATACATTCTCCGTTTTAGTGGCAGTGTATGGAAATTAACTCTTTTGCCCTTTGCTTTAACGCTGTAAAAATAATTTCTACAACCTGGAGAAATACAGTAGTGACCCCCTTTTGACTTATGATGTGGCTTTCCAGTTTCCATCTTTAAATGGCTCTGTCTTTCACTTTCCCTGTCAGTCCTCTACTATATATCTATTTACCTCAGCTAAGACAACCAACCTCGTGACGTCACGCGCTGTGGTATTGCAAGATGACGGCGCCCTTGCTCAAAAAGCTATAACAAAACATCCTCTTTTCTATAAAATGGTTATATTATATATGTTTGTTATATTTTTTTTTTATTCAAGTGGAAATCAGTTTACTAAATAATGTAAACTTGACTGACTGCTTAATTTCCACTTTGAGGCCTACCATAATGAAAGGATCCAATATACTAATACACATGTGTTTTCTTTCCCAGATGTTTACATTCAATTAAGACATAACTGATGGTTTTATGTGAACCTTGTGTGTATTTGACAGTGTAAGTGCAAAAAGAAGCAGCCATGATGAATAGAAGATTTCTACAGAAGTATCTGATGACCAAACTATATTGGAATTAACGATTGAAAAAAACAAAAAAAACAACAACAACAAAAAAAACAAGTGAGACTGGAGCAATTTGTGTTCACAATGCACGTTTTTAACAAACCGTACTCGGACCACCTCTCAAGATGGTTTCGGTTTGGTTCGCCTTAGAGAGGTCCGAGATTGTTTGGAGTGTCCACAAAAATCCAATGGATTATGCTCAGACCCCTGAAAAGGACCAAATGTGAAAACACCCTTTGATGCTAGGGTGCAGTCTGGAAAAAAAGTCATTCCATCATCAATAAAAAGTGATTGTTTAAAAAAAAAAAAAAAAAAAAAAAGGCTAATAGTGCTGCCTTGTATGATTTGGTATCATGAATTCTATGTTCCACCTCTTAACAGGCATCACTGAATAGGAGAGTGCAGTTCCATTGGCTGTTTTGTATGTAACGGACATAGACCAGTAAGAGTTGTGCTTGTAAACCTCACTCCCTTGGCCTCAAGAGGCACGCTAGCGACTGCGGAGAAGTAAAGGAGTAGTTCACTTTAAAATGAAAATTACCCCATAATTTACTCACCCTCAAGCCGTGTATATGACTTTCTTCTTTCAGACGAATACAATCAGAGTTATATAAAAAAAAATATCCTGGCTTTTCCAAGCTTGATAATGGCAGTGGATCAAAAAAATGAATCCATCCATCATAAACGAACTCCACATGGATCCGGGGGGTTAATAAAGGCCTTCTGAAGCAAAGCGATGAGTTTGTGTAAGAAAAATATTCATATTTAAAACTTTATAGAGTAAAATAACTAGCTTCCGGCCAAACAAACATACGGATTTGAAGTCTAAGCACAACTTATGCGAGTGATGCAATGTACTGCTGATATTTACGCTATGCCATGACACACTATGCTACTTCTGACATCATATTGTGTAAGTTGTGCTTTAGGCGCAAGTAGACTGTGTATGACTGTTTGGCCAGAAGCTAGAGCTTTACTTTGAAACATATAAATTTTTTTCTTACACAAACTCATCGCTTTACTTCAGAAGGCCTTTATTAACCCCCCAGAGCAATGGGGAGTTAATTTATGATGGATGGATTCACTTTTTTGAGCTTCAAACTGTTGGTTGCAATTCACTGCCATTATCAAGCTTGGAAGAGCCAGGATATTTTTTTTTTAATATAACTCTGATTGTATTCGTCTGAAAGAAGAGAGTCATTTACACCTAGGATGGCGTGAGGGTGAGTAAATCATGAGGTAATTTTCATTTTAAAGTGAACTACTCCTTTAAGGCTGCTGTCCTTGTTAGCGCACCCGCCTCCCACGCTGGAGACCCCAGTGCTAGAAGCTGTGGCCTTTATCGTCCTTCTTAGTGCGCCCGCCTCCCACATCGGAGACCCATGGTTCGAATATTATGACAGGGGTGATGATTTACCTTGGATATGAGCGAGAGTGTGTAGTGTAATTGTGCATAGTGAGTGGCAATGAGCACAATCAGCGGTCTCCTCAAAAGATTCAATTTGCAAGCAGCAGAAAGGCGCTTTCCTGCGACGTACCTACATACAGTAGACACAAGTGTCGTTAAATCTGCTGCACATAATAGCACCAAATTAATGAAGAAAAAACACAATATATTGACCTGGGATCTGTTTTCTATTATGTGCTGTGCACAGGGCTGTCCTAGGGTGGTGCATGTGGTGCCCCACGCTTTAGGGGGCCCCGTGGAGAATCCCCTCAAGAATTCAATCATGAATGAATCAACCGAAGGGGGTCCCGCTTCCTCAAACTCACACTGGGCCGTTGCTGTGATGATGATATTTGTGATGATGTGAGATGAACGCAAATGCACCGGGTTCGATAAAATCAAATGAGTGTTAAACCAGACCAATGCTGCGGGGGACTCCGGGAACAATCACACTCATATTCGGTTTGCAGCAAACATGCCCAATGTGAATACC
The DNA here is from genome assembly GCF_029890125.1 of Rhinichthys klamathensis goyatoka. Taxonomy (NCBI): domain Eukaryota; kingdom Metazoa; phylum Chordata; class Actinopteri; order Cypriniformes; family Leuciscidae; genus Rhinichthys; species Rhinichthys klamathensis. The sequence goes on from NW_026606877.1 coordinate 1,715,557, forward strand.
CCCTCAGTGTCTTTAATTAAGCCGGTTAAGTTGTGCTTTCGGAAATCCAATTGAATGCATTTGTTTTTAGTTAATCTAGAAACTGACACTGCTCTTTCCACAGCCTCACAAAGGAGCCTAAACAGTTCGTCAGAGCAATCTCTTGTGTCTTAACTAAAGGCCAGCGAATCTTGCAGTAGTCTAGTCTTGAGATGTCAAGAGCCTGGAAAAGATCTGCACATCATGCTCAAAAAGGAAAGTTCTGATGTGTTTCACTTAAAATTCTTTCCCACTCTTTCCCCAGTCCAAGTATAGGTACAGTGGATTGTCCTCTTCAAAGAATAGGACTTAAAACTGTAATGGGAACATCTTAGGCTGATAAGACCTGACTGCTCTTGGAGTGCTGGATGACTTTGTGGGTGTTCATGACTCATCACTTTAAACATTTAGATGAAGGTCTGGTATTATTAGAGCCAGTGATCAATCAGTTTCATTTCTGAGAATAAACCCTCATGTTCCAATCAACTACAGCCCTCCACTCTAAACTCCTTAGTTATCAACAAACCCAAATGATGGCTTTGAGAGTGAGGTTATTCTTAGATACGCTCTAGTCTGTTAAGTTTCTAATGTTGATTGGGACGTCACAGTGGAGAAGAGCTTTACGCACATCTGCTGAGTACCTTTCAAGTAGGCTGTATAATCAAATATTTTTACCTTCATCCACCCTTTTTTAAAGACCAAGTTAATGTAAGTAATTATGGCAATATCCGTAAGCGTTAAACATACATGTTGTTTTGATTTGTGGTTTAAATAATAAAATTAATATGGCAATTATTTATGGACTAATTTTGAGTAAGGAGTGTTGGTTCAAGGCAGCATTTATGGGTAGGAAAGGCAGCACTTTTTCAATGCTGAACTTAATGTGACCCCAAACCTTGTTTTAGTACACAAGGAGGGAACTAATTAAAGAGATGTGTAGCCTAAATTATGACTCAAAAGGGCACATAAACATCTGCCCTGGGGAGAACTCCACACTAGGTCAACAGTCATAGGTTAACTTTTGACAACTACATTTTTCTTTAGGGGGGAAAAAAAAACACTTAGAGTAGGAATTTGCAAAGTTAGAAAGGCAAGAATAATTTTGATTACTTTATCCTTTACAATATAAAATGAATGTATTTGCATAACTTGTACAGATATACTACCCAAAATAGTCTTCCACAAAACAACTAGTAGATTTTTCCATCATTCTATTAGAGTGGGTCATCTTAAGTGGTCCAAGAATTGCAAAGTTGGTTTCTTGACCATTTTTAATTTCCCTAGGGAAACCACTGTGGTCAAATAAAAAGTAAAATAGAAGATACATAATATTCTGGTGGGTTTGCAATACCATTACATAGAGGTAATCACTCTAACCGAAGATGAGTGTTCCTCGTATGTTTATTCAAGACTAGATATATCTGCTGAGAGATGATGACTTCTTCCCCAACTGATGGTGTTGTACTAATGGCTCGACTGTTCTGCAGTGGGAAAAAATAACTAAAGGGCGCGAGGGCTTAGTGACACTAAAACGGGATGGTGTGGCCAACTGATAAATGGCCTATGGCGTAAAGTACAGCTGGATGGGAACAATGTGTGGAGGGATGTGAACAATATTGGCTGTCTCAGAAACTAGTGAGCTCCCTAATGATACATGCTGTACATGGACAAAAAAAAAAAAAACATTTGGAACCATGCCATTATGAGTGCTGTACAGCATGACTGTTTTCATGCCTCTGCTGTTTGTTGGGTTTATCGGATACATGGGGCTTACCGTTTAATCGAGTAAATCCATCTCCATTTTCCAGAGCTCAATGGGATACAGTTGAAAAACGTGAGAATGCAATGGGGTTTTAATACTTTTAAGAGAAAACATTTATGAAAACAAGGTTTTTATAAACTGTGCTGAAAAGAACATGACATCTTGTTTAAAGACATAAGCATATAATGTCAACTTAAATCAAGAATTTATTTCCGCTCATGTCTATAGGCCTATTCAAAAATCCATTCATTTCTGTAATACTGTATGCTAATTTTTCTGTCGGAAAGAATATCAGAAAAGTTTACGCATTTTGACATTTTTATTCAGACATTTTAATTTTGTTTTATGTTTTTGAATTAAAAACAAACATTCATATCACCAGGGATTTTATGTGTTACCACAAAAGTAGTCTCTGACTGTCTTTCGTGTATCTAAAGACACAAACACACACACACACACGCACACACACACACACACAAACAGTGAAGTGCTTAAGTGATCCCAAATGTTTCTCTGACAAACAATGAAGCACTGTTTTTTATTCTTTTTCTTTTTTTTCTTGTATCCCCAAACCAGAGTTTGGTTAAGTCTAATGTAGAACAATGTTATTTCTTGAATACATTTAGTTACAGTCACCTCCTGTGAGTTTCTTGACTGTTGTTTTATTCTGAATCAGAAGCTGAAAGTGTTGACTTGAGTCATTGCCATTGTGAAGACATGAAACATGGGTAACACTTTATTTTTATGGTCCCTTTTGAACATTTTGTTGACTATTTTGAAAGTAACTTTGCAACTATATGTCAACTAACTCTCATTAGAGTATTGGTGTACTGTCTGCTTAATCTCTGCTAACTCTTTATTGTGATGGTCCTCCAACAGACAATCTACTGACTATAAGTAACTTTGCAACTGCATGTCAACTTATTCTGACCCTAACCCTACCAGTCTGCTAATACTCTACTAATACTCTAATGAGAGTTAGTATACATGTAGGTGCAATGTTACTTATAGACAACAGAATGTGTTAAAGGGACCATCAAAATAAAGTGAAACCGAAACATGTTGCTGTATGCTGTACAATCATTTCAGTTCTGAGATGAAAATTAAATTTTCCATTATAGTCTTTGGTGAGCATATTTTGGAATCAAATAAAAACAATGTAATTATAATTGAACGGCAAACATATAACATATATAATCATTCAGCTAACATAGTAATGTAAAGCATTTTATTTTCAAGTCTACACAGTTTCTCTATAATATTACTGAGCCATTTATTTTCATCATATAGTCAAATCTCTTCTTCACATTAGTACTAAGAGCAGAATAGACTGAAAATCTAGAGGGGACTCCCTGAGATTTTATGTAACTTTTTGCTGGACAGCGTGGGTCTCTGAGGTCCCATAAAGGCTCCAGAGTGGAAATGACCATCAAAGCCGCTGGAACCTTGTTGTGTTTGTTTATTTTATTTTTCATTATTTTTATGCAGACCATTGTCAAACTAGGATGTTTCCTAAGCAAACCCACTACTCATACGTACACACAAAAACAATTAGACACTAAGTGGTGCTATAATAAGAAAATGTAGTGGTTTTTTTTGTTTGTTTTTCTTTTTTAATTTATAACTCTAGAACTATTTGAATCCTCCTGGCTTCGAATAATATGAATTTCCATCTCCTTTCAACTTTTAAAAGTAATTTTTTAGAGCTGCACGATATATCGGAATTACCGAAATATCGCAAATGTACATATCGCGACATGTATATCGCAATGGCTTGCGATAACTGCATGATTTTAAAACTCCAAAAGATTACAAAAATTCTTAAGTTTTAGGTCGACGCAGACAGCAGAGAGTAGACTGGACACATGACTGTTACATACGTGTGACATGCTTAATGTTATTAAATGCAATAAGCGAAGTACTCACGCTCACAGAAAGCTGCCTCACAAATTCAGTTCTCTTCCGCGGCTTATATAGCTAAATACACACAAAATTGTCAAAATGCCTGTCTTAGAGTATTTACATAAACACAGTCATATATGACTTAAGTGTACTGTACAGTTGAGAAAGAAAGTGCGCTTGTAACAATATATGGGTTCATGCAGCTATTAAAGTAACAGCAGCTTAAAAAAGACTGCTTCCGTCTGTGTGCTTAATGTTAATCCAACAACAAAAGACAAAAAGAAAATCACTCACTGCTCTTGACTGATAAACTTTTGTAGCTTAAATAAGAATAATGATAATCTAATAATAATCTAATATTTTTATTTTATTTATTCAATTAAGACTAAGCAGCATTTTATTTTATATTTGCTTATTCAATTTCTGTAGTTAAATAAACCTAATGTAGGCCTACCTGAGAACCGTCTCGGTTACGGATGTAACCCTCGTTCCCTGAGTAGGGAACGGAGACGTTACGTCGGATGACGGAGAATGGGGGTTTCGCTAGAAAGCCAGTCCTCTTCGAGTATTAAAAAACGAGCCTATGGCAATGAAATGCCATGGGTCTGCGGAATTTGCATAATGTATCTCCGCCCCACCGCGTGGGTATTTAAGGAGAGACACCTGCAACAGCAGATCATGTCTTCGCTGAGGAGCCGAGACTGAACTCAGGCGTCTACCCAGCGGTACAGCGGAAGTGGCAGGGAGACGTAACGTCTCCGTTCCCTACTCAGGGAACGAGGGTTACATCCGTAACCGAGACGTTCCCTTTCGTAGTCACTCCGAGTTACGTCGGATGACGGAGAATGGGGGTCCCCGTGTAATCACGCCACCTTCACAGCTGTCTTCCAGTGCCCTGCGAAGTCTGCCCTCCCTGTCGTGGTATAGGCACGGACGAAGGAGTCCTACTTAACACAGGAATACCAAGGTACACTGGGAAGCATATCTCAGGGAGATATGCCGCAGCATGCCTACCCGTAGGGAGGACTTAAGAATACACATATGGCCCGAGGGGGCTTCATATGGAGGAACACTGGAGTGACCAGCCCGTGGGGTGGCAACTTACAACTCCAGGAGTGGCAAGGTGGCTTGCCGAGGGAAAGACACATGCTCAAAGAGGCTTACAGTGGAAATACACATGTGGGGGTTAGTCAGAGGAGGAACCATGCACACGGAGGCACCTAGCCGACGCACAGGCAATAGACACTGGCGTCAGCGTCAACAGTGCTGGAGGAACTCAGGGCTTCGAGAGGAAGGCTCACCTGAGGAAATATCGCACGTATCCAGTCTGAGGAGTGGAATGGCGAGCAAGCGAGACACCTAAACGGCTCCCATGTTAGCTTGAAAAAGACAGTACATGGGCGGAGACTGGCTCCACTCGGAGATTATAGAATCTGGCGAATGTGTTAGGTGTCGCCCAGCCTGCAGCTCTGCAGATGTCTGTTAGCGAGGCGCCACGCGCTAAAGCCCAAGAGGACGCCACACTCCGGGTGGAGTGGGCGGTCACACCAAGGGGGCATGGTCGACCTTGCTGCTGGTATGCCAAAGCAATGGCGTTCACTATCCAGTGGGATAACCTTTGCTTGGAGAGAGCCTTTCCCTTCAGCTTCCCACCATAACAGACAAAGAGCTGGTCTGAGGTCCTGAAACACTGCGTCCTGTCTACGTAAGCACGGGGGGCGCGTACTGGACAGAGCAGTGCCAAGGCTGGGTCTGCCTCCTCCAGGGGCAGCGCTTGCAGGTTCACCACCTGGTCCCGGAAGGGAGTGGTGGGAACTTTGGGCACATATCCAGGCCGGGGTCTCAGGACCACGTGAGAGCAGGCCGGCCCGAATTCCAGGCACGCTTCGTCAACAGAGAATGCGTGCAGGTCCCCCACCCTCTTGATGGAGGCCAGTGCAACCAGGAGCGCTGTCTTCATTGACAGGAAGTTAAGCTCAGCTGATTGCAGAGGCTCAAAGGGAGCCCTCTGCAGGGCATTTAACACCACTGAGAGGTCCCAAGAGGGAACGAGAGGAGGGCGCGGAGGATTCAGTCTCCTCGCTCCTCTCAGGAACCTGATGATCAGGTCGTGCTTTCCCAGAGACTTACCTTCAACTGCATCGTGATATGCGGCGATAGCGGCCACATACACCTTCAGGGTGGAGGGAGACAGCCTTCGCTCCAACCCGTCTTGCAGGAAGGAAAGCACGACACTGATCGAGCATCTCCTGGGGTCTTCTCGGCGAGAAGAGCACCAGTTGACGAAGAGGTTCCACTTCAACGCATAGACATGTCTCGTGGACGATGCTCTAGCGGAAGTGATGGTAGCCACCACCGCTGGTGGCAGGGTACTCAAACCTGCCTCGTCCCGTCCAGGAGCCACACGTGGAGTCTCCAAAGATCGGGACGAGGGTGCCATAGGGTCCCCCGTCTCTGAGAAAGGAGGTCCTTCCTCAGAGGAATTGGCCAAGGAGGTGCTGTCGCGAGGAGTATCAGTTCGGAGAACCAGGTCTTGGTGGGCCAGTATGGGGCGACCAAAATGACCTGCTCCTCGTCCTCCTTGATCTTGCACAGAGTACGTGCGAGAAGGCTCACTGGGGGAAACGCATACTTGCGTAGGCCCTGCGGCCAGCTGTGCGCCAGTGCATCCGTGCCGAGCGTGCCCTCGGTCAGGGAGTAATACAGGGCGCAATGGGATGAGTCGTGGGAGGCAAACATCTATCTGTGCGTCCCCGAACTGGTCCCATATCAGCTGGACCGACTGGGGATGGAGTCGCCATTCGCCAGAGGTTGGCCGGAGCCGTGACAGCTCGTCGGCTGCAAGGTTCCGCACTCCTGGAATGTAAATAGCACGAAGGGACCTCAGGTGCTTCTGACTCCATAAGAGGAGGTGGCGTGCGAGTTGCGACAAACGGCGAGAGCGTAGACCACCCTGACGGTTGATGTACGCTACAGTCGCGGTATTGTCCGAGCGGACAAGTACGTGTTGACCCAGGAGCAACGCGTGGAAGCGGTGCAGGGCAAGGCGTACTGCCAGCAACTCGAGGCAATTGACATGCATGAGGCGCTGGGGTCCTGTCCAGGAGCCCGCGGCTGCATGTCCATTGCTCATGGCGCCCCAGCCCGTGGCAGAGGCATCTGTGGTGGAGACAACAACATGCCTGGAAACTCGTTCTAGGGGGACTCCGGCCCGTAGAAAGCTGAGGTTCCGCCACGGGGTGAAGGTCTGATGGCAGGTCGGAGTTATTGGAACTCTGAGCGTACCGCGATGCCATGCCCACCTCGGGACCCGATCGCGAAGCCACAGCTGAAGCGGTCTCATATGAAGCAATCCGAGTGGCGTTGCCGCGGCTGCGGATGCCATATGCCCCAGGAGCCTCTGAAAAAGTTTCAGTGGGACCGCACTCTTGCCCTCGAACTGTCGAAGACAAGTCAGCAGTGAGTGTGCGCGCTCGCTCGTAAGCTGCGCGGACATGGCGACCGAGTCTATCTCCATACCGAGAAAAGAGATCCTCTGCACGGGGCAAAGTTTGCTCTTCTCCCAGTAGACCCGAAGGCCCAGACGGGCTAGGTGCCGGAGCACAAGGTCTCTGTGTTCGCAAACCTGATCTCGAGAGTGAGCTAATATTATCCAGTCGTCGAGATAATCCAGGATGCGAACCCCGTGTTCGCGTAGGGGAACAAGGGCTGCCTCGACGACCTTCGTAAAGACGCGAGGAGACAGAGCCAACCCGAATGGGAGAACCGCGTACTGGTATGCCTGCCCCTCGAAAGCAAACCGAAGAAACGGTCTGTGTCGAGGTAAAATGGAGACATGAAAGTAGGCGTCCTTCAGGTCTATCACTGCAAACCAATCCTGCGGCCGCACGCATTCGAAAATCCGTTTGGCCGTGAGCATCTTGAACGGCAGCCTGTGAAGGGAGCGGTTCAAGACGCGCAAGTCCAGGATTGACCGTAACCCACCGGTTTTCTTAGGGACAATGAAGTAGGGGCTGTAGAACCCTGACCTCATCTCGGCTGGAGGGACAGCCTCGATTGCACCCTTCGCCAGCAGGGTAGCAACCTCCGCTCTCATGATCGGGGCATTGCCACCGACCGTAGTAAAGCGGACTCCCCTATAGCGGGGAGGAGACCGTGCGAACTGAATCGCATAGCCGAGCCTGATAGTTCAGGCGACCCAACGGGACAGATTGGGGAGCTCTAACCAAGCCCCCAAAAACTGATCCAGTGGAATCATCCGAGCCACAGGCATCCCCCCGGAGGGGCAGCGAAGCGGAGTGACCGGCACAGGCAAGGGTGGCATAGCGGCCCTGAGCGTGTGCACAGCCAAGCTCCGCGCCCTGACAGAGGAGACCAGGGAAGGACCAGCGTTCCACGGGGGTCTGCTCTGCCAGGGGTCTGGCGACAGAGGGGTCGAGAGTGGTGTGGTCCGGAGACGGCACACACTGTCATCCGCGCCCTCAGGGACAGAGGGGGACGAGAGCGGCGAGGCCCGGGGGCGTGATGGACATTTCGGTTCTTTCTTTAACCACATTAGGGTGCTGCCCACCCGTGGGTGAGCAGCGGGGAGTGGAGAACAAAAGATTCTCCCCCGGCCCTCCACCGGGGGAAGGAGGGGGCCTGCAACCGCCTCCTGGGAAAAAACCGACACCATCACTGAGCAGCCCGTCTCAGGAGCGCCGCTTGGCCTGGCGTTTAGCGGGGCGCAGGGCCTGAGGGGGCTGGGGCGCCTTCCTGCGGCTTCCTCCACGACGCGGCCCGGGTGAAGGCTGCTGCTGGGGCCGTGCGGGAGGGGCGGGAGCCCCAGGAGGGCGCCCTCGGCAGCGAGCAGGCTGAGGCGTCTGTGCCGACGGCTGGGTGGAGGCAGCAGCTGGCCGTCGGGGCAGAATATGTTTAATCGCCTCAGACTGCTTCTGTGCGGTTGAAAACTGCTGGGCGAAGTCTTCAACCGCTCCGCCGAAGAGGCCGGCCTGGGATATGGGGGCGTCGAGCAGACGAATCCGCTCAACGTCCCGCATATCGGCCAGGTTCAGCCAGAGGTGACGCTCCTGGACCACATTAGTGGCCATCACCTGACCCAGGGAGCGTGAGGCCACTTTCGTCGCCCGGAGAGCGAGGTCAGTGGCGGCACGCAGTTCGTCGAACGTCCCTGGTTCAGTCCTGCCCTCGTGCATGTCTCTGAGCAGCTGGGCCTGGTAGACATGCAAGGTGCTCATAGCATGCATAGCAGCAGCCGCCTGTCCTGCAGCTCTGTGAGACCTCGCCATCATAGATGACGAGAATCTACAGGCCTTGGACGGGTGCTTAGGATTACCACGAGAGGAGGCGCTCTGAGGACACAGTTGCATCGCAACAGAGCGCTCCACCGGGGGAATCCCAGTGTACCCATGGGCAGCTGCGCCATTGAGGGGAGGAAAGGCGGAGAAAGCTGACGAGCGTTCACGGGAGGTCAAAGGAGCCTTCCATGATCTCGACAGCTCCTCATGCAGCTCCGGGAAGAAAGGAATTGGGGTTGGCTGAAGCCGTGAGGCGGCAGCCGCACCCAAAAACCAATCGTCCAGCCGCGAGCGCTCGGGGCAGGGCGGAGGGTTCCACTCTAGCCCAATGCTCATGGCTGCCCGGGACAGCATGGCTGTCATCTCGGGATCCGACACGGGCAACGCTGGGACTCCCGAGGGAGGCAACGCAGCCGCATCTTCACTTCCCGAAGAATCGAGCCCACCTTGTGATGCCGCGATCGACATCGCGTCCTCCTCTGGAGCGCCGAATGAAACACGCGGGGCTTCCGAAGAAGCGCCCGCCTGAATCACCGCGGCACTCGCGGGTTGCAACACAGCGGAGGGGGGCGTGGTCCGAGGACGCATCGTCAGATTGCTCCACACCGTCACCCTCAGATCACCCTGTCCCCCAGCCGAACTACCACCTCTCGTGGAGGAAGCAGGACGGGTGGTGGACGCGGGGACTCTCACTGATAGATCATTGAGTCTCAATCTAAGTGTTGCGATGGCCATGTTCCCACAGAAGGAACATGAGTCATCCACGAGCGCTGCTTTAGCGTGCTCAAAGCCCAGACACACAAAACAGCGCTCGTGCCCATCAGAAGATGACAGATATCGACCGCAACCAGAAGAACACGGGCGAGACATCTTTAAAAAGACGTGCCACGAGCAGCTCTTTTAGGAGAGGAAAACTCTGCAATGCTGAGGCGACCAGGGAGAAAACACAAAGTCTGGTAGACCACTGCACAGATCGCAGGCAATGTGAAGACTCGCTGGGTACCGCCGTCACACCAACACTGGAGAGTTTGCTCGTCTCGAAGAGGTGAGTCACTTGTAAACTCAGGTCTTGTGGCTGTGGAGTGAAGAGGTTCTCTTGGCTCCGAAGCGAAAACATGATCTGCTGTTGCAGGTGTCTCTCCTTAAATACCCACGCGGTGGGGCGGAGATACATTATGCAAATTCCGCAGACCCATGGCATTTCATTGCCATAGGCTCGTTTTTTAATACTCGAAGAGGACTGGCTTTCTAGCGAAACCCCCATTCTCCGTCATCCGACGTAACTCGGAGTGACTACGAAAGGGAACCCAATATCAGTAATGTGCAGCCCAACTTTTTTTCAGTCAATTAATTTTAAGCTGCCAGTCAATTCAATTGTGAATGTCTGATAATTAAGAAATGTGGTGTGTATGCAGGTTATCTATGAAACAATAAATTAAAAGATAAGGTAATTAAAAGTTAAAATTAAAATATTATATACACGTTTGACACACACAGTGCTTCAAAATGCTGACAAACCATACTGAATAGAAACTAAATTACTATTTACACCCATTTCATTAGTCAGCCCAAATCTAGAGATATCATGGGTTTTCATTTATTTAAGAAAAACTTTCTTGCATTGTGAACTTTCTATGCAACCTATTTTTTTAACTCTTCCTCTGTCATTTATCTGATTTGCAGTTGGCATACTGTATATCATCTAGACACCGAATAATTCTGATCAGGTAGAATCTTTTGGCAGATATGAGCTAATAGTTTTTCCCATGGCCTAATTGTCACATGTGGCTGTGGTACAATGAAGCGCACGACAATAATAATTCAAGGAAACAGTCTTTAATCCAAAAATCCTCAGGAAACACAACCACTTGTATGAAACCGGACAAAGAACTGAACAAAACGGAGTATATACAGACTAAATGATTTAATTGAACAACCGATGAATGGAACCATTAATCAAGGGAACACACTGGCATACACTAGGAAACTAGGGCTGCATCTGAAATTGCATACTCTCTTATAGGTATACTTATTTTGAATAAGTAATTCCTTTACGGGTGCTAAAAATGTATGTTCTACTTGAATTTGTATAGTATGTTATCTGGATGTACTACATACACCATGTTGTCATTATCATGTGACCTACCAGCGTCAGTTGCGTTGCTTAACTGTCATTCACAAATCCTCTCCTGTGGTCTCATGGGATAGTAAAGTGTCCATCGTATGCTCACTTTAGAATCTCGCCGGAAGTAGTAGGTCATCTGGGTACATTTTGCTCACTCTTTTACGAGTACTGTGAATTCGGACATAGTTCTTTTGTCACATCACTTCTTTCTGTCCTTCGCCTATATAGTAGGGAAGTATGTGATTTCGGATGCAGCCTTAGTCATACATGCGAACATGGAAAACAGATCCAAAACACAATGAAACTCAACCAGAACAGATCATACATGTTACAATAATTACATTGCAAGTGTAATTTCCAGATTTCACAAAACGTTGTACTCATGGCAGGACAATGTCAGTGCTGAAATTACATTAGGGGGTCAGAAAATCCACAGTTGTGCCACATTGATCAAGGAAGATTACATTTACCACTACATGACATTTATAACACTACATCCACACATTTTGCAATTGCTAATTATTATTATATAAATTTTTTTTCCAATCTGCTTGGAACCCGATGACTGTCGCTTGTGGCTATATTGAGTCATCTTGTAATGTAGGGTGATAATATATGCCTGGACTGGAGGTCTCACACTCTGAAAAGGAATCTTTTAGCTTAAAGTTTATGAAATGGGACAATTGTTACCTTCCTTTTTTTTCTTATTCAAATGAAAACTATCGCCTGCAAGTCATCTTAAGTTCCAAAGCAGAAATTGCTACTTCTGCTCTAGGTTTGGATGCGGTAACGTGCTAGCCTGGTTCTACCAGACTCTCGTACATTTCATTTGTACAGAGAGTCTGGCCTCGCTCCATTGAGAAACGTTTACTTCCTTGTAGGCGGGTTCTCTGTTAAAGTTCAAAACTATTGGATCTGCCCAGCGTCACTCAGGATCTGCCATAGCCAATCGCTAACGTGTGGTCGTGACGTATGTCATGCGCCGAAACCGGCTGGAAACAACAAGTCCGAATTCCATATTCATAAATCTAAATATCTAAATGCTAAACCTCTCTTTCTTATATTTGTGAAAGAATTTTAAAAATACCTCTTTTCAATTAAGTTGTCTGAGAACAAAAAAAGCCTTAAAAACATTATCTGTTTGTAATTATTTTCCTTTTTTCAGTGTCATGTAATTCTCTTAACTTGTTCATGTTTATTTTATATTATCCCCCTACTGTTTTATTTTTGTTTTGTTTTTATTATTATTTTTTGTTTGTTTTTGTATTATGTTTTCTGTTATTACTTGTGTATTGTTTTAAGCAATAAAAAAAAACAAGTCCGAATGATCAGAGGATTATGTTTAGAATAAGATGTCTGTCAACGAGAGCTGCATGTTTTGTTCATCGAATTTAAGAGTTCAAGGAACAATTCTAAATTCTAAATGTATATTTGACACTAAGGACAGTGATGTATTCAGTCAACTGTCGAAGCTGGGTGTAATCATTAACAATACGCCGCTGCGGTCGTTTCGGATCTGCCGCAAATGCTGTACAGTGATCATCGTGCACGCCGAGCTGCCCAGCACGAACTCCTAACCTTTCTGCCTCCCTCACTTGGTCCTCCATTAGTGCAACAAGAGGAGACGACAACAACTATCGGCTTTGCATCCTATCGTTCGCCTTAGCTAACTCATTCACCACTAGCGGAGTGAGCTGGAAAATTAAACTTTTCCCGAACCCCGTGGGGAGGAGGGCCACAACATCATGGCCACCAACAACACTTAGCAAACATTGATCTTGCTCCGGCTTTAACTTCTGGATATTCGGCAGTTTTGCAACAACGGACCGAATAGATTTTCTCACGTCTTTCTCCGCTGCCATTACTGAACTCCAACTCAAACTGACGCGCTACATCAACGTCATCGTTCTCAGCCACTCCCTCTGTTCGCTGATTGGACCGGTAAAAAAATTATTTCTGGAAACCAAAGTCTACAGCACAATCCCAGACGTAGTACTGAAGGAAAATAAAATTGAGCGGAAGTGCGTAGGAGGGCGGAGCCAGGCTAGTAACGTGCTTCCAGGAGGCTTTGATCCAAATTTTTGAAGAATCGGAAATGTAGGCATAAACTCACGAAGAGGTAGAGAATAAGTCAGATGAGTTCAGTGGGGGACATGAACAAGACAAACTGCACATGTCAAAGTATTAGGCAGATTCAGGATACTGTCTTAGCGTTCTTAGCAGGAAGTAACTTGGGGAAAAAAAGAAAAATAAACTGGCTTTTGTTAAAGAATGGCTGATGTCCAACCGTTATGGAGATCTGAGCTCATGGTATGGTTTTCTGGCCAGCCTCACTGAGGTCTCTTTGTTTGGATAAGAACAGATGAAGAGCGGTGTCTAGACACTACTGCATTGGTGTTGAGGTGCATGTGTTTGCATTGTGTTTCCATAAGAGGATGGAGCAGAATTTCAAATTGGCTCCAATTCTGTTCTTGAATTAGAATTTCTAGAGGTAGTTTAGGGAGAAAACAAAATCTGTCATCATTTACTCACCCTCATGACTTTCTTCTGTGGAACATGAAAGAAGATATTCTGAAGAATGTTGGTAACCAAATATGGTGACCACTGCTTTTTTCTGAAAAAAAAATGAAAAAAAGAGACATTGAGACAGTTTCTGGTTTGGAATGACATGATGGTGAGTAAATGATGACAGATTTTTCATTTTTGGGTGACCTAATTCCTTTAAATTGGCCACATCCATGTTGAACTGGAATGTTGGAATGACAGAATGAGGAATTATCTAAATTGCAATTTCAATGGAATTGCACAAAAGGGGAATTGCATGGATCATTGGTTGTTGTTTTTTTTTTTTTGAGACAAACAAAAATAACTAAATGTTAACTCCCTTAAAGTGAATTACAATATTGTATCTTTAAATTTATATCTCAATCCAAATTCCAAAATTTAAAGAATGAATTCATTAAATTTTAAAAATCAGCAACTAAAGGTATTCTCAAATCAATTCTGAAGGACACACAACAATGGTTTGTCTGAAGCACTGGCTGTGACTCAAAGATTCTAAACACAAAATGAAAGTTAGGAAAGTTAAGAATTATACACAAACATGCTTCTATAAAACAATGTGCATAAGACAAATTGATCATATAAGCTAAACTTGAGGGCCACAGTGTCAAAATTTGAGGCCTTATTCTCTAAATCCATTTCCGAACCGCATTATGCTATTTACGTCTCTGTGTCAACACACATTGGATTTATTGTCATATTGCATTTTTTTTTTATAATTATGTTTATTGAATTTTTCATTATAATACAAATATAACAAGACATCACAACAACAACAAAAAATACAGTACAATAAAATGAATAAAGGAACACCAATAGCTCAGATTTGTATATAAAACAGGACTACACCATAATAAAACGGATTAGACAATAAAAAAAATTAACATATTTCCAAAAGATGCAGAAGAGGACAAAGGTTCAATGTCCAGAGAGTTATACAATTACAAAATTCCTTGTAATATAATAGGGCCAAAATTAGTTTACAAATAGTCTTGATATGGGGTCCAGACTTTATAAAACTGGCATTTTTTTTAATGTAATGCATAGGTAAGACGCTCCAGGGGAATCAACTTAAAAATAACCTTCAGCCAACCTTTAAGTGATGGAGATTTATCACTGATCCAATTAAAGTAAAATATTTTTTTCTGGCAGCAAAGGATAGAATATTGTAAAATTTCTTATTAGCAGATGAAATAATGCGTCCATTAGGTATACCCAACACCAGTGAAACTGGGTCAAAATTCAACTGAATATTAATTATATTTTCCATTTCCCCTAGAACCAAACATCAATACCGTTGCAGTCTGTTACATGACCACAGACAATGTGTTAAAGTACCTGTTTCAGTTTTACATTTTAAACACATAGGCTCATATTGCATTTTCCCTGTAGACTAGCAGGGATCTGTAAAACATGTTGGAGTTTCTGTTGTGTTTAACTAAAAGAGGCCCACAGCATGTTGATGCACAAAGGGGGCTTTGGTGGATTTAACTTCCTTTCTCTTAACCCCATTAAATTTCCCCCTCCTTCTCCCCCTTTCTCTTTTTTCCCTGACAGTATATTATCAGTAACTCTTTAATAGTGCAGCTGTACAATTTTGATTCAAATATGTTTACTTCAGTAATCTCTTTGTGGCCTGCTGGTGGGAAAACAGAGACAATGGATGAAAGACAGCTTTACTCTCCAGTAGCCAATGGGTTTTATTAGCTTGCTAGGAGGGATAAAATGACTCTATGGCCAAACCGAACTCCTCAGGTTTGGCAAAGTGGAAATTAAGTATTTCAGTATGCACAACCTGCTTGCATCCATCCGCCTCACATGACATGGTCAGAGCACTGTGCATATGGGACACATAAGTAATAGGTTCCATGAAGTAACCCCATCATAGAGCCCCCCCCCCCCCCCCCCCCCCAACAGCCAACTGGAGCAGCTGGCTCATTATACAAGACTGATGAAAGGGCTTTCATATAACGGCACCCAGGCTCCAAAGACGACCCCCTCATGGCCTCTCCTATTTTCCCACTGCCCTCCCTCCACACTGTACATATGGAAATTATTTGCTCGTAGCCGTCCAGGACTCCTGGTTAGATGGGAACAGGACATAGAGAGGGGAGGCAGCTGTGGGCTGTTGTAATGGCAGCACAATCAGCCAGTCAGGCCAGAGCTGATTTAAACCAGCTTCCTCAATACATGCGTTTGTCTCTCAGCTGCTCGGCAAAGAGCAGGAGGGACAGTCAATGTAGATGGGTGCTATGTAATATTAGAGGAAGGAAGCTAATCATGTCATAAATCAAAATGAGGCCTCAATAGTTTTCTATGCTTACTGATGGATGACATTTAAGGTCAAATACATTTATTATTTGCCTGAAACAATGTGTCTTTTACTAGTATGCTAATGCATTTTGCACTGCAATCTTAACACAAAGCTTTACTGGTATTTTACAGTAGGCCGTGTGTGTTCACACACAAATGCCATTGAAATTCTGAGGCAGAAAATTGGCATAGTGTTTTAAGGGCCAGTAATGTAATAACGATTTTATAGGATTTTAAAAATTGTCTTGAGTCTTAAGAGTCCCACATCAAAATCTACTAATCACCCTATCATCGTACATTATAATTAAAAACAAATGTCCTAGCAGCTCTTGGCAGAGGTGTCTTCAAATGTGTCCAGGCAGGATTTGACAGCTAAAGGAGTTGTAGGGTGGTCTATACCCCTGTGGTCCTCCTCTGAATCTCTTCAAGATATTGGGGAAGTTTCAGCCCTGCCCCTGCTGTGTTTAACTTCATTTCCTTTGAGGAGCTTTGTAACCAAACGAAGATGACGAAAAATTGAGTCTAATAGATTGTTGTGTAAACTAAACTATTTTGTTTAGAGGTTATCAAACCTTTGTTGCTCTAGAAGGGTTAAGGGTTCTGTGAAAGCAATTTGTCTCACAAATATAAAATTGTTTATTCATTTACATTTACAATTGTATTTAATCTTTAGCAGATACATTTGTCCAAATTGAAGTTGAATCAACAAAAGAGCAACAATATGATACATTGATAAAAATAGAATAAAAATTGTTAGCATTAATAGGTCCAGTTTTTATGAAAAAGATGTGCCTTTAGCCATTCTTAAAAATAAAAAAGTGCAGCTAGTGCAAATTGATGAAGACAACATTATTTTGAACATTGACCACACCATGCTTTTAAATAGATTCGAAAATTACATTGGCATTAGTGGAATTGCCTTGGTATAGTTCAAATCATACTTATCTGATCACAATCAATTTGTAGCAGTTTATGAAAAGAGGTGTCATATCTATCACTAGTTCAGTATGAAGAACCGCAAGGCTCAGTACTAGGACCATTGTTTTTTTTTTACCCTGTACATGCTACCATTAGGATATCATTAGGAAGCATGGCATAAGTTTTCACTGTTAAGCTGATGATACTCAGCTCTATATTTATTTGCGCCCTGACAAAACATGGCAATTCACAAAATTTACGGAATGCATAGTTTATACAAAAAACTGGGTGACTAGTAATTTACTACTTAAAGGTCCCGTTCTTCGCGATTCCATTTTCAAACTTTAGTTAGTGTGTAATGTTACTGTTAGAGCATAAATAATACCTGTAAAATTATAAAGCTCAAAGTTCAATGCCTAGCGAGATATTTTATTTAAAGGGGTGATGAACTGAGAAATCAAATTTTCCTTGAGCTTTTGACATCTAAGAGGTCATCAAATTATAAGAATATCCTGTAAGTTTCAGAACTGAAAATGCCTTGTTAGTCCAATCAAAACTTTTATTGACACCAGGCTCAGCAAAGACTCGTTTTTCAAAGTGGGCAACTATGACGACAAAGAGGATAAAACACCACCTCCGCAGAAGAAGATCAACGCCTACTTCAACACGGCCGGTTTAGCCCCGCCCACCGATTCGCGCATTACACGAAACTTATTCTAATATGCAAAACTGTTATCCACTCACAGCAGTGGGCGTTTACTTCCAAGTCTTCAATGCGAGACGCCCATAAAAACCGAGCGTTTTTGAGCTAGGCTCAAAACTAGGGTAGAAAATAGCCTATTACTTATTCATTTTGATGTTTTTGAATGTAAAAACCAAGCGAACGTCATAAGTTGACCTCAGACAACAATATAACATTTTTTAAAAAGCCAGTTCATGACCCCTTTAACAGAAGTCCCCTTTCAAAGCATTCAGCGAACGGCCGGTTTGGACTACATCCCTCTACTTCCTTTTTTAATGACGTAACTAGAACAGTTTTTTGATTAATCTCCGCCCACGGGAATACACAAAAAAGGGGGCGTGGTCTTTTTGCGCTCCCACTGAGAAGAAGCACTTCAGCTGCGCATGCATCTCCAATTTATGGTAAGAGGCGTGACCTTTCCGGGCAACGTGCGATAAGCTGCTGTCGAATCACAACACAGGAACCGCTGGCACAATCAGAACTCGTTACGTATTTCTGAAGGAGGGACTTCATAGAACAAGGAAGTCATCAGGCCGTTTTTTGGACAGTGAAAACAGCAGTATACAGATAAGTAAATTGTGTGAAAAATACAGTGTTTTTTTACACACGAAACATGAACACATGTTATATTGCACACTGTAAACACAATCAAAGCTTCAAAAAAACATGAAGAACGGGACCTTTAAGGTTTTAATTATTGGACCAAAAACCTCTGCACGTAATAACCTAGAATACTGTCTAACACCTGATTGCTCGGTCAAGTCTTCGTCGTCAGTTAGGAACCTGGGTGTGCACATTTGAGGGCTTGAGACGAAGAACCATATAAGTCCATATTTTCAAATTTTGAATAATGACATTTTTTTAATTTGGACTCTGAATATTATATATATTTTTTTTTTTACTTGAAGATAGACAACAAAAGTTTCACAATTCTAATGAGATAAGATTTTTTAGTATCAATCTTAAAAATAAAAAGTTAGAGTAATTTACATTTCTGGAATGTGGAAGAACAGTATAAGTCCAGTTAATGTGGAATAACAGTATAAGTCCAATTCATCATATCACTTAAACCACTGGAGATTTGATTCCTTTATCTTAGTTTTAATACAGTAACAGAACCTTAAAGAAAATATTACATTGCAGAACATTTCTTTCTTTCAATTTCTTTTATTTTTTTACCAACATAAATCACAGAACAAAAACACAGACAATACAGTACGAACAATGAACAATACATAGGCCTACTTATAGTACAGAAAATAAACGTCAGTACAAACAATAAACCGTACATACAATCAACAATACATACAAACAATAAACAACAGTAATAACTGTAAACAATACATATTTACAATACAGACATACATTATCATCATTCCTTGCTATGGTTCCATATGCTAGTTTACCATTTTATAATACATTTCATAAATCACCCCATTCATTCATTTACTAAATAAATAACTATATATTCCTATTATACAACATAATATAAGGCATACAAGATAAACTACAACTACTATTATGATTAATTTTACACAATGTACACAATATACCCCACCTTACCCTGCACATGACCTACACATACCAGGCTACTCTTCGCATTCTAATGCCCCATAAAATGCTTGGGCCTCCGCTGGCATGTAGGCTAGCATTTTCATAAGATCCCGGTGCTTCTCCTTCTTGACGGGCAGAGGGTCCTCATAAGCACGAGCATACGTGGTGGAGAACAAGGGAGCTGGAGGTGGTTGATTCTTCCTCTGTTTGGTGATCAGCCAGGTCTTCCATCCCTCGTAGAGGCTGTGGCTCCCTTTTGTGTGGACACACCATGGATCAGCAGCTGAAATCATGATTCAACAAGAAATTCAATAAAGATTCTTCTTTCACGCACATATCCCCAACACTGTTAATCTCAAAAGACCTACTCTTTTGTTTTTTACCTGTCACTTTCAACCACATCATGGATGTGATTAGCAAGCCAGGTGGACGCTTTAATGTTTCATGTCCGCAGCGGACATGAAAGCAACCGGCGTCTCCATTTTTCGTTAGTGGACATAAACGGTTTTTCCGCGTGAGACTATTTTAAAATTTAAAATACAGAGTTTTGGTCGCGCGAACACACCCCCAAAGTGATTCTGTATACAAAGTGGCACACATACATTCAAGTCACATGGTTATCTCAATTTTTGTTTTTTTTGGACTTATACGGTTGTTCGTCGCATGAACACATTTCTAGCATCTGTAAAACGTCTCGGTTACGGATGTAACCCTCGTTCCCTGAGTAGGGAACAGAGACGTTCCGTCGGATGACGACGAATGGGGTTTCGCTTAGGAAGCCTATCGACTTCGAGTATACAAAAACGAGCCAATGGCAAAGAAATGCCATGGGTCTGCGGAATTTGCATAGCGTATCTCCGCCTTACCTCGTGGGTATAAAAGGAGGACGCCGCAATATGCAGATATGTTTCTTCGCTGAGGAGCCAAAGACTGAGCTCAGGCGATCCCCGCGGTACAGCGGAAAGTGGCAGGAAGACGGAAAGTCTCCGTTCCCTACTCAGGGAACGAGGGTTACATCCGTAACCGAGACGTTCCCATTCATCGTCATCCGACGGAACTCGGAGTGACAACGAAAGGGAACCACATTTATCCATCTTAAAAATATATCTAAATCATGAAATGTGCTCTCAATGACAAATGCATAAAAGTTAGTTCATTGTAATAACCTCATGACCTCAAGGCTAGATTATTGTAATGCTCAACTGGGTGGTTGCCCTGGACGCTTAATAAACAAACTACAGCTGGCCCAAAATTCAGCACCTACAGTTCTTACTAGAACCAGGAAGCATGACCATATTAGCCTGGTTCTGTCAACACTGCATTGGCTCCCTTTTTTAAACATTGCATACATTTTAAAATCTTGCAAATGATTAACAAAGCACTAAATGATTTAGATCGTGCTTGGGTGAGCTCTTAACGCATTCTAGTCCTTCACGTCTATTGCGATTTCAAAATTCTGGCCAGTTGATAAGACCTACAATATCAAAATCAACTGGACACAGTATCCTTTTCCTTTTTAGTACCCAAACTCTGAAACAGTCTTCCTAGCTTTGTTCGAGAAGCAGACACACTCTGTAAGTTTAAAGGTGACATATTATGCAAGATCTAATATAAATCTATGGTTTCCCTGAATGTGTCTGTGATTTTTCAGCTAAAAATACCCCCCAGATAATTTATTATAGCTTGTCAAACTTGCCCCTTTTTGGGTGTGAGCAAAAACGCTCGGTTTTTGTGTGTCCCTTTAAATGCAAATTAACTGCTGCTCCCCACCTCCGTTCAGAAGAGCGCCGATCCTTTACACGAGCTTCGGATACAATAACAAAAGACACAAATAATCTCACTCATCCAAAATCTCAGAAATAACCAGTAACGGAGTGCAGCCTTACAAATGGTAAATGGACTTCATTTATATAGCGCTTTCACAGACCCAATGGCCACAAAAACGCTTTACATATTGCCTCACATTCACCCATTCATACACCGACGGTGGTGTCAGCCATGCAAGGCGCGTCAGGAGCAGCTGGGGTTAGGTGTCTTGCTCATGGACACCTCGACACTTGGTCAGGTGGAACCAGGGATTGAACCACCAACCTTCCGGTTTGAAGACAACCTACATGAACCACTTACAAAGAGACTCAGGAAGAGGTGGCAACTTTTAGACTGCACCTGGACTTTTCTAAATGGTTAGTGGGTGCATTTATGTAGTTGTTGTGGAGTTACATTGATTCATCTGTTTATGTGGGATTTCTGTTGAAAATAAAATTAATCCACTGCTCTCTTGTCTCATCTGAGGCTGGGACTCTAAATAGTCTTCTGTGCTCGTCTGTGCAGCCAACGACAGAACAGTTGTCATGCTTTGCTCGAACTGTAGCCATTGTGTTAGAACTTGTTACACTGTTGTCACTTGCGTAAACCAAATGACGGCGACGTGGGTGGAAACGTGCAGATTAAGGGGCGGTAATATTATAATAAGATCCCCTTCCTACGTCAGAAGGGGAGAGAAATCTGATTGGCTTATTTTGTGAGATGCTTGCAGAGAAAGGCTTACCAAAACAAAGTTACTGGGTTGTCACTTTTCACGTTTTCTGTGTTGGTAGATGCACCGGGGACCCAATTATAGCACTTAAACACGGAAATCATAAGAAGAATGGCATCTACACTAATAGTTCATTCATCCCGAGGTTACCGTAGTCAGCCATATCCAGTCCGTATCCAGATCAAATGGTGGACCTACACCTAGACATGACCACAACGCAGCTCGGAATGTCAGCAGAGATCCTATCAACTAGACAATCCCACGTGAAGGCCTTGAAATATTTTAATGCTACTAATCTACAATCTGATTTCTGATCATAATCACACTGTATTTGTTTGTTGGCCAGAGGAGGACTGGTCCCCCAAATGAGCCTGGTTTCTCCCAAGTTTTTTTTTTCTTTCTCCATTCTTTCACTTGATGGAGTTTGGGTTCCTTGCCACTGTTTTCCGCAGAGCTGCTTAATAGATGAAATTTACTAATTTAATAATTGATGATCTTTACAACTGAACTGAATCAACACTGAACTGACTTCTGCTGAACAATGACACTATTTTCTTTTAGAGCTGCTGTACAGCAGAAATGAGCTCTGTTTGCATAATTTAATAATTTCCCTGTTATCACTGTAAAGCTGCTTTAAAATACAATCTGTATTGTATAAAGCACTATATAAATAAAGGTGACGAGAGGTGTGACATGCTTTCTTCAGTTCGCTACCACATTCTGGATCAGTTGCAGAGGTTTGACAGTACATGCTGGAAGGCCTGCCAAGAGAGCATTACATTAGTCCAGTCTGAATAGAACAAGAGCTTGGACAGAGAGTTGTGTAGCATGCTCCGATAAGAAGGGTCTGATCTTCCTAATATTGCAAAAGGCAAATCTGCAGGACCGGACAGTTCTACTAATGCGGTCTGTGAAGTTTAGCTGATCATGAATCAGAACTCCGAGCTCGTTCCTGGCTGTCCTGGAAGGAGTTATGGTTGATGAGCCTAGATGAATGTTGTGATGAAGTGTTGGGTTGGCCGAAACCACAAGCAGTTCTGTCTTGGCAAGGTTGAGTTGATGGTGATGATCCTTCATCCAGCAAGAAATGTCTGTTAGGCAGGCTGATATGTGAGCAGCTACCGTCGGATCATCCGGCTGGAATGAGAGGTAGTTGTGTGTCATCAGCATAGTAGTGATGGGAAAAGCCATGTTTCTGAATGACAGATCCTAGTGATGTCATGTAAATGTGGAAGATAAGTGGGCCTATCTGAGATACCTGTGGACCTAACTGTTGGTAGCTCTTATTTCATAAAACTACCTCTTATTTCATAAGAGCTGCCAACAAAAAAATGGGTTTGAATGGTTATAAAATCACAATGCATCTGCATCAGTGTGCAAATATGTTATTGACCCTCTAAAACAATATGCGTTGTTTTGGTGGTTCATCCTTCTGAAACCATCCAAAAACACATGAGGGTCCTCAGCTCTTATGTAGTCACTGAGTTACCAGGAAAAGGTCCAATACATTAATACATACCCTTCAGTTGCCAGGAAAAGGTCCACCCTGGCTATAAAATTGTAATGAGCTGAGGCAAGTGTAGAACTACCAGTATGGGAATGGTTTTAATCCATTCAAAGTTATTGAATAACTCCAACACACAATATATATTGGTGCTGGTATATATCACTGTAAAATGTAATAAGTTGACTTTACTTAGAAAAAGTAAGGAAACCGATTGCCTTAAAATTTCTAAGTAAAGTAGTGTATTCATTTCTAGTTGGCAAAACTTAATTAATTTAGCAAAGAAAACTTGTTGGTCAAGTACTGTTAACTCAAAATCATTAGTTGTGTTACCTTATTATCAGTGTTCACATTTCTATGAAAATCTTAGGAAACTGATTGCCTTAACATTTTGAAGTAAGCTGAACTAAAAAAAAATGTTAAGACAAAAAGCAACAACAGATTTTAGGCAAAACATGATTTATTACTCATCAATTTTCATCAGGCATTACAACAATGCCAGTCTGGCACCCCTTACATTCTAAACATATTTCATTAATGTAACAATATGCATTACAACAAATCATGACTGATGAATAAACAAAGAATACTGACAATCTTTTGACAAGAACTGAATAGCTGACCCTGGTTAAAATCAATGTTTGCTTAATTTTGACACTTAGAAAAACATATTTTACAGAAATAAGTAAAAAAAAAAAAAAAAAAAAAAAAAAAAAAAATTCACCTAAGGTTGACGGGTAACAATTTAACACTTTAATTAAAAAGAATGTTGACTTTAGTGCAACAACAAGCTTTAAAGGGATAGTTGACCCAAAAATTAAAATTATGTCAGTAATTACTCTCCCTCATGTAGTTCCAACCCCGTAAGACTTTCGTTCATCTTCAGAACACAAATTAAAGCTGCAGTCCGGCGTTTTTCCTCTTTGCCGCCATCTCTGTTCGAAATCTGCAATTGCAGTCATTCACGGAATTATCAACTTTACGTGAGTTGTACTTCAACACCCTCGACACGGCACAACGCGGATGAACACGATGTTTGAGGAGACTGTGAGGCTGTCAATCACCGTGCCGATGTGGACAATGGCATTCAGCATCACAGATTATTCTTTTTGGAAGTATGACCAACATAAGAATTTCACCGGAAAATGTCATCTGAACAAGTAAGAAACATCCACTTTTGTTCTGGTTCTGACATTGCAGTAAATCGCGCTGATTAAATCTAACAATCACTTATAAGTTATCATATCACGCAAAACCGTGCAAATTATACTTTGTTCTCAAATTGTTAATGTTAACAACGTCAGCATTGCATGACTACATGTAATGTCCTTCCGATATGTATCCTTGTTTTCTCATGGGCCGGTTGCAGTCTCTTTTTTTCTGTAGCCACTCCGAAGTCCGAACGAAGTCTTTTGCATTTTACAACGGGTGAATCTGTTGTCACCGGTGATTGTCGTTTGAACCTTTCTGGATCCGCCATCAAATTGATAAGTTTAATTATATCAAGTGCTGTGAGAAAAGGCTATAAATCTCCACCTCCAACATCCTCGCTCGCAATATAGCGCCGAGACTCCTTCTTTATGTGTACAGATGTGACGTAATGACGCAAAGACATGCTCGAATCTCCTGTGGAAATCCACCAGTACCACTGGAATTAAAAACTTTATTACAAGCTTACCGTTTTGAATCGAGCTAAGGCAAGCAGATAGCGTTGAACACTGGCTGGTCATGTATTTTCTCTAAATATAATATAATCTATATAATGAATATAATCACTAAATTTTATTAGTAAGATCAGCAGTTTACAGTGATATATATATATATATATATATATATATATACTGTATACTGGTGCTGGCATGGTTTTTAAGCTTGAAAAGGAGTTTGGTGATATTCAGTGAGCCCATGTGTTGCCTAAAGGTTTCCTTGTATACAAAGCCACATCTTAGTTTTGAAGTCTGTGTGTAATTATCAGGCCACTTATTAAGAGAGGCTGATTGAGTTAGTAATGGCACACAACCTGAGGCAACTTGACTTCAAAAAGTAGAAAATGAGAAGTACCTACAAAGAGTATTTGTGAAGACCATGTTCCTATGTTGTTGTTGTTGTTGTTTGTGGATTCACAGATACAGTACAAATTAAAAATCTTAACAAATATCTTCATGTCTGGCTAAAGGACTATTATGTCCTTGAGTTTTCAATACAGTATAAGACTTTGATTCAGCATTTGGCTTTGATGCCTCTTTGAAGGTTCTTTCACAGCCAAATTAGTGACTACCCTATTTGTCATAGGTAGCATCTTTATTTATTTATTTTTAATTCTGTATCCATTTCCCAATCTGTTCTACTTTTTTGGGGGGTTACTCGCCAGGGGACAACAGAGCTTATGTCCAAATAGAGGAAATCTGGTATTGAGATATTGAAGAAATCGGTGACAATTATTGGGGATTTAGATTTATCTGTGCATAGTGTGCTTATTTTTCTAGCTTTATTGCAGGTGGTAATAATAACTGATGAACAAACCCTGATCAACCAACTAGTATTTTCACAATAAAACGGAGATCTTCCACAAGGAGATCATATCACCATCATCCATACAGTCTTTGATTTCATGAAGAAACAGAAAAAAAAGAGACAGACGAATCCAGAGGAACTGTGGCAACAGAGATGATTGAATAAACCTACCTGCAAAGCTGCCTGAAAAACTATGTGCAAGTGTACCTATAGGACAAAATATGTTTTAAAGGGGTCATATAATGCCATTTTTGTACAAGCTAGTATGATTCTTTAGGGTCTAAATTAAAAGTTTGTAATATACTTTAATTAAAAATTCTCATTAGTATTGTAAGAAAACACTTATTTTACTTGGTCAAAAACAGCTCTGTTTTCAGCACGCCGTTTCAGTGCATATGACTTTAAATGATAATGAGCTTTGCTCACCCCGCCTCTCTGTTCTGTGTGTACACCGTTTGTAACACAATAACACAATAACCATAATGCGTTGTTCAGTATAAACGTGGGATTATGTATTATATTGAGAACATCATACATAGAAAACATGCCGTAATGTACCCTAAGTGTAAACCTTAGACGCATTCATCGTGAAGCATGCAGCTAGCGATTTGCAAAGATTAATAGAAATAAACTTTATTTTAAACTTTATACTCACTTAAGTTGTTCTAGAGGTTCAGCAGGAACACGAATAGCTGGTACCGATCCTTTTTTCATGAGCAGCTTCTTAGCAAAACCAGCTCATACTGACCCTCGTTTATAAAGCAGTCTGGTGAGAAATGATTCGCGAAAACATGAAATCATTGACGTTGCTCGTGGGGAATATTCCCTTCAAAAACAAACTCAGCCACTGCGTCTTCAGCGGTTCGGATTTAGGAACATTAAAATGACTGCTGTGTTCGTTATTACACCCAAGAACAGAACACCACAATCGCTTAGACGCCATTATGCTCATAGACAGTGCTCCAGCATATCAACAATGGCCGCGCCGGTCCGCGCAGACTATGATTGACAGCTCGCTCACGAGCGAGGGCGGGTCTGTGTTGAAACGATGCTGTCAATCAACAATCGTGGGAGGGGCTTCCGAGCGTGTGACGTCTCAAAATCGAACGGCTCAATTTGAGGCAGGGGAAAACATAAGAAGATTAAAACAAAAACACTGGATGGATTTTTATCATTTTATGATGGTTGTGTACAGGCACTTCCAACACACATTTCAGTACAATCAACTTGTAAAAGTGCATGTACCATTATATGACCCCTTTAAACGCAAAGGGTGCTTTGCAGCATTTTTACACAAGTGCCTAAAACTTTTCACAGTACTGTACAATACTGAACTGAACTGAGTTGGATGATGACATCACTTTTTTTTCTCCAGAGTTGCTTTATGAATTGAACTCATTCCATAATTGATTAACTTTACACAGTTATTGAACCAAACTAAATCCATACTGAATTGATTTTAACTGAATAATGACTGTTTACTATTGTTTACTATGGTCTACTATTATCACTATAAAGCTGCTTTTTGAAACAATCTGCATTGTATAAAGCACTTTATAAAGATGATGACTTGACATAATGCAAGCAATTGAAAGCAATAGAGTATATGGGCCCTATCTTGCACCCAGCGCAATTTACTTTTTACACCGACGCATGTATCATTCGTATTTTGTACCCGTGCAAAGCGGACTTTTCCCTCCACAGACGCACGCCGGCAAACTTACTCGGTTACTAACGTAACCTCAGTTCTCTCTAGAAGAGGGAACGAGTACTGCGTAATATCTTATGCTAGGGGAAAACCTCTTTTCCTCGAGATATTGAAGCCAAAAATGATCCTTAATATTTTGAATTATTGCAAAACGCGTTGCGGCAGCATGCAGACATAGGCAAGGCGGCTTAGCTTGCCTATTGGCTGTCCTGCGGCAACTGCAGCAGCCTATCGAGAGCGGCCCTTTGGTGACGGTCCAATGTGGGCGCTTCGCCCCCATTGTGTCATGCTCCCGCCAGAGCAGGCGTGGCCTAGCCCTATTGCTCGATGGGCTGATATCACTGGTTTTTCATCGCCGAAACGAACCAGCATGTAGCAGGCACGGCAAGATACGCAGTACTCGTTCCCTCTTCTAGAGAGAACTGAGGTTACGTTAGTAAGGGCATTATAATAGTGTCACACACAGTCAGGGTGAAGAGAAAAACTTTGCCCTGTACTGAGTGATAGTACGGGCATTATTTTCCCTTGGGAAAAAACTCACAGCCCGTTGAGCGGTGCTCAAGCGAGTGCAGTACTCTGCGCCAAAACGACGGGGCAGGTGGTACTTGACTTTTAAACCGACAGCAATTTGGCTTGTAAGGCGGGAACTTCTAGGTTATAAAACCTTAAAAATGTAGACGGGGAGGCCCAGACTGCTGCCCTACAGATATCTTGTAAAGAGATCCCACTAGACCACACCCACGATGAGGCCATGCCTCTGGTGGAGTGTGCTCTAACACCTAAAGGGCACTCAAGTCCCTTTGTAGTGTATGCCATTGCTATGGTATCAACTATCCATCTGGATAGGGTCTGTTTCGAAGCGGCTAGGCCCTTAGCGCGAACGCTGAACGAAACGAAAAGCTGCTCAGTCTGTCTGAAAACAGACGAGAGAGATACGTAGGCCTTTAATGCCCTTACTGGGCAAAGGAGGCCTGTGCTTTCCTCCTCATTATGAACCGGTAGGGCAGACAGGGAGATAACCTGGGCCCTAAACGGTGTGTTGAGGGATTTAGGCACATATCCATGTCTTGGTTTGAGTATGACTTTTGAGTCGTTAGGCCCAAATTCCAGACACGTTGCGCTTATTGAGAGCGCTTGCAGATCCCCTATGCGTTTTACTGACGCAAGAGCCATGAGAAACACTGTTTTGAAAGACAAGTGTTTCATATCCGATGTCCGAATCGGCTCGAATGGGGCTCCTTTCAGGGCTTCTAGCACCATGGAAAGGTCCCACATGGGGATATATGGGGGTCTGGGAGGATTCATCCTCTTAGCTCCTTTTAGGAAACGAATGACCAGATCATTTTTCCACAGTGACGGGCCAGACGCAGACTTTGAGCGTGGATGGGGACCTGCCCTTATCCAGTAGCTCTTGAAGGAAGGAAAGTACCTCCGTTACCCCGCTGCTTGTGGATGGAAAACCTCGGGTTTTGCACCAGTTAACAAACACTGACCACTTAGAGGCATAGAGACGTCTGGTAGACGGTGCTCTGGCCTGCGTGATGGTGTTTAGCACTCCCTCGGGGAGGTTTGCGGGTACCGATTGATGGCCCATGCGTGCAGGGCCCACCTTTCCGGGTGAGGATGCCAAATTGAGCCCATGGCCTGAGAGAGGAGGTCTTTCCTCGTCGGACTCGGCCATGGGGCAGTGCTCGTCAGCAGCATTAGGACTGGGAACCATTCCTGGTTCGTCCAGAGCGGAGCCACCAGGAGTACAGAGCATCTGGTTTCCCTGATTCGTTACAACACTTGAGGCAGGAGCGAAACTGGGGGAAAAGCATAGAGCGGGCAGCTGGGCCAGACGAGGGCCAGTGCATCCTTGCTCTTTGAGAAAAATTTTGGGCAGTGAGCGTACTCCTGGGACGCGAATAGGTCTACCTGTGCTCTGCCGAACTTCTCCCACAGCAGGAGGATTGTCTGCGGGTGTAGAGACCATTCCCCAGCTGGTATATTGTTTTTGGACAGTCTGTCTGGCCCCAAATTCAGGAGGCCAGGCACGTGTGCTGCTCTCAGTGAGCGCAGATTGTGCTGAGCCCAGACCAGAATGCGCTCTGTCAGTCTGAAAAGATTTCGAGACCTGACGCCGCCCTGGCGATTTATGTAGGATACCACCGACATGTTGTCCGAGCGGACTAAGACGTGGTAGCCCTTTATTCGGGGACAGAAGCGCCTCAGCGCGTTGTCGACTGCCAACATTTCCAGACAGTTTATGTGAAGGAGCTTTTCTCGTTCTGACCATAGGCCGAAGAACGGTCTGCCCTCGTGCAGGTCTCCCCATCCCGAGGTGGAGGCGTCCGTGGACACCACCTGTACACTCGAGGAAGTCCCCAGGTTTACACCAGACTGGTACCAGTCGGTCGCTCTCCAAGGTTTCAGGGCTGTGACACATTCCTGATTGACCCGAAGCAGACCGGAAGCCCAAGCTCGAGGTGGTACTCGTCCTATGAGCCAAAACTGCAGCGGGCGCATGTGAAGCAGGCCCAGCTGAAGTACTGAAGATGCTGAGGCCATCAAGCCCAGCATTCTCTGAAACCTCCTGAGTGGAACTAAAGCGCTGCGGGCGGAAGGATTTCGTGGAGCGCTGAATGTCTATTCTGCGCTCTGGAGTTCAGCTCTGTGCCCAGGAAAATTATTTTCTGACTGGGGACCAGCGAGCTTTTCGCCCAATTGACTGTGAGACCCAGTTTCTCGAGGTGTTCGAGTAACACGGTCCTGTGTTCTATGAGCTCTGACTGAGATCGAGCTAGAATCAGCTAATCGTCCAAGTAGTTCAAAACTCGCATGCCCTGAAGTTTCAGGGGTGCGAGCACCGCGTTCATGCACATCGTGAATGTACGGGGTGCAAGAGACAGGTCGAACGGTAGGTGTATTGATATGCCTGGCCCTCGAAGGCGAATTTCAAAAATTGCCTGTGACGTGACGCTATTTGTATCTGGAAATAAGCGTCCTTCAGATCTATCGACATAAACCAGTCCCCTTGGCAAATCTGCGCGAGGATTTTCTTGGTTGTAAGCATTCTGAACTGGCGTTACATAAGCGCTTTGTTCAGTTGTCTTAGATCTAGAATGGGTCTGAGACCCCCGTCTTTTTTCGGTACCAGAAAATATCTGCTGTACAGGCCCCCTTCGCTCTGAGCTTGAGATAAAGGCTCTATTGCCCCTTTGCTCAATAAGGTCGCTATTTCGGCTCGAAGTAGGTGTGCTACTTCTGTTTTCACCGTAGATTCGACGCGCGCCGTGCTGCGGCGAGGGTGTCGAGCGAACTGCAGCGAATAGCCTCTTTTTATAATGTTCAGCACCCAATTCGAAACCCCGGGAGCTGTGCCCACGCGTTTGCGTGAATGGCTAGGCTTAGAATGGGTTTTGGGCTCTGATCGTAACATAGTGACGACACAGGAGCTTTCGTGCGCTGTAATATGGGCACTGTGTTTACAGTGAGTGAGGCAGGGGGCGTGCCTGAAATGGCGGGCAGCCTGGCCGCGCTCGCTTTCATTATAGCAGTTTGCTGTGTGAGAGTGAGCGGGGCGAGCCCCATGGGGCTTAACATGTCTGTGAGTGAATGTGGGCGCGGCGAGGCGGGCACATTCACAGCACTGAAAAACACCGTCTGCCTGAGTGCCGGTGACGGCGGTCAGCTTGGCCGCGCTCGCTTTCATTATAGCAGTTTGCTGTGAGAGAGCAAGCGGGGCGAGCCCCGTGGGGCTTAACATGTCTGTGGGTGAATGTGGGCGCGGAGTAGCGGGCACATTCACAGCACTGAAAAACACCATCTGCCTGAACTGACTGTATTTGTGTTGGTTTCGTTTTTACAGAAACCCTGTGACATGCAGTGTGCAGTGTTAGTGGGCACTGAATCGTGGGCACGTTCACTACTTTTAATGCACAATCGACATGAGTCGATTTTACTTGTGCAAGCCCTGTATTGTGGCGGGCTATGTTTGCGTGTAGAAATGAGCACTGGTTTGTGGGCTTTTTTTATTACACCCATAACACCATCGGCCGAGGCCGGGACACCAGAAAAAAACATTTTGTATTTACAGAACTGGGCCCTCATTAAATTATGGAATAATTGTTAAAAAATAAATAAAATAGGCATATTTGTGGAAAAAATATCTAATATTTGAGTTACATAAAAGCTTTTTATTTGTTTTCTTCCTAATTGTCCTTTAAATAGTGGTCAAGAACCCCACCCCCAAAACAAAAATGGTTTGGCCACTGATCGAAATTTGATGTTGTCATTTGATTTGAAGTTCAGTAGGCTAACGTTACGCTCAAAATGTCCGGTCAGCACAAGTCCGGTGTCCAGAAAAGAAAAGAGAAGAAGAGAAGAAGAAAATAGAGGCCTTCGAGTCGAGATGTCCTAAACAAATATTTTTAAAAAGGTGGTGACGGTGAAGCTGGAACTAACATTAGTAACTTAGTCAACGTAGAACAAGGTAAGAAACAGCGCAGCCAACGTCTATGAGTGTTGTCAAAGACCTGGTACTTCAGTACCAAGTCGGTACTCATTTTTTTTTTAAACGTCACGCCACGGTACCAGGTTTTCTCAAACCCGGTACTTGATGCGCTTGCATGCCCAAAGCGCGCGCAGTTGCGTCCTCTTCATAAAAGTGCTGAGACATTGCGACCGGCGGTGCTGCTGATGTGGTGGCTGTAAATCCACTTGTTGATAAGAAAGGAGGAAAGAGCCACATATGGAAATATTTTGGATATTAGCTCATAATAGCGACGCGGCGCGCTCGTTTTTACAGGCGCGCAAGTTCATTGTTGCATAGATGGGGGCCCATCTAAGATTATCTTGTCCCGGGCCCAGGCAAGACTGTCAGCTGGCCTGTGTGTGTTGGTTTCATTTTTCAGAAACCATGGTACATGTAGTGTGTAGTGTGTAGTGTTTGTGGGCACTGGGTCGTGGGCACATTCACTACATTTAATGCACAATTGACATGCGTCGATTTCATTTGTGCGAGCCCTGTACCGTGACGGGCTGTGTTTGTGTGTAGAAATGAACACTGGGCTGTGGGCATTTTATTACACTCATAACACCATCGGCTGTGGCCAGAATACCAGAAAATACAATGCTTATGATTTCTCTGGGTCGCCATGGAAACGGCATTTGCGTGCAGGCAAGCGGGCCGTGGTACCGACTTGTTTACTGCAAATTACACTGGAACAGTCGCAT
Organism: Rhinichthys klamathensis goyatoka; assembly: GCF_029890125.1. Classification (NCBI taxonomy): domain Eukaryota; kingdom Metazoa; phylum Chordata; class Actinopteri; order Cypriniformes; family Leuciscidae; genus Rhinichthys; species Rhinichthys klamathensis. The sequence continues at coordinate 1,748,229 of NW_026606877.1, forward strand.
TTTCTTGGAACTGAACAAGCGAAAAGGAAGTCTGGCCGTGGCGAGACTAAATTTCTTAACTGCTGCGAGAGCCAGGACCGAACACGGGTCTCTCACGCAAACAGCTTTGTGTTTCGCCACTGAGCCACAGGGGGGAAACAACGTAAGCTTAAATTAGCTCGAGCAGATAAGGGAGCATCACAGTTTAGTGTGTCGCCATATGTTGCAGGTGTGCGTGTTATACAACAGGCTCATTGCTGCAATATTGACATTTTCAGCCGCTCAACTAAGAGGAGCTGGGAAATGTTTGAGAAATGGAGATTGTCCGGCCTCGGCGGGACTAAAACACACTTTTTACCTATTTCGCCGGTGACGCATGCCCACGGGGGGTGGGGGCGGGGTAGCTTTCTTATAAAGTAAAGAAAGCTAGCCGCTCAGCTGGCCTTCTTAACAGATGCAGCTATCTCTTCGTCACAAATGGCGAAAACGTTGTCCGTTAGTGAGCGACTCGAGTGAAGCTGGTGAAACTTGCGGGCGAACCGGCGAGCTTTCACGGGCTGGAGAAGGCTCGGGGACCCGCTGAGTACGGCGCTTTATGGCGCAGCACTACAGCGGGCGGGAGTGCAGACTCGGAGAAAAATGCCAGGCGAGTCCTCAGAGTCACCATAGGCAATAGCTCGCAGTGAGGGCAGCCGCCGTCAGCGAGCGCGAGTGCTACATGATCCTCTCTCAGGCAGGAAACGCAGATGAGGCGGTCCCAGTCGCTGAGTGCGGCTCGGCACGAGCCGCATGAGGATGGCATCTTTAAAAAGGCGCAGCTCTTTTAGTAAGTGAGTCGCGGGGGCGAACACACAGTGAGCAGAGTGTAAAAGGATATAGACGCCGGATAGCGTAGCAGAAAGCGGCGACTGAAGGCGGCGAGATGAGGCCAGCGGCTTCAGAAGATGGCTCGTCCTGCAGAAGGCTTTTTCAACGGCCCGGCTTCTTCACTCAGGATCCAGCGATGCGTCCGTCCGCTTCGCTGAAGAGATGAAAAATCAGTGATATCAGCCCATCGAGCTATGTTTATAGGGCTAGGCCACGCCCCCTTTGGCGGGAGCGTGACGCAATGGGCGCGAAGCGCCCCCATTGGACCGTCACCAAAGGGCCGCTCTCGATAGGCTGCTGCAGTTGCCGCAGGATAGGCAAGCTAATCCGCCTTGCCAATGTCTGCATGCTGCCGCAACGCATTTTGCAATAATTCAAAATTAAAGATAATTTTTTGGCTTCAATATCTTGAGGAAAAGAGGTTTTCCCCTAGCGTAAGATATTACGCAGTACGAGAGAACCTCTCGTAAGAGAACTAGGGAATGAACTTGCGCTCCCTGGGCGGTTCAGCGCAAAAAAGGAGGTGTGTTCCGGCGCAAACAATCCCTGGTGCTATTTTGCAGTTCCAGAAAACAATTGCGCCACTGAGCAGAAAAAAACTAGTCTTAAGTCAGTGGGCTTACATTCAGATGCTATTTTAAGCGCGCATGCTTGGCCATAATACAGAGTGTGAACAACGCGCATACACTGTAGATGATTCTCTCATCTACACAGATGCATTTTACTTTTTGCAAATTATACATTATTATAAGGAAAAATATTAAAACACGAGGGAAATCATTGTTGTGTCCATGACGATGGGAAAAATAGGCATAAAGCTTACACATTTACCCAAATTATTATATGCATGTTTAACCGAAGCTAATTTGGGTGGGTTTGTCCCATCCCCAATGTCACTTCTCTTTCTTTTACGGCCCTGACGAGAACATCGATCTCCTCGGCTGTGAACCGATTCTGAAGCGCGCCTAGTAAATGCGCCGTTATAATAGTATTGCGCCATGGAACAAGCGCACCTCGTTCATCATGCTCTTAAAGGGAATGTGATATGACATTCTTGTTGGTTTGTTTCCCGTTACGCCCAAACCATGAATAATGAAGCTACTTTAGACCAACCCCTTTTAGATTTGCGTTGAGCGCAAGAGTCATTTATCCCGCCGGTTAAATAGCAACAGCGCCGAGATCCGCCCACAAAGTTACTTGCGCTTTGCGCTTGACACTTGCGTTTTAGATCGTTAAAATAGGGCCCTATGAGTAACTAGTTTGTCGACAGCGGACGGACGTATGACAGACAGACAGACAGACAGACAGATAGATAGATAGATAGATAGATAGATAGATAGATAGATAGATAGATAGATAGATAGATAGATAGATAGATAGATAGATAGATAGATAGATAGTTTCAGAAATCTACATTCACAGGCTATATTCATCTATCCATTTCATCTATCAGTGTGACGCTGCAAAAAAAAGAGCACACATGTTTTTCTTTTCACGCAAACATGCCTAATGATTTTTTGTTTGTTTGGATGATTCACATTTGTCTACTGCTTTCAATTAAATCTCAGTTTGTAATTAAATGACATAACAGCAATATGAAACAAAAGGAGAACAATGGACAGCCTGGACATCATTTACAAGTTTGGATGTTTAGCTAAAGAAAGCAGGTGGTGGTGCAGACCACCGCCCATGTCTTTGGCAGATACTGGAGTTGGGCTCAATAGATAAACAGATTCTTTGAAGTGTTATGACAAAAAAAAAAAAAAAAACACTTGTGTGACTGTAAATGTGGATGGGGCTCAGGGGTCCTGGATCAACCATTAGGTCCACCCAATTTCTCATTCATCCACAGTCCATTTTCTTCACTCAACGTAGCATTAGCCAAGCAGAACAGTGACTCCTTTCTTCACCTCAGTTGGTTTCTCACATGTCTTTGCTCTGTTTCCAAACTAGCCAACCTTGCTAATAACTCGAGCAGACACTCCTAATCCTGACATCCCTGGTCATCAATTATCCCTCAGCCAACGCAATTGGACATTTTATTTGTATTTTTCTGATTGTGAGAGTATCATCTAGTGTAAAACCACAATCTACAATCTAAATCAATTTCCAAACTTTTATTCCTGTTCTCCTTGCCATCTGCATAAACATTATCTTGGTTATCATGTTCTTTATTTCAGACGTCAAGGAACCAAGTCTGTTGTCAGTTAGTCATCGTATTCTGCTTTGTTAGCTTTTGGTGCCATACAGTACCAGCAGCTGTTTTCATGGCATGAAGGGCCATTTTTTTTTATCTTTTTTAAGGGGATCCAGAAGACCACTAGTGAATGTAATGTATACCAGTATCTGTGCCCTTGTGTTTAAACTGTTTAAACTTTAGAGAGACAGGAAAACGAAACAGAACATGAAGAACAGATTGCATTCACTAATGAATGAAAGGTGAAGGAAAAAGATAGTGGGTCTACAGTAATTTTGTCACCAGAAGGGTCATTCTTAGGAAAGGTCAGACATAGATGTTGATCAGCTTTTAGTGTTCTGAAAAGGCACAACCAGAGGATGATTGTCACTAATTCTCACTGTGAGGTTTTCATGGAGCATTTTTATGCAATATTAAAATTCACATAAAAGTATAAAGAAACTATGTAAGAGTATGAGAAAGAGTATGTATGAGTATGATCAAATTCGACTACAGGCAGCTAAGTGTGCATATTTTAAATGGCTTCAAACCTTTTTGATAAAGTTTTTGGTGTTTTTTTTTTCACTAATGTCAGACTTTAATATAATAATAATATGAATAATAATAAAAAGCAAAATAAAATGTGATGGCTAGTATTTACAGTCATTAAATATTTTAGATTAAATGTTTTAGTTGGCAAAGAAAACTCTACTCAATGCAGAAAGCAATATGTGGGCATTACTCAATTTAAGCGAGCCCTTAGGCTGGTCAGGAAATGTGCCCTAGTTTCTCTTGAATGCGACAAGCAATGGGAACACAGCCTATTGTACAGTGGAGTTCACCTCCAAACTACAATTTACACTGCACATCTATAGGCCTACTGATGAAAACAGTTATCCTGCTGAAGAAAAGTGACTGTATGAGGAATTTATAATTCAAGTACACATTCAGGTCTATTGCCAGTTAAATACTAGTAGACAGTTCCAGCATGGGTCAATTCTTTACAGGTTTTTTTTTTTTTTTTTTTTAATCGATTTGGCTTTTTCAATGCGATTTTTTTTTCTCGCAGAACAATACGTTCAGATCTCTGACCAATTAATTTCTTGTTCACATCTGATTTGAATTTTAAGAAAATTGCATGTGTTTTGGCACGTGTGCAAAAGAGCAAGTACAATTGTCTACAATTTGGACAATAACTAAATGCGCATGGCTTGCTGATCAAAACTGATGAGTTATTTCTCAGTGAAATCTCCAAACTCTTCACAACTTCTAAACATTATTTCATCGTGTGAGCCATGCAAAATGATCCATTCAAAATCAATTATCAAAATCTGTCGGACATGATAAATACCTATAACATGGAATGTTTGTAATGTCTGCTTTGGCAAATGGCCTGCAATTGTAATGAAATAGGAATCACAATCTTACCAATCAACCAATCAAATCTGGAAGCATAAAGTAAGCTATATGGAGTTTGCCCAGCACAATCACTACCATTTTTGAACATGGAAGGAAAGGATTGACAGATTGGTAGCTCTTTCTGGATTCTGTGGGTGGTGGTGCATGGCCGTTCTTAGTTGGTGGAGCAATTTGCCTGGTTCATTCCGATAACGAACGAGACTCCGGCATGCTAACTAGTTACGCGGCCCCGAGCGGTCGGCGTCCAACTTCTTAGAGGGACAAGTGGCGTTTAGCCACGTGAGATGGAGCAATAACAGGTCTGTGATGCCCTTAGATGTCTGGGGCTGCACGCGCACCACAATGGGCGGATCAGCGTGTGCCTACCCTGCGCCAAGAGGCACGGGTAACCCGCTGAACCCCGCTCGTGATCGGGACTGGGGATTGAAACTGTTTCCCATCAACGAGGAATTCCCAGTAAGCGCGGGTCATAAGCTCGCGTTGATTAAGTCCCTGCCCTTTGTACACACCGCCCGTCGCTACTACCGATTGGGTGGTTTAGTGAGGTCCTTGGATCGGCCCCGCCGGAGCTCCTCGCTGGGTTCTGGCGGAGCGTCGAGAAGACGATCAAACTTGACCATCTAGAGCAGGGATGGGCAACTTCGGTCCTGGAGGGCCACTGTCCTACAGAGTTTAGCTCCAACCCTGAAAAAATCACCTGCCTGTAACTTTCTAGTAATCCTGAAGACCTTGATTAGCTTGTTCAGGTGTGTTTGATTAGGGTTGAAGTTAAACTCTGTAGGACAGTGGCCCTCCAGGACCGAAGTTGCAGATTGGTGCATCAGATTATTTTTTTTGGTCCTAAGGGAAAATATTATCTATAAGAGCAATATATGTCCCAGGGGTTCAGAATCAGGGAGCAGACATCCTGTCGAGGCAGGGGCTGAGGCCCGGAGAATGGAGACTCCATCCAGAGGTGGTGGAGTTGATATGGCAGAGGTTTGGACCAATGGAAGTGGATCTGTTCGCGTCTCGAGGGACGTCCCACTGTCCACTTTGGTTCTCCCTCACTCATCCAGCCCCGCTGGGGTTGGATGCCATGGTACAGGCCTGGCCGAGGCTTTGCCTGTACGCGTTTTCCCCGATCGCTCTGCTCCCGGGAGTCCTGGAGAGGATCCGTCAGGAGGGCATCAGTCTTCTTCTGGTAGCCCCGTTTTGGCCGGCCCGAGTATGGTTTTCGGACTTAATTTCACTCCTGATAGCTCCGCCATGCCAGATTCCTCTGAGGAGGGATCTGTTGTCTCAGGCGGAGGGCACTATATTCCATCCTCGTCCGGAGCTGTGGAAATTGTGGGTCTGGCCTCTGAGGGGGCTCAGTACCTAGATGCTGGTCTATCATCTGGGGTGGTCGAAACCATACTTATCTCTAGGGCTCCGTCTACTAGGAGATTATATGGCCTCAAGTGAAATGTTTTTCCACTTGGTGTAGAGAACTTGAGTTAGGCCCAGTTAACTGCCCAATGGCTTCAGTACTGGAGTTTCTTCAAGATCGTTTCTCTGCTAATCTCTCCCCATCTACACGTGGGGTATACATGGCCGCCATTGCGGTGTTCCATGTACCACTAAATGTTGGGCCTTTGGGGAGGCACCAACTGGTCATACTATTTCTCCATGGTATTTGGTGGATGAGACCGACAGTCAGGTCCAGGTTTCTTTCCTGGGACCTGGCGGTGGTTCTCGAAGGGCTATCCCTGGCTCCCTTCGAATACCTCCAGTCGGCTTCGCCTAGGACCTCACGTTTAAGATAGCCTTTCTCTTAGCTATTCCTTTAAAGAGACTGGGAGATCTCCAAGCCCTGGCATTATCGCCAGCTTGCTTGGGGTGTGCCCCCTGCGGAGTTAAGGCCATCCTGCATCCGAGACCCAGCTATGTGCCTTAAGTGCAATTTAACATGGCTAGGTCCATGGTCCTCAAAGTATTTCATCCTCCACCTCATGTGTCGGCAGAAAAGGGGAGGTTCCTTGCTCTGCCAGTTAGAGTTCTGAGTATTTACCTTGAGAGGTCCTCTTCTTAGAGGAGGTCGAACATACTGTAGTGTGTTTTGGGTCACCTATAGGGGGCTCCCGGCTATACAAACCATAAGTAGGCTTACAAGGTGCGCAATTTGCCTTCATCTTTGGCCGTAAGGGATCTTTCTACTAGAGGCATGGCGTCCTCTAGGACCCTCCTCTCGGGAGTGCCCCTCCAGGAGATCTGTGAGGCAGCCGGTTGGGCTACCCCGCACACTTTTATCAGGTTTTACAGTCTGCACCTCCCTAGTACGCCTGGCGCACATGTGCTCTAGTCCTAGCTGAGTGCCTGAGATCAGTTTCACTCTAGGGCAGGCCTTTTTCGGTGTGTTGCCTAGTGGGCATTCGTTCCCCAAAGAGTCGTTTTTCAACGACGCAGTGTGAGTTCCCTCGAAAGGGAACGTCTCAGGTTATGACTATAACCCTTGTTCCCTGAGAAGGGAACGAGACACTGCGTCGTCCTGCCACGCCCCTCAATGCCTGAGAGCGGCTTGCTTCATCGCTAGGCTAATGTGTGTTTGTGCCGGCGTAACTTTTATGTGCCGTCACATGTTACGTCATGACGCAACACCAATCAGGATTGGATTAGTTTCATTCATACTTCAGAGGCGCACGCTAAGGGAGCGTCCCCAAAGAGTCGTTTTTCAACGACGCAGTGTCTCGTTCCCTTCTCAGGGAACAAGGGTTATAGTCATAACCCGAGACGTTCTATTTTGGTTGTGTTTTCACTTCGCCTGCTTAGTTATCTGTTTCCTGTGTTCCTTTGTTCCCACCAGGCATTAGTTACCATAGTTATTCATTTAACGATCACACCTGTCAGTCTGTTAGTTCATTATCATTGTGTATTTTAGTTCCTCTTCCCCTTCTGTGCTTTGTCCAATATTGTCGTGTGTTACACGCTTTTTCAGGTTTTTTTTTTAGGTTTTTTTCTCCTCTGGATTATGGAAGTTTGTTTTATTTAATAAATACTATTGTTCTAGAACCTTTTTTGGATCTTCTTCGTCTTCATCGGACACTGAACGTAACACATAATCCTAAACAGCAACAGCAGTTTATTTTTGTAGAAATGCGTTACAGCTAAACTGAAAATGCACAGTTGCTTGTCATGGAAGAGAAATAGGAAGATATGTAAGAATGTGTGGTGGTGGTGGTAGTGGTGCTGTTATGGGAAGACAGTGTCTTTAACCCTCTGAGGTCTAAGGGCATTTTTTCACTTTTTCCTTCGATTTTACATATCTTATTAAATTCACCTTTTAAAGGCAATTACATAACATAATCCCACATGTTTTATATCAAAATGTGCAGAGAAAACCCAGCTCTCTTACTGGTGAGTTCACCACTTGTCCTGGAGAATTGTGTAAAGAGAGAGAGAGGGATAATCTGTCTCTAAAAGGTGAAAAATTTGAGTCCGATTTTTTAAATTCTTCAAATCTCTTGTGGAAACATACCATTACTCATGTGGACGAATTATTTTGGTCCTTGAAATGGGTTTCCCAAAGTCTTAGGGTCACAAAAGGAGTGTAATATATGAATAAAATAGTAGATAATGAATAATAATTGTCTAAAGTGACATTTTTGAAAAATCGTTTTTTAGTACAAGTTTTGTCTGTGACTCTACCTTCACCAAATGTTAGAGGGACTGAGATAAAATAGGACTAAAATAACTTCCTACTACATATCAAGCTTTATGGGATGTGTGCAAATGAAAAAGTAGCATTACAACAGGTCTTTCTTTCAAGCAAAATGTTTACTTTGTGAAAAAAACTCACTACTAACAATATTCACAAAATGTACACATTTTCATGTTTTACATGTCAAAAAAAAAATTCAAACCAAAGATGAACTATATATTAGAAATATATATATATATATATATATATATATATATATATATATAAAACACAGAAACTTACCACTATTTACAATATTTACACAATGTGCATGTTTTCATGTTTCAGTTTTTCAGCTGTCATGCCATGCTGCAAAACAGTTTCTGTCCAGCTGCATGCAAAGCGCAACACCACACTCCCTGCATTTCCAAGGTGTGTCCTTTCTCTGGCCTTGGCTTTGGCAATGCTCACACCTGCTGCGACCTGTGGTGGCTTTTGTGGAAGAATCTGCTGCATGAACGGAAATTGGCACAGGAACATGACCTGCAGGTACCGGGACCGGAGCAGTGTGAAGAGGCTTACCACAGAGTTCAGCAGTCAGCTCCTCCATGAAAGCTCTGTGTGTCATGGGTGTTGTTTGCTGGGCCAGACAGAGTTCCTTGTGGAGGATGTAGCTGTTGGTGGTGGCAATGTCCAGAAAATGGTAAAACAGGTGTCTGTACCAGCGCATTGTTTTGTGTTGTGCAGAGTAATATTGAATGAGCTGGTCTGAATGATCAACTCCCCCCATGTGTTCATTGTACGCCATAACTGGTGTGGGACAGGGGATTGATATCTTTGTCCAAGAGCCATCTTGTTGTTTCACCCTCCTCTGAACAGCGTTACCAGAGTGTGCTGTGTGAAGTGTGGAGCAGACTGATACTTCTCTCGTGTCCATCCATTTCACATAGATGAGGGGGCCGTCCCGGATCCATCTTATGGAGCCTCTTTCTGATTTTTTTGTGAGGGCGTTATTTGTTGTCCGAGGGCAGTCCTTGCGGTTCTCCCTGTAGGTCCCACAGGCAGCAAATTTTTGCTCATGGAGAGCCCTGAAGAGCTTGGGGCTTGAATAAAAATTATCCATGTAAATGTGGTAGCCTGTGCCAAGGTAACCTGGTTGTACCAGGGACATCACAACATCATAGGAAAGGCCATGTCCAGAGGGGATGTCACTTTTGCCGGTGTAAACGGAAAAGTCCACTGTGTAGCCATTCCGTGAGTCTGCCAAGACAAACAACTTGAATCCCCACTTTATCGGTTTTGCCTTCATGTACTGCGTCATCCCAGTTTTGGCCTTTGATGCAACCATTCTTTCATCCACAGCCACATCTCTGTGAGGATGATAAAATGACTTGCAGGCATTTTTGATGGTGTTCATCAGGGGTTTCAGTCTGAAAAGTTTGTCATGGTCGGCTGTGCCCTTTTTTTTGTCATTCTGGACATCCTCTTCAGGGTCGCTAAGGTGAAGGTTCCAAGAAAGTGCTCTGTATCTGTCCCGTGGCATGATCTGTACTGGAAGTGGAAAAGAGAAGAAGTGATTCTGTCTCCAGTAATCTGCAATGCTGTCGAGTTTCACCATGGCCATGTACAGAAGCAGTCCAATGTACTTGTAAAACTCCCCTATGTTCACATCTAACCATTTATATTTCTTTCCCTGTGCCATTTGTTTAGCAGCCTGCTTGTTTGTGTTTTGGCACAGTGTTTGTATGATTTGTACAGGGAAGAAAAGTTTGAAGAGGTCGAGTGGTGTATATGTGGAAGTGGAGCTGAGCTGTGGCCCTGGTGTTCGAGCTGGTTGAAACCTGGAGACAGGGGGAGCGATGTCTGGGTCTTTTTCCGTCTTCCAAGACCGTGGAGCTGGCTGCTGTGTAGGTGGGGGTGCTGGTTGATGCTGGGGGTTACGGGACCTCTTGGCTGGCCGGGTTGCTGATGATGGTTGCTGTGTAGGTGGGGGTGCTGGTTGATGCTGGGGGGTACGGAACCTCTTGGCTGGCCGGGTTGGTGATGATGGTTGCTGTGTAGGTGGGGGTGCTGGTTGATGCTGGGGGGTACGGAACCTCTTGGCTGGCCGGGCTGGTGATGATGACTGCGATGTAGGGGCTGGTGGTGACCTGGTGGCAGGCACAGGTGAGGCTGCCTGTGTTACACTGGGCCCTGGTAGCTGTGAATCCTCTCTGAAAAAACACAAAAACAAATAAGTTAGGACTTGCATTATCAATTTAATTGCTCTCTCTCTCTCTCTCTCACACACACACACACACACACACACACACACACACACACACACACACACACACACACACACACACACACACACACACACACACCAATCTCCACCTAACAAGAATGTGGAAGATGTGTGAGGATTTGACACATCCTTCAGCTAATCTTCTCTTTATCTAACGTTATTCCAATTTATCACATGTGCTAGCTGTCCTGTCCACCCCAAATCACAGCAAATAACACCTGAATGAGATGTGGGAATACTGTCTCTTCCATTTCAAAACTCCACAGAGATTTATAATTTTACATTCAGTATAAATATAGGCCTACTAAACATAAATAAAATTATATGAAAGATCAAGCCACATCTATACAAGTATAAACAATATGATAAAAAAGGTCAATGGCCAAAACATATCGATTCATCACTACAAGAGATAGGCCTAATGTTATTCAAATTGTGAATTGAGGTGAAGAAATATCACATTAGTTATCATAAGGAGACCAGCAAGAACAGCCTACAACGTTACTATTTGTAAGTGTACCCCGGTTTTACACAAGAAAATAACTTTTACATAAAGTAAACACTTTGCTAAAGGCGCAGTCAATTTGTCAAAGCAGCACAGCGCAGCTTATTTTAGCCAAGATGGTCACCATGCGAACGAGGTTTTTATAAAATAAATACGCTTACCCGTCTTCAACTGGATCTCTTCTGTGATCATAATCCTCATCTTCATCAGAAGAAAATCCATCAGGCTCGGAAACTCGCCTTTCATCCTCGTCGCTGCTATCCAAAATCGCAGCAAGTGCGTCTTTCAATGTCAATGTCTTCGGCATTTTCTCTCCTCGTCTTCTTCTTACTTTTCCTCTTCTTTATATATATTTTTGCCATGTTTTTTTCGCGGACTTTTTCTTTCGCGGACTTTTTTACTCTTTCTCTCTCCATGTCAGCTGGTATTTTCCTCACTGTGAGGAGATGGGAGGGTACTTAGGGATTTCAACCGCATCTATTGGTTGGTTTCACACAAAATGCAGACAGGCAAGCTAGCCCACCAATCACGCACGGTGAATGACCATCTTGTCTTCCCTCTTGCTCTCTGTGTGAGTCACATATGATCTCGCGAGAATAAGGACGTTGAAGCTGAGAATCTATCGATTACGGCAAAATCAGAACCATTTATGTGTGCTGCACAATCGCGGAGATATTAATAGAAACATTTAGTAAACATTGAGTTGACGCGCCCGCGCGTCATCCGACCTCAGGGGGTTAAACGATAGGGTATATCGCAGCGACCGCACTTGGCTGGAGTTAGGTCCTGCTCCTTATTTGGGTGGCTAGCATAGAAGTCGCTTCCTTCAGACGTCTTCAAGTGAGGGCAGAGCTGCATGGTTCAGACCTGTTGACTTCACTGGGTTTTCAAGTGGGCACCCCACTTCACCGGTGTTTCGTCAACTAGCCCACGACACCTCCATGAGGCTTGACAGCAGAGCCAGCGTCCTGGAACTGCTCCCTCGGTCATTCAGGACTATACCACTCCGCTCTGACCCCCGCCCTCTCTGCCAGCCTGGTTTTGCCACCGCTCGCTCCTCTTCAACCACAGCCATCTGGATGCTGTCTCTGCCTGCTTTGCTATCTTGTTCACTAGGTTCTTGCGGATTGTCCTTCTAACCCCAAGCGTCCCCAAGGCTCTCCAAAGTGACTGTACTGGGAACCCCCTGCAACCCACCTCCACCGGTAGATTCCAGGCTCTCCAACCCCTCTGCTGGCTCTCAAAGATGAGGGACTGCTACTTCCCTAGCTTGCGTTCGTGTGCCTCCTCAATCCTTTCCTCCCAGGGTACCGTCAGCTCTATGAGGGCCACCTGTCTTGTTGCCTGAGACCAGAGCACGATGTCTGGTTGGAGGCTGGTCACGGCAATTTCCTCTGGAAACTTGAGTTGCCTCCCGAGATCAACTCTCATCTCCCAGTCCTCTGCCGTACCAAGGATCCCTAAGGATCTGTTCTCCTTGCCTGCCTTCTCCCCAGGCCTGAGGAAGCAAATGAAACGGGGACCTCTATCTTGGGCCTTGGTTCTTTTCCGCTTCCTCTCCTTTTCCAGTCCATCAGCGAGCTGTGCGAGCACCTGATCATGGCGCCACCTGAACCTCCCTTCAGTCAGGCCTGCCCGACAGGACGACAGAATGTGCTCCAGGTTTGCCGGTCTCTTGCACAGCGCACAGGATGGATCCTCTTTCAGTCTCCATCTTTGGAGGTTTGTTGGTGTTGGCAGGACATCGTACACAGAACTAAGGAGGAACTTTATGCGATGCCCCTCTATATTCCAGATGTCCTTCCAACTGAGAGATCTTCCTCGGACACTTCCCCATCTGGTCCAGCTGCCTTGCTGTTTCATGGCTACTGCCCTGGCTTGTCTACTCTCTTCCTCCACGGCCCGAATCTCCTTCTGCACCATCCCTTTCCGGTCCTTTGCCTTTGCCTCCTTCCAGCTTGCTAGGGTGATGACTCCCAGGCCCAGCCTCCCCTGGGTCACCGTGCCCATGATGTCTGCATGTTGTAAGCGCTCTTCCGCTTCCCTCAGAGCTCCGCTGGCTTTCCACTTCCGTCCCGTCTTCACTACGATGTTGGCCTGTCGCACAGCCTGATCGTTACTGTCACGCAACATCATGGCCAACCGAACTTTGGCTGTCTTAAATTCCTCCACGACTGATGTGATTGGCAATTGCAATTTGCTCCCTGAGCTGTATAGCCCTATAGAGCAAAAACTTTTGGGGACAGACAGCCACCTCCTGAGGAAGTTATTAATTCTCCTTTCCAAAGCCTCCACTGTTGTCAAGGGGACCTCATACACAAGCAGTGGCCACAGGAGCCTTGGAAGGATGCCGTGTTGGTAGCCCCATACCTTGTACTTGCCGGGCAGGCCACTCCTCTCCAGGGCTTTCAGCCATTCTTCTGCTTGGTTGACCATCTCCTTCACTCTTGCTTTGTCAGTCAGGTCGGCTCTGTACCACCTCCCTAAGCTCTTTACTGGCTTCTCTGTATCTGTTGGGATGGTATCTTCACCGATCTTAAACCGGAAGCGGTCCTGCACACGGCCCCGCTTCAGTACCAAGCTTCTCGATTTTGAGGGTTTGAACTCCATCCTAGCTGCTGTGGTGAGCTCTACCAAATCTTCCAAGATCCATCTGCCCTCCGGGACTGACCTCGCTGTTATTGTCAAGTCATCCATAAAGGCCCTAACTGGGACCTGTTGGACTCCACTTGACAGCACAGCTCCCCGTCTGGGCTTCTCCACTGACTTGACGAGGAGGTTCATCGCCGCTGCGAACAGAATCACAGAGATGGTACATCCGGTCACGATTCCGACCTCCAATCTCTGCCAGTTGGTGGTGAAGTCACCAGAGGTGAAGCGCATCTTGAAGTGCCCAAAGTAGTTCCGGAGGAGCATCCGTACCTTCTGGGGGACGTGATAGGCTCTGAGTGTGTGGTCGACCAACTTGTGTGGTACTGTGCCATAAGCATTCGTTAGGTCAAGCCACAGGACTGCTAGATCTCCCTGGTTCCTTTTAGCGTCCTCGATGATCTTGGAGATGACGCTGTTGTGCTCGATGCAACCGGGGACTCCTGGTACTCCGCCTTTCTGTACAGAGGTGTCAATGTACTTGTTGTTAATTAAGAACTGGGTCAGCCTCTTCGCCAAGATTCCGAAGAACACCTTCCCCTCCACATTCAACAGCGAGATTGTGCGGAAGTCTTTCAAGCTAGAAGAGTCCTCTTGCTTAGGGATGAAGCAGCCCTCAGCAATAAGAAAACTGTCTGGCAGATGGTTCTTCCTCCACACTACCTTAAGTAGCCTCCAAAGGCGTCTCCTCAGCCTCTCACAGTTCTTATAAACTTTGTACGGAATTCCATTCGGCCCCGGTGCAGATCTTCCCCTTGCCTTTCGGATGAAGTCGTTGACTTCCTGCCATCTGGGCTCTCCGTCATCAAAGGAGATGGTCGGCTCCTCTGGGCTGCACAGCTTTCCTTCCAGGTCGAGTTCTTCCTCTCGCCTTGGGTCACTGTGCACTTTAAGGAGGTGCTCTTCTACCTCCTCCTTCGGGGCCTTTAGCACTCCTGATCTTTTTGCTCCAAGAAGCCCTGACAGGTACTTGAAGGGTTTTTTTGTGAACTTGACCCTCTCCTTTTCCCGCCTCCTTCTATCCCTTCGCTGGCACTCCACTCGGCGCAAGATCTTTATGCGCTCCCTAATGTTATCTCGCATCTCTTTAAGGGCAGATTTTTCGTCTTCAGGAGCCTGCCGAAAAACCTTCCTCAGTCTTCTCAAATCGGCTCTGAGTTTTGCAATTTCCCTTGAACGCCTGTTCTCTCCAGCATGCTGCGGGCCTTTGGTCTGTCTCTGCTCTGTCCCAAAACGCTCTACTCCCATATTCCAGATGATAGTGGACGTTGCCTTTATCTTCCTGCAAATGTCACCCGCGAGGACAGACTCCAGGACTTGGTCTATCTCCCTGTCGAAAGACTCCCAGTCTTTCATGGCTGCTGCTGTTGGCCACCGTACTAGCTTTTTCCTCTTTTCCTCTCCCTCAATGGCCCGAAATTGCTGACCTGTTTCCTGGCTGGCTTGCCTCTCTTGATGTTGCTTGTCGTCTGAACCATTGTTGGTATTTGAGGGAATGCTGACTCCTTTGTTGCGTGCCTGGAGATTCTGGGTGCTATGGTCGGACACCTGACCCTGCCTCTCCTCCGTCTCATCAGGTTGCCCTGTGCGTTGCACACAACTGTGTCGTAAACATCCCATCCTACTCTGGTGTATCTTCAGACCCCTATCGCCTTTGCAGACTTATCACACCTACAGACCCTAGTTGTTCCGTTGTTCTGAACCGTTGTCCTTTGATCGTCATCCGTGGTCATATCAGTTGTCTGTCCTGTAGGTCGCTCTCTCAGGGTGGCTAGCATAGAAGTCGCTTCCTTCAGACGTCTTCAACTGAGGGCAGAGCTGCATGGTTCAGACCTGTTGACTTCACTGGGTTTTCAAGTGGGCACCCCACTTCACCGGTGTTTCGTCAACTAGCCCACGACACCTCCATGAGGCTTGACAGCAGAGCCAGCATCCTGGAACTGCTCCCTCGGTCATTCAGGACTATACCACTCTGCTCTGACCCCCGCCCTCTCTGCCAGCCTGGTTTAGCCACCGCTCGCTCCTCTTCAACCACAGCCATCTGGATGCTGTCTCTGCCTGCTTTGCTATCTTGTTCACTAGGTTCTTGCGGGTTGTCCCTCTAACCCCAAGCGTCCCCAAGGCTCTCCAAAGTGACTGTCCTGGGAACCCCCTGCAACCCACCTCCACTGGTAGATTCCAGGCTCTCCAACCCCTCTGCTGGCTCTCAAAGATGAGGGACTGCTACTTCCCTAGCTTGCGTTCGTGTGCCTCCTCAATCCTTTCCTCCCAGGGTACCGTCAGCTCTATTAGGGCCACCTGTCTTGTTGCCTGGGACCAGAGCACGATGTCTGGTCGGAGGCTGGTCACCGCAATTTCCTCTGGAAACTTGAGTTGCCTCCCGAGATCAACTCTCATCTCCCAGTCCTCTGCCGTACCAAGGATCCCTAAGGATCTGTTCTCCTTGCCTGCCTTCTCCCCAGGCCTGAGGAAGCAAATGAAACGGGGACCTCTATCTTGGGCCTTGGTTCTTTTCCGCTTCCTCTCCTTTTCCAGTCCATCAGCGAGCTGTGCGAGCACCTGATCATGGCGCCACCTGAACCTCCCTTCAGTCAGGCCTGCCCGACAGGACGACAGAATGTGCTCCAGGTTTGCCGGTCTCTTGCACAGCGCACAGGATGGATCCTCTGTCAGTCTCCATCTTTGGAGGTTTGTTGGTGTTGGCAGGACATCGTACACAGAACTAAGGAGGAACTTTATTCGATGCCCCTCTATATTCCAGATGTCCTTCCAACTGAGAGATCTTCCTCGGACACTTCCCCACCTGGTCCAGCTGCCTTGCTGTTTCATGGCTACTGCCCTGGCTTGTCTACTCTCCTCCTCCACGGCCCGAATCTCCTTCTGCACCATCCCTTTCCGGTCCTTTGCCTTTGCCTCCTTCCAGCTTGCTCGGGTGATGACTCCCAGGCCCAGCCTCCCCTGGGTCACCGTGCCCATGATGTCTGCATGTTGTAAGCGCTCTTCCGCTTCCCTCAGAGCTCTGCTGGCTTTCCACTTCCGTCCCGTCTTCACTACGATGTTGGCCTGTCGCACAGCCTGATCGTTACTGTCGCACAACATCATGGCCAACCGAACTTTGGCTATCTTAAATTCCTCCACGACTGATGTGATTGGCAATTGCAATTTGCTCCCTGAGCTGTATAGCCCTATAGAGCAAAAACTTTTGGGGACAGACAGCCACCTCCTGAGGAAGTTATTAATTCTCCTTTCCAAAGCCTCCACTGTTGTCAAGGGGACTTCATACACAAGCAGTGGCCACAGGAGCCTTGGAAGGATGCCGTGTTGGTAGCCCCATACCTTGTACTTGCCGGGCAGGCCACTCCTCTCCAGGGCTTTCAGCCATAATAACATTTCAACATAATATACTGTGTAAAAATGAACAAGCAACTGGGAATTTTCAGTTTATAAATAAACAATAAAAATGTTTGGTCCCACTTTATATTAAGTGTCTTTCCCGGGTTTTACAGAAAAGGCTTAAGATTAGTCCCAGACTAAAATGCATGTTTGAGCAGTCTTACAATAACTTAAAGCAACTAGCACTGATATATTTATTAACATTTGTGTGTGCCATTGTTTTGTCAGTAATATCAGTAATGTTTTTTTTTAATGCATGTTTATAAAAGCCACTTAAATGTTATAATTCAACTAAGGCCTAATCTTGGCTTAATGTAAGCCCTGTCTTTGAAACCAGGGCTTTATGTACTAACATTATTTTAAATTAATATTTTGATACAATGCACTTATTGTGTACGTACATGTTTTTACAATGTACTTATAGTTCAAGAATACCTGCATGTAATTACAGCTGTAATTAAATCTATAATTACACTGTTGACCCTTCCCTTACCCCTTAAACCACCCTTAAACCTAACCATACCACCAAATATGTCCCTAACCTTACCCATGTCCAATCCACCTCAATAGCAGCAAAAGTGTTTTGCAATACAAAATGAACACCGTAAGTACACTGTAATGATTTGTATACAAGTACATTGTACACCTAATATAAAGTGTGAGCAAATGTCCATTTTCTTTTTGTGTACTACAATATTGAGTTTACCTAGTAAATACCTACTGCTGAAATCTGTACCTAAAAAGCTCAGTGTGATACACAAGAGTATTCAGCTAGACAAAACTGGCATTCTTGTATAATGTAGAAAACAGACTGTCAACTAAAAAGTAGAAAACACATGAATTTAAATATTTCCATAGTGAAAATATATCTAAACATTTTGACCAGTCTGGCTCACACGATGACAAAAGCACTTTTGTATTTTGGTTGCACTGGCCAATTTACTTACACATTAACTAGGTTTTGAGTGTTAAAGTTTGGGTGAGTAACTATTTTGCCGACATGTAATAGAGTTCTTATGTTCAAGCAAACAGTTGTGGCATTTGCACTTACAGTTTAGATAATGTTAAGACTGTTTCAAAAAATGTGCCAAAGCGATTAAGAAAAACTGTAATAGTCGGGTTTAAAGGCATAAATATTAAGTATAATTTCCTGTAGCCAAAGCCTTGAACTTAATGTGCAGTTGTTTAAATGATCAAGCTGTTCAACTATAATGAAAGAGTGTTACTCTTTCATAACAGTTTAGTGTCACTCTAGAATACTTATTCCAAAATCTTGCTTGACCCATCTGTTTTTCATTCAGGCAGAGGCTGTATTGATTTCACCTAGTCTTTATGTGACACCAAAACCACAAAGAACACAATTTAGTGACTCTGCATCACAGTGACAGGCAAGCACAGACAATTGCCACAGCATGTTTCTGGGCGATTACCTCTCAATTTCACTCTCTATTTCATTGGCCTCACTTTACAGCGTAAGCCTGGCAATGATCTCATTATTTCACTCGCACCAAACCGTGCATGCCAACCTTCGCTCTCAACACCAACAGTTACATAACTACAACAAATATGTTCAATAAACTAATGAAAAGAAATACAGTGTTATGCTTGCGCTCTCAGTGCAGGCTTAAAGCATTTAGTAAGAATTGGCAGAGAGTGCTGAAAACCAAATTATGAGCATCACATGAATGCATGATTTAAAGGTATTACGGGTTATCAGAGGCATGATAGCATATTCTGGGCTTTGACAGTTATACGGCAAGTCATGGAGTGCAGCCTGCGTACTGACACAGGCTCCTAGAGACTAGATGGAGAGCCAGGCTGGAGAAAGGCAAGGGAAGGGGGAGGGGGGACTCTGCAAAGTTCTCTGCAAGAGAACTCTGCAAAGTTCCCTTTACTTTAGATAGTTCCCAAAGTTCCCTTTACTTGATTTACTTTTAGCTTCTGACCAAGGCTGTATCTCAGTACTAGTTTTACTCGATCTTAGCGCTGCGTTCGACACTATAGATCACACAATACTCTTACATCGACTACAAAATTACACTGGTGTTCAAGGACAAGCATTAAGCTGGTTCAGATCATATTTATCTGAACGCTACCATTTCGTCTACTTAAATGGAGAAAAATCGATCGTAACTTCGGCAAATTATGGAGTGCCGCAGGGATCTGTGTTAGGCCCTTTATTATTCTCAATATATATGCTGCCACTTGGTAATATTCTAAGGAAACATGGAATTAGTTTCCATTGTTATGCTGATGACACTCAAATATATATTTCATCACGGCCAGATGAATACGCTAAATTATCCAAATTGACAGAGTGTGTTAAAGATATAAAAGATTGGATGACGCGTAATTTTCTTTTATTAAATCCAGACAAGACAGAGGTAATACTTATCGGTTCTAAAAACCGTCCACAAAACCTTTCACAGCACGACTTTAACATATTAGGATGCCCTGTTACTTTATCCGCTACAGTAAAAGACCCGGGTGTTACATTAGACTGCAACCTGACTTTTGAAAAGCATATTTCATATGTTACAAAAACAGCCTTTTTCCACCTTAGAAACATTGCTAAATTACGTAACATGCTATCTGTTTCCGATGCAGAAAAGTTAGTTCATGCATTCATGACCTCGAGACTAGATTACTGTAATGCTTTATTAGCAGGTTGTCCTGCATCCTCAATAAACAAGCTACAGTTAGTGCAAAATGCAGCCGCTAGAGTTCTTACTAGATCAAGAAAATATGATCATATAACACCGATTTTATCGTCACTTCATTGGTTACCTATAAAGTTCCGTATTAATTACAAGGTATTGCTTTTGACCTATAAGCTCTAAATGGTTTAGCTCCAGTCTATTTAACGGATCTTCTATCGCCCTATAATCCATCGCGCTCTTTAAGATCACTAAATTCGAGGCTTCTGGTCATTCCTAGGATATCCAGATCCACCAAAGGAGGGAGAGCATTTTCACATTTAGCCCCAAAACTCTGGAATAGCCTTCCTGATATTGTTCGTTGCTCAGACTCGCTCTCCCAGTTTAAAACTAGACTAAAGACGCATCTTTTTAGTCAGGCATTCATATAAATTTTTTATCTTACAGTTACTGTAAATTCGGCCTCTACTTCATAAACGCCAGAGGAGAACTGGCCCCCACTGAGCCTGGGTTCTCCCAAGGTTTTTTTTTCTCCGTCGGGTCATCTGATGGAGTTTTAGGACACCATCAGGTCACTTGACGAAGTTTTTCGGTTCCTTGCCACTGTTCCCTTTGGCTTGCTCAGTTTGGGGATTTTCAAATAAAATGACCCATCATCCCATTGACTAGCTCTACCAAACTTGGATGTCTTTTTTCCAGTAATAAACAAACACTCTTAGGTTGTTTTGCTTGATACTGTGAAGCAGCTTTGATACAATCTGTATTGTGAAAAGCGCTATTTAAATATATTTGACTTGACTTGACTTGACTTTATGATGAATTTATAATTGCATTATTAATGCAGCATGTTTGCGTGTCACGCCTTCTCATAAAATTGACCCAAATTAATTTTCTGAACCGTTCAGGGCATCCACCAATATATATATATATTTTTTTATATTAACCCTATAAAGCCTGTTTTATCATATTTGATGTGCAAAATTCTAAGACCTCAAAAGTTTGTTACTACATGCCTTCTGCCTTTTCCTGTGAAATACTTATTACTGATTCTTATGAAGTAAACAAAATAATGCCTTTCATATTGTTAGTATTATTTTAAGATTTTAAGACATTTACTGAATAAACTAATCCATATTTTAAGAAAAATCATGTGATACATCAGGCTTTTGAGAAACATTTGTTTGAACATGTTATATGTTTTGAAACTCGCAATGAAACTAGTCCTTTGATCATAAAACTAAGCATTTAAATATCACATTATAATATATGTGTAACGGAGGCCAGCTAGTAGTTGCTGTGCGAGTAAACCTCACTCCTCTGATCTCAATAGGCGCTCTAGCGACAGATGCTAGGGGCTGCAGTCTTTAGCCTCCTTGTTAGAGCGCCTGACTCTCACGTCGGAGACCCGCTCAGAGCGGGGTGAGAAGGACCCGGGTGGAGGGGTTACATATGTACATATTATTGGGAGATACAGAGTGAGAACTGATATATATATATATATATATATATATATATATATACTGTATATAGTGTGTGTGTGTGTGTGTGTGTGTGTGTTGTATGTGAGTAGTCTGCTATGTAAGGGATAATGTAAATCCAGCCGGTTGTTATCTCAGAATAAACCCCCGATTCAGGATTCTGAGATAACAACCAGCTGGATGTACATTATCCCGTTATTACACGGCTACTTGCCACATAAGTAAATAATTAGACACGAAATATTGATCAGAGTTGAGATATTTTATTAGGTCTTTAAACGCAAAGCTTCCATGGAGAGAGCAGTTGCTAGCGCTGCAAGTTCAAACTAGACAGACATTTAAGTGATACGCTATACAGTCATACCACTTATTACCCAGCATTTCGCCACATAAATAATTACGGAGATAAGAGATATTGATTTCAGATTAAACTGTTTTAAAATTGGACCTGTTTGTATCTTATAATCCAACAGTGTACAAAACAATAGTCACAAAATGGCAGCAGCTGCGTTTGTATGAAACGAGAGAGCGAGTCCACAATACTGGATGGCATAATTAAATAACTGTAGACCTACTGAAAATATTGATTTGACTGAGTTTTAATATTTTATTAGCTCACCAAATGCAAAACTTCCACGAAGAACAAACGTTTCTAGCAAGGATATAGCGCTGCTAACTTCAGTAACCCGGATGAGCCTGTGTTATCTGTTTTCAGCGGTTGGAATAACATACCGCTGGGTGGCGCGATTGACCAATCAGAATCAAGTATTCCACAGAGCTGTGTAATAAACTGTTATACAGATCTCATTTATTACAAGCTATTCGAATTTCATCATATTGTTTGGACATATAAAAACCAGCAACTGCATCAAATTGCATATTTTTGCTCAGTTTGGATCACGTGGTTTCCCCTGATTAAGAATGACCTCCCTATTCTTCTATATCATACTATAAGAGCGTAAAAGCCTGATGTATCAATTTGATGCTCAAAAAAGAAAAAAATGCAAACTTAAAAAATATATATATACAGTATATATATATATATATATATATATATACACAATAAAAGTACAATATTATACAACCAAAGTTAAAGTACAAATATATGACTGTACATTAATAATGATTATCTTAATGACTTTGCAGTGAAAGCTTCATACATTATGTAACAGGTGGGGTTGGCTTTAAGACTTGTGTATATTCTGTATGTTTGAATGGTCAAAGGCAAGTTTAAGTTGTGAAGGGGGAAAAAAGTTCTTAATCTGAAGATCAAGTTTTGATTTCTCCCATCTTTTGTTCTTTTACCAAAGAAGTATGTACTTGATGGCACAATGCAACTGTTTAATAACCCCAAATGCCCCAGTGGTTTTACAGCTGTAGGATCACATTTCTATCATCCAGCCAAACTGTGTCTAGGCCACCCTGATGATGGTTTTGGGCTCACACAATGACAAGTAAATGGAAGTGCCGAAGGCCCTTTGATGCCATCACCACCTTATATGCCAGGCATTGAGCACAGATGATATATCCACACAATTGTGCCAAACATGTAAAAGCACAACTAATGAAATGCATATGGGGATGCAGTGAATCCACACTGACATCACAAGAGATACTCCCTTCATCTCTTCTGATCTGATGATCGTTTAATGCTGACAAGAGTACTGCATCATCCCACACTCCCACAATCAGTCAGCACCTTCTGTGCTGCTTTCCTTCTTCTCTGGAGAGCTTTTACTAATGATACAATTCACTATTGAGAACAATTTTAATGGTAATCAGTCTTGATATCTCATTATTTGTGTTTTGAAGTCACAGGAAAATCTGGAGCAATAAAAATCATAATAGGGCCTTTGTCTCTCATGCGCCAGTAAAGTCCTTTGAGGTGTGCTCGCACGTCACACAATTTACCCATGAGAGCAGTGCCTGTGTTTCTAATTATCGTTCAAACTATGACGTATAGGTAACACATATGAGCTCAAGTTTCATGGGTCACTAGTCACAACTCTATGTAGCTGTTGAAAGGACATATAGTGCAGCATGAAAATGTTTACTACAGGATATTATCTTATTCATAAGATGTCATTAATGCACATTTGTCTTTGTAGTTCAACCTATGAATGTTATCAAACCTGATATTGCACTGTTTTACATAAGAAGTATCTGGATTGTTTATTTTTTAGCTGACTTGGCAGAGCTCCTAAAGGCAACCAGAAAACAGCATGACGGTGATGGGAACTGCCACCCTGCCAAATGCAGAAAGCACAGAGCATCTGCATGATATGGAAACTGCTGGCCAGCTGTTATTACGCTCAGCACCTCAGACACTTGGCTCTGAAATGGTGCAAGTTTGGGGAAGGGTCCTGGGTGGGGCAGAAGAGATTTATCTCATAGATGTGCATTGCTTTTTTTATGCACAGTATCACTGCATCTACACATAAGTTTGGTTACACTCCCTTACACGCTTACTCACACACTGAGTCAGAAACACATGCACGAATGAGTCATTTAATAACTGTACTGGTGCAATAGGAACCCTGTGTTACATGGGAAAGCTACATAATTGTTCCTCCACTGTTGGCCCAGCCAACACACACTTGAGTGCCTTGTTTGTTTTGGGAGCTTTCCCACTGCAAAGCACCGCGCAGCATATCAAATCGGGATCTCTTGCCATTGCTTATCAAGATTAATCTCTGTACAGAGGCAATTTAACTATAAGGACAGCAATGCTTCTAATGGAAAAGGGATCAGTTTGATGTTTTTAAAATAATAGATCACTTACATGTTGCTGTTGTGTAATTATTATTCATTAATCATTGCTGAAACAAATAACATTAGAGGGTTAAGACTGTAATTTTAAGCCTTCAGACTTTATTTTTCAGACAAGATGTGTCATTCAGTGTAAGGTTTTATATTTGCTTGATATTTTTCCTTCCGTATGGCCTGTGTTACTGACAGTTCACCCAAAAATGAAAATTATCACAATTTACTCATCCTCATGTCATTCCAAACCCATTAGACTTTCATTGATCTTCAAAACACAAGATAGTTTTAATGAAATCTGAGAGATTTATGTCACTCTATCAAAAGTCCATTCCACCAAACCTTTGAAGATTTAAAAAGTTCATAAAGAAATTGTTAAAGTAATCCATATGAATCGAACAGTTTATTCAGTCTTCTTAAGGGACATGGTTACTTTATACGATAAACAGATTTATTTAGGCTTTTATTAACATATACATTGATGAATACACATACATAAGACTAAGTAGTCAACGTACAGAAGGAGAAAACACAGGTAACTCTGGTAACGGTAGTTTATTTACAGGTAGCAGAGAGCAGCCAAGATAAGCAGGTGAGTGTTCAGCATATAGATCATTCAGTAGACATAACTTGAGTGATAACAGTCTGTGTGTTCCTTGCAGGTGCTGTGCGGTGAGATAGACGAAGGATGATGAAGAGAAGGGATCGTAGCAGGTGAGTAATTCAGGTAAGGAGCCAGGTAAGTAATACAGGTGGTAACAACAAGACCAGACGATTGAGAAGTGAAAGGTGACTGCTTAATTACTGTGTGTTGATGAGTGGCTGTGGGTGCAGGTGCGCTGGGTTAATACTCAGGTGAAGCTGATCGAGTGGGTGGAGCTGAAGGGTCTGGTGTTGATGAGGTTGTTATATCCGTGCCATAATAAAAAAAAGAATGTTATTTTTTTTTTGTGAACTATCCCCAAAAAAAATCCTAAAAGGTTTTGTTTTAAATTTGAATGTATTTATTTATTTACTATTTTAGAAATCTGGCACAATACCAATCTCTTCCATAAAAAGTGGATTGGGATTAGGGATAGCTCCTGATCAGAAAAACATCATCAAATTTATTCATATAATAATAATAATAATAATAATAATACATTTAATTTTTAGGCGCCTTTCAGACCACCCAAGGTCACCTTACAACAAAAATAGAAGTAAAAATAGTATTAGCTATTGAGAAAAATAAATTTATATTTAAAAGTATAAAAGCATAAAAGTATAAAAGCATCCAACAGACTAATGCTGATGGAGAGAGAGGTGAGGTGCTTAAAGTTTATAGGCTGACTTGAAAAGATGAGTTTTGAGAGTGGTTTTGAACTGTGAAATGGAGTCTATTGCACGAATATGAGGGGAAGAGAATTCCAGAGTTTTGGTGCAGCATGGGAGAAGGCCCTAGCTCCCATTGTGGACAGTCTGATGTCTGGAGTTGCCAGTAATCCTGCTGATGATGAATGGAGTGAGCGCGTGGGTATGTAAGTCTGTAGTAATTCTGTGATATATGATGGGGCGAGGTTGTGCAGAGCTTTGAATGTCATTAACAAGACTTTAAAGTTGATTCGTTGTGATATGGGGAGCCAGTGCAGTTGAATCAGCAGGGGTGTGACATGATCAATAGATTTGGTACGGGTAATGATGCGTGCAGCTGAGTTTTGGAAAAGTTGGAGACGGTGGAGTAATTTATTGGGGATTCCTTGCAGGATCGCATTGCAATAGTCGATCCGAGAGGTCACCAGAGTGTTGACAAGAACTTCAGTGGAGTGTTGTGAAAGTGAGGGACGCAGTCTGGAGATGTTTCTGAGGTGATAATAAGCCGTCCGACAGACATTATTGATGTGGTTGGAAAATGAAAGGGTACTGTCCAAAATAACTCCAAGGCTCTTTACCTGTTTAGAGACTGGTATGACATCCTCCCCAATGGAAACTGATGAAAGATTGGATTTTAAAAGTGTGGATGGAGTGCCAATGAGCAGTAGCTCTGTTTTGTTATTATTAAGTTGGAGATAATTGGTAGTCATCCATGCCTGGATATCGTGAATACAGGTGTTGAGGGTGTTTAGGGGAAGTGTGGAGGTGGGCTTGGTAGATACATAAAGCTGTGTGTCATCTGTATATGAGTGAAAGTGAATGTAGTAGTAGTAGTAGTAGTAGTAGCCTTTATTGTCACTAGTCACAAGTACCAGCGAAATTAGCCATCAACCTGTCCATACAGACATACATACAATATGACAAGGGGGTAGACAGGACAGGAAGACAGAGCATTGAGGAAGAAAATACAGCATAACATGAAGAGAGGTGAGGAGAAAAAAAGGCAACCCCCGGACTATGCTCCTGTGAGGAGTACAGTTTGGGAACAGTAAAAAACACCTCAGCAACATTAGCACAATCAGTACACTCTACAACATGAACACACAAGACTTGCAACAGGGGAGGGGAGTGGGGGATGGAGGTAACCCAGCACAGGCAGGCAGCGTCCGGTCCTGCAGCCATTTTCGGCGCTGGTCACAGACCCGCCTGTCAGACTGGTGGTACAAAGTGCTGAAGGCGAGGGATGGGGGGTGGGGGGGGGGATTGCATATCTGTATATATGTAAGAGTTTGTGTATGTGTAGGCCTGGAGAGTCGCTGTGCCTGGCTTCATAATCTAGGTGTCTCAAGTCCGCAGGATTTTCATAGCGATACACAGCAAGTTGCCATGGAGACAACCCTGATCATGTCCCAGACAGAGTCAACAATCAGCAGGTGTCTGTGGGGAGTGGGGGAAGGAACGCAAGAGCGGCTCACTGCAGTGCTCTTCCGGGGGAGTTGTTGTTCCAACAGCGGCCTTGGCCAAGGCAAGTGCTGGATAAGGGCGGCCGAAAGCAGATAAGATTGGGATTGTTTGGTCTTGGGACGAGTAGCCGCATTCTGATTTACACAGCTCCTGGTACATTTTGGTCTCCAAAACGATCCATTTGCCTTTGCAAAGCTGTGAGCTTCTCCATGATGTTATCCAGATAGTGGTTCATAGTCACACTCTGAGTGCTGACAGCTCTGCCCACCGCTTCAATCATGACGGGCAGCCTTGTGGAGCTTTGGACAGCTGTCGCCGACTTCTTAATTCCTCGATAAACCAGGGCAATTGCCTGATCCAATCGGCAGAAAACCTGTTATCATGGTTCCGAATAGGTAGATATCTTCAATGTCCTCCACGGAAAGAGCCACCAGACACACGACCCGCCACCTCTCCCACGCATCCATCGTGTAGCCAGCTGTGAACGTTCCGGCAGGGCAGTCAGGTTCCCCCGAACCCAAGCTTCTCGTCGAGAAGATGGTGTCAATTGCGTTGAGAGACCAGTTGATCAAATCCATAATTTCTTAGTTTTGGAGAGCAGTGCGGAGAGAGTCTCTCAAAGTACAAGACAGTAGACTAGACGAGACGAGAGGAGCAAAGCAGGGGAGGTAAGGGAGAGGAGGGGAAGAAAATGCGACCGCCTTCGTTAAGAGCCAAACGAGAAAATGCCATGATGTCTGAAAATATTGCCTAATGGAAGAAGATAGATGATAAATAAAAGTGGCCCCAATACTGACCCCTGTGGAACTCCATGTTGGAGTACTGAGCTCTTTGACTGGTGATCTTCAATTTTGACACAATATGTCCGGGCTGTCAGGTAGTGCTCAAACCACTTAAGGGCAGTACCACAGACTCCTATACTTTCAAGCCGCTCAAGCAACAGTTGGTGGGATATTGTGTCGAAGGCGGCACTGAGGTCTAGGAGAATGAGAATGGATAGTAGGCCAGCATCAGCTGCACGGAGAAGATCATTAGTGATCTTGACAATAACTGTCTCGGTACTGTGACGTGAACGAAACCCAGATTGAAATTGTTCAAGAAGATTATTCCCATGAAGGTATGTCTGGAGTTGGATTGCAACCACTCTCTCGAGTATTTTGGAGATGAAGGGCAGGTTTGATATAGGACGATAATTATTAAGATCATTACAGTCCAGTCCTGTTTTTTTCAATGTGGGTCTGACTATCGCAGCTTTTAGTGATGCAGGGACTATACCAGTTGACAAAGATGATTTGATAATGGAGGTTATCAGTGGTGCCAAGGCAGGTAAACAGGTCTTCACAAGGGAGGTGGGGATGGGGTCCAGGTGGCATGTAGAAGAATTTGATTTAGTGATGAGCTCAAAAATAGACTCCTCAGTTGGAAGACTGAAGTCACTAAAAACAGCAGGTGGGGGCTAAATTTATCACAAATGCTGCTGGCAGTGCAGCCTGTGTGATGTTCGCCACGGCCAGTTGTTGATGGATTTTTGAGATTTTTGAGTCAAAAAACGTAAGAAAAGCAGAGCAGTAATTACCAGAGAGGTTAGTAGTATTTAAATCTGGAGGTTTCAGTAACCTTTTCACTGTGGAGAAAAGTTTCCTTGTGTTCCCTTCACCCGCACTGATACTATTTGCGTAGTAGATATTCTTAGCTGTATTCAGCATGTCTTTATAGTGAAGAATATGTTCAGTGTACATTATATACATATAACCCATGTACTAAATCTTCAATATGATAGCTTTATATGATAGCTTTGTTTGAGTGACACATTTAAGTTCCTTTTCAAGGGAACTTGCGCTGCGTCGATTGACGCTAAGGGAATGCTTTGCGTGATGATGTCTTGAAGCACATGTAAAATCAGTCCAATGGTGTGGCGAAACATCAGAGGCAGGTGACGTCATGAACCAGGAATCTATAAAGCCTGCCCAAACAAAGCAGCGCCAGCTTCTGTGTCTTCACAAGTGCTCTATGTGAAACTGTTTTTGTCTATTTGGTGTTGTCTGTATATTTATATATTCAGTTATGACGAGTAAGCAGCAGCAGTTCAGAATGTGTGTACACCCCTGCCCGTGTTATATAACGGGAGGGGGCACACATTTTTTGTGTGTTGTTTGTTTGGGTGAGGAGTCCACTCAGATCCCGCCTGTCGTTCTTTAGCGAGGACGCACAGGCTCGCGTTCCCCAAGGCTCAGGTCCCGCTGCTGCTGAGGCACAGCGAAGGCTTCAGACTTGGGGTTCGCAAATGGATTTGTCAGCGGGGTTACAGACGGGCCCAGCCTTATCTCTGCCTTTACCTGGCAGATCCAGTGCCTTCTCTCAGGGTTTGGAAGCACGCGCTGCCGTTACTTCCGCCCCGATTGAGGCACAGACACTACAGCTATCTAGTTCCAAGGAATTAGATGTTGTTAGTGTTGAAGCAGGAGATACTGAGGACTCGCCACCTCAGTCTCATGCTTTTGAGGAGCTCGTTTAGGTTGTAACGAGAGCGGTCGAAAGATTAAGCATCGATTGGCCGATAAGCAGGACGATCATTCTAGAAGCAAACTAGACGAACACTTCCTGCCATCTCGTTCACAACCTCGCTGGGGCCTTCAGTTTTTCCCCGATCTCCACACCGAGGTGTCGAGATCGTGGGAGAAACCAGTTTCCTATAGAGTTTATAGTCCACAAACATCTCACTATTCCTCTATTTCAAACTATAAAGAGCACTGTTATGGGGAGATGCCAAAGGTAGAAGAACTAGCATCTTCCCTCAAGGCCCCAGTATTACCCACCAAACCAGTTAGAGTAACATCAGCTTTGGTGGGTAAGGCTTATTCAGCGGCTGATCAGGCTGCAGCGTGCCTTCATACCATGTCACTGCTGCAGGCTTACAAGGCTGAACTGTTAGGAGATCTTGATGAGGGGCGGGGTATTGGCCCGGACGCGGTTTGCGAACTGCGTCGGGTCACAGATTTGTCTCTCTGGTGGCCACTGAGAGACATCTCTGTTTGAATTTGAGCAATATTAAGGAGAAAGATAAGAACTTTTTAATGGATGCTCCTATTTCACCCTCTGGCCTCCTCGGCAACGCTGTAAACTCGGTTGTCGAGAGGTTTCAGGAATCAGCTAAGCAAGCGGCTGCAGTCCAGAAATGCAGAAATTCCCTCGCCGTACTCATGTCTTTCCATGTACGGAAAGTGCGCTCAACCGCAGCCTTCTTTAAACTTTATTGTCCTCAAAGGCAATTCTTTGTGTAGACAGCAGTATACACATGCACATATAACAACACATATCACAACACAACACACAGATTACAATCAATCATTTAAAAACCTAATTACAGCAGGTAAAAAGGAATTTCTGTATCTATTTGATTTACACAAGGGGAGTTTAAAATCTCCGTCCTGAAGGAAGTAGTTGAAGTTCACTACATAATGGGTGAGTGACATCAGAAAGGACTAACTGGCCCTTCCTAATCATCCTATGCTCATAAATTTGTGTGATAGTCCTTAAGTCAATCCCAACTATCTTGCTACATATTGTAACTATACTTGTCAACTTCCTCCTATTCTTAGCATTAAGATTACCATACCAACAAATAATAGAAAAACTTAAAACAGCCTCGATAAAACAGGTATATAACATTTTCATAAAAGACACATCCATGTTAAAGGTTCGAAGTTTCCTTAGAAAATACATACGCTGAAGAGCCTTTCCTCTAATGATATCAGTGTTTGCCTCAAATTGTAGTTTGTCATCAATTACAGTCCCTAAGTATTTATACTGTGTAACCACTTCTACCTGATGTCCCTTTATGACAGAAGGCAACACAGGTACAGAGTTCTTCTTACGGAAATCAATGAACATCTCTTTTGTTTTTGAAGCATTAATATTTAGAAATGAAGCATCACACCATTGGATAAAATGATCTGTCACTGGACCAAAGTCTGATTCAAACTCATTAAGACTGTAATGAGTTTGAATGAGCCTTCAAGGGGTAAGACGGATCTGAGGACCATCATTATTTCCAAGAAGGCTGCGGGGAAAAGGTCCTGACACCTGAGTGCGCAGGCCATTGAGGACATCCCCCCAGGAAGCAGAGAGGTTAACACCTCATTATACGGTGCCCGTCTCCCTTCGGTGCCCTCAAGGGACCGTTATGCTAACCCTGCCACCTCGTGTGCTTTAGGGTGCAGCGGTCTCCGGCGAGCACATATCTCAGGGTCCACCCAGAAACGTAGTGGTGTTGGGATGCCCGCCCCCTCTGAGGAGGGTCCCAGAGCAGTCAGTTCAGTCGTTCCCTGCCGGTTCGCAGTTACAGGACGACGAAATGACTGCTCAACAACAATTAAATCCAGAAACCAGTCTCGAGAGGCTTGTACCTCTAGTAGAATTTTTGACAGCGTGGAAGCTACTGCTTAATATTTCTCGTTGGTTCCTGCAGACCATAGAAAAGGGTTATCAAATACAGTTTGGGTCTCGCCCGTCCAGGTTTATGGGGGTCCTATCCACTGTGGTGGGGCCCGAGCAGGTTCTGGTAATGGAACAAAAAGTGAAAACCCTGTTGGAGAAATGGGCCATAGAACATATACCTCCCTCTAGCAGGGACACTGGGTTTTACAGTCGTATTTCATCGTTCCAAAGAAGGATGGGGGGTTATGTCCCATTTTGGATCTGAGAGTTCTGAACAAGTCGGTCATGCAGCTAAAGTTAAAAATGTTAACACTGAGACAAATCGTGCCACAGATCAGATCCGAGGACTGGTTTGTCACGATAGATCTCAAGGACGCATACTTCCACATTTCTATCCTTCCATATCACAGGAAGTTCCTGAGGTTTGCTTTCGGGGGCAAGGCATACCAATATCGAGTTCTTCTGTTCGGCCTAGCACTATCACTCCACACTTTTACGAAATGCGTAGATGCAGCTCTGGCGCCTCTGCGTCTGCAGGGTATTCACATCATGAACTACATCGACGATTGGTTGATTCTAGCTCAGTTGCATCAGTTGGCGGTTTGGCATCAAGATGTCATCCTCGCCCACATGAAAGAGCTGGGGAATTTCTTCACTACAGAGGACCACTTTCTTAGGTGTGGTTTGGGATTCTATGTTGATGCGGGCATTCCTTTTACCGGCACGCATAGAGTCAATCCTGTCAGCTGTGAAAAGAATAAAGCTAGGCCAGTCACTCACTGTCAAACAGTTTCAGAGATTGTTGGGTTTGATGGTAGCAGCGTCCAACGTGATACCTTTTGGCCTGCTGTACATGAGACCCTTGCAGTGGTGGCTCAGGACCAAAGGGTTTGCCCCGAGGGACAACCCCTTCGCATGTTCAGGGCGATGCCTACGTGTCCTGGTTATGTGGAAGAAACCTTGGTTCCTGTCCAAGGGCCCCGTGCTGGGAGCTTCTTGTTATCGCAAAATGCTAACGACAGATGTCTCCCTCACGGGCTGGGGAGCGATCCTAGAAGGACACTCAACTCAGGGTCTATGGGGGGACCATCATACAAACTCAAAATTCATCCTGAAAACCATTTTGAAATTGAACGTTGCGTTACCATAGAAACGGTACTCTAAATTATTTTATCAGGCTCCTCCCCTTTTGGGCATCATTATATTTCATAATTTATGATCAAAACCTTTTTTAATCTTGACAAAACACATATTGTCAGAAAGGTCTAAGTCTCAAGGTTCCAAGTTTTGTGACAGAATTGATATTTGGACAGAAATGTATTAATTTGTTAAGGCAGAATGTATACAACTAAATTCAATGGAATGTATGTCACCCGGTGGCTGTTTTTGGTACTACACCTAAACCAAATCCCATGGGAACTTCGATTTTTGTGATATCAACTTCAAATTTGGAACACAACTTGGTTAGATATATGGCTTTGATTTTATAGTAATTTTAGAGTAAAAAATATTTCGTAAAACATATATTTTATATAAAAGAAAAAATATATAGTACAGTATATTTGATTTACTGTAAATTTAAACTTCCATAACTTTTTCATACTTTCATTTTTTTTATAATCTGCTGAATTTTTCCTTTAAAACAAGACCAAACTTAGGTCTATATTCCAAAGCATTCTTGAATTACAAGCATTTAAGTTTGAATAGTACATTTTAACTCCCATTCTCAAAAAGGGGGGTGACAGCGAAGGGGTTAAGAAGCTAGCGCTGCTTTGTTTGGGCAGGCTTTATAGTTTCCTGGTTCATGACATCAACTGCCTCTGAGGTTCTGCCACACCATTGGACTGATTTTACATGTGCTTCAAGGCATCATCAAGCAAAGCGTTCCCTTAGTGTCAATCGATGCAGCATCTCGTTCCCTCTTCAGGGAATTGAGATTACAGTCGTAACCGAGACGTTTTAAGTATTTACTAAATATTATAAAAAAATATGTCTTGATAGCCATGGCCACCATCAATGTATGAAAACGAGCAACTTAGAAATTATAAACTTCTGATTTTATTCTCAATCTTATCATGTTACATGAAAGAATGTCATATGAGGGTGAGTAAATGATTTTTGGGTGAACTTTTCCTTTACTGTAATATGAGGTGAGTATCTCCATGCGTCATCCGTTAAACACTGGTAAGCTTGTAGGTGTTGCTATAAATGCTTGTGTTTTTATTATATTGCCATAACTAGGCAGAATTAGGGGCATTTCAAGTCTTAAAAATGAGTTCTTGGTGAAGACTGTGAGTCTTTTGAATAAACCCGAATGAACTGTATGGTTACATGTACCACAAATTTTCCAGATGTGCACTATGGCTTATAGCCACAACCAGACATGGTTTCAACTCCATAGCCTTTGGCTCCAAATAAGACTTTGGGTTCATAATTCAATAAAGCAGAAGGATTTAGTCCAGACTTAAGTGTTCTGATGAGCTCTACACCTTTTGTCGTTGATAGAGATAACAAAACCATGTATTAGTTAAATATCCTGGTTTCCTTACTTTCATAAAGCCTTTTAAGATTTGTACAGTAGGCTATATTTTAAAAATATTTTCTCTTTTAGCTTAACAACTCAAAACTACACCTTGTTACATCTTTTAACCAAAAATAAAATGGCTTCAAGAGCAAACAGTCAAATTGCCTAAACTAGCTTTCATAACGGCCATGATTATTTCTGCAAATTGGTCCTTTTGTGTTTAAGTGTTTGGAAAGAAACAAGCAACTCATGACATAATCTGGGGTAATCAAGAATTAATGTGTTTTAGACCCAAATTTCCAGTCAGTCATGCTGCAACCCAGAGACCCTTCCTCATTTTCCATAGTGTGTGTGTGTGTGTGTGTGTGTGTGTGTGTGTGTGTGTGTGTGTGTGTGTGTGTGTGTGTGTGTGTGTGTGTGTGTGTGTGTGTGTGTGTGTGTGTGTGTGTGTGTGTGTGTGTGTGTAAATCAGTCACTGTGTAAATAAGTCACTGTGATGGTTTTGGCATAACGACCTCTGTCTTCTGTGAGCTTTTTTTTTCAGGGTGGGGAACATATGACTCGATGGAGCTTTAGTCTAAGACAAGGCCTTGTGGGGATGAAGGGTGTCTTCTCACCTAGAATCTGTAAATCACAGCTGAAATAACTGTGATGGGACATCATTTGCATTGAACAGGTTACTCCCTTTCACCATCACTCCATCGAGACCACTAAGAAAACATCCTTGATGGACCACACATACTCCTTCCACATCCCCATCATATCTCTTCTCCTGTGATAATGAGGTCTTTTTAGAGTCCAGACAAACTTTTGTTTAGGTGAAGTGGGGCATATCTTTACTTATCAGTACAAACTTCCATTAAGTAATCTGAAAAGGTGGTTATGTTAGGTGAAGAAAAGGTTTCAAGAGGAACCAAGAAAATGGCCAGATGGGAAGGTGGATGTTTTTTGGATTTCTTGGCTGATCAAAAATATGTCTGGCAGTGATGTAAAACCTCATAACACAGCAGGTACAAACACATGAAAAATCAATCAGCAAAGACACACTGCACTGGTCAAGCATGTTGAGAGGTTGTGTAATTCAGTATTTGGAGAGCATAAATGGTGTTCAAGGTTTTGAATGAATATATGCTTAGTTTCCAGTGAGACATGCTCACTGTTGGACAGATTTACTTTGAAGACCTTAGACTAAATGTTGAGAAATAACTATTTAAAATGGGTATCTGGTAGGGGTGTAACGGTACATGTATTCGTATTGAACCGTTTCGGTTCGAGGCTTTCGGTTCGGTGCGCATACAAACCGAACGATTCCTTGGACCATTTTTTCCTGCCGACAAAATTCGCGCTGGCGCGATCACCACAACGTTGCGCAACATCAAATGGCAAGCGTAATGAAAGCGGAACGAAACTGCGCTTCTCATTATTGTGCTTCACGGACCGTTTATAAGTTCGGACCAGCAACATCTGTGCAGCGCGAGCCAATCTCGATCAAGCGACACTGTAACTACACAGCGCTAAGAGATCCAGTGAAGAAAACATTTGAATTCGCCACTGAAGTAATAACATCGCTGCGAGATCTAGTGAGAAGCATTCACATTTCTCCGTTATTAACCGTAGTTCTCTATTAGATCAAACAGCGCTGACGTGGACACCAGGAGAAACATTGTGCCGTGAATGAACTAGTAATACTTTACGTCCACAGACCAGCAACATTCACCATGGATTTAATATAGTAACACTAACTGTAACCAGTTTGGCTGGAATAGTGAGATGCTTTCAAGTACTTCACACATCTTTTTCCAGCACTTCAAAACTCAAATATTATATAAATAAATATATGAAGAGTTCAGATGCAAAAGCCTCTAAATGCCATTTGAAATTTTCTTCTAGAATGATCATTTTTATGAAGCTTGTATATTTAAGTTCAGTAATTTCACTCAAATGACAATTAATAGGTAATCTTCATTGCCATTTAAGTGAAATTACTGAACTTAAATATACAAGCTTGATAAAAATGATCATTCTAGAAGAAAATTTCAAATGGCTTTTGCATCTGAACTCTTGATATATTTAAATGTTATTTTTAATGTGATGACCAAAACATTATTTGTTCATCCTTCAAAGATGACACCCATTTATAGACCTGAAAGTTTCAAGATGTAGGAAAACTCACACTTATTTAAAAAATATTTTTTTCTTTTAACAAATAGGAAATTCTCTGGCATTTCTTACTTTTTGCTGTATCGAAAACGTACCGAACCGTGACTTTAAAACCGAGGTACGTACCGAACCGTGATTTTTGTGTACCGTTACACCCCTAGTATCTGGTATTAATATACTATTAGACAAGATGTCTGTATAAAGTTGATCTATCAACATTTGGAGAACTTAAAGGAGAACTCCGGCGCAAAATGAACCTTTGGTCTAATTACACATTGTTACCTAGTCAACCGTTATCTGAGATTTGTTTTCATGATTATCGAATGTAAATAGTTTTATCTCTAAAAACAGTTTAGCCTATAAAGCTAGTATAACGCTAGTGTATTGGGCATAGTGTAATGACAAATAAAAATCGCTTGTTAATACCACTAACAAGGCTGAAAATAGACCCACACTAACACGGTAGCATAATGAGGGTCCCTACCTTCAAACCGAAGCATTGAGAACTTTGTAAGTGTACAGACAGTTTAATAAGAAGATATTTTAAACATACAGTCAACTTCGTGTATACAGGCAGAAGCCATCTTTGAAATACAGCCTTTACCAGTCGATCTACGAACGCCGATCCAAGTGCGCTGGTGAGAATGATAAGGTGAGCGCGAACAGCAGGCTTGGATCGGCGTTCGTAGATCGACTGGTAAAGGCTGTATTTCAAAGATGGCTTCTGCCTGTATACACGAAGTTGACTGTATGTTTAAAATATCTTCTTATTAAACTGTCTGGACACTGACAAAGTTCTCAATGCTTCGGTTTGAAGGTAGGGAGCCTCATTATGCTACCGTGGTAGTGTGGGGCTATTTTGAGCCTTGTTAGTGGTATTAACAAGCGATTTTTATTTGTCATTGATCTATGCCCAATATACTACCGTTATACTAGCTTTATAGGCTAAACTGTTTTTAGAGATAAAACTATTTACATTCGATAATCATGAAAACAAATCTCAGATAACGGTTGACTAGGTACCAATGTGTAATTAGACCAAAGGTTCATTTTGCGCCGGAGTTCTCCTTTAAGCTGTATTTAAACCAATGTGATGTCACAAAAGCCGTTTTTTATATATATATATATATTTCCATTCTTTAAAGCTTTTTTTTCTTCTCATTTTAAAGACATTGTTACATATTAGTCCTTATATAAATCCTGTTAACCATATAGCCAGCACAAACAACACATTGAAGTCCGCACGTCTCCCCTTAAATCTAAACGGAGAGCCATGCATGGCAGAAAGGGAAGCTGTTCTTAAATGAGGGAGTCCACACGCACACACACACACACACACACACACACACAATGTAGGGTGATGGGCTTCATCTCACTCTAAGGGGAGGGGGAGTGGCTACATTTGGCCAGCGCTTCAATATAAGCCTTTTGAATGGACCTCTTAGGAGCCCAATCTTTCTTGTGGCACAACTACCAACACCTACATCGACAACAACGGGAAGAAAGCATTTTTCTGGACTCTCCAGTTTTATTGCCCAATTGCATTTATTTCTTTTGCGCGTTTTTTTTTTTTTTTGTAAATTTGCTTTTCTAGTCAAGAGGCCTTTAGGCAAAGAAACAAAAAGACAATATGATCGCTCTGTTTTCCTTGGCATTGTTTTTCTTTGCAAGCAGTCTACATGTTGAAGCACAAGGTAAGAACCACTTTTGATCCCTTCGTGCATGAATGGATGAATGAATTTATTTTTCAGAATGCATCTGTTTATGTGTCTAAATGTGCAGATGAGAATGTGGTAAGATACATGTAATGCTCAAAAACTGCACAGTATAATTTATAGAAATTAGATCATCAAAGTTAAACGCTAATAAGAATGAGGGATAAGACAAAAAAACATTTACCATGGATGAACATAATTTCCTCAATGCTATCACCAGATTTGAATTGTATTACTCCACTATTCGTCTCTAAAATACTCCAAGACTCCTCCCACTATACACATGCACACAAGCACAAAGATGCAGCTCACCACAGACTTTCATAAGCTCCAAAACATCTGCTGCAGGTAATTTAACAGTTGTTTTACAGTTGTTGACAGTTAGTGGAGGATGTGAGCCAACACTGAACTGACTGTGAAAAATGTCTCGGCTGATTACACCTGAGTGCAGATCTATTACCTTTTCTTGAGGGTAAATGCAAGATCAGTTCCTGACAGCCAGTGATGTCAGGAGCATATTAGTGGCTGAAGAGCCACACACTGGACCTGTATATTCCCAGCTGTATGCTGGCCTGTGCCAAATCCATTGATTTTACAGTGAAGCCACTGAATGTATGTATCTGACAGGAGCAACAGCAAGATTAACAGCCTCTGAAAATGTAAAGAGCCCCTCTCTGAATGCAGTTATTTTCCTTCTGATGTAATGGTCTGTAAATGCATGGGTGTGTATGGATTGGGCTGTACTGGGGCTGATGGGGAGAAGGTAGGGACCGATGGAAGAAGTGAAAGGACACTTAGCGACTGCTCAAGACAGGCCTGATTCACGGAGGCTCTGTTCAAGACATAATGCAGCCATTAGTCAGGCATGGCTGAGTAGGGGGTGTGTGAAAAAGATAGATAATGGCTTTGTGTGTGAAGGGCGAGAGAAAATAGGAGATAATAAAGGAAGGACTCTCAAATAAACTCACTATAACACATGCAAACAGGGGAAGAAAGAGGCAGAATCTAAATATCAGTGCAGAAGTTGGATGGTTATGATAGTGGGAGTGCTGTCCAGCTGTGTGCAATAATTCATGTTCATACCCCACTGACCTCTGCTTGCTCAGCAAAGTGTAGGAAGTGAAGTTTAGCCATCAAGACTGGCTGACTGTGAGGGAGCGATTCCATGTGTCACTTGTATACACAGATGTGAAGCTCTAATCAGTGTGCTTTTATGCATTTAGGGTTGTGTTCCTCACAACCATATAAACTGTGGGACTCCAACCCCATTTATCCAGCAGATGTGTACAAGATGTCAATAGGACCCAAACACATGTATTACATGGCAATGTTGAATGATTGTTTTAATTTAAATTTATATCACCCTCTCTGTTTATACTTCAGTTTGCAAACGTATCTGATGACTTGGTAATATAACCTATTGTCTAACTACTTGAAATATAATTTGTCTGCTTGCTTACTTTACCTGTTTATTTCAACATTTTTTTTTTTTTTTTATTCTCTTGCTCTATTTTTATTTATGCATTTTTTTTTTTATTAAATTAACTTTTTAATAATATTAAAATAATATTTCTTATTGTTATTTGTTG
This sequence comes from Rhinichthys klamathensis goyatoka, assembly GCF_029890125.1. Classification (NCBI taxonomy): domain Eukaryota; kingdom Metazoa; phylum Chordata; class Actinopteri; order Cypriniformes; family Leuciscidae; genus Rhinichthys; species Rhinichthys klamathensis. The sequence goes on from NW_026606877.1 coordinate 1,787,299, forward strand.
TTATAATTTTGTAATACTTTATTTATTATTATAATAATAATTTAGATTATTACTACATTATTATGACTCCTTCAGTCACGGACTTTAATTATAGTTTTCTCTGGGGAAAAAAATCCATTTATGTTAAATTAATATCTATCCTTTCTTACACCAAATAGCTGAGTTCTTGGTCGGTGGGAAAGAGGCACTTAAATATTTAAACCACCACGGCACTTCCATTCTTCTTTTCAAGAGTAAACACTTTCCTTCTGTTTGCTTACAAGAGCAGGAATAAAGGGTGGGTGGAGATGGGGGATGGGGTGTCATGGGAACTAGTGGGAGTTGGGTATATGGAGAACATTATGGGTTAGAGGATTTGAGATGATATTTGAGAGTTGTGCAAAACTGGTACAAAATCACACCAGCAATGGTGTACAGATAGTCAGCCAACAAATAGAGCTCTTGCATGTGTGGAGCCCTAATCCAAAAAGCTTAGTTATAAATTTCCAAAACTGGTAGCTGCTGTCATTACTGGAGGGTGTTCTTGATCATTTGATGAGAGATTATTCATCTGTTCCCTCTGGTTACAGCATGCCAATTTGGCACACTGTCTCCTAAGCGAGAGTTTATTTGGAAGAAAGTGAGAGTGAGAGAGTGAATGACTCACAATGAAGTGTAAAAAGGAATCAGATGTGGTAATGATTGTAAGAAATGGGCTAGGATTTAATTACTTCTGGAAAGAGGAGAATATTTCATCAGTTGGTAATAATGTGAACTAAGTGCTGTATAATTAAAGGTGGAGAACAGTACAGTTTAAGAACAGCTCAGATGTTAAGAACATGTATACATTCATTCTGAGCACAGGTTTGGCACATGGTTAAGAAGTTTCCAGCTTAGTCAAGTGAGGAGTAATAAAGGACTACGCTAAAGTAAATGGTTTGATGCAAACGGCAGAAAGTCTTGCTAATGAGTCCCATATTTGTTTTGAGCATATGAGGTTTTCCTGCAGATAGACTTCACCTGAGTGTAAAGGTTATCAGAACATGCTGGTCATGGCTTAACAGAAAAAGTGCCTTTGTCTTTGTCTTAATCTTTTTAGATTGACAGGTTGCCCAGCCCATGCTTACATGAATCCGTTGATGCTGTAGATAAACAAAAAGGATTTGAGTTTACTTGATAATATAGGTTGACTGATTTGGCAAAGCACATCTGTATACAGTTTAAACCATAGGGAAAAGAGAGACTGAATGGTGCCTTAAGCTAAATCGAATTATGTCTGCTGTGCAATCGACACTTTGATAGCGGTGTATAGCTGGGATGGAGAACTCTTGGGTCGGTTTTAGTTTCCTTGATATCTATCAAATCTTCCATCATGGAGCTGTGATGGATTAGGGCCTCCCAAGGCTCAATCAGAGATCAGGAAACATCTTGAGGAACTGAATGAGACAATTATGCCCCTAACCACAAGAAGACATAGCAACTAATACTACAGACACAGCATCAGCTAGCAAACAGTTTAATAGGGGTCGGGAAACATATGTCTTTATTGACACAAAATGGGAGAATAATGTCTGTGGTAGCCCAGTTTGTGTGCAAGCGTATTTTGTGAAGATTGCAGGCTTCTTTAAAACCTTAAGACAAAACATATGGATAGCAATTAAAATCAAACCAATAAAAGTATGTAAGGAAATCTCATATAATTAAACTCATCCTGTCATTGTAAACATATAAAACAAATATACTAGACCTACTGTGTGGTTTCAATACAAAGAAACCATTGAGATAGAAACCTCTATTTGTTTCATTTTAGATGAAAGAATCAAGGTCTACGCCAACAGAGGAGACAATATAACTCTGCCCTGCAAACTGGAAGGTCTGTCCAATTTGTTTGGAAACAGAATCAAGTGGACAAAGCTTGAGGATGACTCGACAGAGACCGACGTGTTGATGTCCATGGGGTTCCACAAGAGGAGCTATGGAAATTTTGAGGACCGTGCTTACCTGTTGGAGGCGGATAGCAATGATGCTACCTTGGTTATTACAAACCTAGATCTGAAGGACTATGGCACATACAGGTGTGAGATCATCAATGGCCTTAATGACAAGATTGCCGAAGTGGACCTTGAATTGCAAGGTAACTTTAGTTTTTCAGGCTGTCACATAAGTAATCATTTAACCTCTAACATTTATATTTATTACTTTAGCAGGCTCTTTTCAACCAAAGTGTCTTATATATTATATATTTACGGTAGGAAATTTACAAAATATCTTCATGGAAAATGATCTCTTTACTTAATATTCTAATGATTTTTGGCATAAAATAAAAATCAATAATTTTGACCCATACAATGTATTGTTGGCTTCACTTTTCAGGACTTGTGCAGCACACTTGACAAATGAACTGACTGTAATCTAAAACACATTGCCATTACTTTACAAACATATTTTATTTACTTTCTATATAGTTCAGAATTTGTATTTGAACAGGTAATTTTAGTAAACAGTCATCAACATTACCACAGAGCTACACATTAGCACTTGAAATGTGAAGATGCTCGCGTATGCTTCTTTCAACTTTTGTATTTGCCACTTATCATTAGCTCATTCTCCTGTAATACCCTGTAGTTCTTGTTCTTGGCCAAGACCACCATTGCAGACTTGGTTCCAGAGAAACAATGGAGATCTTTACACAGAAAAGTGAGGTGCATGAGCATAATGAAGCAGGCTGGCATAACAAGCCATTGTTACCTTGGAACAATGGAGTATAAGATTGAAAAGCCTAAACCATGCAAGTAATGTTCTCTCTTTTTTTTTTTTTTTTTTTTTTCTTACACTGTACCATGTAAATCTTTTTAACTAAGCAGGGAACTATGTAAAACTTAGGCTTTTACTAATATCGCTCTTTGTTCGTTCGTTAATTTGGGCGGTCATAAAATACATTCATCAAATCAATCTAATGTTAAACTCAGTCAAACTTTTCCTCAGGGGAAAATTCACTTTCATTCACAGGAGTTGTTTTCCCATACTCCCCTCGTTTGGGGCGGTACAACTTCAACTTCCAAAACGCAGAGGCTGCGTGTCTGGAGCAGGACGCTGTGGTCGCCTCTTTCGAGCAGCTCTATGAGGAATGGAGAAGTGGGCTGGATTGGTGCAATGCCGGCTGGCTCAATGACGGAACCGTGCAGTATCCCATCACCAAACCCAGAGAGCCCTGTGGAGGCGCAAGGACCTCAGCCGGACTGAGAAACTACGGCAGTAGGGACAAGTCCAACAGCCGCTATGATGTGTTCTGCTTCACAGCCAGCCTTAAAGGTGGGTTAAACAGTTAAATTCTTAAATTCTAGTATAAAATGGTGTATAACATTTAGCAGTGTATGTGTCCACAACCCTGAAACTCTTTGTTTTACATCACAGGCCTCTTTTACTACCTGATCCAGCCCAGGAAGCTGGACTATGAGGAGGCTGTCAATGCATGCGAGAGAGATGGAGCTGAGATTGCAAAGGTGGGCCATATGTATGCTGCCTGGAAGCTGCATGGATACGACCGCTGTGATGCCGGTTGGCTGGCCGACGGTAGCGTTCGTTACCCTATCTCCAGGCCCAGGAAGAACTGCAGCCCCACGGAGGCTGCGGTTCGCCTTGTTGGCTTCCCCGACAAAAAGCAGAAGCTGTACGGTGTCTATTGCTACAAACCTCAACCGTGAAGCGCTTCATTTCACATTACCTGTCACCAACCAAAGAGCAGCAATACATCGGTGTCCTCCTCCAAACTTATGAAGGATTTTTTGCATGAACTAGCCTTAACTGTGACAATGGTCACCGTGATTTTGCCAAGTAAGACATGTTCCTGGGTCAATAGTTTGTTGATCCTGAAACAGCATTCTTGCCTGAAAATTTTGTCCTACCCCTAAACCTAACCCTACCCATGAGTTATCCCTAAAATCAGAGGGAAATCACAGGTGAATAACACTGATGTAGACGCACCAAACCCTGGTTGTAAGCCTAAACTTGACATTAACTGTAAACATGTCCGTCAAATCTGATTGGTTGATTGGAATGTTGTTCCAGCACCAACAAAGATCTTGCTCCAGGAACATCTTGCATTAGGTGAAATCACGTTCATCCTGTGACAACTATTATAGAAAGCATACTGTAAAGACCGTACTGCAACATTCACATTACAATATTATTGTAAACAGTTATTTTATCTATCATTTACATTTTATGTAGATTTGTACACCATATGTATGAAAAACAAACACAAACTGCATTCAGAAAGTATATTCAGCTGGAAGGAAAGTTGAAGTCACACCATTTTGATGAAAAGCCCTTTTAGTAAGTAGTAGGTGTGTGAGTTTGTCAAGAATCTAAATTTTGACATTGCAATACAATATTTAAACATAACAAATAGTATAAACTTGACAGAAAGTTTTTGAAACTTTCCCAAACAGAAAAGCAAAGTAAATGAGTAAATGGACCTGACACCTTTTTTTTTTTCCTGAAACACTTTTGTGATCTTACTCAAATTATAATTTCCTTAAAACTATATAGCTATATATTTTTATTTTCTTTTCTTTTCTTGTGTTGGTGTATTATCCAGTGCTATGAACTGTGACCTTATTTTATCTGTTTGAAATATCAAATGAATGTGTTTGGCCTGTAGTGTTAAGGCTTTATATTCATAAATAATTCCATTGTTTCATTATTCATGTCTACCTTTGTTTACAATATTGTGATGTACTTTCTCACCTGTTACTTGCTCTATTTTTTTATTTTATTTTATTGTTTTCATTCATGAGAGAAGCTATTTCTCAGTTTTGAACTTGATGGCCTTGGTGAAGATTTTAAAAGTTGTTTAAATGTGTTCATCACATTTTGACACGTATCTCACCAGAGACTGACAGAATTTGACAAACTGCTGATGATGCATTGAACTTTGCTATATGGCAGAGAACTACATAATTAACTCTGAGAGAATCGTTTAGGACCCAGTGGTATTTCAAGACTAGCTTGAGCCTTAGTTGCTTAAGTGTAGATGACGTAAATCTCAATTTAATGATGTTGTAATGCCACTGTTCTCTGTAAAAAGGGAGAAACAGCACTAAAAACCACATACACATACATACAGTTTGATTCTAACATTGGAATGTTATGACAGGCAAAGTGTGGCTGACTTCAGATAATGAGATCTGTGAACGTAACATCTATTACTTGTCACTTTGCATTGATAGATGTTGTTTGTTTATGGGATCGGGAGGGGAAAAGATTCTCCACCTTTAAGCTTTGAACTGCAGAAGCCACAGCGAACATAAATTGATTTTGTCTATGCACAAAATATCATTTTCTTTTCTTTTAATTTGAAGTGCAGTGTACGGTTTATGAATGAAATCAATTTTAAATGAAAAATAAAAACGAATAAAAATTGAAATGGCTTTTGTTCTCTTCTCCATTAAACTGTGTTGTAAATATACAGTGCCTATAACCATGGATGTTATAGGCACTGTTATAGGCCATGGCATGGATTAAATTACCCAACAAAAACCATTAAAACAACATGAAATAAGCTGATTGCATAGTACCACATATTCCACTTCTTTTGGGAACAGAGAGTTCTCATCATGGTACTGAGTGTGTGTGTGTGTGTGTGTGTGTGTGTGTGTGTGTGTGTGTGTGTGTGTGTGTGTGTGTGTGTGTGTGTAGGCCTATAATATGAGGATATTTATTAAATACTTCATTCAGAGTAGCTCTCTCAACTTTAGATCTATGAGAATCTCTATGAGACGTCTGGGAAGCATTTGCAGGGAAAGTTGCTGATTATAAAATACTCTGTGACTAATTCATCCTTTTTTTACATGTAGATTAATACCAGATGTTTAACATGAATAAATAAATAAATAAATAACTTCTGAAATGGAAAATGGTTGTCTTCCAAGACATAAATGAGAAAACCACAAGTATTAATGAACAATGACACAGCGGTATACCTGCAGGGAAATACATTCATGTCAACTGAAAATATAGCAATGGGACTTCAAACACCCGAGGCACATCAAAAGTCTGTTTTTCCTTCTACATTACATTGCGACTTTAAATGCAACATATTTATAAAACTATAATCCACAAAGGTATGCAACTTTACAACAGATCCTAAGTGCAATGTCTGACTGTTATTACAATAGAAAACACAATATCAAATCAAATGGCAAATGAACAACTGTTTTTTGTCCTCAAAACTAACATTTAACTTTTAGAGAACTTTTTCAACATTTTTACTAAGGAACACTAATACTGAAACACTAGGAACACTACAATGTTTAACTTAGAACTAAGAAACCTTGCATTTTTATTTTATTATACTTTTTTTTTTTTTTTTTAAACATTTTAACTATTTTTTATTGACTATCATTAATGTTTCAATGAAACTCAGCTTCAGAAAACATAATTTACATAATTTTGCTATCTGATAGAACTATATTCAGATGCTCAAGTGTCTTTGTGTTAGTGAACTGATACCATCTGGTGGTCAACATTAGGCACTGCCGATGAACCACATACTTTAGCTATTTATTTGTATAGTTATACTAAATCACATGAAGTGCAATGTCTTTACTCCAGTCACAGTGCATTTCATTATATTAGAGTAATATATTAGATTTATGTAAATTTAAAAAGACATCGAATTACGCCCCATATTAACATGCTATAGTCGCCTCAGTTAATGTTTGAGAATTATTAACTATGTTATAATATTAACCTTTAAGCCCTTCCCTATAGTCAAAACTCACTCTATATATCAGAATGAAAAAATACTAGGAACACCAGTATAATATAATAAACTTTGTTTACATAGAAGGCATAAAAAAGTTCCTTACAATTTTTCCATTTCACAAACATTCTAGACGATCACATTTGACAATAAACAAGTTATACTATAAATATAAAAAGATATGTGCACTTAATAAAAAAAAAAATACAACAAGTAAACACAAATGAAAAGATCTTAAAGAAAAAATGCTTGGGAATAAACAAATGGATGACCAGTTCAACAACAAACTGTTACTATGAATCCTCTTCGTTTGGTCCATTGATACACCCCAAATGTCATAACGAAATCCATCTAAATCCTGTGAGTTGTAAATGTCGTCAATTAATCACATCAACGCCAGCTATTGACACACTGTCCTTTACTCTAATATACTGAATTCTGTCAATGTGCAGTTTGGCCAAGTTAAATCCTCAGTATGTTGTATTTTATTACAACAATGAGAAGACAATGAGCAGCTCAAGAAATAAATTATAGGCATCTTGTTAAAAAGACATTTGCTCAAGTCTTTTAAGCATCTCACAAAATACATTCTCTTTAAAGTAGTTTTAAAAAGTCCAAGAAAAAAAAAAAGAACATGAAAGTTGAAATGATGTGAAATACATACAGTAAGTTCTTTGGTTTATATATGTATAAAAAAAAAAATTGGTGGAATTAAATGTATGTGAAACAAGATTTGCATTGTAAACACTTAAAAGAGACATCAAACAGAGGAATATAAATAATCTAAAATCTACATGGCTTTTCAATATTGAATACCTTAAAGTCAAAGTATTAAACATACTGTGTTGACTTTCAGATATCAAAACCATCCACTGCATTGGGCATACAGGTGTTTTCATGAAATTATTGACCTTTTTCTACCACAACAAACACTAACTCAATGTGAGCCATTGCTCACTCTCTCTACTGTATATAAATATATTCTTTCACATTCACATGTATGGTTGCTCATCTGTTCAGTAAGCAGCAGGATGTCTGTATACTCCTGTGGTTCTTGTAAACTTGAAGAAAGACTGCAAGGAATCATACAGCAATGTTTAGTGTGTTAAAAATGTACCATTATGTTTGCAGGCTAAAATGCCACGAACTTTCTAATATTATTCTGATTGCACTATTATAGCTCACTATATCTGGATTGTAAAATGTTATAATGTATGAAGGCACTGCGTATTCCCAAGAAGCAGAACAGATGGAGGGCAGGTCAGAGAATCTTTTTGTGTTTTCAGAGGCCAGCTGAATGTGATCTGAATGAAAAAATCTCTCTTCCAAGATAAAAACAGAAAAAAAACACTGTTTCATTCCAGTGATATTCCACTCTATGTTGAACCTATTTCAGGTCCTTTTCATAATCTTTTCTTTATTTTTTTTTTTTCTTTCAGCCAGCAGGCAGGTCCGTCACATTTTATCAAAATACATTAAAATGGACCTTACATTATGGTTGTGTCACCATAGTAACTAGTGTTGTGTCCGGTTGTGTTTTACACCATGGCGATGGTGTCGTCGTAGTACATCAACTGATTTGTCTGCAGATCTCTTCGGATAACTGTGAAGGACTCCTCTGTATGTCTGATACCGTTTTGTATATAACCTTTGGAAGTTGGAGGCTGGAAAGTAAATAAAAGTACATTGAATTAGTTTTCTTTATTTTTTTTAAAGAAAAACGAATAAAGAAGAAAATAAAATGTATTCTACAAGGCTGCTTTAAATTGATCAAAATATACAATAAAGACTTTTACACTGTTACAAAAGATTTCTATTTCAAATAAATGCTGTTCTTTTGAACTTTCTATTTCATCAAACAATCCTAAAATTTCTTAAAATCCAATCCTAAAATCTAACTATTTCTACAACAATATTAAGCAGTACAACTGTTTTTAACACTGATGATAATACATTTTTAAATGTATTTATTTATTTATTTATTTATTTATGGACCACCAGATCAGCCTATTAGAATGAGTTCTGATGGATCATGTGACACTGAAGACTGGAGTAATGGCTGCTCTAAGTTCACCTATGCATTACATTTTTTTATATATTCAAATAGAAAACTTTAATAATATTTCACAATACTAATGTTTTTACTGTATTTTTGATCAAATATGTAGCCTTGGTGAGCATAAGAGAAAACAAATATATATAAAAAAATAAATGTTATATTGGGATGGTTTCTTAAAAAGCTTTGTTGGATTTTCACAGAATACTTACGACTCGTGCAGGAAATCCTAGGCAAATCCCATGAGCCGTCTCCTCTGCAGCGAACGGTGGGAACATGTCTCTGGATGAAGCCATCTATGCACTGGTACCTGATCAGGGAGTTGATCTCATAGCGTGGGCGCAGCTGGCCAAAAGTGCGGGCGTTATGGACAAGAGGAGGCTGACTGCAGGACACTATTGACAACAGAGTAACCATCAGTGGAGCACTGAATCTGAAATGTTCTTTTAAAATGCTTTATAGGCATGACTGTAAGATGAGAGCAGTTTTAGATTTTTCTGCAAACAACCACAGATAAACCTTGACTGAAAATAATACATGCCCTAATATTATTCTATAAATGATCTTCATCCAGAAGCTGAAACCTCACCTGTGCCTTTCTTGCAGGTGAAGGTGAGGTGGTAGTTGCAGGGAACATCATTCCACTGGCCGTCCTCATGCCAGATCATTACCACACAATCTTCCCCTGAGGAGAAGAAACTGTCCGGCTGGTTCGGTCTCCAGTTTTCATATTGCTGTAGGGGAAGCATACAGCTAGAGATGAGAACGGTAATGTGAGGGAGACAACAATCCTAAAGAAATTTGTTTTAGATCTCATAATAATTATATGATGTACACTTATGCCAGTGTCTAAAAATAATTTGATTTTGTTACAGCCGCAGCACTTCAAATTCAATCTGGGTCAAAAACAGCAATATACAGCACTGAACACAGTGTTAATGCCTTCAAAGGCTTTCAAGCAGAGAATGTTCATACTGGAACACATAGGAGGCCATTAAAATGACAGTGATGCAGACACATCAGTAGGGGGCGCTGAGTACATTTACTAAACTGCAATATGGAGCTGCAGAGAGAAGCGTAATGCATTTGAAAGATTAAAAAAGAACTCTTTTACTTTTTTTTCAAGGAAGGATTTGATTTATTGGCCGTATACTCCAAGAGTAGGTCTACTATACACAAAAGATAAATGTCAAAGGAGGGATTAATCAAGGTCATGCCAGCATCTGTGCACACTTTGCCCTTGAACAAGTAGCAGAAGCAGACAGATACCTGCTCTTAAATGTTACAGAGACATTTTAAAAACAACCAGCAGTCACAGTAAGAGTAATTTACTATCATGGACAAACTTTATTTGCTATATTTCTCTGCATCCTCTTTTTTCTTGTCCAACTACTATATTTCCCCCTGCACACACCACATGGTGCAGATGTGATGTCCGCAGTCATCTTTCTCAGCTGTGGTCTGTGGACAAATGCACTGTGGACAATATACATATGTATTTCAATGTATATGGCACTCTTCTATAGGGTATCTCATTTTTAGCTTAAATTAAAACTGCAAAGTTTGTACATATATTAAAGATAGCGTAGGCTAAGTATATCCGATCGACGCACATCGGAGCTACGATCTTTCAGCAAGCCTGTGAATATTACCTTCTTCAAACACAATTCACCTAACATCCTGCTATTATTCTCTCACAAAAGGAATGTGCGCTCCCTGCTTGGAAATTGACGTAATGCAGTTTTTGACCGTCTGGATAACTCCAATGGCACATACTTAAATGCATAAAGAAACAAACTCTTAATAGAGTAACTCTTCTGTAAACAGAATAGAAAAAGAGAAGAGCAAACTCCAGCGGTTTGTTTATAGTACCTCACTGATACCAAATGGATTGAAATGTCACCCACTCACAATCTAGGTCTGTATTATCTTTAGTGCAGCCTGTTCCAGGTGCTGCTCATCCTTCACACCTTCATTACCTGTCCACACCTGTAAGCTTCCTCTCAACTCATTTTATTTTTATCCTCCAGTCCTGAGAGGACTTCCACAGCTGAAAACTCCTATCTCATGCCCCCCAGGGCTTTTTTGGCCCTTCCCCACAAAATGCTGCCATTATCTTTGAAGTGAGAGCCCAGTCAGGACTAAACGACAGTAATTGGCCACTTTCATGTTCAATGGAGGAACACCTCTAGAACCAGGGAGCTGTTTGCATATGTCTTCTGTTTTCCTTTTTTTCACATCTACACATTCTTGCTTAAAGTTCCCATTGTTTTTATAGTAGTAGATTTTTAAAGAAAAAAAGTAAACTTTGTATGTTTGCATCAACACCATTCTTTCAAAACACATTTTAGAAACTAATAAGTACGTTTTGAAGAATGTTCTTACCACAACTCTACCATCAGTCCACCGGAAATCATTCTCAAACATCTTATCATTCAGACCGATCCACTGGTAGTCATGGCCGAGGCCTACAAGAGGAGAGAGAAACAAAGGTAAATTCACTAGCAAAGTATCCTTCCTCATAAATAATCATCATTAGTTTGCATGGAAATGTAACTGAAGGTGTAAATTAGAGCTGATGATAGACAGAATGTCCATAACTTGTTGTATGTATACTCACGGTTGATGTACTGCTGCTCATCATGGGACGAAACACTAGCAAGGTGTGCCCCCTGGAGACGACATTCACGCTCTGCTGTGTCCCAGTTACGTCGATGAGGATAGTATTTGTAGCAGTGGCCCTGGAACTTGTGCCAGCCGTAGCTACATGTTTCGGTGTCTGTGGAAAAGCATGTATGCATTACTGTTGATTTACTACACATAAGATTGGCATGTAGACCCTGAAACTGAGATAATCCTGTTGTTGCAAGTCGGAAAAAAGGTGCTTCGTATTGTCTGCTGTCAATTTCTTTTTATTAGTCCTTACCTTTGGGCTTACACTGTAAGGCTGTTCTTATCAGTACAATAAATCAAACCTCTTTTGTTCAGTGGCATTCTTTTCAAGTGAGAATGATTTCCCACCCACACTGGACCTGAGGGAATATGATATAACTCCCTTTCATCTTCATTTTAAATTACATGCCAGTTGAGCGATATCACTTAGAGCAAAAGTTACTTCCATGTGTCTATCATATCAAGAAGCCAATTAATTTTTGCATATGAATGTCTGCAGTGCTGTGGAGAAGGTTGGATGCTTTGCTCTGAGGCATTGTTATGAGCAGAAACCTTTTTATTTTGGGTATGCCATGAATGCATCACTTGCCAAAATTGGGGCTGACTTGTAAGGGGTTAAGAAAGATATTATACCAAAGTAAATTCTGTCAAACAAATAGCCACTTTAACCGCTTGGGAAATTCAAAGAGTTTTAAAGTAAACATATTATCAACACAGCAAGTTATTAGTATTGTTTCTAGATCAGCATTCGATTGCATTAAATTTGCAAATAAAGTGTGTCCTATCAATAACAGTAAGTATGTTTATGTACGCCGTTACACTCAAGCTACAGCTGGTTTTTGAGCCACAGTCTCTTCTGGTACAACTTCAGTCAGACTAAAGCGTTCACATGGTATTTTGAAAAGACAAATTGTTTTTTTAGCCCAACTGAAAGCAAACTTTTACTGTCTGTTTGTGGACCAGCCCTGCTCAACATCAGGCTGATAGCTTTGATTGCTTGTTGAAATCACTGTGATTGCAGCAGACTTGCCCTGACAGAACCACTAATTGGGGAAATATCTAAACCTTCAGCAAATTAACATACAGGAGAGAAAATGTCAGACCTGATGTGTCACATACAACAAAGAATACATCATTCCAAAGAGTCAAATCATTAAAAACCCTCATTAAATTATTAACCATTATGCATAACAGCAGTAAAAATATATGTTAAAATACACAAACCATAATTACGACTTGAATGACATAATTACTTAATTTTGCATTGATTGCATTCAGCAGTTTTCTGCAATTTCTGCTTTCTCTGTAAACAGCTGTCTGCGCACTAACACTCTGAGGGGGAATTCACAGAGAACTCCTTTTTTACAGTTTTAAACAAGAGAAACTGGTCAGAGGAATTAAAAACGTGTTTTATAAACACTGTGTCATGTGCGAGACATTGCAAAAGATGACAGACGTGAGTGCAATGGTCAAACAAGTCTTTCTAACGCATGTGCATAGAAAAGCAATGGGGAAAAAGCACAGAGAAATGCAAAAATTAGTTCTGTGTGAACGGCCCCTGAGACTGAACCACTTACATTCTGAGTCACTGCTGAATCACTGAGTAGTAACAGGAGGCAGTTCCTCTACAAGAGACACTTCTTCATATCTGTAATGTTGATGCTATCTCAAGTTTAAGATAAGTAAAGAGATTGTTCAACGTACTCAAGAGGGTAATGCACTCATGACGACAGTTTACAGTTGTTTTTATTCTGACAAAAGTCAGATGTGAGAGATTTTGATATGATTAGTATTTTCGTTTATGAAGCATTTTAATGTGTATAAACACTTGTAATGGTTTGACGGGGATAAAACTCTCAAGAAGGTAATCTCACTCATGTAAAGTGTAAATCAACGTCTACAGTGTAATAAGGGGAAAGAGTGATGGCTGATGGTCTTAACAGCTGTGAGAAATGGTATCCCCTTAAATAGTGGAAAGTACAGCATCACTTTGTCTGTCTGCTAGCATTAAACGGTTTTGGAACACACAATTTCTTACATAAGATCAAAATCTATCAACTTTCAGAATCTACCAAACTGTGAGTCACAAGCATAATGTCATCTAGCAATGACCTCATATGAATGTTCAGAGGTTCACTTGTTACATCTCCACATCAACCTCAGTGGCTACAGTAGCGTCACGTAATATCAGCATGTTGAAAGATCTAGTGTGATGACTACAGTGATTACCTCTCTTAGGTATTGAACAAATGATTATTTGATAAATATAATCTTACCTTGCTCACACAGTGCTCCTGCATAACTCGGAAGACATACACAGGTGAATGAGTTTAGGCCATCAATACATGTTCCTCCATTCCGACAAGGGTTTGTGTGACATTCATCAATGTCTAATAAATAAATAAAATTATATGATGAGTAAATAATGTAGTACTGAAGTGCAATAAGTTCAAAAAGCCAGATGATGATAAGTTTAAGATGCACTACCAAATATGTTTGAGTAAAAATGAACTAAATCCGATTATTGACAAAAAATTAGTTTGAAACAGTTTAAAAGTTGTCTAACCTTGATTGACAACAGTGGTTATGTTTCCATCCACCTATTTTTATACTATTATAATTCTAAAAATGCATAACAAATGTATGCGCTCATTTGAGTCGGATACCTTTTTTTTTCAATAAGAAAACATATGCATAAACTACGATGGAAACACATTTACAGAATAAATTACTCGATGCGCATAAAACTTGTGACTTTGCGCGATGGGACGAAATAACTGAACTAACCAGTGGAACGATCTTTTTACACAGCATCTGAAATGCTGTTTTGGTTGTTCTGAAATGCCTGAGCAAAGTCTTTTGTCAAAGTGGTTCGGTAAAATTATCTTCCCGAACTCTCTTACACGACTGTGTTCCCAAACATCAGCATCTGCCTCCGAAAGCAAGATAGATAACACATGTATTGCGTTTCGTCTGCGCGCTCTGAGATGCAAGTAATTTATTATATACGAAAATTATTATATACAGCAGCTTCTCCTACTTTTCTTAGTGATATTTAGCGCCAGTTTATCAGGAAGTGACAATTTTGTTCTCTTCGACTCGCTGGATTGAAACGGTGCTTCATTAGCAAATGTTTTATGCGATATTCCAATTTTGCACATAAGTTAAAATCCGAACTTTGGATGGAAAAAAAACTGTTGGCATGTATTTGGTGGGAAATTAATGGTTTACATAATTTGCCTTGACCTATTTATGCCATGTCCATAAACAGAGTAAAGAAGGTCCAGCATTATAGTGACAGACTTTGCTCAAACTATCAGATTCTTCTTCTGCGCAGAACAGCATTGCCGAAGCACAACGTAAACAAAAATAAACAAGGTTGCAAGTAACATGCAATTTCATGTTTCGGCCACAGATGGCAACAGAGAGACCAAAGTTATGCAGTGCACTTTTAATAAATAAATAAAATATCACTGCAGCTTACCCATTTCACAGTGTTCACCACTGTATCCAGGTGGACAGCTGCAGATCTGAGCACTGCCTATTTTTGCACAAGAACCGCCATTCAAGCAAACATCATCAGAACAGGAGTGAACACCTGCAGTAAGAGGGAAGATATAGGCATGCCATTGTGCATATGAAAAACAAGTATATTGATATAGGTATAGAAAGTACAGTAGCCTATAAATTATGTTAAATTTATTTTTAAAACAGTGTTTACATCCTACCTGGAATATCTACTGTTTGCCCGATCATTGTGTATGCAAGGTCTTCTGCACTGCTTTCATTCTGTGACCGTGGGGGTGAGCTTTCAACCAAAGTGGCCTCAGAAACATCTTCATGAGAAGCAAATGGTGGAGTCTCACTCGGAGTTGTAGGCACTGATGATGACATCTGATCTTCTGTTTCTTGAATAGGAATTTCAGTTGCAAGAGTTACAGCTTCCTCAATCTGACCAGCTGCCTCTTGTTTGCTTGAGGCAGTTTCCTTACTGACAATCTTTACATCAGTCTCATGTGTCAGAGGTATAGGTGACATTGTTGCAGTGGACAGAATAACTGCCTGAACCTGATGAGATGATGGGATATCTGTGATAACTAAATCCTCCTCTGAACTGCTTTTCAAGCTACTGGAAGTTACAGAACCATCATATTGAGTTTGTGTAGTGGTCCTGAATTCTGTGTCATTTTGTTCGGGTTGGGTTGTATGTTCAACTCTTCCTTCTTCCAATGATTTTTCTTCACTTAAAGAAGCAGAACTTGGTTTATCTGTGACATCAAAAAGTCTTGTTGTGATGAGATGCTTATTGGATGAGACTGTGTTTACCTGCCCAGACATGCTTCTATCTGAACCACTTGTTCCACTGGTTGGTGAGCTGGTTAGTGAAGCATCACTCTCAGTTCTTGAGACACTCTCAATATCTGGTTGCATGGTTATCTCAAAGCTTTTTTCAGTGTCAAGATGAGAGGTGGTCTCGGTATTCAAAACTTCTGCTTGTGTGTTTCCATCAATATTTGTTGCACTATCCTCAGGTTTTGTAGAGATCTCAATGCCAATGTAAATTTTTGATTGTGAAATGGTCTCAAATATAGTCTCAACTTCAGACTGTGAAGTGGACTCAAAACCAGTCTCAACATAAGGCTGTGAGGTGGTCTCAAAGCTTGTCTCAAAATTAGACTGTGATGTGGTCTCAAAATCAGTCGCAACATCAAGCTGTGAGGTGGTGAAGCTCTTCACCCCTACAGGTTTGGTGATGTCATCAATGCTGGTCATATCTTCTGAGCTAATGTCTAAGGCAGTCTTATTCTCAATGTCTGTTTTGTTCATGAAATCTGGTATGGACTCAACTTTGTAAGGTTCAGTTTTTGTGTCATAATCTATTACATCGTCTTTCCCTTCCTCAGAGAAAAGCGGAGTTTCTGTTTTGTCACTCAGACCTGGTATGGATGTAGATGAAGGAGACCCCACTAATGTTACTATGTCCGTAGTCATGTTAATTATTGATGCAGATATACGAGGTGTGGGAATGGTTGTTGATGGCAACGGCACATCTTCATCCGTCATAGTGTCTGTGTTGGGTTTATGTGTCACTGTCATCTCAGACAAAGCTTGCTGATATGGATCCCCATCAGTTACTGTGATTGCTTCAGGCAAGGCGGTCACAAACACAATATCAGTCTCCACAGATGTTGAAACTGAATCATCTGCAGCTGTTAAATGAGAGTCTGTTGAATCAGACAGTCCTATAAACATTTCAATAGTTTGATCACCTGAGCCATCATCTGTTAAAGAAAATAATGCACTTGTGGTTTCCTCTGAAATTCCAGATGAAATATCTGTGTTTGTTAATTCACTTCCCTGAATTACCTTATCAGAAGTGGGACTACTTGATTCAATGGCATCAACATTTGTGATGTCTAATGTTTCCTCTGTGTCAGCTGTTAAATCATTAACATATGTTACTGCTGTTTCAGTGTGTGTACTTGCAGTGGTCTTGGCAGGTTCAGCCATGCTAACACTTTCTAAATCCATAAGTACTGAATCTGTGGCAGACGTTTGATCTGAATCAGTATGGAAGGATGCAGTGCTTTTTAAATCTGATACTGGAGAGACTGACTGTTCTGAGTCTGTGATTTCATCTGAATGTTGAGTAGAAACATTCACACCAGAAATTGATGAGGCAGATGTTGCATCATTTCCAGTAAAGTAAATTGATTCTTCAGGTGAAACAGAATCAACATATAGAGAACTACTTGTAACAGCAAGGGTTGAAGTGAAACGGTGACTGGACATAGTTGTTTGAACTGGTTCATATAGGTCTGTTAGTTCACTTGAAGCTTCCACCTCTAAAGATATTGTATGAAGGGGTAGAGGTGTTGTCTTTCTTTCTAGGGCTGTTGGTGACATTGTTTCCGTTCTGGTCTTGGAAGCCTGTGTTGATAGGGTCTGAATGTTTAGAACATCCTCAGATTGGTGCTCTTCAGCTGAAACTATGTCTATGAATCTGTCTGTGGACACTTGAGATGATTTGGGGGTTAAAGTAGATGTTTTCACATTATAATCTTTAGTAGACACAGTGTCTCTCGAGAAGTCGTCAGTCAGTGTCTCCATTGTAAATTGTTTGGATTCTGTGGAGGTCTGAAGATCTATTGTGTGTTCATTTACATCAGCATCAGTAGCCTCAGGAGTTTCTGTTTGTGTTGCTTGTGTTTCCTCATCTACATATGTTGAACTGCTCTGCAGGATGTCTGGGGTTGATGTTGTTTGTTGAACTATAAACTCATCTGTGGAGGTTCCAAATGGCGCATGTAACTGAGGTAACTCAGTGCCATCCATTCCAGATCCTTCTGGTTCTTCTGTCATTATGCCTGAGGGATGTGGCATCATGGAAATTGGGATTACTCCACCTGCTTCTTCTGTTACAATTGTAGGGGCAAAAGGTGAAGACTGCTCTAAAACAGACATAGTATCTGCATCAAGGATAATTTCATCCTTAGTGATAACATCTGGTTTGATGCTATGATCTATCATACTCTCTGTTACAGCTGAAAACAGCATATCTTCATCTTCCTCCTCCCCTGTGAATATTAAGACAGGGCTTGTTGGAGGGACTTGCTGATCAGCATTGTCCTTAGAGAAGACAGATGGAGTAGGGGTGGACACAGGACCTTGAGATGTCACTAAAGAAGGCAATATAGTGTGGCTGGTTACCACATCAGAATGTGTTTCAGGAGCAGTAAAGCTAGTGGCTGTTGACTCTGAGACAGAACCACCAGAAGGTTCCTTCTCTGTCTGTGCTGTCTCTGAGACCAGAGTGAAACCTTCAGCATTTGAGCTTGATAACACACTCTGCATTTGAGGTGTCGTGGTTCTGTGTGAAACAACTTTGTATGTACTGTATTGTCCACCTCTGACTGAGCTAATGGATGTAATGCTAATGGTTGTTTCTTTCATTTTTGAGACCAAAGGTGACGATGTCACAGGAGTTGTGTCATCACCTGATCCATAATCTTCTGCTCCATCCCACTCTGTTGAGTGTTCCCCACTGCCATCCTCTGAAAGTGAAGTTGTAAATGTTACAGTTGACAGGGTCGAGCTCAGGGATGAGGGAAATTGGGATAAAGTTGACTGATGTATGAAGTCTGTACTGCCAGTGAAAGATGCAGCACTTGAGAATCCTGCTTTCTCCTCAGTTTCATAAACTTCTGCCTCATCAGTTCTTACAGTTAGGTCATCATATGACTTAGTTGTTGCTGTTTTAGATATCGCATCAGTAGGATCTTCAGGTGAGGAAAATTCCTTGTCATATTCTGTGGTTAATAATGAAAACCCATTGAAGTTGATTTCTGGAGTACTTGGCTGTAAGGAACTTGTTTGTGTCTCTGAAACTGATGAAGCTTTAGATGTGCTTGACACTACTGCAACAGGTGCAGCTTCAGTTCTCTGTGGTTGTGTCTCAAGACCTGCTGGGGATATTTCACCACCAGAGCCAGTATCTTGATCAACTTCACTTTCAGCTGTGATTTCACTACTTGCAGTAGATGAGGATTTCACTGCTGTTTGGACTGTGCTATACAGTAATGTTGATTCAGTTGTGAAGGATGTGGAATGGGAGGAACCAGAAAAACTCACTGGCTCCGACGTGCGGTTAGCCTCACTGATTTCCACCTTATCTGTGGCCACATTATAATTATCATAGATTTCAGCTGTTGGACTCACTCTGTCCTCCTCACCAGAACCCTCTTGGTGAGTGGTTTCCTGGTCATCTTCAACAATACCAGAGCCCTCTCTGTCTACAAAGGTAGATGTAATGGAGCTCAAACTTTGTGTTATAGTGATGTCCCTGTCAAGTTCTGTAAAGCCAGTGTTGGTTATACGAACTGTAGGAGAACCAGTCTGCATTTTTATGGCTGCTGATGAAACATGCATGATAGGGGACTCCCCTGATCCTTCATCATCTGTTGTGTCATCCTCTGAATCTACAGATGAGATTGTTGTGTGCTTGCTAAGGCTTTTGCTAGAAGATGGGGTAAACATTGTTCTTGTCCTGAGAGGAGCTGAAGTCGCTTCGTAACTTTCAGTGACTGTTGATGTTTGGCTGTGCTTAAAATAACCAGGCGTTGTTTGGATAGCTGGAGGTACAGTGTGGCCAGATTCAGCTGTTGCCCCTGAAGTGTGGCTAGGTTTACTTGATCCAATTGCAGTATGACTTGATTCTGTGGTGTGACTAGTAAACTGTGTCAATTCTGTAATAGTATGAGAAGGTCTGGAAGACACTGGGGCTGTCTGGGTGGCAACAACATACTCTGTGAATCTTGTACTAACAGGCTGTGTTGTTGTGTAACTTGATTCTTTTTCAGTTGTTAAGGAGACAATCTCTTTTTGAGATGTCATGACCTCTTGACTTGTGACTGATCTAGCTTCTCCACTCACAGTTGTTTTAACATCTATTCTTGCAGTTATATTTTCTGATGGCTCCACTCCAAAATCAGTAATTGACTCAAAACCAACAACAGTTGTCTTGTCCTCTGATGGTGTAACTTGGGGAGGAATCGATTCTACAACAGCAGAAGATATTTCACCAGAGCCACCATCTTCAACCACTTCATTTTCAGAAAGGTCTCCACGGCCTTGTTCAGAAGATGAGTCTGTATCCACTGTTTGGACTGTGCTAGAAAACAATTCTGTTGTGGATGATGTGGAATGTGAAGAACTTTCATACCTCACTGGTTCTGATGTTTGATCAGTCTCATGAATTTCTGCCTCATCAGTGGCTACAATATAATGATCATATGATTTTGTTGTTGGTGTAATCCTGTCTTCATCACTTGAAACCTCTTGTTGAACTGTTTTCTCTAAGATGGTAGAGGGAAATGTGGAGAGGGATTCTGTTTGATGTCTCTCTGTTGGCTGAACTCTTGGGATCTCTGCATGAGTTAAAGTCCACACTGAGCTTGCATTTGTCATGTCAATAGAAGGTATTGTGGTAAGGGTTAGTGTGGCAGCTTGCTCTGTTTGCATTTTTACAGAAGCTGTATTGCTGCTGATTTCATCATCTGATTTAATTGTAATATGAAGTGATGAGCTTGTTGTGAATTCTTTACCAAACGTATGAGAGGTGTCATCTCCTGAACCATCATACTCTGAAGATGGCAAAATGGAGGCTAAACTTGACAGTGACAGAAAATCTTTGGATGTTGTCCCCTTTGGTAGCATTGTACTTTGTACAAAATGTCCAGTCTGAGCATAGGAGAACAGAGTCTCTGAAACATTAGTGACGGTAGATTCGGATGGTTTTGCTGACAGCTTTTTGTCCTCCAACACAGTCGCTGTTGCCTTATGTGATGTGATATCTTGACTTGTGACTGTTCGTCTGCTTGAGACCCCAGTGCTCAATGTAAATGTATGTTCTGTGCTTGTAGCGTCAGCATCTGTTGAGCTGGACACTGAGAATGTTTCTGCTGTGTCAGGTGTTGTAGTGAATTCTTGGTCTGATTTGGTTGTGCTGTACGATGGAGAACCTGATGTCATAAATTCTTTGACAAACATGTCATCAGAGGTGTCATCTCCTGAAGCTTCAGACTCTGTGGGCAGCAAAACTGAAGCAAAACTTGAGAGTGACAGTGCATCTTTTACTGTTGTTTTCTCTGAGGTCAATGTGCTTGTGGCAGTGGTTTCAGATAATTTCTCATTCAAATGTCCAGGCCAAGCAGAAGAGAAAATAGCCTCTGAAACATCAGTGATGGTAGACTCAGATGGTTTTGCTGACAGCTCTTTGTCCTCCATCACCGTGGCTGTGGTTGTTGCTCTAGGTGAAGTAACATCTTGACTTTTGACTGTCCTTCCTGTTGAGACCCCAGTGTTCAATGATGTAAATGTATGTACGGTACTAGTTAAAGTAGAATCAAGAGTGGAAACAGGTTCTCTACTATGTGTCTCAGTTGTCTGGTCTCTTGTAGCCACTGCATCTAATGAGCTGGATAATGAGATTGTTCCTGTGGTTTTGGTGAGTTCTTGGTCTGATTTGCTTGAGGAGCTTGGTGACAGCACATGTTTGCCAGTTGTCATCTCTGAGGTCATTGCGACAGTGCTTTCAGATAATTTCTTATCTATATGTTCAGCCTGAGCAGAGGAGAAAAGAGTCTCTGAAACATGAATGATGGTGGACTCAGAAGGTTTTGTTGACTGTGCTTTGTCCTCCATAACAGTCACTGTGGTTGTTGCTGTACCTGAAGTAACATCTTCACTTGTGACCGTTTGCCCTGTTGAGTGCTCAGTGCTCAGTGATGTTAATGTATGTACTGTGATTGATGAAGTAGAGTCAAGAGAGGAAACGGGTTCTTTACTATGTGTCTCAGTTGTCGGATCTAGTGATCCTACAGCATCTGAAGAGATGGACACTGAGATTGTTTCTGTTGTGTCAGACATTGTTTTAGTGAGATCTTCATCTGATTTTGTTGTAGTATGAAATGAGGAACTGGTTGACAAATCTTTGCTAAACATTTCAGAGGTGTCATCTCCTGATGCTTCAGACTCTGTTGATGGCAAGCTTGAAAAAAAACTTGTCGGTGACAACAAATCTTTTCCAGTTGTCCTCTCTGAGTCCATTGTGACAGCGCCTTCAGATAATATCTTGTCTAAATGTTCAGTCTGAGCAGAGGAGGAAATTGGCTCAGAAACATCAATGGTGGTGGACTCAGATGGTTTTGATGACAGCTCTTTGTCCTCCATAACAGTCACTGTGGTTGCTGCTGTATGTGAAGTAACATCTTGACTTGTGAATGTTTGTCCCGTTGAGTGCTCAGTACTCAGTGATGTTAATGTATGTACTGTGCTTGATGATTTAGAGTCAAGAGAGGAAACAGGTTCTCTACTATGTGTCTCAGTTGCCTGATCTTGTGTAACTAAAGTATCTGATGAGGTGGACACTGAGATTGTTTCTGTTCTGTCAGACGGTGTTTTAGTGAGATCTTCGTCTGATTTTGTTGTAGTATGAAGTGAGGAACTGGTTGACAAATCTTTGCTAAACATTTCAGAGGTGTCATCTCCTGATGCTTCAGACTCTGTTGATGGCAAGTTTGAAAAATAACTTGACTGTGACAGCAAACCTTTGGCAGTTGTCATATCTGAGGTCACTGTGACTGTACTTTCAGAAAATGTCTTGTCTAAATGTTCAGTCTGAGCAGAGGAGAAAAGAGCCTCTGAAACATTAATGATGGTAGACTCAGATGGTTTTGATAACAGCTCTTTGTCCTCCATCATAGTCACTGTGGTTGGTGCTGTATGTGAAATAACATCTTGACTTGTGACTGTTCTTCCTGTTGAGACCCCAGTGTTCAATGATGTAAATGTATGTAGGGTACTAGTTACAGTAGAGTCAAGAGTGGAAACAGGTTCTCTACTATGCGTCTCAGTTGTCTGATCTCCTGTAGCCACTACATCTGATGAGCTGGACACTGAGATTTTTCCTGTGGTTTTGGTGAGTTCTTTGTCTGATTTGCTTGATATGTACACTGAACTAGTTGTTGTGAAATCTTTGCTAAACATATCAGAGGTGTCATCTCCTGATGCTTCCGACTCTGTTGATGGCAAGCTTGAAAAAATACTCGGGGACAGCAAATCTTTACCAGTTGACATCTCTGAGTTCATTGTGACAGCGCTTTCAGATAATGTCTTGTCTAAATGTTCAGTCTGAGCAGAGGAGGACAGTGTCTCTGAAACATCAATGATGGTGGACTCAGATGGTTTTGATAACAGCTCATTGTCCTCCATAACAGTCACTGTGGTTCCTGCTGTATGTGAAGTAACATCTTGACTTGTGAATGTTTGTCCCGTTGAGTGCTCAGTACTCAGTGATGTTAACGTATGTACTGTGCTTGATGAAGTAGAGTCAAGAGAGGAAACAGGTTCTCTACTATGTGTCTCAGCTGTCTGATCTTGTGTAACTAAAGTATCTGATGAGGTGAACACTGAGATTGTTTCTGTTATGTCAGATGGTGTTTTAGTGAGATATTCGTCTGATTTTGTTGTAGTATGAATTGAGGAACTGGTTGACAAATCTTTGCTAAACATTTCAGAGGTGTCATCTCCTGATGCTTCAGACTCTGTTGATGGCAAGCTTGAAAAAAAACTTGTCGGTGACAGCAAACCTTTGGCAGTTGTCATCTCTGAGGTCATTGTGACTGTACTTTCAGAAAATGTCTTGTCTAAATGCTCAGTCTGAGCAGAGGAGAAAAGAGCCTCTGAAACATTAATGATGGTGGACTCAGATGGTTTAGCTGACAGCTCTTTGTCCTCCATCATAGTCACTGTGGTTGGTGCTGTATGTGAAATAATATCTTGACTTGTGACTGTTCTTCCTGTTGAGACCCCAGTGTTCAATGATGTAAATGTATGTAGGGTACTAGTTACAGTAGAGTCAAGAGTGGAAACAGGTTCTCTACTATGCGTCTCAGGTGTCTGATCTCCTGTATCCACTGCATCTGATGAGCTGGACACTAAGATTTTTCCTGTGGTTTTGGTGACTTCTTGGTCTGATTTGCTTGTTAAGTACAATGAACTAGTTGTTGTGAAATCTTTGCTAAACATGTCAGATGTGTCATCTCCTGATGCTTCCAACTCTGTTGATGGCAAGCTTGAAAAAATACTCTGGGACAACAAATCTTTACCAGTTGTCATCTCTGAGTTCATTGTGGCAGCGCTTTCAGATAATGTCTTGTCTAAATGTTCAGTCTGAGCAGAGGAGGACAGTGTCTCTGAAACATCAATGATGGTGGACTCAGATGGTTTTGATAACAGCTCATTGTCCTCCATAACAGTCACTGTGGTTGCTACTGTATGTGAAGTAACATCTTGACTTGTGAATGTTTGGCCCGTTGAGTGCTCAGTACTCAGTGATGTTAATGTATGTACTGTGCTTGATGATGTAGAGTCAAGAGAGGAAACAGGTTCTCTACTATGTGTCTCAGTTGCCTGATCTTGTGTAACTAAAGTATCTGATGAGGTGGACACTGAGAGTGTTTCTTTTCTGTCAGACAGTGTTTTAGTGAGATCTTCGTCTGATTTTGTTGTAGTATGAAGTGAGGAACTGGTTGACAAATCTTTGCTAAACATTTCAGAGGTGTCATCTCCTGATGCTTCAGACTCTGTTGATGGCAAGTTTGAAAAATAACTTGACTGTGACAGCAAACCTTTGGCAGTTGTCATCTCTGAGGTCATTGTGACTGTACTTTCAGAAAATGTCTTGTCTAAATATTCAGTCTGAGCAGAGGAGGAAAGTGTCTCTGAAACATCAATGATGGTGGACTCAGGTGGTTTTGATAACAGCTCTTTGTCCTCCATAACAGTCACTGTGGTTGCTGCTGTATGTGAAGTAACATCTTGACTTGTGAATGTTTGTCCTGTTGAGTGCTCAGTACTCAGTGATGGTAATGTATGTACTGTGCTTGATGATGTAGAGTCAAGAGAGGAAAGAGGTTCTCTACTATGTGTCTCAGTTGTCTGATCTTGTGTAACTAAATTATCTGATGAGGTGGACACTGAGATTGTTTCTGTTATGTCAGACGGTGTTTTAGTGAGATCTTCGTCTGATTTTGTTGTAGTATGAAGTGATGAACTGGTTGACAAATCTTTGCTAAACATTTCAGAGGTGTCAGCTCCTGATGCTTCAGACTCTGTTGATGGCAACCTTGAAAAGAAACTTGACTGTGACAGCAAACCTTTGGCAGTTGTCATATCTGAGGTCATTGTGAATGTACTTTCAGAAAATGTCTTGTCTAAATGTTCAGTCTGAGCAGAGGAGGAAAGTGTCTCTGAAACATCAATGATGGTGGACTCAGATGGTTTTGATAACAGCTCTTTGTCCTCCATAACAGTCACTGTGGTTCCTGCTGTATGTGAAGTAACATCTTGACTTGTGAATGTTTGTCCCGTTGAGTGCTCAGTACTCAGTGATGTTAACGTCTGTACTGTGCTTGATGAAGTAGAGTCAAGAGAGGAAACAGGTTCTCTACTATGTGTCTCAGCTGTCTGATCTTGTGTAACTAAAGTATCTGATGAGGTGGACACTGAGATTGTTTCTGTTATCTCAGACGGTGTTTTAGTGAGATCTTCGTGTGATTTTGTTGTAGTATGAAGTGATGAACTGGTTGACAAATCTTTGCTAAACATTTCAGAGGTGTCATCTCCTGATGCTTCAGACTCTGTTGATGGCAAGCTTGAAAAAAAACTTGACAGTGACAGCAAACCTTTGGCAGTTGTCATCTCTGAGGTCATTGTGAGTGTACTTTCAGAAAATGTCTTGTCTAAATGTTCAGTCTGAGCAGAGGAGAAAAGAGCCTCTGAAACATTAATGATGGTAGACTCAGATGGTTTTGATGACAGCTCTTTGTCCTCCATCATAGTCACTGTGGTTGGTGCTGTATGTGAAATAACATCTTGACTTGTGACTGTTCTTCCTGTTGAGACCCCAGTGTTCAATGATGTAAATGTATGTAGGGTACTAGTTACAGTAGAGTCAAGAGTGGAAACAGGTTCTCTACTATGCGTCTCAGTTGTCTGATCTCCTGTAGCCACTACCTCTGATGAGCTGGACACTGAGATTTTTCCTGTGGTTTTGGTGAGTTCTTGGTCTGATTTGCTTGTTAAGTACACTGAACTAGTTGTTGTGAAATCTTTGCTAAACATATCAGAGGTGTCATCTCCTGATGCTTCCAACTCTGTTGATGGCAAGCTTGAAAAAATACTCGGGGACAGCAAATCTTTACCAGTTGACATCTCTGAGTTCATTGTGACAGCGCTTTCAGATAATGTCTTGTCTAAATGTTCAGTCTGAGCAGAGGAGGAAAGTGTCTCTGAAACATCAATGATGGTGGACTCAGATGGTTTTGATAACAGCTCTTTGTCCTCCATAACAGTCACTGTGGTTGCTGCTGTATGTGAAGTAACATCTTGACTTGTGAATGTTTGTCCCGTTGAGTGCTCAG
Source organism: Rhinichthys klamathensis goyatoka (assembly GCF_029890125.1). NCBI lineage: Eukaryota > Metazoa > Chordata > Actinopteri > Cypriniformes > Leuciscidae > Rhinichthys > Rhinichthys klamathensis. The sequence continues at coordinate 1,813,757 of NW_026606877.1, forward strand.
TCCTCAGTGATGTTAATGTCTGTACTGTGCTTGATGAAGTAGAGTCAAGAGAGGAAACAGGTTCTCTACTATGTGTCTCAGCTGTCTGATCTTGTGTAACTAAAGTATCTGATGAGGTGGACACTGAGATTGTTTCTGTTATGTCAGACGGTGTTTTAGTGAGATCTTCGTGTGATTTTGTTGTAGTATGAAGTGATGAACTGGTTGACAAATCTTTGCTAAACATTTCAGAGGTGTCATCTCCTGATGCTTCAGACTCTGTTGATGGCAAGCTTGAAAAAAAACTTGACGGTGACAGCAAACCTTTGGCAGTTGTCATCTCTGAGGTCATTGTGACTGTACTTTCAGAAAATGTTGTGTCTAAATGTTCAGTCTGAGCAGAGGAGAAAAGAGCCTCTGAAACATTTATGATGGTAGATTTAGATGGTTTTGATAACAGCTCTTTGTCCTCCATCATAGTCACTGTGGTTGGTGCTGTATGTGAAATAACATCTTGACTTGTGACTGTTCTTCCTGTTGAGACCCCAGTGTTCAATGATGTAAATGTATGTAGGGTACTAGTTACAGTAGAGTCAAGAGTGGAAACAGGTTCTCTACTATGCGTCTCAGTTGTCTGATCTCCTGTAGCCACTACATCTGATGAGCTGGACACTGAGATTTTTCCTGTGGTTTTGGTGAGTTCTTTGTCTGATTTGCTTGATATGTACACTGAACTAGTTGTTGTGAAATCTTTGCTAAACATATCAGAGGTGTCATCTCCTGATGCTTCCGACTCTGTTGATGGCAAGCTTGAAAAAATACTCGGGGACAGCAAATCTTTACCAGTTGACATCTCTGAGTTCATTGTTACAGCGCTTTCAGATATTGTCTTGTCTAAATGTTCAGTCTTAGCAAAGGGGGAAAGTGTCTCTGACACATCAATGATGGTGGACTCAGATGGTTTTGATAACAGCTCTTTGTCCTCCATAACAGTCACTGTGGTTTCTGCTGTATGTGAGGTAACATCTTGACTTGTGTATGTTTGTCCCGTTGAGTGCTCAGTACTCAGTGATGTTAACGTATGTACTGTGCTTGATGAAGTAGAGTGAAGAGAGGAAACAGGTTCTCTACTATGTGTCTCAGTTGTCTGATCTTGTGTAACTAAAGTATTTGATGAGGTGGACACTGAGATTGTTTCTGTTCTGTCAGACGGTGTTTTAGTGAGATCTTCGTCTGATTTTGTTGCAGTATGAAGTGAGGAACTGGTTGACAAATCTTTGCTAAACATTTCAGAGGTGTCATCTCCTGATGCTTCAGACTCTGTTGATGGCAAGCTTGAAAAAAAACTTGTCGGTGACAGCAAACCTTTGGCAGTTGTCATCTCTGAGGTCATTGTGACTGTACTTTCAGAAAATGTCTTGTCTAAATGCTCAGTCTGAGCAGAGGAGAAAAGAGCCTCTGAAACATTAATGATGGTGGACTCAGATGGTTTAGCTGACAGCTCTTTGTCCTCCATCATAGTCACTGTGGTTGGTGCTGTATGTGAAATAATATATTGACTTGTGACTGTTCTTCCTGTTGAGACCCCAGTGTGCAATGATGTAAATGTATGTAGGGTACTAGTTACAGTAGAGTCAAGAGTGGAAACAGATTCTCTACTATGCGTCTCAGGTGTCTGATCTCCTGTAGCCACTGCATCTGATGAGCTGGACACTAAGATTTTTCCTGTGGTTTTGGTGAGTTCTTTGTCTGATTTGCTTGTTATGTACAATGAACTAGTTGTTGTGAAATCTTTGCTAAACATTTCAGAGGTGTCATCTCCTGATGCTTCAGACTCTGTTGATGGCAAGCTTGAAAAAAAACTTGTCGGTGACAGCAAACCTTTGGCAGTTGTCATCTCTGAGTCCATTGTGACAGCGCTTTCAGATAATGTCTTGTCTAAATGTTCAGTCTGAGCAGAGGAGGACAGTGTCTCTGAAACATCAATGATGGTGGACTCAGATGGTTTTGATAACAGCTCATTGTCCTCCATAACAGTCACTGTGGTTCGTGCTGTATGTGAAGTAACATCTTGACTTGTGAATGTTTGTCCCGTTGAGTGCTCAGTACTCAGTGATGTTAATGTATGTACTGTGCTTGATGATGTAGAGTCAAGAGAGGAAACAGGTTCTCTACTATGTGTCTCAGTTGCCTGATCTTGTGTAACTAAAGTATCTGATGAGGTGGACACTGAGATTGTTTCTTTTCTGTCAGACAGTGTTTTAGTGAGATCTTCATCTGATTTTGTTGTAGTATGAAGTGAGGAACTGGTTGACAAATCTTTGCTAAACATTTCAGAGGTGTCATCTCCTGATGCTTCAGACTCTGTTGATGGCAAGCTTGAAAAAAAACTTGACAGTGACAGCAAACCTTTGGCAGTTGTCATCTCTGAGGTCATTGTGAGTGTACTTTCAGAAAATGTCTTGTCTAAATGTTCAGTCTGAGCAGAGGAGAAAAGAGCCTCTGAAACATTAATGATGGTAGACTCAGATGGTTTTGATGACAGCTCTTTGTCCTCCATCATAGTCACTGTGGTTGGTGCTGTATGTGAAATAACATCTTGACTTGTGACTGTTCTTCCTGTTGAGACCCCAGTGTTCAATGATGTAAATGTATGTAGGGTACTAGTTACAGTAGAGTCAAGAGTGGAAACAGGTTCTCTACTATGCGTCTCAGTTGTCTGATCTCCTGTAGCCACTACCTCTGATGAGCTGGACACTGAGATTTTTCCTGTGGTTTTGGTGAGTTCTTGGTCTGATTTGCTTGTTAAGTACACTGAACTAGTTGTTGTGAAATCTTTGCTAAACATATCAGAGGTGTCATCTCCTGATGCTTCCGACTCTGTTGATGGCAAGCTTGAAAAAATACTCGGGGACAGCAAATCTTTACCAGTTGACATCTCTGAGTTCATTGTGACAGCGCCTTCAGATAATGTCTTGTCTAAATTTTCAGTCTGAGCAGAGGAGGAAAGTGTCTCTGAAACATCAATGATGGTGGACTCAGATGGTTTTGATAACAGCTCTTTGTCCTCCATAACAGTCACTGTGGTTGCTGCTGTATGTGAAGTAACATCTTGACTTGTGAATGTTTGTCCCGTTGAGTGCTCAGTCCTCAGTGATGTTAACGTATGTACTGTGCTTGATGAAGTAGAGTCAAGAGAGGAAACAGGTTCTCTACTATGTGTCTCAGTTGTCTGATCTTGTGTAACTAAAGTATCTGATGAGGTGGACACTGAGATTGTTTCTGTTATGTCAGACGGTGTTTTAGTGAGATCTTCGTGTGATTTTGTTGTAGTATGAAGTGATGAACTGGTTGACAAATCTTTGCTAAACATTTCAGAGGTGTCATCTCCTGATGCTTCAGACTCTGTTGATGGCAAGCTTGAAAAAAAACTTGACGGTGACAGCAAACCTTTGGCAGTTGTCATCTCTGAGGTCATTGTGACTGTACTTTCAGAAAATGTTGTGTCTAAATGTTCAGTCTGAGCAGAGGAGAAAAGAGCCTCTGAAACATTTATGATGGTGGACTCAGATGGTTTTGATAACAGCTCTTTGTCCTCCATCATAGTCACTGTGGTTGGTGCTGTATGTGAAATAACATCTTGACTTGTGACTGTTCGTCCTGTTGAGACCCCAGTGTTCAATGATGTAAATGTATGTAGGGTACTAGTTACAGTAGAGTCAAGAGTGGAAACAGGTTCTCTACTATGCGTCTCAGTTGTCTGATCTCCTGTAGCCACTACATCTGATGAGCTGGACACTGAGATTTTTCCTGTTTTTTTGGTGAGTTCTTTGTCTGATTTGCTTGATATGTACACTGAACTAGTTGTTGTGAAATCTTTGCTAAACATATCAGAGGTGTCATCTCCTGATGCTTCCGACTCTGTTGATGGCAAGCTTGAAAAAATACTCGGGGACAGCAAATCTTTACCAGTTGACATCTCTGAGTTCATTGTTACAGCGCTTTCAGATATTGTCTTGTCTAAATGTTCAGTCTGAGCAGAGGGGGAAAGTGTCTCTGACACATCAATGATGGTGGACTCAGATGGTTTTGATAACAGCTCTTTGTCCTCCATAACAGTCACTGTGGTTTCTGCTGTATGTGAGGTAACATCTTGACTTGTGAATGTTTGTCCCGTTGAGTGCTCAGTCCTCAGTGATGTTAATGTCTGTACTGTGCTTGATGAAGTAGAGTGAAGAGAGGAAACAGGTTCTCTACTATGTGTCTCAGCTATCTGATCTTGTGTAACTAAAGTATTTGATGAGGTGGACACTGAGATTGTTTCTGTTCTATCAGACGGTGTTTTAGTGAGATCTTCGTCTGATTTTGTTGCAGTATGAAGTGAGGAACTGGTTGACAAATCTTTGCTAAACATTTCAGAGGTGTCATCTCCTGATGCTTCAGACTCTGTTGATGGCAAGCTTGAAAAAAAACTTGTCGGTGACAGCAAACCTTTGGCAGTTGTCATCTCTGAGGTCTTTGTGACTGTACTTTCAGAAAATGTCTTGTCTAAATGCTCAGTCTGAGCAGAGGAGAAAAGAGCCTCTGAAACATTAATGATGGTGGACTCAGATGGTTTAGCTGACAGCTCTTTGTCCTCCATCATAGTCACTGTGGTTGGTGCTGTATGTGAAATAATATATTGACTTGTGACTGTTCTTCCTGTTGAGACCCCAGTGTGCAATGATGTAAATGTATGTAGGGTACTAGTTACAGTAGAGTCAAGAGTGGAAACAGATTCTCTACTATGCGTCTCAGGTGTCTGATCTCCTGTAGCCACTGCATCTGATGAGCTGGACACTAAGATTTTTCCTGTGGTTTTGGTGAGTTCTTTGTCTGATTTGCTTGTTATGTACAATGAACTAGTTGTTGTGAAATCTTTGCTAAACATGTCAGAGGTGTCATCTCCTGATGCTTCCAACTCTGTTGATGGCAAGCTTGAAAAAATACTCTGGGACAACAAATCTTTACCAGTTGTCATCTCTGAGTTCATTGTGACAGCGCTTTCAGATAATGTCTTGTCTAAATGTTCAGTCTGAGCAGAGGAGGACAGTGTCTCTGAAACATCAATGATGGTGGACTCAGATGGTTTTGATAACAGCTCATTGTCCTCCATAACAGTCACTGTGGTTCCTGCTGTATGTGAAGTAACATCTTGACTTGTGAATGTTTGTCCCGTTGAGTGCTCAGTACTCAGTGATGTTAATGTATGTACTGTGCTTGATGATGTAGAGTCAAGAGAGGAAACAGGTTCTCTACTATGTGTCTCAGTTGCCTGATCTTGTGTAACTAAAGTATCTGATGAGGTGGACACTGAGATTGTTTCTTTTCTGTCAGACAGTGTTTTAGTGAGATCTTCGTCTGATTTTGTTGTAGTATGAAGTGAGGAACTGGTTGACAAATCTTTGCTAAACATTTCAGAGGTGTCATCTCCTGATGCTTTAGACTCTGTTGATGGCAAGTTTGAAAAATAACTTGACTGTGACAGCAAACCTTTGGCAGTTGTCATCTCTGAGGTCATTGTGACTGTACTTTCAGAAAATGTCTTGTCTAAATGTTCAGTCTGAGCAGAGGAGGAAAGTGTCTCTGAAACATCAATGATGGTGGACTCAGATGGTTTTGATAACAGCTCTTTGTCCTCCATAACAGTCACTGTGGTTGCTGCTGTATGTGAAGTAACATCTTGACTTGTGAATGTTTGTCCTGTTGAGTTGTCAGTACTCAGTGATGGTAATGTATGTACTGTGCTTGATGATGTAGAGTCAAGAGAGGAAACAGGTTCTCTACTATGTGTCTCAGTTGTCTGATCTTGTGTAACTAAAGTATCTGATGAGGTGGACACTGAGATTGTTTCTGTTCTGTCAGACGGTGTTTTAGTGAGATCTTCGTCTGATTTTGTTCTAGTATGAAGTGAGGAACTGGTTGACAAATCTTTGCTAAACATTTCAGAGGTGTCATCTCCTGATGCTTCAGACTCTGTTGATGGCAAGCTTGAAAAAAAACTTGTCTGTGACAGCAAACCTTTGGCAGTTGTCGTCTCTGAGGTCATTGTGACTGTACTTTCAGAAAATGTCTTGTCTAAATGTTCAGATGAGCTGGACACTGATATTTTTCCTGTGGTTTTGGTGAGTTCTTGGTCTGATTTGCTTGTTAAGTACAATGAACTTGTTGTTGTGAAATCTTTGCTAAACATGTCGGAGGTGTCATCTCCTGATGCTTCAGACTCTGTTGATGGCAAGCTTGAAAAAATACTCGGGGATAGCAAATCTTTACCAGTTGTCATCTCTGAGTTCATTGTGACAGCGCTTTCAGATAATGTCTTGTCTAAATGTTCAGTCTGAGCAGAGGAGGAAAGTGTATCTGAAACATCAATGATGGTGGACTCAGATGGTTTTGATAACAGCTCTTTGTCCTCCATAACAGTCACTGTGGTTGCTGCTGTATGTGAAGTAACATCTTGACTTGTGAATGTTTGTCCTGTTGAGTGCTCAGTACTCAGTGATGTTAATGTATGTACTGTGCTTGATGATGTAGAGTCAAGAGGTTCTCTACTATGTGTCTCAGTTGCCTGATCTTGTGTAACTAAAGTATCTGATGAGGTGAACATTGAGATTGTTTCTGTTCTGTCAGACTGTGTTTTAGTGAGATCTTCGTCTGATTTTGTTGTAGTATGAAGTGAGGATTTGGTTGACAAATATTTGCTAAACATTTCAGAGGTGTCATCTCCTGATGCTTCAGACTCTGTTGATGGCAAGTTTGAAAAAAAACTTGACGGTGACAGCAAACCTTTGGCAGTTGTCATCTCTGAGGTCATTGTGACTGTACTTTCAGAAAATGTCTTGTCTAAATGTGAAGTCTGAGCAGAGGAGAAAAGAGCCTCTGAAACATTAATGATGGTAGACTCAGATGGTTTTGATGACAGCTCTTTGTCCTCCATCATAGTCACTGTGGTTAGTGCTGTATGTGAAATAACATCTTGACTTGTGACTGTTCGTCCTGTTGAGACCCCAGTGTTCAATGATGTAAATGTATGTAGGGTACTAGTTACAGTAGAGTCAAGAGTGGAAACAGGTTCTCTACTATGCGTCTCAGTTGTCTGATCTCCTGTAGCCACTACATCTGATGAGCTGGACACTGAGATTTTTCCTGTGGTTTTGGTGAGTTCTTGGTCTGATTTGCTTGTTATGTACAATGAACTAGTTGTTGTGAAATCTTTGCTAAACATATCAGAGGTGTCATCTCCTGATGCTTCCGACTCTGTTGATGGCAAGCTTGAAAAAATACTCGGGGACAGCAAATCTTTACCAGTTGACATCTCTGAGTTCATTGTGACAGCGCTTTCAGATAATCTCTTGTCTAAATGTTCAGTCTGAGCAGAGGAGGAAAGTGTCTCTGAAACATCAATGATGGTGGACTCAGATGGTTTTGATAACAGCTCTTTGTCCTCCATAACAGTCACTGTGGTTCCTGCTGTATGTGAAGTAACATCTTGACTTGTGAATGTTTGTCCCGTTGAGTGCTCAGTCCTCAGTGATGTTAACGTATGTACTGTGCTTGATGAAGTAGAGTCAAGAGAGGAAACAGGTTCTCTACTATGTGTCTCAGCTGTCTGATCTTGTGTAACTAAAGTATCTGATGAGGTGGACACTGAGATTGTTTCTGTTCTATCAGACGGTGTTTTAGTGAGATCTTCGTGTGATTTTGTTGTAGTATGAAGTGATGAACTGGTTGACAAATCTTTGCTAAACATTTCAGAGGTGTCATCTCCTGATGCTTCAGACTCTGTTGATGGCAAGCTTGAAAAAAAACTTGACGGTGACAGCAAACCTTTGGCAGTTGTCATCTCTGAGGTCATTGTGACTGTACTTTCAGAAAATGTCTTGTCTAAATGTTCAGTCTGAGCAGAGGAGGAAAGTGTCTCTGAAACATCAATGATGGTAGATTTAGATGGTTTTGATGACAGCTCGTTGTCCTCCATCATAGTCACTGTGGTTGTTGCTGTATGTGAAGTAACATCTTGACTTGTGAATGTTTGTCCCGTTGAGTGCTCAGTGCTCAGTGATGTTAACGTCTGTACTGTGATTGATGAAGTAGAGTCAAGAGAGGAAACAGGTTCTCTACTATGTGTCTCAGCTGTCTGATCTTGTGTAACTAAAGTATCTGATGAGGTGGACACTGAGATTGTTTCTGTTATGTCAGACGGTGTTTTAGTGAGATCTTCGTGTGATTTTGTTGTAGTATGAAGTGATGAACTGGTTGACAAATCTTTGCTAAACATTTCAGAGGTGTCATCTCCAGATGCTTCAGACTCTGTTGATGGCAAGCTTGAAAAAAAACTTGACGGTGACAGCAAACCTTTGGCAGTTGTCATCTCTGAGGTCATTGCGACTGTACTTTCAGAAAATGTATTGTCTAAATGTTCAGTCTGAGCAGAGGAGAAAAGAGCCTCTGAAACATTAATGATGGTAGATTTAGATGGTTTTGATGACAGCTCGTTGTCCTCCATCATAGTTACTGTGGTTGGTGCTGTATGTGAAATAACATCTTGACTTGTGACTGTTCTTCCTGTTGAGACCCCAGTGTTCAATGATGTAAATGTATGTAGGGTACTAGTTACAGTAGAGTCAAGAGTGGAAACATGTTCTCTACTATGCGTCTCAGTTGTCTGATCTCCTGTAGCCACTACCTCTGATGAGCTGGACACTGAGATTTTTCCTGTGGTTTTGGTGAGTTCTTGGTCTGATTTGCTTGTTATGTACAATGAACTTCTTGTTGCGAAATCTTTGCTAAACATATCAGAGGTGTCATCTCCTGATGCTTCAGACTCTGTTGATGGCAAGCTTGAAAAAATACTCGGGGACAGCAAATCTTTACCAGTTGTCATCTCTGAGTTTATTGTGACAGCGCCTTCAGATAATGTCTTGTCTAAATGTTCAGTCTGAGCAGAGGAGGAAATTGACTCAGAAACATCAATGGTGGTGGACTCAGATGGTTTTGATGACAGCTCTTTGTCCTGAATAACAGTGACTGTGGTTGCTGCTGTATGTGAAGTAACATCTTGACTTTTGAATGTTTGTCCCGTTGAGTGCTCAGTACTCAGTGATGTTAACGTATGTACTGTGCTTGATGAAATAGAGTCAAGAGAGGAAACAGGTTCTCTACTATGTGTCTCAGCTGTCTGATCTTGTGTAACTAAAGTATTTGATGAGGTGGACACTGAGATTGTTTCTGTTCTATCAGACGGTGTTTTAGTGAGATCTTCGTCTGATTTTGTTGTAGTATGAAGTGAGGAACTGGTTGACAAATTTTTGCTAAACATTTCAGAGGTGTCATCTCCTGATGCTTCAGACTCTGTTGATGGCAAGCTTGAAAAAAAACTTGACGGTGACAGCAAACCTTTGACCGTTGTCATCTCTGAGGTCATTGTGACTGTACTTTCAGAAAATGTCTTGTCTAAATGTTCAGTCTGAGCAGAGGAGAAAAGAGCTTCTGAAACATTAATGACGGTGGACTCAGATGGTTTAGCTGACAGCTCGTTGTCCTCCATCATAGTCACTGTGGTTGGTGCTGTATGTGTAGTAACATCTTGACTTGTGGCTGTTCTTCCTGTTGAGACCCCAGTGTTCAATGATGTAAATGTATGTAGGGTACTAGTTACAGTAGAGTCAAGAGTGGAAACAGGTTCTCTACTATGTGTCTCCGTTGTCTGATCTCCTCTACCCAGAGTTGGCAGAGTCAAAGTGAACACTTCAGGTGTCTGAACACCTACGCCTTCTTCATCTGTATCCAAATGGTCCATATGTTCAGAAGTAGACTCTAGGGCAGGAATTACTGTGGGTGTTGTCGTTTTAGTCAAATCATCTTTCTGAGTTGTCATTCCCATGACCTGTGTTATAGCAGCTGTATCTTTGTCTTTGTCTTCTGTTATAGAGCTAGTACTGTGCACTGAATGAGATATAGATGGCTTAGTAGAGTCATCAAGATCCAAAGGAATATCTGTCGATCCTATTGGGTGTACATGTTTTACAGAAGGTTGTTTTTCAGTTGTGGTGGTTGAAATGATTGGAATGACAGTTCCTTCAGATATGAGAATCTCCTCTTCACTAATTGGTATGGGAGGTAATGGCGTAGTGGATTCTACTACTATTCCTCCTCGACCAAAATCAATGTCTGGATCAAGGGTTGTGGAAAACAAGGGGGACACCATTGAAGATCCTGACACCAATGATTCATGTGGTGTTCTGCCAGCCTCCACTAATGAACTATCAAATTCAAATGTTGTTTCCATTTGTTCACTTAAGTTGTTTACTCTAAGGGAATCACTTCCAAACTTATCTCCTCTAACTTCTTCTGCCACATCTTTAGGATGAAGTGTCACCTCAAGCTTGCCGTTTATGAAGCTGACTGTTGGGGTCATGGAAATGGCTAGAGAGGACAAGAAATCCCCACTTGCCACAACAGTCTCCTGATCAACAGGAAGAAGATCAGCAGGTATCTCAGGAATGTGTACCAACTGGGGAATGTGAGGATGTTTTTCTCCAAAAGGCATCAGGTTTTGATTATCTGTTGAAAAAAATGGGGATCAAAGAAACATGGGATTAAATTCATTGGCCCTTTTCTGTGGGTGTGACAAAATGACAAATGTTTAACCTGTTAGCCAGCACCCCCGCTTTTTAAAAAAAACCCTAATGGCATACCCAAACTAAAGCAGATACAGTTGGACTGCAAATGGAATGCATTTATATAGCGCTTTCACAGACCCAATGGCCACCAAAGTGCTTTACATTTTGCCTCACATTCACCCATTCACTCACCGACGGCGGTGTCAGCCATACAAGGCGCCATCCAGCTCGTCGGGAGCATCTGGGGTTAGGTGTTTTGCTCATGGACACCTTGACACTTGGTCAGGTAGAACCAGGGATTGAACCACCAACCTTCTGGTTTGTAGACAACCTACATGAACCACTGAGCCACTGCCGCCCCGGTTCATGACCCATTTGCACTAAAAGCACAAGTATGGTCTCATTTGAAAGCAGACACTTTTGTTTATTGTAAAGTCAGAATTAATTATTGTCATAATGAAAAAAAATAGTTATAAATAGCTACAAAGTTTTGTAAAGTTATTAGAAATTTATTTTTATGAAATATTATGAGTTTAAAATTGAAGTTGGCATTGTATTATTCTAGAAATCCACTGCAGCTAAAGCCACATGAGTTTTATTAAATGTTTTTAAAGATAATCTCATGTGAATTTTTTTGAGAAGACTCTAAAATGCTAACTGATGTTTATTGTCATTTTCTAAGCATCAATTCAGTGTATTGTCTCTATTGTTTTGTGGTGCAAACGAACCCCATTCAGTCTTAGTCTTTCCTGCACACATTCACACCTCTCCGGCCTGGTTATGGCTCTAATTATTATTTTCTTTTGTCTTCATTATAATTACTAACAACTGTCTATTCAACGCTGTTTCAATCCTAATTTCTTTGATCAATGTTCTCACTTCACATTTGAAACGGTATCAAATGCCCTTCTTTAAAAAATAAACATTTCAGTAAGCATTCCTATTCAAAATTATTCATACAAATAACAGCTACACTCTAAAAAAAATGGTTCTTTAATGGTTCTTTACACATAGTAACAGTTTTATTTATTTACTATTTAGTACCGTATCGTCCTGAAGAACCCTTTATATGCTGAAATGGTTCTTTGTGTTAGAGTTTAGGGTTCTTTATTCTCGCCTTTTTGTTTTTCAAATCTGTAACTTTCAAAGCCTCCTCATTACTGATTTGCTGGAGCTCAGCTATACAACTACAGTTACTGTCAACATAATCTCAACAGGTAAATGATTTCAATTTTAGGAATTTTTTTAGACAATTTTAGTCTTTTTCACTTTTAGTTTAACAGAACATGTAGTGTGAGCAGCTCTGTTCAGTTAAGGATATGCATCTTCTCTTCTCCACAAAGTAAGTAACAGAGATATGGAATTTATGATCCATATTGTTAGATTTTTTTTTAATTATGACTTTATGTCTAAACATACCCAGTCACAAAAAAACATTAACGCTATACCATGACTTTATATTACTTTTTCCTTTTAACATGGTAAAGGGCTCATTCTGTCCATTTTTGCTCATTTTGGCCTTCATGAACATAATTGTTTTTACATAATCAAATGGAAGATACACAATGTAACTCTAAACTCAATTGTTTATTTCAGATGTTGTCCCATACCATAACCCCATCATCTGCAGAGAGAAACTGCCACTCAGAATACACACATAATGAAGGACATAAAGACATCATAGGGGATTGTGAAGATATTTCACTGGAACTTGGTCTTCATTACATCTATATCGTGTTCAATGTCAATTGTTATTTATTAATGTATTCAGCTAACAACTGTTATTAGAGCACTTAGAGTTTTAGAGTTTTTGCTCCAATCTTACTTTAAAACGCAAGTCAAGTGTTTTAAATAACCTTATGTGATCTGATTTGGCTCTGGATCAAAAAATCTGACAGAAAATATATTATTTTATAGTATTCTGCACAATTATAAAAGGCTATATCGATTATCATTGCATTATAAATATAATCTATTATTATGCAAATACCCGACCAGGTGTGTGAGCCAGTACCCATGTCCATCCCAGAGGGAGTTTTGGTGGAATTGGACTGTCTGGAGTGGCTCATTTGAATTTAAACACCCCCCTTTTTCAATGTATAGGCACATTATAATCTCACCCGATTTAATAGTAGAGGCTGTGTATTTATTTCATATTAAAAGCCCAATAAAGCCAAAAAGAAATGGCAAATGTTTCAAGTAAACTGCCTTATAAACTAAGTTATATACTGGATCCTTACAACCAACAACACAATTGGGCTTTTCATTGCATCCACACTAACAGACCCCACAACAACTGATCCTTTCCACAAAACGTCCTTGTTGTGACTGTGTCATCAGAGCCCAGAGAAAGACAGACATTAGGTTCCTTCTTGACTTAGTAAACATGACACAAACTAAAGCCCTAAATATCTACCATTTCATCTTACTGGAAAGTTGGTCATATCAACCATATCATATATACCCGTCGGAACAGGACAGGCAAAGCAAGCAATTGCTTGGGGCCCCGAGCTGGACTGGGGCCCCAAGACAACGACTGTTTAAGAATAAAATGCAACGACAAACTGTGAGCGCCCCTTTGATAGTCAATGCAGTAAAGTGCAATGACACTGTTATCGGAATCCCCCTCAAGGGGGCCCCCTCAGTAGTCGCTGACAGCAGCCAGCCAACCACGCGATCTCTGCTGCCGGCAAAATAGAGGGTATGCGCATGACGTCACCGTCGGCCGGAGTGAATGCGGTCACGCCCACAAGTGGCAAAAAGACTGAGCGGCAGCATTTGTTTTCAGCGTGAACGCCGTGAAAATCACACAAAACACATCTAAAACGGGAAAGAGCTTTGCGATGGACTGTACAACTAGATTTGACCAGAAATCTGAGGTACTGTATATTTTTACAGACTGCAAAAAGCTACAGAACAGACTATATTCTGCATAATTGGATGTTTTTAAATAAACACTGACAAAAAACTATACAAGTTTTAGGGCTGGACGATATGATATACAGTATAACATTAATGTAAGTGATCACTCGGATTTAGACCTATCTATATTGTATTTATATAAAACGTTTACAGGCCAATTTTCTTCATTTATTTCCCCGGCGTCGAAATCAGGCACATATAAATGTCAGGAAACACGATTCCTGGCTGCATGTCAATATCCATGGATCACTGGATCTTTGATAAGTTGTAAGGAACACTATATCGAGTCCAACTTTTAGTTTAAACTGATAATAGTTTGTTTTACTCGCGTTAACGCAGTTTCCCCTATTAACTCCAGTCACGCAGCAGCTCTTCTGCCACTCAGTCCCGCTGAGGGGGGCGTGTTCCGGCGGGGAAGTGACGTTAATGCATTCCCTCTATACAAACCTCCTCGGGAGTTATCATGAAGCGGAATTATGCTTCAGGAAGCCAGAAAAGAAAGAAGAGAAGGTTAAGAAAAATACCAGATAGTGGTAAAGTATTAAATTACACTGCATAAAAATAGCTCTACTTGTCTTGTACAAATGGTGTAATTTTGCAGCAGGTAACATTTGGCTAGCAAAAATATGTTTATGTTAGCTACCTGCCTGACGGCAAATGCTGCTTGTAACGAACAGTTAGTGCAAATTTATTTCCGAACGGACGGAATATGGTTAACGTTACATACTGTAATATGTTTTTTTAACGGTTTAAGGAGCTCCAGAATCACTGTTTATCGTATTTAATGACATGACATTGCTATAGCTAATAGGTTTTGATGAAAGTGGCATAGCATAACTATTCCACCGTGATAATCTATTTACCAATGGGGTTTAGGAAAACCACACAATAAATTCCGTGCATCAAACATTAGCTTGGGATGTTTTTAAGCATTGGTAGTGAAAGCAGCATCCCATCCCTTCTAATATCAAAATATGGAAATGCTAACATATCTTTAAGTTTTCTGTAACACTTTATAATAACAATCATTAATAGATGGTAAATTGTTAGTTATTTAATATTTAGTTAATTGTCATTTAACTGTTAGCAAACAGTCTTTTTACTTAATAAATAATTTGTAACCTTACCCATAACATTATTTAACCTGAAAAAGGCAGAGGAACATGATTTTTTCATAGCTTATGTCACTGTAATTTTTTATTTTTTTATGCACAGTATGCAACAGTAGTATTTGCACTGTAAACCTTTTTTATTCATATAAAGTGTGTGTGTGTGTGTGTGTGGGGGGCGGGGGCTTGGGGGGCCTCGGGCTTGGGGGGCCTCCATGTCCATTTTGCTTGGGGCCCCCAAATTCCTTCAAACGGCCCTGCCACTGGAGAAGAGAGACAGATAAGTAGGCTATAGAAGGTTTGATGCTGAATATTATTTATTTAATTGTGAGAGCGTTTAATAGTCAGTCCTTTTCTAACATGTCAACAACAAAGACATCTACAGTGTGGCAGCATTTTGTTAAAATTGATAACGGGAAAAAGGTCGAATGCAAAGTGTGCAAGCAACAGTTTGCCTTCCACAGCTCGACGACAAACATGACATATCATCTAAAAGCGGTAAGCTAACTTGTCTGCGTTAGGTTGCCCTGTCTGTTTTGAGTATATGAACATATCAGAATTGGCATATCAGTTATGCACTTTATTTCGTTTCTGCTCTTGATCTGGTTTGTTTAATAAATATTCTTTTTTTTATTAAAGTGGACATGCCTTTTGTGTTTATTAAGAGTAAAAGCTTTAAGTTAATAGTCTATTCGTGTCTCAGCCGCGAAGCTGAGCTCCTATGTTCTTCCATATGGAAATATTTACTTCCATATAGACCCAGCTATAGATTGAGACACACTGAATATCTCTCCTTCATTGTGCCAAATATCTCCAAAGAGAGTGGTAGACGTGCCTTTAAATTCAAAGCCCCCTCAGACTGGAATAGCCTGCCTGGGTCTCTAAGATCTGTCACATCATTGTGTTCCTTCAAAATATCTCTCTTTACTTACTTGCAAGCAAACTGTTGCTGTAAATGTTTTCCTCATGCGTGACTGGACTTTTGTTTTTTATACCCTTTATATCTGGGATACTTTTTTTATTATTATTTTTTTTTTTTTTTATTATGTGTACTTATGTGAGTATGGGTGTAGGTACGTGTATACATGATGTTTGTATATATGTATTTATAGACATATGTGTATGCAAGCCTCAATTATCCTCAACAATAAATTCAAATATGTTCAGCCTCGCTCTGCGCGAGGACATACATACAGACGGTTGATCTGGGAACGCCCCATCACGTGATGTGAATTTAGCCCGTGGGGGAAAACATTGCCTTGGCGCTAATTGAAATACACGCGACAATCATGCCGAAGAGTTGCTGTGTCGTTTTCTGTACCGCCAATAAACAAACCAATTATGAATTGAAATTCTACATCCTTCCTAATAAACACACAGAACCGGAAAGGAGGAGAGGGACTTGTAATTTTTGAGATTACTGTGTGAGTAGATCCCTGTGTGATATAGTAGTGGGTGTTAAACTCGCAGTGGGCCAGATGTGTCTACATCCCTTACGAAAAAAGAACTAGTAATCCTATAAGATTTCTATAGTGGTGTATAATACTTCTGTGATGTTCTGTAATACCTCTATAGTACTTCTATAGTATGTCCTAAAATACTAGTCTTCCTATAATATTTTGTCCTAAAATACTAAAAGATTCCTATAGATGTTTTTCATAAGGGATGTCTCATTCACATTAGCGTTATCAGCTGAAGGCTCACTTGAAAGGTCAACCGCTACGTAATGACGCGAGCCGTGAACTATGGAGTAGTTCGAGGTCTACACTCAATACAGACTGCAGTCTGTGAGTTAGGGATAACTGTCAGCACAGTCCCTCTGCAACTTCGTACTACTGATCACCGTTTTACAAAAGGATTAAAGTGTAAATTGCAGGTTAACCACCACAACCAATTAATGTGTAAATTAAAGTGCTCAATATGTATATATTTAAAAATTTCTGTCTTAAAATGCGTTAAAATAACATTTATTGGGGTTTCTTCAAAGGTAGCATGTTTTTTACAGTAACTGGGTGATGACGTCATAAGAGGGAGCGCGGGCGGTAATGCACTCACTCTGTGTGTTCGGGTTGAGGGAGAATAAAACGATTCGCGGGACTCCCGCAAACTAGAAATATCTATGAATAAAACATAAAAACTAATACATGTTTATTTATCTGTTGCAGAAAAGCAACAAGAACAACTAAAACAAAATAGAAACGATTTACAGGACAGAGTTTCTATTTATAACATGTTTGCAGCGTTGAGCGATGTAGCCAATCACAGACATATGTGTTGATTTCTAGGAACGCAATAATGGCCAATCAGAAGCATTTACGATAGACTTCCCTCACCGCTCAAAACGGACTTTTTGTTCAGTGATGAATTCTGTATGCTGGCAAATCCTCTAATTATAACAAACATAGTGTATGAAAGCTTCATTGATAATAACAGAGATGTGTGAGATCGCGATGAACTGATGTCAGCTTTTTAGGAATTATTATGGGAGCGCACTTTGCGCGCAGTCATGCCAAACCATGCATGACTGTAAGTTAGCCTGCTTGTTTTTATGTTATAACAGTGTGGTTTGTGTGTTAATGCTTTAATAACAAATAATTTATCAGGAGCATTTATGCTGATGTCTATGGTGGCGACACGTAGGCTAACTCGAAAGTATTTGGAGGTACAGAAAAAAAGTCTTTTTGCGGGCGGGAGCGGGACAAAACATACATGTTGCGGGCGGGAAAAAGTAACATAGAAAGTAGTTGAGAACGTCAGTTATAATAATCGGGCTTGGGCTCATAATTACAGTTAATGTGTCGGGCCGGGCTGGGCTCAGACACAACGTGCTCGGGTAGGGTCGGGCTTGTATACCCGAGATCTACCTCGGGTATGCTAACACTTACAGGCATGAATCAGTCGTTTGTCCTTGGGGAACTTGTGGAGCCTCTCCCCCGTTTTTGATGTATTCGTACATCCCACACAAACACAATAGTTAACCATTTTTGCTAGCTAGGTCTCCAATATAACTGCTAGCCTACTTGCCGTTTAGACTAATGGTAACTCTAGGCTTGGAGCATAGACAAGGCATAGACAGTAAAAGCATGGAGTCCCTTTTATCACGTCACGCCCAGCCTAGTGGAAGGGAGGGGGCGTGCTTAAACCACTGTAAAACGTACCAACTTTTCATATTATATGCAGCATTTTGGTATAAAAAAACATAAAAAACAATTGTGGGCGGTTCTTATCTTTATGTTTAGTAAGCACATTGCATTATCTTCGTGAAAAATTGAACCTGCAATTTACACTTTAATAGTTTGGAGTGAAGCATACGTACAATTGGTAAGTGACAAGGTTTTATGGAGTTATAGTATGCAACATATACGAAAGTTGATTGAGTTATAGGCTAATGTTACCGCTACAGCTAGCGATGTCTTACCTGGAGATTCAACCAGATAACAAAATATGTCTGGAAACGACACCTCCGGCCATTTGGTTGGGTCATTGACCCAGTTTTTAATTAAATAAGGGTTAAGTTAATTTTGCAGTTAATTTTGCAATGTACCGTTGCTGGTCGGCAGGCGTCAATGACTCGCAATACGACATTTTTGCCATTGAAATACACACAATGTTCGCTGTGTTTCCCAGCCCCCCTGAAATTATAGTGTCTGACAGTTATAACTTATTATTATAACATATGACGAAAAGAATTGTCTAAATTATGTTGCATATTCCTCAACAGTTCTTGTGATGATATCACTAGTTGACAACATAGTACTATTTCCGGAAATCATAGGCTATGATATTGCGCATGTGCACGTGATGCAAAGCTGTCAGAGCCGACAGACTCGTGTGTCAGACTCATTTCAGTGCATAATAATTAGGTCAAAAACGATTTAATATACTGCAAATAGCCTACTAGTTTTTTTATGTTGATTTATAATTCATTCAGGCGGACAACAAGGCTACCAAGTACTGTGCACAGTGCACAGCTAATTAATTTAACATTTTCTTACTAACGTCATTTTTAGTCAAAATTAGGGACTTTAAGCAACAGCTTAACGATAAGAACGGCACTGGCAGCCGGAAGTAAACAGTTAACTGCCGTAGCTAAAGAGCGCAAAAATCACTAAGCAACAGTAAAGAGGACGGCATAGGGGATAATTTAATCATTAGACAAAATACAAAAAATAAAGTGATTTTAAAAAGTAAGAGAAGGGTTGATTTTGGCATTTAATTATATACAGAAACGATTATAATGCCACATAACCTAAAACATAACATTAACTTTCTTAATCTGTCACGTAGTAACGACTACGGGAAATCAGCTGTTCTCCCGTAGTAGACGGTTACAGTAGAACGTCGCGAAGTAGCAGTTAACGTCGCGCATGCGCAATAGAACGACAGAATGCCGTTGCCGTTCCACCAGAGGCTGTTGCTTAAAGTCCCTAATGTCAGGACTTCAGTCGACCAAGATTTTCTTTGGTTGAGTACAGCCCTACTGAATACAGAAAAGAAAAAAAAAAATCTCCTCCTCTCATTGTCATTCGTTTGCCTATTGCCCAACTTTCAGACACAGGGGAATGGTCAAACCCAAAGTTCCCAGCATCATTTTATGCGTCTGTTAAAACAAGCTGGAGCATGCTCAAAAAAGGGAGCAGTGCATAGGGCTGAAGGCAGGCACAAATGTGCTTTTGTACCTAAATCATTACCTCACTGGCCTAAGCATCCTGGGTAATGTCCTGAACTCATTAGTTTAATCTTTGTGTCATAATATTTTGACATAAAATGTGTAATATATCATTATTACACCCTTGCTTTCCTTTGGTCTTATGCTTATTTCATACAAACAAACAAGTAGGCCAACAGAAAAATGCTATTCTCACATTCTCTTCACTACCACTTACTCAGCCATCTCTATACAGATGAGACTCTGCTGTAGAGATGACATCAGCCATGTTGTAGTGTCCAGACATCAGTGCACTAACAGAACTCTATGTTTACGCTGGTAAGGGTCCAAAGCCTCATCCTGCCAACCAAGCCTGCAGTCACTGACAGAAATCAATGGGAGAACAGATTTGCTAGGGCATCCCCTAATAAACAGCTCTCTAAACTGAATGTTATCTGTTTTAAAAACAAGCCAAATGCAGTCTGTCATTAAAAGATCAGACCTGACAACTTATACTGCACCTGTGGAGCAGAGTAGGTAATGGTTTCTGTCCTTGAGCTTCAAAATTGCTCAATCGTAAATTCATCCCAGCATGAATATGTGTGTGTGTTTATAAATATGCATGTGTTTTTGTTTGACCACATATTTGTTTTTTGATTTCCTTTTTCTTTTTTTATGCTAAGTCCTATCTAACACAACGTGGACCAGTTTGAATCATCATGGAAGCATAATTTTTTTTCTCACAGAATCAGTGTCAAAAATCAGTTCCCCTGTACGATTAAAGTGAAGACTTCAGATGCAAAAGTCGCTAAATGCCACCTCTGTCAAAAATGAGATGATGATATTGAGAAAATGCTTTCCGCACATAGTATACGTTCATCATATACTTTCCCTTCAAACCCACTAAATCCAAGGCTCAGCCCATTCAGAAATACAGGTTTGTTGGCAGAAACTGCTAAACGCTACTTCCCTTTTTCAGCAAAAGCCTCTAAGTTCACAGAACCATTCAGAAGACGCGAATCGAATCATATGATTTCAAGATAAATGACGTTGTGTGTATAAACCGGCTTTCAAATATCGAGACGCAAGTTTTTATCCTGTTTAAAGACATTTTTAACCAAACAAGATTTTTAAAAATTTAGAAGAATGATAATGTGAATGACAAAATTTATGACAATGAATTGTTTAGATTTGACTAATATCAGTTTAATGTTTAATGTTTACTGACTTAATGCACTTCTTAAGAGTAAAATTTTATAGTTATTTATTTATTCTTTTTTATTTATTTTTGATACATATTTTTTGTATTTTTTATATATATTTAATATTGTATATAGGTTATTATATTTTAAATATATATTATATTATTTATTTGTATTTATTTTGAGCGTAGTGGTGTAGTTATTATATAAAGCCTTCTATTTGTCTTCTGTTTGTTGTTTTTATCCGATAAAGTGTGCTGTCATTTTGTGTCGTTATGGTGGTTATACAGTGTGAATTCATTTTTATTTTTTTACTATATTTTTAACCCTTTTACCTTTATTCAGAAAGGACAGTGAAGAGTGACTGGAGAGAGATAGGGTGGGATTGGGAAACGACCGCGGGTCACATTCGAACCTGGGTCCCCTGTGAGCTCTTGGACCTGAATACGATACGGACGTGGCAGAAGTGATTTTGCAACTATTTATTATATCTTGTCCAAAGAGGTGGACTTAGAGGTTAAAAAAAAAAAAAACACGCATGGACAATAAAAATTGATAAATACCAATGAATTGACTAAAGTGTCATTATTGAAAATAAGGCATTTCAATTACTGACTAAAAACCTTAAGTGAAATTACTAAACCCAAACCCCCTGAGCCTGATAAAAAAAAAGATAATTTAAAAGAAAAATGTCAGACGGACTTGGAGGTTTGTGCATCTGAAGTCTTCAAGTACTCCTGAATGCAATATAAAGAACCCAGGCCAAAATCTTTGCTGTGTGGCACTGTGGTATCCATCCAAAATCTGACAGGCTGTCAATACGCTGTGTAAAATTCTGCAAATACGGCAGACAGTTCTGTTCCGAAGAAGTGAGAGAATTTTCAGACAGAGATAGAACAAAAAGAGTTTTGATAGTGCCAAGGAAGTGCCAAGTTCTCAGGGCTTGACAGAATTAGGGATGTTGGGTACTGCTAAATACCTCTATAAACATAGTCAATGTATAGAGCCAAACTTTTTTGGACCCTGGACAGCATTGTTAAGGGCCATTCACACGAAGAACAATCATTCTAACAACAATTATATAGGTTTAATAATCATTCATTCTATAAGACCAGGGAAGTCCACAACCCAGCTATAGAGATAATGACAGAGGAATGGTAATGTTGGAATCAATACTTTTTTTTTTCAGCTGATGAATGATAAATGCATTGACAGCCAATCAGAATCTACCCAACTTTAAAAAGCTTGAGCAATTAAGCACCAGACAGCATAACTCCAGCGTGTGCACACAGAACGTCATTGTCTGGTGTTGTGGATGCTAATATAGCCATAGTTATCTTTATAGTTATTGTTCTTTAGCATTTTTGGCATATTTAAATTGAACCACAATTACTGAATAGTGGTAAATGATGACCATTATTATTTCTGT
Source organism: Rhinichthys klamathensis goyatoka (assembly GCF_029890125.1). Lineage (NCBI taxonomy): Eukaryota > Metazoa > Chordata > Actinopteri > Cypriniformes > Leuciscidae > Rhinichthys > Rhinichthys klamathensis. The sequence continues at coordinate 1,835,707 of NW_026606877.1, forward strand.
GCTGTAAAAATACACTATAATTTGTTGGTCAATAAACCAACAATGAACAATGATCAGACAATGAACTGATAATAAATGAAAATCACTGAGGATGAGAACATATACTATTCTTTTCATGTTTCATTTATCTTATGATAGTTCTGGGAATAATGGCATTTTTAAAATATGATGTTGCAGCCAATGCCTTGCACATCTCTTTATTAAAAGTGATTAATAAGACGGACTATTTCAAGCCACTTTCAGGAAGCATGTGAAAACTTCAGAAAAAGGAAAGTAAAGATATCATACCTAGGTCTTTAGAATCAGTGGAGGTGTGCATGGCCTCTGTTAGTGTCTCCTTGGGTGCCTTTGAAGGGCCTGAAGCAGCTTCTTCAGTGATGTTCATCTGTGATGTTTCTTGGTCAGTAAGTGAAGGTGTTGTTATCTCTGCTCCAGAAGCAACTGTGGCTAAACTAGGTGTAGTTAAACCTTGTGACTTTGTCACGCGGTCAATCAATTCAGTAGTTTCGCTTTCTGAATAGCTGGTGAGTGTTTGAGACACTTTTTGTGTAGATTTGGAGGTTCCAGTAGATGTTTCTCCACGTTGTGAGCTTTGCATAAAAACACTGGGTGTAACTGTAGAATCAGTGACAGTAACTCCACTGGAGGTCTCTGAAGGTTCAGGTTCTGAGCTTGTGGATCTCTGTGTAGACAGAGGTGGGGGGTCCGCCATAACAACCCCAAACCCAGTCTCATCTTCATACTCAGAGAAAACAGTAGACTTAGCACTCTCAAGAAAAGTGGCCTCTGTTGCCAATGAGAAGGATGACTGTGTGGAAGCATGTGATTCAGCTTCATCTTTACCATTACTGGTCTCACTAGCTGAGCGAGTCAGAATCTGGGTTGGGAATTTATCATGATCACTTTGAGTGATGGATTCGCTAAGTGAGGACGATTCAGTTGTGTGTCCAGATTCTACAGTGTTTACTAATGTTACTACAGAGGATTCTGGTTCTAAAACTCTGTCTGTTGTAATATCAACCAGAATAGATTCCTCTGTTTTCCCAACTGCGAACATTGGTTTTGTGCTTAGTGAGCCTGAAAGTAAAATATCAGGTAGAACGGTCCTCACTTCAATGATACTCTTATCCTCTGGTTCCTCCATTAGTTCTTCCGTGGCTGTGGGAGTGGCAGTAGTCAGCTCGTCACGGACCACATCTCCACGAACTTTTGCTTCATCATCAGCCTTCTCAGTGCCAAAATCACTAATATCAAAATCTGAAACTTTTGTCGTGGGGACGCTTTCCTCAGATTTCACACTGACTGCAGCTGCATATGGTGTATTGGTGGATTCTAGTCTGTCAGGGAAGTGGCTTGTCTTTGGTGGTGTCATGCTTGTAGAAAACATAGAAGGGGCATCGGTAAGAGACAGGTCGTCATCAGAGGTGGCCTGTGATATGTGAGAGGGACTGGCCTCAGAAGTCTGGCCTCTGGTGGTCTCTGTGGCAAAGAATGTAGTGGTGGGCTCCATAGTTGTACCACTCTTGATTGTGACATCCACCCAGGAGGACTGGTTGAATAAAAGCTTAGAAGGGCCTATAGGGAGAAAAGAATTGTCTTATTTACCCAATATTTCGATATTTTGTATTATAGACATGCACTCAAAAATGAGCAGACGAGTGCATTCAATCAAAATACATCAAAACATAAAAATAGGCAATCAAAACGCCTATCAAAATACACTACCTTTTCCCTACACTACCACTACACTAACTTTTTTGGAAATAAATAAATCCTTATTTATGCATTCAATTGATCAAAAAATGACAGTAAAGGCTTTCGCATTGTTTAAAAAAACTATTATTTCAAATAAATGCTGAATCCTGGGAAAAAAAACATGTATCACAGTTTCCACAAAAAAAATATTAAGAATGGGGGTTGATAATAATAAGAAATGAACATGAGCACCAAATCAGCATAGCAGCATGATTTCTGAAGGATCATGTGACACTGAAGACTGAAGTAATGATGCTGATAATTCAGCTTTGCCTTGACAGGAATAAATAACATTTTAAAATATCTTCAAATAGAAAACAGGTATTTTAAATTGCAACAATATTTCACAATATTACTGTGTTTACTGTATTCAAAGAAATGCAGCCTTGGGGAGCATGAGAGACTTCTTTCAAAAGCATAATAATAAAAAAAAATTGACTGACCCCAAACAATTGACCAGTAGTTTGAACAGAATAATTGGTTTTTAGCTTGCAACCATATAATCTGATTGTTTTTGTTTATAGAAATATAACACAGTATACCACTTTACTTTTTTGTGTTGTCAGATGGTTACTATGGTTTGATCTACTGGTATGTATTGTCTACTTTTCGCCACTGTATCAAAAATATTGTAAACAGGATTTTCAGATAGATCTCTGCTATGGAAATCTTTGCGTTTTCACACAGCAGCTTGCACATTATGGACATAATGCTTGGTTGTATGATTATTGTAATTAAATTATTATAAAACATTATCCCAGTATTGCCGAAACAAGGCATGATTTGATTATACCGTTCTCAGGGTCCTCGAGAGACCTATATTCCTTAAAATTGTTGAAACATACATAGGTCATAAAGCTTTTTAAATTGTTGCAATCTGAAAGTGATTTTCACCTTCAAATATGGGTCTTTTTTTTTTTCAAAGTATTCTATCTAAGTACATTTGATTGTATGCAATGCTTGAGTTTGGTTGACGAGAATAGGCTTTAAACTATTCAGTGGATTTATTTTATCTGAATGGTGTCAGAATGGTTCCAACAACCTAACAATTATTTTGCAAATTGAATTTCATTCACACAAACAGCTTACATGATCTTAATGGCTGTGTAGCCCTTAATTACCCTGTGTTCACAAAACAAGTGTCATCTTCAAATACAACAGGCTAGCAGCCAAGGCTCCAGCTGTTCTCTATTATCTCCAGGCTCTTTCTATTCAATCTGATGTCAGCCATGAGGTACTTTTTCCCTTAAGACAAATGCCTCTCATTCATGTGGTGCATTGTCTGATGGTTTGTGGGATGTTACAATGTGGCAAGGTGTGGTGAGGGGCGAAAACAAAACATCCTAACATTTGTCATCCTAATCCAGCCTGATTAGCTCATGTGATTTTATGCACATCTGCCACTATATCAAACATTCATAGTCATCACAGGGCAAAAGAACATGAGAACCAAACCCATCATGTAAGAGAAAACACTTGAACAGCACTCAATGCCACATGGATCAGAGAGGCTTAACAGAGTTGAAACAGACCAAACAAACACAGAGGTCACAGTGTCGAGGTTTAGGGTGAACCCCAGGTCCATTACTTATCACAGCAGTCAGTGGCTGTCATTCTGGGTGAGTGCCCTGCCTGGCAGGGGGTAGGTTGTCTAAATTAACCTCAGTTGAAAAGATAAACCCCCCAGGTCAGGGGTTAGCGAGACGCACTGATTTTAGAGCTCTGGTAGTAGCGCTCTCCTTTATCCGCATGTCTGTTCAGATAAGTGCTGGTGCAAATGACAGGAAGAACAGAAAGTCTGACAGCGTAAAGAGTCAGGAAAAAAGGAGCAGGTAACACCTAAGCACTTTTTCATGTTTGTCGATGGCTATAGGTCTGTACTGTGCATCTGAAAAAGATATTACAGAAAAGGTATTAGCTCTGTATTATGCAACTAAAGGCCAGATTTACTTACAGCTTGCTCCAGAGCAAACTCTCTTTTGGCAAAACTACTCTCAGGATATACTAAAGACACACAGTGAAAAAAAATTTGCTCTGAAAAGGCATGGACAGGGTTATTTGTACGGCTGACATTTTGCATATGCATTTGTAGGAGTTTCCCATTCAGATGCCAAATTTATGGTAGGAGAGTATTTAAATGAATCATGCCAGTATGGCATTACTATGGTTTGCGCTAGTCAGTTTACTGGTATTTGCACCATTATTTAACGCCCCCCAAAGAAAGTGTGTCTTAAACCAGACGCTAATTTGCGTTGCCCTTGGTAGATTACGTTGGTCATTATGGAAATGATCTGGCTGCGTCTGTGTTCTTTAATTTGCATGTCATCAGTAGATCACACGCACAACTTTCCACTCCCATCAGCACTTTTTTTGGAATTGCATTCTCACACTAATTTGCCCTGTTTAGTAAACCCACCAAAAAAAAAAATATATATAATTGTTCTTTGACGAATGGCTTAGATAAACATTAAAGGGATCATCATTTACTCACCCTCAAGTTATTGACTTCCATAGTCTGGGAAAAAAAAATGCTATGGAAATCAATAGGGCCCATTAACTGTTTGGTTACCGATATTTTTCAAAATATGTTCTTTTGAGTTCAGGAGAGGAAAGAAATTCAGACATGGTTGGAACAACTCGAGGGTGAGTAAATTATGACAGAATTTTCATTTTTGGGTGAACTATCCTTTTAATGGCGACTCAAAGAAAGGAATCCGTACCTTTCAGAGACAATTGTATATGCATTAACTATACGCACATGATTGTTTTAATCAAGAATTGAGCTAAAGTAGGACAATCTATTTTATTGTTGATCTATAATCTTGCTAAATAATTTTGGAGATTTTGGTTTTTGCCTTTTCAAGCAGATATCAGCTGATAGTATGGATGCACTATTTAAAAAAAATTAAATTTAAAATTATTATTTTTATGTCAAGGTCAATAACCGATGGCTGAAAATAAAATGTTTTTAAATGCTACGAGTAAAAACTAGGCATCAAAACATTATAATGCACAATATGAAAAATGGATATTCATTTTGAGATTTACATTTACCAGTGTTTTTAAAGATTAACTTTAGGTTAGCATTTGATGACAGGAAAGGTCATTGAAATGTAAAAACGGAAAATAAAATTTTAATATTTTAAATATCCAGTACTGGCTGCTAAATAAATAAATAAATCTCTAATAACAGTCATACCATAATACCAATTATATATCTTGCATCCCTACCAGCATTGAAAATAGCTGCTCAGAGCCATTAGACTAGTTAGCTCTAGACTAACTAGAATGATTCCCCTGGTTGCATAATAGTGTTCTTATGAGGTCATTTCATCTTGGCCAATGAGAACATCATCAAGTCTTTCTGAAGTCTCAGTACCTACAACACCACAAAGCAAAGTCTGACAAGCAACTGCCATTTAGCCATGAAGCACTACAGTGGCATAACGGACCTCTGAGTCTTTAAACACTCTTGTTAACCAAGCCCAGAGTGGTTTCCTTAGAAACGGGCGGCAACCCAGAATGCAGTGAGTGAGATCAGTGAATCACTGGAGAATGAGCTACTCTCATGTAAACTTTTCCATACTCTGCGTCTCAACCTAAAAGATCATCAGTTAACAAAAAGCGGTGCACTCTAACTAATATTCTGCTTTGATTTACTGCCGTTAAGAGGCCTTCACAGTAAGTCTGGAGCTCATGTTTATGTGTGTAATAGGGTAAGGGCTTCAATTTTATGCCTGCTGTGAGAAATGACGTCAAAGCAGCTGGTAAAGTGGCTGTTCTTGCATTCAGGTGTTCGTTTATTACACCATAAACACTTCATGAGCTCAGTGAAAAGTCTTTACCTTTGAAACAGTATGCTCCAAGCCTCATACTGGGATCCGGGAAGCCTGTTTGGTTTCGGTAGCGGTACAAGGTGCGGACACCCAGCAGGCCACCACCACACTGACTTCTGGGTACGGAGACAGGGTGGCGGGCACTGCCGTCAGACAGCCATCCATAATCGCATCGGTCGAGGCCCTGTCTCCAGGCAGCGTGGAGTTGACCAGGTGAAGCCAGCTCTGCATTCATGCTTTCACACTCCGCCTTGGCCTCAGCAAAGGTCATCTTTTGCATTGTGGGCGCAAAGTAAACATTGCCTGGAGTAAAAACATGAAAGAAACATTAAATATCTGAAATTAGCTGAATTTTGAGTTTGTCATAAAAACAGCTTACATGTTAAAAAGCAATAATCATCATTATTAAAGTCTTGCTAACACATAAATTCCAAAGTGCCAGTCAATGAATCAAAACCCAGATATTGGATCTGGGAGGAGGGGGAATACCCTGAATAATATGACAAACGCAAATAAATTAAATAGCTTTCAGAAAATATTCAAGCAAATGCTGTGGTGAACAGGATGAATATAAAAACGAGGGGGAGTTGTTTTCCTGCAGCCTTGGGTGTTGCTGTCAAAAGCTAGAACTGAGGTTTTCATGACGTCTAAGTAATATACAGCAGACATTCCCAAATCTTCTTTCATGAGGCAATGAGACATATTAAACACCACAGTATACAACAGGGTGTTCATTTTATGAATCCATTTTCCATTTGCTCTTTCTGATGTTAGTTGTTTTTCATATCTTTGTCACAACACTAAACTGAACTCAGCACTCAGTATTAAGTATACTAAGTCTCCTGACAAGATATGATAAATAAAAACTCTCTTTTTTTCCCTTAATATTTCTTGGTCATTCTGGCTTTTGAAAGAACTAGAATCTTCTACAAACAACAATTTCTCATCATTATTAAGTTACTTTAAATACATGTATGTCATTTTTAAAAGAATACTATCATGCAAACTATCATCTATCAAATAAAACAGTAACAATTAAGGTTCATTAGTTAACATTAGTTATTGTATTAACTAACATGACCTAACAATGTTTGTTACGGTATTTATTAATCTTTGTTAATGTTAGTTTAAAAAATCCAGCTGTTCAATGTTTGTTCATGTTAGTTCAGGGTGCATTAACTACTGTTAACTAATGAACCTTATTGTAAAGTGTTACCAATAAAACTACTGACAGGATGTTCTGATAAGCTGATGTACATTCGGCAAAACAAGTTTATGTTCACAACAGATTTGGGATTGAAAAGAAACTCAGATTAGCTTTAAAATAGGAGAGCTTCCACTTCAATGTTTATTACCACAGATGTTCATTGCCAATATGGTTGATATTCATTTTTGGTCATAACCGCGGTTTAAAACCACATGAAATATGTCAGCATAGAGCAAATATAACAGATAAACTACAGCTCTTTCACATTACCACAGGACTATTGGCCTTGTCAAGAAGTTTTATTTTGTTTTATTTTTGAAATGAAATAAGTTGTAAGAAATAACAGAATACTAAACTCTTACCCTCAAGCTTATCCACATAGCAGAACACGTCGAAGGTCTCTGTGGGCCTGCGTTTGCCATAAGACCTGACACCAGGTTTTCCAGGCAGATTTCCAAAGCAGCCAGGCCTTGGTCTAGTGATTGGATATCTACAGATAGAAACAATCCACACAGAGAAACAAGTTTCTCACGACTGAAAAATAGTACACAATTATCATTTGTTTAGCTTTTGCAATTTCCTTTTTGTATCAACATGCTGACATATTGTTTAGAACTTATTACTGAGATTGCCAGTCAAGAATATAGAAGTGCGAGTCGTTTGTGTGTGTGTGTGTGTGTGTGTGTGTGTGTGTGTGTGTGTGTGTGTGTGTGTGTGTGTGTGTGTGTGTGTGTGTGTGTGTGTGTGTGTGTGTGTGTGTGTGTGTGTGTGTGTGTGTGTGTGTGTGTGTGTGTGTGTGTGTGTGTGTGTGTGTGTGTGTGTGTGTGTTGTTTCTAACCTCACTGTTTGATCTGCAATCCAGCCAGCATCACACTGGTCAAATCCATCCTCATAAGCAGCTCTCAGCTGTTCTGCCGTAACGATGGTTGCTCCGACGTCGCTGCAGGTCTGCACAGCTTGTGCATAGTTCAGAGTGTATCTGCTGACCCTTGACCTGTAGTGAAACACCACGCCTGTTCAAAAGAACAAATAAAACAAACAAAAATGAGCATCTCCTTACAAAGACCATTCCATCCATTAACAGGTTCATTGAATAGGGGCATATTGTATTACTGCCATTGTTGTCAGTGACCGCCATAAATTTGAAGACTAATACAAACTGCTTTAGTCCTGAAGAGGTCTGCTAGTTGCTCATAAACAAATTAATTAAGCAAGCAGTGTTGGGACATTCATTTGAACGAGGGGACATTCCATCCACCCCCATAATTGTCGCTTTGAAACAAATTTAAATTAAATGAGTAATGGATCTAATTAAAATGGCAGTGTGTCTTTGCTGAGAGCAGGGTGGTGCTGCGATTCTAGAGCCAAAGCAGTTCAGGGCTGACCCATCCCATCCTTTCACATGGCCTGTGCATAAATCATCCCATACAAGATGTCTCCCAGTGTCAAGATGCATCACAGTGTATCCAAGCACAGAGGGAAGACATTAAGAGAGGCAAAGTTTATTGGAGTGCATTTCACTTTTTACGCTGTAACTATAATCTGGGAGGATCCAAAACAACCTTAAAATCCCTCAACAATTTAGATAATCTGTGCTTGCGGGTTTTCTCCCATTAACAGTTCCACTTAACAGACTGAACTTTCATTTATCTATAATTTACTTTGGTTATGACTGTCATTGATCAATTAGTTTTAAGGAATTTCCCATATTGGCAGCATATGTGCTTCAGATACAACAATGGCGTCTTTAAAATATTTCAAATTTGAGAGAAAGCGAGAAGACAAGGGTGTTAAAACAATCTTACCATCAACATTTAAACTAACTGTGTCTTGCGTGTCCTCAATCCCAAACATTACTTCACAGCGGTATGTTCCAGCATCACTTGCCCGGAGCTTCACCATAGTTAGAGAAGCATCGCCAATGTCTTCCGGGTGACTCTGCACAGACACGCGACTCCTGTACCCCGAGCCAATCTTAATGACGCCGTTTTGGGTGACAAGAACAGTCGACTCCACACCCCCCTCAAATTTTGTCCATTTGATGCGCAGGTAATCTGTTCCGGAGGCATTTCTGTTTCTAGGTCCAACAGTTGGGATGATGGAGAAATAACATGGAAGGGTCACTTTCCCGGACAACAAGCCGCTGACGGGACGCATCACCAATAATGTGCTAGAGACTGAGAGAATGAAAGGCATGAGACGTATACACACAGCTGCATCCACCACAAACCACAGGAAATCATGCCTCACAGTGTTTATGATAATTGAGCTAAGAATTATTTTACTGCCTCTGTGAAGCCTAAGGGTAAGTATACCAGAGACTATTTTCCTGTAGAAGGACAGATGACCTTGAACAGGGGACGTTGAAAGGATCATAACTGTCAGAAAATCACTATATACTCAGACCAACAATGTGAGAAATGCTTTGGACAGGTGGGATTACCCCTGAGGGTAGCACACCACCGTGTGTGAGCATGGCCTCTCAGAGTGATGAAGTCAAGCCATCTGTTTGCACCAGACTACAAGAAGTTCCTAATTAAAAGGTATAGGTGCCTGGAAGTAAACCATTAGTGGCAGCTAGGGGACAACAGTTTGTGGGAATGCAGGGTCTGCTCCACATAAGGTTTGACCAATTCGGGAGATGCATTTAAATGAATTTTACAATTAAAGAGATAGTTCACGCTAAAATTAAAATTTTATCATTACTTACCCTCAAGTTGTTCCAAACCTTACAAAGAGTTTCTTTCTGCTCTTGAACACAAAAATATATTTTGAAGAACTTTGGTATCCAGACTGTTGATGGCACCCATTTACTTACATATTAGAAAAAAAAAATACTATGGAAGTCAATGGGTGCTGTCAGTCTGGTTACCAAAATTGTTTCATCTTCTTTTGTGTTCAACAAGAAACTCATATGGGTTTGTAACAGCATGAGGGTGAGTAAATGGTGAGAGAAAAAAAAAATTTGTTTGGGTGAACTATCCCTTTAAGTTGATTTTTGTTGCAAGAAATAAGATCAAATTAGCCCTTAAAACAGCACAAAAAATAAAAGCATTCATTCATTTAGACACATGTAAACGCCATGAATAAATCGTCTTGCATGAATAAATCCAATTTCCACTCTTACGTTCACCATCACCATAAATACTTTTGAAATATAATAGATGTAAAAATAAATAAATAAATAAATGAAAAGCTTACCTGGTCCAGTCGTTGTTTGGTATATGCAGATCAACCACAATATGTGTCTTATATTTAGCAACATCTTCGTGGCTAAGAGGTGAAGAGAAGAATCATTGATTTGATCACTAAAATCTAGTAGTAAACTGATCTGAATGACTGAGACATTTGCTATTTATTAAGACTCGCATTTGCTGAACGGCGTTACTCATCTGACTGGCGATGTGGTGGTCATACAGAGTGTTTCCTCTCAGAGGGTGGGTGGCGGAATTGAGTATTCAGTTGTTATAATCCCCTGCGGGGGGTAAGGCACAAACTTTTGCCACCGCACCACTACAAATGTTGGGCTCGTAAAACAACCATTCTTAGATTAGAGATAGGCTTTAATCAAAATATAGCTTACTACTGTGAAAGTGAAAAGACGATGTAGGTGAAAATTAAGATTTGTTTTATTGTTTCTTCATCGAGGTAGGCCTACTGACTTCATGCATGTGTTTGTTTTCCTTACGTTTGATCTCATACAGTGTGGGGATAATAAAAAAAGTCAGCAGTTTAAAATTGCACAAGTAGCCTAAGTTTAATTGCCGCCTCAACATTTAAGGACACTACATCAAGTGGTAAACACGTGCAGTGATGAAGTCATCACACTTTTGGTCACTCTGAATTTCATTAACCTAGAATCTAATAGAAATTGTGACAAAAATTAATGTAAACAAATGTTACATTGCATGAACACACAAAAATGTGTGCTTTAGCCCACTAGCCGTATACAATATGGAAAATCAAATGTTCTACCAGCACTGTGGCAAAATAATCCTAACTAGACTTAATCGCAGCTACACGGAATTGTATTTATAAAGAAACTAACCGATTCATGAATTACAATTCTCAATGTCATCCAAAAACTCTGAGATCAGAGACCTTCGCTTCTTTCACGCATGCGCTATATGTCTGCGCGCTCTTGTATTTCACTCATGTAGACTGCAACTGGAAGTTCCGCACTCTATAATAATTAGATGTTTATAGTTAATTTCTAATAGTCAAATACTAGAATATATGTAAATTGAGATTCACATGTGCTGGCCCTGGCATAACTGAGCTGGAACCTAGTCACGCCAAATGATGTAGCCTACGGTCAGCATCAGAGATGAGAACTGTTAACGAGGCTTTTGGTAGTAGCCTACTACTATTTCAGTTCAATTGTTCTTTTTTGGATAATTTTACTTGGGGAATTTGAGTTGGCTATACTTTCGTGCGACGTATAGGTTCAAATATTGTAGCATTTAGGCTACTCCGTATCCACTTGGAATGTTGTAAAAAAATAATAATTTGAATAACAAAAATAAGTTATGATAATAATCATTAGAATGTTGAAAACATTCGTTAAAAATCACATCTAGTCATTTAAATTATGTTCTGATTCAAATGTAACCATATTATGTATGGTGATATGCATAAATCGACTGCATAAGTTTAGCAAATAATAACTGAATCACTCTGACTGACGACACTGACATAAAATTAATACGGGGGAAAAAATGAATGAAATACTGTACCTTTCCCGAAAGTTATAATTCCAAACGAAAATAAATGTTATTTAATCCCAGTTCACAATGAGTCCACATAAAACCTCACACATAAAACCTCACACGTGTCCTTGTGTCAGTTTAAATCTCTTTCTTGGACCGTGTGTTGCTTGCTGTGGTCCGGACACAAAATGTGAACGCTATCACCAAATCCAAATCCATTTTACACTGTAAATAACTTTAAGGGATTTAGAGGAGGGGCTCACAGCCCACCCGAAAAAAAGTGAGTGGACACCACCTAGAAGGGAGGTGCGGGGAAAGTGACTAGGACGCGCGTCACATGTGCCCCAATTGACTAGACAAGACAAGAGCGGGCGCACACACACACACACACACACACACACACACACAATCAAAGAACAGAACATTTACAACTAAATACGAACGAAAAGAAAGTGTCACTTTTCCCTATTCGCTCCGAGGTGCAGAGCACTTAAATAAATAAATGATACCTTGATAAGTGAAATTGATGTATGTTGAGCAAATTAAACGTTTGCCTCAAATAGAAATTAAAAAATAAAAATAAAATTTAACTTTTGCATCGTCACTAAGCCTATTGTGGCTCGTGGTAAAAACAAACAAACAAAGAAAAAAAGCAAACAAACATGAAAACAATTCTCGTTAACCGTTTAATCAGCTCAAATAAATTTACGTCAGATTTAAAAGTCGAATAAAAGGATAAAGTCTTAAATGTGCCAAGTAAAACATCCAGGTTATTGTTCCCACAAGTCACCATTTATGTTAACACACACCCAGCCATGAATTGTTCCATGAATTAATTTGATCTCAACAGTTATTTGGTGGATCACATCATATTGCGCTTTTTGCGCTGCAACAGAGAGTTGCCCCTCCACACGGGGGAGAGCCAGGCCGCGCTTCAGCACTGGGTGATATAAGACAAAGCAACCGGATATTTAAAAGGTTATAAAGTGACTCGCTGAACTTTGAGGAAGGTTCACGCTGCAATAAATGACAGCGCTTAATATAAATCACTTTGATATGGACTTTATTGTTTTGTTTAGATTTGTAATTAATTTGCCATTGTCCTGAGAGCACAGTTCAACCTTTCAAATAAAATCCACCTTCATTTCACTTCACACTGATTTTATTGTTCACTTGATTACCAAACGAATAGGCTATACCAAATGATAATAATGTAATCAATATATTCACACAGGCACACTCACACACGCACACGCACACACACACACACACACAGACACACAATCTAAGTTAAGATGGTTTTGAACAAGGTCTTTGAAACCAACATGCAAAACCCTATTAGAGAAAACACATTTGCACTCAAAACCAATTACTGAGATATAGTCCTTGTGGTGACTAACCCTTGCTTCTCATTTAGAACAGTGTTATATACACAAAAAAATCACTATTTAAGTGGACAGAATGTCGAAGATTGCAGTATCATTTAGATATAGATACTAATTACAGATAGCACTTCATAATTCCTACCACAAACTTTTAATATCTAAACTGGTCGAGAGGTGCATTTCCAGGTCGGTGCTTTTCTGGCTTACTTCCTTCCAAGATAACGGATCTCATTTTCAGCTGGAAAAGCTCACACTCCTCACCCATACCCTCACCACATGGGTCAGTGCTTTAACCATTACTCACTTCCATTTACTTCAAATGAAATGGACATGCCTGTATCAGAAAGTATCTTTATACCTCTTGCTGACAGATGGATGTCTACTCATCACTTTTGACTTATAATCACGAAATCAGCACATTTCCCAAAAGCAATACTATCTACAGTACTAAAAATGTTATGGACTTGCATGACCTTTCCAAGTAATCAGACTCATTTCATATTACAATATATCAAGAGATAAAAAGAAACTGTACAAGAACGGCTAAATTGGGTCAGAATTGTAAGCTGTTGATGATTTTTACTTAGGCTATCTAAGGTGACTTTTATGTTATACACTGGCAATTATGGCCTTATTTCCAAGACACAATGACAATAGTCTTTTTTCGTCATATCACCCAGACATATCGCTGATTCTCAGTCAGATGACTCAGGTCTTACAGGTTGATCGGCCTATTTTTCAAACATCATAAAGGTATGGAATATTAGCTCAAACTAGATGATAAAGCAAAGGACCATAGCTATAAATGGTCTTTTCATTCACTGGATACTTTTAAAGGAACCTTTGTAACCCTCACTGATCCATACGTACAAGCTACATTTGTGATTATGTAGAACAGTAGGTATAATGAAGGTATAACAAAATGCATGTTACAACAAGCAACGAGTGATCTGTCACTTTCCACGACAACCCTCACCTGTTTGTGTCCAGACATGCCGCATAATCACATGACTTCTGTTAGGGAAACATGCTCTTTGGAAAAACAGATCAACTGTATAAGGCATACATGCAAAAACAATAATTACAAACTTCAACTGTGTTGATACTGCCTTAAACATTCTCCTCAAGGTTCACAGAGTGTGGCAGTTGTTCCAGATTTAACTCTGAACAGGTCTGTCAGTAATGCTCTGTTAGCTCCAAATTACAATTTCCTAAGCACATTAAGGGAATAGAAAGTTGGGAGATGGAGAAGAGGGGGATCATTTGTACCGTCCTGTCTGTGGAAAGCTGAAATACATCACAACGAGCACATGTTATGTAGTCACAACATCTGTAAATCACTGAAGCAGTTGGGATATTGAGTGTTGAGTAAAATAAAGTAGATAGGCCAGAATGAGTGTTAGTTGTTGTTAGTGTTGTTCAGTGTGGTGAAACAAAGCATAATGACCAAACAGTGTTTATTGCATTAATCCCACTGAACGTAAATCAGACATAAAGTGACCTTTGACATTTTTCAAATCTACTAGCACATATTGGATCTTAAATGCATATACTGGGCCCTTAGGGATGGAATTTATTGGAGTAAAGGCCCGTTCACATCAAGAATATAAACTATAACAATAACTAATAATTATATTAGCATCCACACCACACGTATTTTGATTGGCTGTCAATGTTTTTCTGTTCATCAGCTGGAAAAATTCTGAAATTGATATAAACAATATTGTGTTATAGTTGTAGTGTGGATTCTGCTATCTTAAATTGTTAATGATTTTTTTTTTTTTATGTTATGTTATGGTTAAACTTATCATTACAGTTATCGTGTTTTGCTGTAAAAGGTCTCGATTTAACAGAAGCCCTGTTAGACGAAAAAAAGTGGTCAAAGTGTTACATTATTTAAAAGTAAGGGGAAGCCAGACATGCAAATTATGTTATATTATAAATGTTAAATAATTATAAAGTTATACCGACCAAACCTTTACCTCTTGAAGCTGTTGTAGTACATGTCTAATATAATTTATAATTTTTGAATCTCATTAAGTTTTATTACAATTTGCACTGAGAATAATCAGAGCTATTTTATATTATAATCTGTTACTAATATTTAATAATAGCCTCAGAAAGTGGGTTCATTTTCATTACAGATGCAGGACCCTATATTTATTAACTAGTATCACTCGATTTGTTAAGAGCAAATCCATTGCATATGTCGTCTGTATCTTTGTTCGTAGTCCACAGTGATCATCACAAATCACATAGTGTTTTCCTTACATTGACAAGTACTTGTGAACCTGTGTTCACTGTCTCTGTCTGGTCACGTCTGTCTTACAGCTCACACTTGTAGGAATGTCCTGTTTGCTTCTGTCAATGTGGCCGTAAAGTAATTAAGGGGTAATTAAGAGGTTTTCTTTGTTATGGGTGGACACAGGAGAATAGTCTTGAGCTATAGAAATGATTTAACCCTTTGGCAAGACATATATCTGTATTACAATCTAAAATAACACATTACATTTAGGGTATATAATAACTATGTAAATTAAATAAATAATGTAAGACTATTCACCATTTTGTGACTGTAGTGACTCCATTTCAATTTTTTTCTAAAACCTCTAGCCACAAATTTGTCAAATAAATGTACAAACACTAAAAAAAATTTGCAGATGAAAATATCTCCATGTATGTGCAAAAGTCTTAGGCACGTTCGTATTTTTACAAAAAAAAGGTTTTAAGCCAGTTATTTATATATTTTGCTGTAGCCTGTCAGTAGGAAATATCAGTTTACATTTCCAAACATTCCTTTTGCTATTAATTGTAATAATCCAGTGAGATTTTTGTATGCACAAGGAGTCTGACAACAGCCTGTGCTCCACACAGAGATCTGATCTCTCCATCATCTGTAATTACATAAAGAAACAGAAAAAAACTAGACAGACTAAATCCAGAAGAACTGTAGCAACATCTCCAAGACGCTTCTAGAATCATACCTCCTACCTATATATAATTAGTATTATAATAATTCTTTATAAGAACTAATGGGTGAAGCAAGGGTTAGCCAAAGTGTCATCGGTTAATTTACAGCAGCTTGAACTGTGAGGAATATGGTTTTGTGATTTAAGAGAGGGTGACCTGAGATAACCCGTGACTCCACGGACACCATTCTGCCTGTGACCTCCAATTCAGGCTTTGACACCCTTCCAGAGAAGCAGTTGATCTAACATTCCACAAATGCAGGGGTGACAACCAATTACATTCACTTAAATTTGGCTAAGGAAATTACTATCTGGTTTTGGAGACACTGTGTGCGAGTGGATCTATAGGAAACGTGCCATTCAGACAATTAAGATTAAAACACAGTGTAACTGATGAGTGGACTTTAGGAGAACGTCATTTGTTCCTAAGGGACCAGTAATTTGGGGAAAATTTTAGACAACTCCATGCTGTCAGTAGACTAAAACCATGTGCATTCATGATTTTGAAAATGTGAGAACATGGTAAACAGGTTTTCTTTTCATGACCAGCACAAAGATCCAATTGTTGTATTTTGTCAGGGCTATGTGTATGTACTTTGAGCATTACATCAAGAATTTCACATAAAGATGTTTCACTGAGCTCATGGAGCTAATTTCCAGGACACTGAAAGTGTTTCCAGGACATTAAGTTCCACCTTGATTCCTAAAATGACTCAGAAGTAGCTTCACATTCCCTCAAAAATATGACAAATAACAGACAAGTTGTCTTATTTAGCTTTTGCTTCTCTTTTTCCTCTTTGGACTTTAAACATTGGGGAGGGGGGGCATAATGCCTCATACATATTACATTAATATAAAAGATCTTAAAGTATTAATAAAGAGAGTTGAATAAACACCCACTGGCCACTTTATTAGGTACACCTTGCTAGTAACGTGTTTGACCCACTCTTGCAGTCGCAAGTCGCAACTGCCTTAATTATTCGTTCCAGAGATTCAAAAAGGTCCTAAACATTCCTCAGAGATGTTGGTCCTTATTGACATGATAGCATTACGCAGTTGCTGCAGATTTGTCAGATGCACATCCATGATGTGCAGCCGAACGTGACTCTCCTGTTCACCCACATCCCAAAGGTGCTCTATTGGTTTGAGATCTGGGACTGTGGAGGATATTTGAGTAAGTGAACTCACTGTCATGTTCAAGAAACCAGTTTGAGATCATTTGAGCTTTGTGACATGGTGCGTTATCCTGCTGGAAGTGGCCATCAGAAGATGGGTACACTGTGGTCATAAAGGGATGGACAAGGTCAGAAACAATACCCTGCAGGCTATGGTGTTAATGATGCTCATTTGGTACTATGGGGCCCAAAGTGTGCCAAGAAAACATCCCCTACACCATTACACCCCCACCACCAGCCTGAACCACTGATACAAGGCAGGATGGATCCATGCTTTCATGTTGTTTACTCCAAATTCCGATCCTACATCTGAATGTCACAGCAGAAATCGAGACTCATCAGACCAGGCAACATTTTTCCAATCTTCTATTGTCCCATTTTGGTGAGCCCGTGCCAATTATAGCCTCAGTTTCCTGTTCTACAGCTGACAGGAGTGGCACCTGGTGTGTCTTCTGCTGCTGTAGCCCATCTGCTTCAAGGTTCAACGTGTTGTGTGTTCAGAAATGCTCATACCGCAGACCTCTGTTGTAACGGTTATTTGAGTTACGTTTGCCTTTCTATCAGCTTAAACCAGTCAGTCAATTCTCCTCTGACCTCTACAAGTGCATCAACAAGGCATTTTCACCCACAGAACTGCCGCTCACTGGATGTTTTCTCTTTTTTGGACCAATCTCTGTAAACCCTAGAGATGGTTGTGCGTGAAAATCCCAGTAGTTCAACAGTTTCTGAAGTACTCAGACCATCCCGTCTGGCACCAACAACCATGCCACGTTTAAAGTAATTTAAATCACTTTTCTTTCCCATTCTGATGCTCAGTTTGAACTTCTGCTGATCGTCCTAACCATGGCCGTTTCTCAATAAGCGTTCTTAAGCAATCTTGCATTCTTGTGTTCTTGTACTACGTCATCATTAAATGTCAAAGTCCGGTTCCAATACTCAAGCACAAAACTATAGAGAACGCATAAAGTACCTGGATGTGTTCTTGATATCGAGGATGCATTGAGTGCAGACTTGAGAAAGTCGAACTGTTAAAAATCCCAAAAGTCATCGCGGTCGGACGAAGTACAGAAGCCTGTAAGCTTTAAACTTCTCTTGTTCTCTTCTCGTAACATTACTCATTTACACAAATACTCAAGTAAAATAAAATACAAATCTAAAGATAACAATAATGCAAGTAAATACTTTATACAAATACAATTTATTTTAGGGTGACAGTTATTTTATACTTAAGTACTGAGTAATATTAATTAACTTATTTATTGTGCAATGGATGGTGCTGTCCCACTGCCTAATATGTGTTGAACGGTCCATTGAGCAACAAGATCACAGCACATCTCAATTCTTACAAAGATGTGCTCTGTGTCCTCGTGTCCTTCCAAATTTGTCCTTTCAAGGTACCCTGGCACGATCGGTCTCTATGAGAATGCAAGTCCATTCTTTTTGCGTTCTTAGAATTGAGAAACAGCCCATGTCTACATGGCTAAATGCATTGAGTTGCTGCCATGTGATTGGCTGATTAGATATTTGTGTTAACATAAGGTTGAATAGGTGTAACTAATAAAGTGGCTGGTGAGTGTTGAAAAACAGTGATTTTCATGGGGAAGCACAGATGTTACTTATCATTTATTATGGTAAAATATGTGTTAATTTCGATTTTGTTTTATGTTGTCGATGTACATCTACGGTATTGCACCTAAAAGCAGCTTCTCAAACAGACCAATAACTCACCGAGCTCAAATGACTTACAAGCCACAAAAGACTTCCATTAATTGTTTGCCTATTTCCAAGCACTCTGTGTACAGTGGTGCTTTTAAGTTACAGCTGTCCACAATGCACATCACTATTTCAGTTTACTATGTCACCCCTAAGAGAAGATAGGCTTCTACAGTGACTAAAGGCCAATAATCATATGCTTTTTCAATGCAAAATACACTCAATATGGATCAGTGACAGCATATTTTTTTTATATTTAGAAATTTTTGGGGAACCCCATGCGGTCTTAAAGCAACCACCACTGTGTATAGGAAAGACAATTAAAATTAGACAGTGATCATTCAACAGCACCCCTCCCAAAATAAGACATGTTTGTATGTTGCTTTGTGGATGTAATTAAGGCATTCACACTTATTGCTGATTTATTGAAGACACAATGGCCCATGTAATGGGTTATTTCCAAGAAGTCATCAGCAACAGCAATAGGAGGGGTCCATCTTCAACCCTACTATGAAAGGTTTGTGTTCATCTACTCAGAGTGGGTTTTCAGGGAGAGGCTCTGGGGTGCGTTTCCCGAAAGCATCGTTAGCCAACTATGGTCGCAAGTTCCGTCATTACCAATAGAGTTCAATGGGATTTGCGACCAACTTGCGACCATAGTTGGCTAACGATGCTTTCGGGAAACGCACCCCAGGTCTGATCAACACTTGAAAAATCAGCACAAACTCTTTCTTGTGAGTCAAAATCATGGTCTTTTTAATTCAGATTTAGAGTTCCCATTATTATTATTTTTTTGTCATATGATTTTAACTTTCTCTTTTACTCAGATGTACAGTATTTACTCCACTGAGTAAAATCTGAATTAAAAAGAGCATGATTTTGACTCATATGATTTTAACCTTCTCTTTAAAATCATTTAAAGAGAAACATGTACATTTGCATCTACATGTACATTTGCATCTACATGTCAACTAACTCACTGTCTGCTTAATATCTGCAAACACTTTATTTTGATGGTCCTCTTCAACATACTGACTATAAGTAACTTTGCAACTACAGGTCAACTTATTCTACTAACCCAAACCTTTCCACTGAGCCCTAACCTAACAGTCTATAGCAGTGGTCGGCAACAGGCAGCCCGCGGGTCAAAACTGGCAAGGTTATTTTGATAGCGGCTGGTTGTGAAATAGATCTTTCATGACAGCAACAGTTACTCACAATCATTTTGTCTTTATTGATGTTGCCTTCAAAATAAAAGTACAAGAACGTTTTTGCAGCAATGTTTTATTTTGAGATGAATTGAGAGCTTTTAATTTGAAAAGTTCTGAAAGACATTCAAAAGAGTCTGTGGATCGCTTCGTTGCAGATAAGAGACACCGGCTTTGCATTCACAAAACTAGGTAGGAAGAACGCATAACAAGCAAACAATTGACTATTTTTGACTGACAAAATGCCGGCGGCCGGGAAGAACAACAGCTACAGTGAGTTGTTCAAAACCTTTCTTTTTAGTAAACTTTGTGTACACAAACAATGTAGTCAATGCTCAAGTTCATGTGTAGAGCCCCTGGTGATACTTCGAGCACAGTTTTATGTTGTGTTGAGCCTTCTTAGTGTTTTAAAAATAGTGATTGTGATGCTATCGTAGAAGTGCCCCATGCACTCCCATTCAAAAGGCCTGACCTAAAACGAAAATACGGACAATCTTAAAAGTGGCGTTTCCATTCTAATTATGCTTTTACATGAAAGTTTGACTCGGGTAGAGTAACAAAAAGAGCCTAGGTTCAATTTTGGCAAGAGTTACCCTTTAATGGGCTTGTTCAAGTCCTCTTTTATTTTTTGAGTCATTTTCATCCATTCCGCATCTCTCACATACTGGTGTGTGTGTTTTAGCAAGGCGGTCTGTGTTGCAAGTTGGTGAATGAAGATACTTGTCAGGTTACGTGTCACTACTGCTTTATTAATTTATCCAGTGTAAAACCCGAACACCACCACACAAATGTGGCTTTCTGTTAATGACTGTCCTACTACAGGATTTAACACAAGAGTAACAGCTCACTACCAGTTACAAAAGACACTGTAACAGTCTGCCACAGGCAATTCTAGTTGCATTTTTCATCAATTAATTTCTTAAATTACCCTTTGACTATGTATTGGCCCACCATCTACTGGCAACTGGCGATGCCAACTTACTTGTCTATAGTATAGTACTCTAATTAGAGTTTGGCAGGGACACACTTAACGACTGTAAGGCCAATTATGAATGTAATTTGATACTTACGACTGATCATGCCTGGCGAATCAGAGACAGTTGCGTTCAGTCGGTTTTCACAGTCAGTGTTTAAAATCTGCTCCAGTCATTGGAAACAGTCTGTAAGTGTGTTCAGTTCAGTCTTAGAATGTTTCAGCTAGTTGTTAAGTGTGTGCCCGGCATTTATAGAATTTAAGTTTATAGAATGTCTAAAGTGGACCATCAAAATAAAATATTTTCATGAAACATTACCTTAAAATATGCAATTGAATCAGACATTGGGACACATGCAGTAATTGTGCTCCTTTTTTTTTCTTCAAGAAACATGACTTCAGAGATGAGTCTGTGGTCTCAACTACCAGCTCGGCTACAAACAAAATCTGAAGTATTTAGAAACTCAAACATGCTGCCATAAAATGCATCATGATTCAATGGCAAAAAAGTTGTGGGAAAATAAGCTAATATCATATATTCATCCCTCCCTCACACATCACAAGTCACAAATGAACCTTGTTCTGAGATGATTGACTCCATTAAATCAAACTTAATTTTCTCTGTTTGTTTGTCTCTCTCACTGATCCATGTAATCCTGTCCTTTCAAATTTGACAGGTTAGACACATATTTCCATTCCCTCGCCATGTAAACAGAAGACCCCATGCAGCCTCAGACACATACACAAACACCACAATCAAGACAGATTTTGTGGAGGTTCAGTACGGTTGATCAAAAATGTAAAACTAGAAATATTTGAGTTACAAGAGAGTTGACGATATGACGGTTTCTGTCATGTTGTGATGGGTTCTGGGCATGTAACATTAGACGAGAGGACTAGGGCCTCTTAAAAATACCTCATAGTCTAAGGCTGCTTATAGGGAAATGAAGTCAGCTTGTAAGCACAGGGTGGGATACGTTTCTTAGTCACTTCACTGTCTCATTTCAGCACATAAGAGTTCCATTACAGTAGGGAGAACTAAAGTTAACTGAAGACATACTGAGACTTTGAAGATCTATAAAAAATAGGCGTAATTATATAACTATAGTAAAAAATATACGACTACTCCTGATTTCATCAATAAAGCTAGAGTTCAGAGCGGTTCTCAACCTTTTTGACTTCAAGACCAGCCCCTTTTTTCCAAGACAATATTTGAAGGCCCTCCAATTTAAGCTGATATGTTGCTCTGGTACTTCTGTTGTGATCCAAAAAAACTCAAAGTAATGTATGTAGCATTGTTAATGTAATGCTGTAGCATTTTAATTCAGATTATGTTAATATCTACATTTTTACAATGGAATGCCAAAACTAACAATATTCCTCTGCACCTCTACACTTTTGAAACAGCATTTACTCAAAGACTGAGATGGTGAAATCTTAAATCTTCTAAAAGCATGTAGGTCCATTATACCTATAATAAACACTTCAGTGCTTCACATCATCTTTAAATACTGTACATCTCATGTTTTGGCCCACAGTCAAAATGGCCAAATAGACTTGTCAGCGGATTTCTCCTTCAGCTTAGCTCTTCCCTGTTCCCTTCTGCTTTCCTCTCATTCACAGCTGTGTGATTCGCATGTGCTATGACATAAGCCTGATATACTGACTACAATATTAGCGGGTAGACATCATGTGTGCAGCAGTCAGATAAAAGAGAAAGAGCTCTGTGATGTTTGGAAAAGGGTGTTTTAAAGGGATTTATATTGGTACAACATATACCACCGTTCAAATGTTTGGAATCAGTGATTTTATTTTTATTTTTATAGATTAATATTTGTATTCAGCAAGGATGCATAACATTGATTAAAAGGGACAGTAAAGACATTTAAAATGTTACAAAAGATTATTATTTCAAATAAATGCTCTTTTTAACATTCATCAAATAATTATGAAAAAAGTGTGACAGTTTCCACAAAAAAATATTAAGCAGCACAACTGTTTTCAACATTGATAATAATAGGAAATGTTTCTTGAGCACCAAAGCAGCATATTATAACGACTTCTGAAGGATCATGTGACTGAAGACTGAAGCAACGACTGCTGAAAACAGCTATTTGCAATTATAAATATATTTTACAATAATACGGATTTCACATTATCTTTTGATCAAATAAATGCAGCCTTGGTGAGCATGAGACTTTTAAACATTTAAAAACATTTAAAAAAATCTTACTGAACCAAACTTTGGAATTGGAAATTGTGTTAAAATACTCCCAATAAACAGAATCAGAGAAATAAACAGAGCCACTGTCCCAGATACATTAGACAATGGATTTTGCGAGTGACACCCACTACTTGAAGAAAAACACAATAATTACAGTGTGCTCATTACAAATACATCAAGACATGATAAACCACTATTTTAACAATCTTCTCCTGGAAGGGAAGACCACCCAGCTATATAAATAAGTGTATTTAAGTCACTTTAGTCCAAGACCCTGTTCTCAGTTGTTCCCTCAGGAACACATGCAGACTCTCATAAAAAAGGGATGTATTAAGATGTCACCAAATGATCCACTACAGAACATCAGAGGAACTAATGCTCTTTTACAAGGTACGTTTCCTGCAGGACAAGGTTTAGGATAACTCACACAGACTGTGATGGACATTTTTATCAATTATATTCTGCTTAAATGTTTCCAAATTATAGTTTCAAAGCTCCTTTCACTTTATTTGTGAACTTGTTCTGAAAATACTTGTTCTGAAACAGTAAAAGAGAGTGTGTGTGTGTGAGAGAGAGAGAGAGAGAGAGAGAGAGAGAGAGAGAGAGAGAGAGAGAGAGAGAGAGAGAGAGAGAGAGAGAGAGAGAGAGAGAGAGAGAGAGAGAGAGAGAGAGAGAGAGAGAGAGAGAGAGAGAGAGAGAGCTCTCATCCGAGTAATAGGAGACTCTAAGTCATCTTGTTTAAACAGAGTGAGATGTGTTTATGACTCCCTGCCTACTCTCATCAAACAAGGCTGGCCGGGGAGGATGCACTGACCTAACAGTGCTTCTCAAGAGAATAACTAGCGCCAACACATACGCATGTTGACACATACAAAAATTTGCTTATACATACAGTATGTGAATGCAAAAGATATCATAGTAGTGTTGTCATGATGTAACTGTCATGCCTTTGTCCAAAATGCCTTAAAGTGCATCCACAGTAAACATTTTTACAGATTTTAACAGTAAACATTGTATGCTCAAACCCATAACTTAAGTATTGCTGGGTGCCATGCTCTACTAATGGAGCGACAAGAACGCCTAACACAATAACATGAATAAAACTGTCAACACTTGAAAATAAAATGCTAAGATTGTGCTAACAACAAAAGATTAAAACCACTGTCAAGCAGTTTGCAAGAATTCAAAGCCCAATCAAGCTGAATGTGTTTGGAAGCAGGGCTGGCAGAATCAGAGTTCCATGCTGGACATGAATGCCAAACCCTTCCCTTAAATCCCAAGTGCCTCCATCAAGACGTGTTGCAAAGCTGTGAGCCAATAGAAACATGTCATAATACAAAACTGTTCATTCTGCGAATCAATATGCATTCTCATATCTAATACAGCCTCATATTAACTTTGTTTTCAATGTTGAATTAGACCATAAGCCTTCTCAAGCTCTCGCAATCTGAACCACACCAAACTCTTGAACTGACTTATCCAAAACAGATGCACCATCTTGAATTTTGCCTTGATCACCATGGTAATAAATTAGGCTCTTGTGTGACCATTGCTCAACATGTTGACAGAAACTACAGTGCCCTCTTAGATAAATGACACTGTCACATTTTGATGAAGTCTGTGCAGTCTTAAAGCAACCTCTGAAAATAAAATAAAAATTGCACAGTTAATGTTAGTTAAAAATAGATATGTTTGTGTGTTGTAAAATCTATTCAAGTCGTTGCTGATTTGTTGAAGTAGTTAGCAGACATATTGCCTATAGAACATAAGGCTGGTGGTGTAAAAGGAGGAAGAGCTGAGGAGCGGGATGGGACCAGCGGAGCCAATACCGAAGAATGGCTTACTTGGAGAAGGAGGGAGTGGGAGGCTGGATGGGACCATCAGCAACAAATGAGACTTAGCACTGGGTGACGAAGGAGACTGCGCTGGGCAACAAAGAAGACTTGGAGCCTGGTGAGACCGGCGGGGACATAGGAGAAGAGAGGACTTGTGGCTGGGCGGAACCAGCTGCAACGAAGAAGAATTAGAGCTGGGTGGGACTGGCCGATACAAAGGAAAAGACAAAGAAGAATTGGAGCTGGGCGGAACAAGAGGAAGAGGAAGGGCTTGGCCACAGGAAATCATCCGGAGATCAATCACTCCAAATCGAGGTAAACTAAGCTCCAATGGTGGAGGATGGGGGTGATAACACATTTCATCATCTACCTCCACTAAAACTCCCACTTTCACGGATTTAGGAACCAGCTCAAACACAGCCAGAGCCTATGCCTGCAGCCTTGTCTGTCTGTCAGACAGACAAGGCTACAGGCATAAGCTCTGGCTCAGTATCCGAGGTGAGCTCGACGAAGGGCTGGATGAATTGAGAAGGACTGCTGGTGGGTGGAGATCCTCCTCTCTCTCACCGATGGTAAAGGGGGATCCACATTGAAGAACCACCCAGTTAATGTACTGCAATGTCCCTCAAGGACCATCTTCAAGCAGGGGTGACTTTGTCTGATCGTTGAGACCTGCCCGGAAAAACACACAAAGGCTGTCGTAGTCGTAATTCACAAGATGAATAAGATCTAAAAACCTACTTGAGGGAGCGACCCCTCTTTTTGTATAGGTCTATCTTTTTTAAGCTCCTTTCTTCTGTCAGCAAGGGTTGAAGAAAGGAAGAGTTCTTGGATCTAGACAGAATCTAGGTGTAGCAGTAACTTTATTTAATTAATAATTAACCATAATTAATTCATGTAAAAAAAAATATATATATTTTGTCTTTTGGAAGTTGTATTCAAATTTGAGGCGGTAAGTGCCCAGTTTAAATAGGCATATACGCCCTCATGAGGCCCTAAATATTACGTTGTGTCAATGGATCATGACCAAGGAAACGTCTCATATATAAAGGGTTTGTACAACTGTTAAACTTTTCTCATCCAAAAGGAACACCTTTTTGGAACATATGAGAAGCCTGCATAGTTGTCTTGTATACTAACTTAACGCTAACCTGACTATTCAGACTGATAAAAGACTAAAGTAAATCACTACTGAGCAAGTCTGTCTGACCATCTTCATTGCTTTCCATAATGGATACATTACCCTGTTATTACTCTCTCCATGTGAATACTCCTAAAAAAAAGTCCCTATTTACATTTTCCCACAATGCAAAGTAACTAATAATTTCACAAAGGAAAAACATCTTCCAGTTCCTGACCTATGTGATTGGGCTGGACTTAGGCTTGGTGGCAAATTTGGGATGATTAAAGGTCTGCAGTTATATTTCTAACATGTTATTGCGAGTTCTAGCATCGTCCACATAAACACCTACTGTAACAAATGTTGACATCAATTGCTATCCAATACAGTTAATCCTTAGCTCCTTAGGCATTTCTGAGAAAAAAGACAGAGACAGAAAAGAAAATATAAGGTAGCCTGCCTGCAGTTAGCAGCATTAATTAAAACTAAATTCAAAAATCTACCTGGCTAATGTTGCACTTTCAATCACAGACCATCACTACAGGTTCCCACTGTTTTGGATTTGTCAATTTGCAAAAACAAGTATACTTATTACTCGGAAGGGCTGTAACACCCATCAGCTAAAAGGTCATAATCAACCTTTTTTGCCAGGCCAGTGGGTAGATGGATAGGCCAAAGACAATTCTTTCTGTGAGCGTTTAGAGGTTGAGGGAACTCCCAAAACAATGAGCTCATGATTTTTTTTGGTGCATTTTATGACTGAAGTTTGTAGGTTTTATAAATGAACTGTGAAATCAATTTACAACAGCAAAGGCATACCTGCTATAAATTACAAACAGCTACTGTATACGTACTTGCTCTACACACCATATAGGAAATGCACTGTATTTACCAAACAGGTACAATACATTTTTAAGGGGTTATACTAAAGAGCCATGTAAGAAGTATAAAGGAGGAGGTGGCTCCTCCATCACATAAATATTGAACACTAACTGACATCGTACATTACAATCATAAAGATTGAGGGCAAATATGCTGCCACTGGATGTAAATTAATGTATTGTACAATGCATATTTATGCAAAACATGGATCTCGTTCTACATATACAGAGGTATATGAAGTTGATTTCTTAAAGTCTGAGACCACATTGAAAATCTGAAATTTAATGTTCTTGAAAGAAGTCGTATATGCTCAGCAAAGCTGCTTTCCCATTATTATAAATTGTTTTATTGCCAAATTGAGCTAATTTAATAAGTGATGATCTTAAACACATGGAATTGAATCAACTCTGAACAATGACAATTTTAGAGCTGTTTTAAAGACAAATTATAGATAATAAAGCCGAAACTCTGTTTGCCTCATTATTTTCCTGTTGATCACTGTAAAGCTGCTTTGAAACAATCTGTATTGTATAGACCCATTTTGCGCCGACGTCACAATTACGTCACGGCGCTAGCTGGAGGCAAAACAAAGTGAAAACTGGAGGTGGCCATAGACAGTAAAATAAATGGACACAGCGACCCCATAGACTTCAACGGAGAAAAGTAAAGTCAATTAAGCACTCACTTCCTGATTGCCAAGCGCACTGCGCAGGCTCAAACTGAGCTTGACGACGTAGATGTGACGTGAGCAACCTGTCTGACAGTTGTACGTCTTCTAGTAGCTGTGCCAAGAGGAATCTGAATCATTCCCTTCCGAATCTTGCAGAGACGGAGATCGTGAGTATTAGCTGTCCATAAGCTAGCAGCAGGAGCAACTTTACAACTCTCTATGGGCTTCTCCCTTGACTTTATGCCTCCACGTCCCCCCGATTGCATGCGAGCTTCTACTTCTGTCTATACGGTAATTTCTCTACTGTGCGACAGAGAGTCACGTGTTATGACGCAATCGTTAGCCTATTTTTACAAAAACTGCTTCTACGTGGCCATAACGTAAGATACAAGGAAATTGAGCCTTTTATACATTGTCGTGTTTCTTTAGATATAAACAATGGACAAATGGAGTCTTTAAACGCCTCAGATGTAAAGTTATTCGCTGTCAAAGTGACGCCAAAATGAATGGGAGTCAATGGAATGCTAACAGCAGGTGAAGGCTTGTTAGCCAATGGCGGCCCCCGGGGAGATGTCAGTTTCCGGCTGGTGGATTACCCCCTTGAAGGCGGCCAATACAAACCAGCACAGATTCGGCTACATAATAAGGAGCTTAAATTATTATTATTATTATTAAATGTCATCTTGTTGTTTGGTGCAAGAATCGCCTACAGGCTCCAATTTGAAATTTTATCGCATAATGTTTTCTAAATTATTGTGATTATTTGTGAATCATCTATGATTGTATACATTGTTGTGATATATTGTGATAGACTTTTTGAAGAACCTGGTAAGAAAGAATAATCAAATACATAGTTAATTAATATAATTGTAACCCTCTGGGGTCCTTCATTTCAGGGTCACACTCAGGGTCTTCGGGACCAAATGGTCCGGAAGGGTTTGATTCATATTTATTAAAAGAAAATCATATATATATTTTTTTACTTGTTTTTTATAAAAAAAATTCTTTTATTTTTTGGTGTTTTGAGAAAATTTTATGATTTATAATTAATATTTATGCAATAGTTATGACCCATTTTTTCCCATTGAATATAATATTTTTTTTTTATAAATATGTTTTTTTTTTTTTTTTTTTTTTTAAAGCTGTATTTCATTTTAGAGTCAAGCCTAGGCCTCATGAAAACAATTTTTGAAATGAGATGGATGCCATCTGCTGGACACACTGAGCATTTTTATCACGCAATAGCACATTTTTACCACTAGTGGATTTACAGCTCTCTGTAGAAAGGGTTCAGAATTCTTGTGAGTTTTGCACATCTTTGACAATTTTTTTCAGGTTGTTGATTTTAAAATATAATAACAGATTCTCAAAGACTATTTTTTGTCTTTTTTTTGTTTGTTTGTTTGGTTTAAATGGTAATTTGAACTGCCAGTTTTACTTTATAATACAGTCAAACCTGAACATTGCATTAGAAAGAGAACAAATGGAAAGCATTTTGTTACCCAATGTTTAATTCTAACTTAATTCTAACTTATTTGATTCATTGATTTGATTTCACATATTTTCACATTTCTCTGTGTTTCACATTACCCTATGTCTGTTTGTGTGTGTGAGTTTGTCTATTTTACAACCTTGATGGCTTACAGACTCATGCTTTCATTGCTGTGCACTTTATGTCTTACATTGATGAATAATTGCTTTTATTTCAGACATTTCCCAAAATTAGCTTTCATTTGTGTGTGTGTGTGTGTGAGTGTGTGTGTGTATGTGTGTGTGTCTGTTTTGCACTCTTGATGTTTTAGAGATTCACTCCTTCACTGTTGAGTCCTTTTTTCTGCATCCTGGCTGATTTGTAGATTGTATGCAAAAAAAAAAAAACTCTGACAATTTCCCAAAAATGACCTCAATATTTTTTGTTTGTTCACATACCTAATACCATAAAAGTCACCTAGTTTCGTAACATTCCGATGAAGCTGTGATTTTTAAAAATTCAAAACATATTTATGTAATCTGAATTTATTAGTGTGTTTGTGTATAAAAGTGTGTGTGTCTGTGTGTGTGTGTGTGTGTGGATGTGTCTGTTTTGCACTCTTGATGTTTTATAGATTCACCCCTTCACTGTTGTGTGCTTTTTTTCTGGATCGTGGCTGATTTGTTGATTGTACGGACAAAACAACTCTGTATTGTCACATTTTTGTCAATTTCCCATTCATTTCCTATGGCGGGTCCATTTGGACCCGAAGACCCTGAGTGTGACCATTTTTTTTACAACCACTTAGACTATTCAAATCCTGTCCCCAATTTTTTTGGGTGTTCATATACCAAGTACCAACAAAGTCACCAAATTTCGGACCATTCCGATGAAGCTATGATTTTACACATTTTTTTATTTAAATTCTTCGGGGTCCATTTGGTCCGAAGAACCCCAGAGTTAATACATAAAAAATATTTTTATTTCTAGAAAATATTTACATCGTTAAAATTGCACTGTAATGTCACTCTTTACATTGTCGTCTTCTGGCCTTGGCACTGGCTGGCAGTACTGCGGAATGTAACGTTACCACAAGTCTTTTACGTGACCATTCATCACATAGTTATAGGCATCTAAAGATTTACAGTATATGCCCTCAGTTTTTCTTTACGCTCGGTTTCTCTATAAGGTAGGTGTAGAAGTCAGGCCACTTAACCGAGGTAACGTTAATCCTGTCAGATCGTCCATGCATTGAGTGAGCGTGTAGGCTACGGGTCGGCCAATCTGGTTCCGTCCGTTAAAATTAACTTTTGAAAATAACAATCGCGGTCCTGGACAGTGAGTGACCTTACACATTAAGATAAAATCTGATTTTCTCCCGTCATTGTTAAAAAAAAACAAGCTAACAAAACTTGCTAGCGTTAGTGAAGTGGCCAGATCGAGGGATCGTTCTGCCTCCACCTAAGCTCCGCCCACAAAAAAACGTCACCATGTTTACCAACTAAAAAGGGGTCTATAAAACACTATAAAAAATAACGGGGCCTAACTGACAAACTGATCAATGTTGAAAACAGTTGTGCATATTATGTTCATGGAAAATGTGATGATTTGTTTCAAGATTCTTTGATGAATAGAAAGTTTAAAAAAAACAGCATTTATTTGAAATAGAAATGTCAGTCACACTTTAGATTAGGGTACACATATTCACTATTCCCAAGGAGTTTTGCTTATTGGTAGTAAGTTAGTGTAGTGGTTATGTTTATGTATGAGGTAGGGTTAATGGATCTAGAATATGGTCATGCAGAATAAGGCATTAATATGTGCTTTATAAGTACTAATAAACAGCCAATATGCTAGTTAATAGTGAGTACCTAATCTAAAGTGTACCTAAATGTCTTTACTGTTACTTTTGAACAATGTAATGCATCCTTGCTAAATAAAAGTGTTAGGCTAATTTATTTCAAAAGGAAAATCTTAATGACTCTAAGCACTTGACTGTAGTAAACATTTGTGACACTGGTCATGTGACTTTGTACAGACATACAGATATTATTGCTTCTATTGAAGCACAAGTTGCTCTTAGATTCATTCTCAAATCATCAAGTTTTAGACAAACTTTTGAAGTTGACGCAGCTTGTATACTGACTACTTTTGAACACCACTTCCAGTTCCATTAATTTAATTTCACTTCAATAATAAAAATAAAAATAATCTTCACTGTTCAGGAATACTGAAAGCCCCATTCTAAATTTAGTCAATTAATAATGAAGTGAAAAAGAGAAGAGTTCTAGGCAATAGCTCAGGATGTTTGCCCACGCTGCTCCTCTTCAAGCAGTGGCATAAATCAGCCTTTATCAGAGTGCAGTCTGGGGAGGCCCGTGGCCTTTAGACCGGCTGAGAAAGGACTGTTAAACTGTAGGTGTGAAAGAAAAGAAATTCAGGAAAAATGTTACCATAACACACAGTGGGTGCAAGCGAAAAATGGCATCAACAGTTTGCGATTGTTACCGTGCCCCAGAGTCTCCTTTGCAAGCAGAGAAGAACAATGTGTCATTATTACTCTCATTGATTCATGATTTTGAAAAACCCACTCCCCAGCACAGATGGGAGATTGTAGCAGGTCACTGATGTTAATGTGTTGGCAATGATACATATATATATATATATATATATATTACACAATCTCTAAATAGCCATTATAAAGTAAATCTTGCAATGGGAAATGTCTTATGTTTACCCAGAGAAAGAAAAACATTGTCAAAGAATATGACGCAGCTACACAAAGTACAAAATTGGCGTCCCAAATCTACAAAGGGAGCACAGAGCTTGCTTCCCATTCTGAAAATAGAGCGATATCTGCTCGAGATAAACAAACAGATTTTAATGTATGTGTGGAGTGGGTGGATGGGAGGGTGGGGGTGTTTTTACCAGAAGAAGAGTATCAAAAGGAAAGTGTGCCCCCTCAGTCTGGAAACCCACCTTGCAGTGGCGTCAAGCAGATAAAGAGTGGAAAATGTCCCAATCACCCAGGAGAACACTATCTCTCTAGCGCCTCGTGGCTTCCGGAACCAAAAAGGTCTGTGAAGGAGACGTACGTGTGTGTGTGTGTGTGTGTGTGTGTGTGTACGTTTAATATTTAAAATTGAGTACAGAATACATACATGATATAAATAACAAGGTAAATAAACATAGTTGCACACACCCACAAACAGACACAATTAAACACACACATACATTGGGGTTTCATGTTTTATGGGGACTTTCCGTAGACATACTGATTTTTATAGTGTACAAACTGTATAGTATACCCCCTAACCCTAAACCTACCCCTAAATCTACCAATTGCATAACATTTCTGCATTTTTAGATTTTAAAAAAACATCACTTAGAATGATTTATAAGCTGTTTTCCTCATGAAACCCACAATGTCAAAATGTTCACATTTCACTTTCTTTGAGGGGACATTTGGTCCTCTCAGTGTGAGTTAAAAAAGATCACACACACACACACACGCACACACACAGTGGCCCTCAATGCTCATCTATTGTACAGTATATGATATTGGTGGAGGGTGGTGGGGGCCCACATCAATATTTTTCAGGGGGTCCTGAATCCTCTAGCTACGGCCCTGCATATGTGGGTTCATGCGAGCGTTGTGAAAGCGCTACAGCATCAGCTTGTGAAACAATGTGTGAAGATCATGCAAGAAGTAATGTGGAAGCACAGAGGACTACATCACAATTCATAACGTGCTGACGCTTATGTCAAGCATAAACTCATGAATGTTTGACAGTTGGCCAGAAGTGATGGTTTATAGCTTAAAAAGTTTAACATTTTAGTATTTTTCTCACACACACCTATCGTTTCACTTCAGAATACATTGATTTATCAACTGTGGTCATATGGATGAAAGTCTTACGGGGTTGGAACAACATGAGGGTGTGTAGCCTAATTACTGACAGAATTTTCATTTTTGGGTGAACTAACCCTTTAACACTTTTTGACAAGCACACAAATGAACCTTACTACAGAACTGACCACTATCATTCCTAGTCTCAGTCAGAGCTTGCTTCTTAGACAGGTGAGGAAGACCCGTTCAGAGCTTCTGCAGTGCTACAACCGTCATTCGGTGTTTGTGTTGGCCTCCATCAGCTTCTGCTCACATTGATTCTGTTGACACAGTAGAGGCTTATGTCACTGGCCACATGATTGGCTGTTTACTCACCCCTCAGAAAATCAGTAGGAGAGACAGCCTTTAAACAAACATTGCCTGAATTCCTCAAAGTCCTCACATACAAGACCACTTCATGTTTTCTTTGTAAAATGAGGACAAATTTCAGATGAAATCCAACATATTTTCTAGTATTTTCTTAAGCGCTGACTATTGGAGTAATTATTGCTGTGACGTTTTAGCACACATCTACAGGCTGTACTGGAACGAGGGTGATTAGTGGATAAAAAGCAGGATTTTGCACTGAAGTATCAGATAAAAGTGCTCACGTGTTTTGTTTATTCACCCCAAAAAAGTTTTATTCGGCAGCTTACAGTATTTTTATCAATTGTTCATCATTTGCATCTTAAGGGTAAAATACAACATCTCCGTAACACAAATATGCACCGCCATACAAATAGATCAAAAGAGTGCTAACAACCTGTAATTTGCTCTCAGACTTCATTGTTTTCTCTTTCCATCTCTCCACCTTTCTCTCACACCCACACAAATTGGTGTTGTGTCACACTGATGGTGGTCTTTCTTACTGTCATCACTTGATCTGCAGCTTAGCAAAGATTTGGAATTAAGAAACAGGTCTTATTTAGAGCTTATTTAGAACCATTTTGTTCCATTTTCAAAATATACCAGAACTGAATGACGATCTTTACAGTTCTCGCATGTGTATTCTTCCGCTAATGCAGACGGAATACGACAGTGAAATTATGTTTCCTACATTGTTTACCATGTTATTTGTCCAACAGCACCGCAAAACCACTCCACAATCTGTATAACAAAAAACACAACATGAATAGGGTTGACCGATTCCTGAACAAATGACTCTATTAAGTCCGTTCGTGTTAGTGAATCAAACACATACAGCTTAACACTATAAGACTTACAACTAAAATAAAATAAAAAAATAATAATTATACATTTTGTTATTATATTTTAGAAAAATAAATGAAATATGTTACCACATTTTTATTTTATTTTAGTATTGTTGACTAATATTTAAGGGAAATTACTGAACTGCATTTACTCCACCTCTAAAAACGTCTGAAAAATCCTTACAATTCTGTGAAGAAAAAATACATTAAATTCCCCATCGCTTTTGTCCCGCATAAAAATACTAACTAAAATAATCATTAATGGAACCGGATATGTTAAAATCTTTACAATTCTCAACCTACTGACCACTTAAAGTCTAAATAGGTAACACTTTATTTTAATGATCCCGTTACACATTCTTTTAACTAAGCCTATAAGAAGTAATGTTGCACCTACTTGTCAACTACCAGTAATTAAAGTATTAGTAGACTGTCTGGTTAATATATGCCAACACTTTATTTGTAATAGTCCCCAGACATTCTGACTATAAGTAACTTTACAAGTACATCTTATTCTACTATAACCCTAATCCAATAAGTCTACTAATACTCTACTAACACTCTAATGAGAGTTAGCTGACATGTAATGAGAGTTAGTTGACATTTAGGTGCAAGGTTATTTGTAGTCAACAGAATATTTAATAAGGACCATCAAAATAAAGTGTAACCGGTAAATAAAATGTGTCCCAATGGCATCATTCGTTTTGCATTTTTGAAAGTATAAGAACTAATGAACATTTGCATGTGTACAAAAGGCCTACATATGAAGGCCTCTAAAAGCCACCTCTGTCAAAAATGAGATAATAATATTGAGTGAATGCACATTTAGTATACGTTAATCATATCACTTCAAACTCACTAAATCCCATCCTCAGCCCATTCAGAAATGCCTAGGAGCCTAATAAAAATGTTAATATTAAACAAAAACTTTAGACGGACAAAGAGGCTTTTGCATCTGAAGTCTTCGTATGAATAATATAATGTTTTACTTTACTTGATTGAAACATAATTGCCATTTTCTGCACCACTTGATAGGTGATAAAAGATCTGCTGTGTTCTTTCACAGTCTGGGAACTGGGTCAGTCTAAGAGAGTAATAATTAGACTGTGTAGTGTAATTTCATGATTGGGGTTGGGTAAGGACAGATCACAAAAGGCAAAGGTGCACATGGAGGTTGTATTTTTTTGCCCCTCCTCTGGTGGGCCACTTGCTGAGACTAAATGGGTGGCCCTGTCAGAGCAGTCACCATTCACTCACACAGTCACACTCACACATTTTCTCTCTATGCCACACACACTCTCAGACACAAACTTAACCCTATCAGCGACATGCGTAAAAACAGGCTATTTTTATGTCAGCCTTTGTCGAGCTGTAGTACAGCATCAGGTCGTTGTTTAAAGGCTACACTTAGAAGAGATAACAAACCTTGTCTAAAGGAAAGACCCTTTCTATATCAGTGCTACAGCCACCAGGTGCACATACACGTTTAAGAATGGACAGGACGCACAGGGGCTGGATTGTTTCTTGAGTTTAAAAGTTATTGGACCCCTGAACTATGAGATGTATTGCCGCAATTATCAGCTGTATAAATTAAGCCATTAAACTATCAGTGAAAGATCCAACACAGGTGTTTGAGACACTGTTCATATGAGCCAGGTGGCCAGATCTTCATTCTATTCCTCTTCAACAGTAACAAATCTACACACAGACCTCTTACTGTTGATGATGCTAGAGAATATTAGAGGTCATCTTAACCAGTACTGTGCGTGTGTGTGATTAAGTAAGGTGAGGAAGTTCAACCGGTCTGAAACAAACACATTACAAACTGTTATAAACACAAAGGCCCACGCGAACAAACCTACAGATGCACACATACCAGCACGAGCACTGAATTAGATGCCATGCAACACAAAGAGGATATTAAGTCAAACATTTAAAACTGATGCCTCTAAAAGTGTCTAACTGACTATATCACCTTATTTTGACTTTTTGTTTCTCATGGGGAAGCGACCAAAAGGTCATTTTGGAGGTTTCCTTTATGTTTAGAGGAATCCTTTTAAACACCTGTGAGAAAGAAGTGAAACGCACATTACTCATATCAACTTCAAAGGTCATATGCATAAAATATTAATGTGATGTTAAGTTCACCACCTGTTTTGTTTTCTTGTTTTCTCTTTTTTTTTCAAAGGGAACTTGCTTATGTCTGGATTGTAGCCTACCCTAATATTAGTTCACTTTAGGCAGATATGTTAAACCTTTCCCTGTCAGAAAAATAAGGTTAATGTTGGCAATAAGGTTCATCCAAAAATATAATTTCTGTCGATATTTACTCACTTTCATATCATTCAAAACATGTATGATTTTCTTTAGTCTGCAGAACGCAAAATAAATTTTGAAGAATGTTGGAGTAAAACGACATCGACTGTATGGCCATTGTATTTCCACTGAATTGAAAAATATAAATATATATGTTGTGTGTGTGTGTGTGTTATGTGGAAGAAAGTTGTACAGGTTTGAAATTATATGAGGGTTACTACATTACAACAGATTTGTTTTTTTTTTGTTTTTTTGGTGAACTCCCTTTTATTACTTTTTATATTCTGATACTTCTCTAATACTTTCCCCCATGCTTAGGTCAAGAAGATGGTTAAACTAAGCTTAAAACAGACATAAACTATAGGAACTCACAAGTCCAATACCAATACCAGCATCGCTATTGGTCACGTGTAGTTTTATTTATTCACTTAATTCCCTGGATTTTCACTCTTTGAAGAATTCAACTTTAGCCTGTCATTTATTCTGGTCTCTGGCATATCTTTAGACATAATGTAAACAGGCATAAATGTTATCAGTTTGTTTATCTACAGGTCCTTGAACAGATTTACAACCATTTCTCTTGTAGATTTAAGATGTGCTCAGTGTGGTCCAAAATTCTAAGGAAGTACTGCTTGTACCAATCCAACCTAAAATCATCATACCCAATTACAAGGATACATACTGTATGTCCTCCACTAAATGTCTGTATCATCAACAGTAACCTGTCTTTAAATCATAATTACTAAGCAATTATGTGTGTAAATAATGATATTTTCAGGTTATGTCAATTTAAAAGAGAACAAATGCAGCATTGAGGTCCACTTGCACCATGCAACTCCTTAATCGTGAAGACTTGTCTCCGGGGGCACGTTGAATGTAAGCTGATGAAAGTTGCTGAGGTGGGCATCAGTCGGCTCCCAGCTGTTCACAAAGAGTCGCAGTAGAAGACTCATAATTACCCCTGCATACAGCAGTACACAAGATCTACAACATCTGCACGTGGGCAGATCTGTCACCAAACCTGCGCTATCTTTCATCTGGCCTATCATAGTGGGGCTACAGAGAGCCCAGGTGTCCATTCCAAGGACAGCTGTGTAGTTCTCCTTCCTTTCTTACTCTTTCTCTCTTCCTCTCTCTCTTCAGACATAAAATTTTTGATTTTTTGTGTGTTGTAGTAATACTTTGCTAATTCCAGGCATTGTAAATGAACATAAGTAGAATATGGAACATTTCTAAATGTTTGTCTTTGTGTTCGCAACTGTGTGTGAGGTTGTTGGGGTTTATAATCAAGAATAGTGTGCAAAAGCCAAATTGGCGTGACCACCAGTAAATTAAATTAAACTGCTCACAAAGAACAAAGGTTTTGGAAAGCAGCCGAACCCCTGCATGGGGTCCTATGTCAATATGTTTACACTATCTGTAACAACAGATGTACAAAACAATAAGATTCAGTAATTTAGCTGCTGGCCTAGGAAAGGGTCTGTTGCATATTCTGAGAAGTGTAGGTTAGTAAGACGATTTCGGGTTAATGAGGGGGAAAAAATTGCTCAATTATGAAATCCTCAATCGCAAAACCTTGATCACCAACTTCTATACACAATTCGAAGAACTGGACAACACTGTAGTTGTGAAACTTCTAACTGACAAACAGATGTTGTCAGGGTTCTGTCACTTCTGTGTAGTTTATTTCTTGGTTCCCTTTCGAGAGCGGTAACTCTACATTACATAGCTACGCTGCGGGAACTCCTCCCTTCTCCACCATTGTTGAAATCTTATGGGCTAACGCCAGCTTGGAACAGCTGACCAATTGTCGCGAAATATGCAAATACTGACAGGCTCGCGGGCAGTGTAAAATGCTTGGGCGTGACAATTGCGTCAGAATCTCTTTCTTCACGCTGTCATTGTTGAAGTTGCACCTGAGGACTAGTTACATTTTGTTCCTCGCATCCGATGGCTAACCTTTGCAGGATTTGTGCGGGCCCCATCGACCCGCCCCACACCTAAGAGTGCTGCGCCGCCTGCCTGAGCCTGGCCCACGCTGAGCTGGCTTTCTTGGACTCCACGTGCGTGCACTGCACCGACCTGCCGGTGCGAACTCGAGAGGGTTTTTGCTATTACGGAGTCGAAGCCCACTGCCGCCAGCGAGCCCCACCCAGAAATGATGGTGACGAAGAGGCCTGGGGCCATAGTCCTCTGCTGTCGCCGCGCACCGGTCCTTCAACGCGAAATGCTCTGGTAAAAAGGAAGTAATTCTGGTGTCTTCAGTCGAGCCGCCTCCAGGCTGCTTCGAGGAGGAGGATTCCGTTCTTCCACGACGTCCACGAGCACGTGGTAAAGTCGTGGTCTGCACCACAATCGGTGCGCGTCTAAAGGGATGAGGCGTAAGCCCACGGCTCTGTGCGCATGCCTCCCGTCGGGGAGACCGTCGCCGTGCATCTGTGCCCGTCCGTTCGTCTCTGGGCGCGGATCTCAGCTTGCAGTCCAAGCCGTGCAATTTCACGCTGGCTGAAAAAAGACATTTACATTTACATTTATTCATTTAGCAGACGCTTTTATCCAAAGCGACTTACAAATGAGAACAATAGAAGCAGTTAGACTAACAGTAGGACAACAATACGTAAGTGCTATAACCCCTCTCAGTTTAATCTTAGTGCAGGTTTTTTTTTTTTGTATTATTTTTTTTTTTTATAGAATAGAAGAGAAGAGAAAGTGTTAATTCTACTGAATCAAGTGCTGCCGAAAAAGATATGTCTTCAGCAGTTTCTTGAAAGTGGCTACTGACTCAGAAGCTCTGGTTGAGTTAGGCAGATCATTCCACCAACAGGGAACAGCCATGGTAAAGGTCCGAGAAAGAGATTTTGTACCTCTTTGAGATGGTACCACAAGACGACATTCGCTAGCAGAGCGCAGGTTTCTGGATGGCACATAAGTCTGAAGTAATGAGTTTAGGTAAGAGGGAGCAGTGCCAGTGGTTGTTCTGTAGGCAAACGTCAGTGCCTTGAATTTAATGCGAGCGGCAACTGGCAACCAGTGCAATTGTGTGAGGAGAGGAGTGACGTGTGCTCTCTTCGGCTCATTGAAGACTACTCTGGCTGCAGCATTCTGGATCAATTGTAGAGGTTTGACAGAGCAAGCTGGAAGACCAGCCAGGAGAGCATTACAATAGTCCAGTCTGGATAAAACAAGTGCTTGGACGAGGAGTTGTGTGGCATGCTCTGTAAGGAAGGGCCTGATCCTCCTAATGTTGTGCAAGGCAAATCTGCAGGAAAAGAATGGCTCTAATCACTCCCTCCGGCCTCCTTGGTGATGCTGTGGAGTCAGTTACTGAGCATTTCTCTGAGGAGAAGAAGCACAAAGGCTATGAGTCACGAATATTGCTCCGTCGCTCGTTCCAGCCCTCGTCGAGGTCTCTCTCTTCGTCGGCACCTCGTCCTGCCTAAGATCGGCTGAGCAGCCCTGAGCCGGATGTTCGCCGTAGGCAGTGGGCGTGACCGGGAATGTAGCGTCACAGACTACGGAAAGCGCCGTCTTCGGCTGCCAAGCCTTCGTCCTTTGGACCATCCAAAAGGAGGAGAGAGTTCATTGGAGGCCCCAACCCCGGGCGCCGTGTTCTGCATCATGTCCCCTCTGTTCCTGTAGGCAACATTTGCAATGTTTGTGTGCTGTTTGTGTGATCTCCACAATAAGAGCACATATCCCTTCACACAAAGGGCTGTTTCCTCCTCATACACTCAACACTGTGTCACTCGCCCTGCCCCGAGAAGCGCGGAGTCGCAGTCTGTGCCTAGAGTGGCCTCCCGATGGAAAAACGCGAGAGTGCCAATGTTCCCCCGCCATGCACGACACCTCTCGTGCCTGTTCGGCAGCCAGCCTGGCTGGGGCAGGGTTCCAGTCTACAAACTGACAACAGCAGCCATAGAACTAATTTGGCCGCGGTGTCATCTTCTAGACGTGTGGACAGTTATTCCAGGCGTTTCACCTTGGCTACTGGGGATAATTCAACACAGGTATTCTCTTCAGTCCAGACACAGACCACCCCACATCAGGCGTGGGTCCGTCACTGACTTTGCCTCAAAACACCCCGTTCTGAGAATGGAAGTGCACAGCCGCTATTTCGTGGTGCCCAAGAGGGATGGAGGACTCCGTCTGATACTGGACCCTAGACCCATCAACCGAGCACTTCACTAGCGCACGTTCAGGAGAAAAGACATGTGAGCTCACTCGTCGAGGTGTATCGCCTCTTCATGGGCCATGTAGGCGCATCTTTAGGGTTGTATCTTTTGCAACCGGCTGATCTTTACAGAACAGTGCTTTGGGTGAGTGATTATCCTTAATTATCTCCTAGTCTTGAATCTTGACTACGTGTTTGCGCAGTCGTTGCCGCTTTGGCTGCTGACGCTGTGCTTATGTACACACTGATATGCGTTTATGACATTATGTTGCCCTGTATCCTTCAGTGCAAGTGGATATTCTGATCTAACTGTGTATATTCACAGTTTTCGTCGCTACGGCAGCTGACGCTGTGCTTATGTACATACTGATATGTGTTTATGCCGTTATGTTGCTCTGTATCCTTCAGTGCAACTGGCTATTCTGATCTAACTGTGTATATTTACAGTTGTCGTCGCTACGGCAGCTGACGCTGTGCTTACTGATATGTGTTTACTGTTATGTTGCCCTGTATCCTTCAGTGCAACTGGCTATTCGGATCTAACTGCGTATATTCACAGTTGTCGCCACTACGGCTACTGCCGCTGTGCTTCTGTACATACTGATATGTGATTATGCTGTTGTGCTGTTATGCTGCTCTGTATTATTCAGTACAGCCTAAGATTCTAGCTGATATGCAAATTCTGGTGTACTTGAGCTAAGCAGCTCATTGGTCTGATGCTGCCTATCAGCTGTGAGCACTCCCAGAGGAGCGACGCTATTGGCTGTTGTTCTATTCTGTGATTGGTGTAAATAGTGCCAGCATACTGACGTTGACCCGGTGGTTCCCCCTGTGTCGGATGTTTGGTGCTTACTGCAGCCCTGTCACGGCTGGATAGTGGAAAGGATCGAGGACTCAAGTGCAGGAAGAGGATTTAATAAAGTAAATATAAATACAAAAACTAACAAACCAAAACAGACAAAGAATAAATCAGGTCCAGCAGGAAACACGAGGAACATGATAACAACGAACCAGCACAGGACTACAAACACCGGGAGACTAAATAGGGAAGCAAACAAGGAAGGTAACGAGAAAAACAGGTGAGACAAATTAACCAATAATCAGATAACAAGGAGGAGTGAAGACAGAGACAGGAACACAGAACACCACATGTGCTACATATGACAGGACAGACTTGTGACAAGCCCAGACTGGAAAATACCATGAGTGCACCCACACTGAAGGAATACGTGGCCGCTACCGGTTCGTTTCGTTCCCCGGTTACGAGTTTAGTTTTTAAATTCATTAAATCATCTAAATCAACAACATGTATGTTAAACCCCACCGAAGCTACTGAAAGAGATGCTTCCAGAGGTGATAGATCATCATCTTAATATCATTAATTCATTTTTGTCTTTAGGATATGTACCGAAAACTTTTAAGCTGGCTATTATTAAACCTCTTAATAAAAAAAAGGAACTTGATCCTACAGAATTAGTCTATTACAAGCCTATCTCGAATCTACTTTTTCTGTCAAAGATACTAGAACTTTTCAGTATCCTCACAACATTGTATCTGGATCTTAGTGCTGCATTTGATACTATGGACCACAACATTCTTTTGAATAGACTCGAAAATGATGTTGGCATTAGTGGAATTGCATTGGCATGGTTCAAATCATAATTATCTGACCATTATTAGTTTGTAGTAGTAAATGAAGAGATGTCATATTGATCACAAGTTCAGTATGGAGTGCCGCAAGGCTCAGTGCTAGGACCGTTGCTTTTCACTGTGTACATGTTACCCTTGGGAGATATCATTAGGAAGCATGTTGTTAGTTTTCACTGTTACACTGATGATTCTCAGCTATATATTTCTCCGTGCCCCGAGGAAAATTAAGAATTCACAAAATTAACGGAATGCATATAGCTGATATAAAAAAAACTTGGATGACTAATAATTTCCTACTTAATTCTGAAAAAAGAGAGATTCTGATTATTGGACCAAAAACCTCTGCAAGTAATTACCTATAATGTGTGGCTTCTCTTCAAGTCTTAGTCGTCAGTTAGGACCTGAGTGTGCTATTTGATACCATTTTTTTTCATTTGAAAGCCACATTTCTAGCATCTGTAAAACCACGTTCTTCCATCTTAAAAATATATCTAAACAATGACTTATGCTCTCAGTGACAAATGTGGAAAAGTTAGTTCATGCATTCATGACCTGAAGGCTAAATTATTATAATGCTCTACTGGGTGGTTGCACTGCACACTTAATAAACAAACTACAGATGGTCCAAATGCAGTAGCTACAGTTCTTACAAGAACCAGGAAGTATGACCATATTATCCCAATTCTGTCAACACTGCATTGGCTCCATATTAAACACTGTATACATTTTAAAATCTTGCTAATTACTTTCAAAGCACTAAATGATTTAGCTCCTCAGTGCTTGGGTGAGCTCTTAACGGATTATAGTCCTTCATGTCTATTGTGATCTCAAAATTATGGCCAGTTAATAATACCTAGAATATCAAAATCAACCGCAGGCGGTAGATCCTTTTCCTATTTAGCACCCAATCTCTGGAACAGTCTTCCAAGCATTGTTCGGGCATTGTTCGGGAAGCAGACACACTCTGTCAGTTTAAATCTGGACCAAAAACCTGGCATACACATAACACATCTATAATTCAAATCAGTTAAATGATTGTTAGGCTGCATAAAGTAGGTTAGCCGGAACCAGGAACACTTCCTATAACACCCAAATGTACTTGTTACATCATAAGAAGAATGGCATCTACGCTAATATTAGTCTTTCTGTTTATCCCAAGGTTATCATAGTCTGCTGGATTCGGCCCAGATCACATGGAGGACCTGCGCCTAGACACGACCACAATGCAGCCCTGAAGTGCCAGCAAGGATTGCGTCAACTGGACTCTCCCCTGTGAATAAGGCCTCATTGACACGACAGCCAGTGGCACAGATCCTCAACAAACCCGTCTCCATACCAGTGTGATGAATCCGATATTCAACCAGATGGCATTGGTTTAAATATTTTGAATGTTCCGATCCCAATCTGATTTCTGACCTGTAATGCTGCTTGAATCATAATCATCTACTGTTTGTTCGTTGGCCAGAGGAGAACTGGCCCCCCTACTGAGCCTGGTTTCTCCCAAGGTTTTTTTATCCATTCTGTCACCTGATGGAGATTGAGTTCCTTGCCACACAAGGAATATTCTTATAGACTGATCATTT
The DNA here is from genome assembly GCF_029890125.1 of Rhinichthys klamathensis goyatoka. Lineage (NCBI taxonomy): Eukaryota > Metazoa > Chordata > Actinopteri > Cypriniformes > Leuciscidae > Rhinichthys > Rhinichthys klamathensis. The sequence continues at coordinate 1,879,659 of NW_026606877.1, forward strand.
TCCAATACCAGGTGGTAAAATTGGCAAAGAACATACAATTTTGACATTCACACCTGTATTACTGTAATTGATGTTCAGGCTATGTTTACACGGAAACGATCTGAAGAGAAAACGCAAAAGTGGCGTTGCGTTATCACTTTTTATTCTGCGTTTAGACGAGCGTTATGGTTGGGAAATCCGCGTGCATATGGTGACGCAAAAGTGTGTGAAATTCGATGTAGTGTGCACTCCAGGCGTCTAGGTGGCAATGTGAAGCACTGCCACACAACAACACCAATATCTTAATATTTTGTACAACTGCTGAAAAGACTCTTGTATGTTTTTCAGAGCTGCTAGGGCAACTTGAAGGTCCGACGTATGGAAATAATCTGACATGTTGGTTGTTATTTTCCCATTTCTGGCGCATGCCTGTGACGTAAACGCGTATGCGACGAGAGCCACCGTGAGCAGATTTGCGTTTTTACCGTTTAGACGGGAATGCGACGGTGGAGCGTTTTTAAGATTTCCACTCTGGAGAGTGGTTTCACTTTTTTGCGTTTTTGAGCCCCCAAAACGCCGTTGCCGTGTAAACGAAAGGCACATCCGATAAAAATGTTTTACGTTTTCACCCGGAATCGTTCTCGTGTAAACAGGGCCTTAGCTTTCCCTGCTTTATATAAAAAATATGAAAGTGCTAAAATGTGTGTGTACTGCTAGATTCTCTTAAAAACAATTATATCATCCCAAATTGTGTTGCATTGAGTCATACAAACTTGACAACATACAAACACCATAATCAAATTATGTGTGCAACTAATCCTAAATTTTGTCTGCAGATCCCAAGCAATGCATAATAATAAATCAAAAGACCAAGACATGGTCAAACATCAATCTAAGAAAACTATGGCTTTGGATGCCCACAGACGGACTTATTATAGTGCACATGTGAAGAGGCAAATGGAGAGTTGCAGGTAAAGGGTATGTGTGTCTAAAGAGTCAGTGTGACAGAAACATTGACAGCTGGCACTTTTGGTCATGAATGGTGGGTAATGTTTATTTTAAAGTGAGAGCACCTTTCTCCTGCGCTACAAGACAAGGTGACATTGAAGCAGCAGAACAGATGATTCTCCCCTTCTCTAGATTAAGCCTGACCCCACATTCTCAACTTTAACCTCATAAAATGAACCTGGCTACTCATTAGTAACAGTAACATCTGCACCAGGTAAGATGACCCCATCATAATGACAGACACGCACACAAATAAAAGAAATAATGTGCTGCCACCGTGGAATGGGGGACCATAGTAGTTCTTCAAAGCAAAAAGTCCAGCATCTCAGACAACATTACAGCTCAAATGAAGAGGCTATCAATCATCCAAACTCACTCCACCATTAGAATATCTTAGTGACTTTTAGCACATAGAGAAAGTGCTTTTGGTCACTTCCAAGTCCAAGTGTGAACAATGAACAAAAGAAAATAAACAAATGTTTATATTCTTGGAAGCTGGGTCATGATTCTGGTGCTTACATTAATTGTGGGAGGAACATGTCGGTAGAAGGGTCATGTTATGTCATCTAAACGCAATAAGCTCTCAGTGACTTAATCTCTTTTCAGGTTTTGGTCAAGTGACCAATTATGAAAATTTATGAATTTGAACAAAAACCATTGCCATAGCCAGGGCTGTGAATGTGTTCACACCATACTGGTCATTTTGGGTTCTGAACAGTTCTGAAAAGAAAACTTTTTAGTGTGAAGTGTGAAGAACATTTTAATAATTTAAAGAACCCATTTTCCACTAAAAATGACCTTTTGTGTAATGCAAAGTTTCTATTAATGTTAAAGGTTTTTCATGGAACCATATGCAAATAGAGAACCTTTATCATTAGTTAATTGTCAGTATTACTCCTTTCAAACATCGAAAACATCTCTACAAGCTACAATGATTCAGCTCTGCCCCTTTGGTGTAAATGCTCTCAAGCCTCTGTATGTGAACAGTTTTCACTAATGGGATGTTTCCTCCCACTTTTGCTTACAGCCAGTTTTAAACCAAAGTGTATGATTTTGGTCAAATTGCCACTTACGTTAAAGGCACTAAAAGAGTAATAGACGTTGTTCCAAGGCCAGTATCATATGAATAATGTCACTATACCTACTTTTATCCTGCAACACTCAGCATCTAGTTCTTGCTTAATTTTAGAGGGTTCCATTACAGGCTTAGCAATCTTTGGATTATTATTAAAAGCGAACATAGTTCTAAAAAATTTGCATAACCTTAAAAGGTTAGTTCACCCAAAAATGGAAATTCTTTCATCATTTACTCACCATCATGTCCTTCCAAACCTGTATGACTTTATATTTAAGAAATGTTGGTGCAATGAAAGTCAATGAGGTCTAAATGCGTTTAAAAATATATTATTTTGCTCCACAAGTTTGAGACAATGAGGATGAGTAAATAATGACAGAATTTAGATTTTGGGTGAACTATCCCTTGAAGCAGATTTCAATATATGAGAGCAGAACAAATGCCAGTTTGATCAGAAAGATATATTGGAACGAGAGCTTCTAGTTCAGTTTCAATATGAGAAGTTGCAATACTCCATTGAACTTAGGCAAATGTATATAAATATTAAAATAGCTTAGAACAGTATTAAAATGAGTAAACAATACGGTATACATTGAGGAAGAAAAGCACGATGCCCCTGCTTTTGCTCATTTAAAAAATATTCACATCAGCTCATGGAAAATATTCAATAAACCAGAGACTACCATACATGGGTGATAAAACAGTCAATAAACTCTGATGTTTCCATGTTAAAACTCTAGCAGATGCCGAATCCAGAGCGAGAGGTCAACCGAGGGCTCGTCCTGCGAGAGTGATTTATGAAGGTGAGAACACTGGTCAGGTTAAACATCATGTCAGTCACTAATTCAAGGTGTTTCTCTGATGAACAGCTGCTTAATGATACAGAACACGGTCACCACACATGAGCAGCTAGTCAATGGTGTAATTAACTCACATTCTCAACATGTTCCACTCAATGTAAAGATGTCATTTGACAAAGGGGAACTTAAGAGAAAGCCATTCGGAAGCTTCGCTAATGATTTCAATTTTATCAGTCTAAACTATAAGTTCTAACACAGGACATTTTCATTTTCTATTTCTTTTTTGCTAGTTTAGATGTCCCTATGTATGATTGGCATTTTGAAGCTAACACTTTGCTTTTACTTACAGTGGATTTTTTTTTTTTTTTCTCAAGTGTAATGTCACAGAAATGGTGTTTAGGTGCAGTTTATCTATCTAAAACCATTTAAAATTCATACACAAAAAACATTGAAATGGTGGTCCCTGCAAATACTATGACAAGTAAGGTCATAGATAAAAACTCTGAAATCCACTCACGTTCTTTATCTAAATAAGTAATAATAATTTCTAAAAACCTGTGGTTGCATTTGAATGAAAATAAATTAAATATCAGATGTAATGTAATGTTCCTAATGATAATAATAGTATCAAAATTATAATATTTTGCTGTGAAGGTAATAATGATAAAACGGATCTGTTGGCCTCCACAAGCATAACAAAATAAGAACTCAAGTTTGTTTTAGAATTATTGATCAATGGCATAATAGCATCTTGAATCCTTTTATATGATTGTCAGTTGCTTCAACATGTTTCACATATGGTACAACAGGACATCATTGAAAATGAGGAGATAAACGATTCTGATCTGGCAGCAACTCAAGGTCACTGTCGCCATTCCAAAACATAATGATATATAACATTCTTTTCAATCTGGTGTGCATGAAAATATTGTATCTAAATGATTTATAAGCCAAAGTGGCTTACCATTGGGGAAACTGAAAGAAATTATCCCGTGACGGAAAGCTGAGAGAAATTAACCCAATGACGAAACTGTGGGTGGGGTTTAAACCATTTAGGCTTGCATAAATGCATTAATCTGAACATGATGCTCTTTTCTCCTCTTTATTTTTCTGTAGATTATCAATCTAAGGGTATATGAATGATATGATTATATATTTACTTTAATCACTTTTGAATATTGCAAATGGAAGTTGGCCAGTAGACAAGTGAAAATCCAAGTAAATTTTTTCATGGCATAGTTTTGACGCAAAACTCAAGGATTGGATAAACCCTTTGTTGCTCTCTTTCACTAATAAAAATGTTTCCTCCACATTTTGTTTACTATAAATTAAAGCATATAATTTTGGATGATCATCAGGCCTTCAACTATAACTTGGTAAAAAGCTGTTGATGGATGGATGGATGGATGGATGGATGGACGGACGGACGGACGGACGTCCGTCCATCCATCCATCCATCCATCAACAGCTTTTTACCAAGTTATAGTTGAAGGCCTGATGATCATTCAAAATTATATGCTTTAATTTGAGTTTGACTACTGTAAACTATGATATTTTTGATGTCATTCAATTTCATTCATTCAATGTCATTCAATTTCCTCTCACCTAATTTCCTATCTGCTCTCTACACTTCTTTATTTTAAAAAAAAAAGTGACAAAAAAAGTGTGCTGCAGTGATCGAATGCTTAATCTGCCACTTCAGTTACTTTTACAAACAATTTTTGAGCTTTTCAAGAAAACACAGTTGGAACAATAACGGTTGCCTGCATGACTGTGCACACATTCCAGTAAATCAATGAGAAAACTTATTATGTGGTTTACTTCAAATGAATAGGAAATGCTGACTCACTGTCTGACAAAGTAGTCTGCGGAATCTCATGTAGGCATCAAATTAAACTTCCTCCATAAATAAAAAAAAAAAAAAAAAAAAAAAAAAAAAACAGAACACACACACACACGTTTGATATTTACATTGGATAAACTATTCCGTGATGGCCTCTGATGAACTTCTAAAAATTAGCCAGTCAAACGCAATAAAAATAGAATGAGTGCAGCTGAGGACAGAGGTCTGACATGTCTCCGGAATATCAGATAAAGCACTATCGCATCCAGATCAATGCAGACTTGTGTCCTTTAGAAGAGTCCAGATATGCTAGAGAGATTCTTGAAACCAGGTCATTCACTAGGACAGTTAGGTTATGTAGTAGACAGCATCACTAATTTAGCAAAACAACTCTCCCATATACTCATTCATTCAGAAATTCAACTAATTCAGCATCACTATTTAGACTTCTAATTTTCACCATGTGGACAAAAATAAGGATCAACCATCTTGCATATTGCATTTGCTATAACCTAGTATTCGCATAACAATATGTTAAAAACCACAAACCATTTTTTTCTAATTTAAGTACCACTCACATTGTTTTCAAAAAAACGTTTAAACTACACTAAATACTGTTCCATTTCCAACATGGGATTAATTAACTACCTAAAACATATATTAACTCGAGGCTGACTATTTTACCAATTTCAAAAGTGACACTAGAAAGCCAAATATGTAATTTTTGTATGCAAAGTATCATTATTTCATATAACTATTTAAATGTAAAATGTACACAACATTACATACAGTAAATATTACTGTTTTACTGTATTTTGATCAAATAAATGCAGCCTTGGTGCATGAGCAAAAGAGACTTTTAAAAAAATATATATAACAAAACATACTCCAAACCTTCGAATGGTAATGATGGTTTTCTGAAAGGGATGCTTTTGTCTAGAATTATAGCAGAAAGGTTTGTCGGTAGTAAAATCATTGACTGCAGTTCTTGTTCAAACTCACCAGTGAAGCTGAAGGTGGCAATAACAAATCCATGACGTTCTGAATCTTATCGTGAGAATGCAGAGCATGTGTCTGATAACCTCTGCTTCCTCATATACAGTGGAGACCCTGCTGTGTTGACAGGCAATACACATCGCAGGACAGATGAGGAGCCACTGTCCTGTCTGCAGCTACACCTGTCAGACGAGCCATTTGACCCTTCCGTTCTGGCACATTCCAGCATGAAGGCCCAACCACTGACCTTAATGGTAATACAGTTTATCAAGTCTTATGTAGACACGTTCCACGTGTAGTAGAGATGTCACTTGAGCTATCATGCAGAAGATCAAATATGAGCTAGGGACAAGGTAAAGATGAACAGATGGGTATCTGTCAATTTTTCCTCTTCTTGTAGTTCAACCACAGCAGGAAAAATCCTGCTGCAGTTTTATAAACAAAGAGAGATCAAGAACAACATCATCTGTTACACCACCACCAAATCCCACCTCACCTCTTCAAAGAGCAAAGCTGCATGAAATCGCATGTGATTTCCTACGGAAAATGGCTCTTATAGAAACAAACATAAGAGTAATAATCTAAACATTCATCACATGGCACAGGGTCCTCATCAAGGCAACTAATGTTCAAACAGGGTCCAGGGACATGTTCCTCCAGAAGACTTTTTTGCCAAAACATCATCAAAGTGTTGAGCTCTGGTGACTTTGGAAGCAATATGTTTAAATTTTCTTTGAGTACTGTTATTAGCATTAATGTAACTATGGTCTACATTTTACTAGAGTAGTTTTCTTATCTGCTACTAACTGTTACCTAAACATATTTTTTAAGTTAATGTTCAACCCATCACTGATCACCAGATTTTTTACTTCCTAATAAACTTTAATCAAAATGAAATAACTTACCTTGCCATCTGACTTCACTTAGGCAGCACAAGCTACTGGATAATGTTAACCAAGAACGAGGTAGATGTTATCGAATGTTTATGTTTCAGTTTGGTATATAACATCTACTTTCCACGATTCAATCTGATGGATAAAACCCCAGTAAAAAACATTTCTTGCTGAATTGGCGCATTCCAAATGGGCATCAGATAAACGACAACTAATAAGTAAAGTGAATTAAGTCAAGCAGACATTAGTTGCATTTCTGCAAAGCATTAATTCCTCATCAAATGAACCAATTCACTGTTAACTTAACTCAGCAAGAGACCAAATAGTGAGGTTATGAACTCTGGCCAGCAGAGGCCTGAGGGCCAAAGAATCCTTGTCCTTTCAAATAGCAAGCTGTAGGGTATGCATAATTTAATACAACGGTACTGAGGGAAAATAAAACATGAAAAAGAACAGGTCTACTTCATTTTGTGCCCAATGTGAAGTCAGTATGAAGTTGTATGTTTTTCGCATATACGGATATCACAACTCTGCTTAAAAATGATATGATCAATAATTATGACAACATGTTTTTACATTGCTTTAACTCATCAAAAGAAGTAAGCAATTTTCAACTTTTTTATAAATAATACAAGATTCAACTCATTTTTTGAGTAATTTTAATGTAATTTAAGTTGAAATGACTTAAACATCCAAGTTGATTGTACTTAAAAAATGTAAGGCATCAACACATCTTTACTGTCAATGTCCTGCTTGTTTATAATGTAGAATTGCAACTATTTTAAAACATTCAAATAAATACCTTTGAACTATTCTTTTTCAGTTCATTCAAAAGTTATAAAAACTACACTGTAAAACAAATTAACGAGCTATTTCTACCTGAATTGCTGTAACCCAATTTATGCATGTGTATTCTGATATACAGATATAATATATAATAAAAACATTTATCTGTAACACTGTTTCAATAGTCCACTTTAGATATTCTACTAAGTAACTTTGCAAATGCATGTCAACTAGTCTTTAGAGTATTAGTAGACTGTCTGCTTAACATCTGCTAACAATTTATGGTGATGGTCTCCCAACAGACATTTTACTGAAATAGCTACATGTAAACGTATTCTACTAACCCTAACCTATAACACTCTACTAATACTCTAAAGAGAGTTATTTGACATGCAGTTGTAAAGTTACTTTAATTTGGTTGTCCACTTTAGACATACTAAATATAAGTGTAACCAATTAAACCCATATGAAATACACTGTTAGGCAAACAAATACAATATTTTTAGATTAAATAAGAGGAAAAATCTAGGCCATGGCTCATCTATTTCTGTGCACTAATGTTGAAAAACATTTAACGCAATCTGCCTAAAACCAACACAAATTGAGTTAACTGCAAACAATTGTCTCACTGGAGACTAAGCACTTTGCTAGTTTTGTCAGAATTAATTGGTAACTTTATTCAGACTACATCTAAGGATGTTCGTAACTCACTGACCCATCATGTTAACAGATGTAGCTACTGACATAAAATTAACGAGAGCATCTTCTGGGTCACTGGCCCATAGCCTGAAGAGGAAGGCTCTGAATGTTCTCTTTGAAGCCTAAACATTTTGTTCAAATCTGCCCTACTGCGGCAAGGGCTCCAGGGTAGAGGTTCTGCTAACAAGCTTTTCCCACACAGCCTGAAAGCCCACTCACACTGATAAACCCTAAGTCAGCCATGTCCGGCAGCTCTGTTTCGAAGAGGAGGAATAGAGCACAGAGACCTTCAAAGCAATCTGCCTAGAAATGGTCAACGCAGACGCTCCCAAGTTGATTCAATGACACAGCAAATATTTTACATTCTCTCCAAGCATTTGATACTGTTAAAAAACAGTGCCTGACAGTGCTTATAAACAGAGCAAGTGAATGATAACGAATAGAACATCATAAATAATTTTCTCTTATGAACACATGGAGGCGTGATGCAAAGATTCCACCCAATCTTTATCCCTGAAATTCAAAAAATGAATTATGATTAATCAAAAAAGTGATTCATCATCACCATTTCTGTAAACGAGAGCTATATCCGTGTTTCCATTCTATCACTTAAGAGGCTCTAGCCAGCTGGAGCAAGAACTGCCGGCAGCAGGTGGATCAAAGGGATTTCTGTCATTGTGGCATTTTCCTCTTCATCTCAACTTCCACGGGAACCATAGCAATAATACAGCTGCTTTACTTCGCAAATTTTCAGCCTTACAGAATCAGTCAGGAAAATATCCATTGCACGGTTGTCTGTTTCCAGGTTGAAAATTATATTTATGCAAAATGGAAATCGAAGTTGTATCCACTAGGAAAGTCTTTGTTTTTTTATTAAATGTAAAAAATTGCGGTAACACTTTATTTCGATAGTCCACTTTAGACACTCTACTAACTATAAGTAACTTAGCAACTACAAGTCAACTTGTTCTTCTAACCCGAACCCTAACACCTAACCATAACCTACCAGCCTACTGACAGTCTACTACAGTCTACTAATACTCTAATGACAGTTAGTTGACATGTTGTTGAAAAGTTACTTATAGTTAGTAGAATGTCTAAAGTGACTATCGAAATAAAGTGTAACCAAAATTGCTTGCAGATTATAATGCACAGACAAATCATTCTGGGAGATCTGGGTGAATTATTCAGTCCCACCTTTAGGTGAAATATTGACTTTTTTCATCAATGAATTTATTCTAGGAGATGTATGTTTTGCATGCACTTTAGAAAAAGTTATTTACATCTTGGTGTTTTCATCCTTTCTGAATTTTTTAAGCAATATTCCAAAATGGTATTGTGATGGTAATGATATTAGTGATATTACACTAATAGTGTATATTAGTGCTAAAGACGCTTGTACCTTGTTGTCCTCGAAGTTCCTTTTGAATTCTATATATCTTGTGTCAGTAGTTTCAGGAAATTTCGATTTTATGCAGATGTGATAAGAAAAAGTAGATACTTCAATGTAGAGGTGTCCAAACCTGCTCCTGGAGGGCCACTGTCCTCAGAGATTAGCTCCAAAATGCTTCAACACACCTGCCTGGATGTTTGTAGTATGCCTAGTAAGGGTGCTTTCACACCTGCCTCATTTAGTTCGGTTGAATCGCACTAGAGTTCGTTTTCCCCCTTGGTGCGGTTCGTTTGGGCAGGTGTGAAAGCAGCAATCGCACTCGGGTGCGCACCAAAAGCAGACCAAACAAGCATACGCTTTCAAACGAACTCTCGAGCGGTTCGTTTGTGGTGAGAGCGTGATCCGACCTCGAACAGACCCAACTGCACGTTTTTGGACTAAACCGGCTGCCGTAGTCAAACAAAACTATTATTTAGATTGTGAATAGCGCTCCCTTTAAGCCATGACTGACTTACCGCGTTCTACACTCTCATTAAAACTCTCATCATAAACACTGAAGTTGTCCGCACTGCACAGTGAATCTCTTATTTATATCGCGTCTAGACTTTGTTGTTTATGAGGGGATTTGCGAAAGGATAAAGCTTTTGCTGATTCTGAACATACATTGTGAGCGAATTCTCCCCATGTCAGCCGGATTTTGCTCCTCTTTGTTTACATCCAGGAGTTCTGTTGGAATTTTCCCGCAGTTATAGAAATATGTTCAAGACACATCTGGCCAACGAGTGATGTGGATGTTGTCACATGACTATATTTTGGTTGGTTTCATCAACTCATTAACTCATCAACTGATTCGGACCAGAGCAATCAGTGTGGTGTGAAAACGAACCAAAACCCCAGAAAAATGCTACAGTATAATTTTTCGCCCTTGGTCCGGACCAAATGAACCGAACTACAGATGTGAAAGCACCCTAAGACCTTGATTAGCTGCTTCAGGAGTGTGTATTTGGGAATGAAGCTAAACTCTGCAGGACAGTGGCCCTCCAGGAGCAGGATTGGACACCTCTGCCTTTATGTGCCACAACAGAAACTGGAAACTTGGAGTAGGGAAAATATTTTCTTACCTATGTTGTCTAAATATCCTCCAAGAAAATATTGGCAGATAATCTCTATCAAAATAAACTAGACATACTTGTTTTATAAATGTTGACTGGCAAAAGTATTATAACCATGCAAAATACCTTCAACAAAGAAAGCTGTAATACTTTCAGAAGAAAGTTGCAGCATATTTTGTGTATATATTTAAATAGACTGCAATAGTCACATAAACACAAAAGACTCATTGAAGCTTAAGCACAAGGACGATCTTGCTTGCACAGCAGTAAATAAATAGCCTTAAGCAATGTGGTATGACATGGTGGGAAGGAAAGCAATAAACTTGGAAACGGTGATTAATTTATGCAATAAAATACGTTTATTACTTCCTTTTAGTGCATATTCATTCAAAGATTATATGAATACTCAACATCCAGTATAAAAGGAATAGTCAAGACAGTTAAGACTGGTTAACAGATAAACTGTTTCAAATGTGCCACATGCACGGCATGTTTTGCCTTGGCACACACTGGTCAGCAAGATCACAGCTCATGTTAACCATAATAAACCCAGGACGAGCTCACCATGACATCCCTGACCCAGCTCTCAATGTGTCCATCTCCTCTTTTCAGTACAATAGTGTGGTCTTTGCTTGTTTCTTCTGCCATCTCAATGGAAAGTGAGCTCTTTCTTGGCACACATAAACATCCTGTTCTTATATCCTATGAGAATACAAAGCAGGGTTCAAAGGTTAGGCCGGTAGGTCATGCCACACACATAAAGGTTGTTGGCAAAAAACATACAGCATATCGTTGCTCCAAGCATTGACTCTGAATAATGTGCATAACATCATCACAATCTCATGTGTCGCCATCTTGGAAGTATATAGAATAGAGAATAGCCTATTCTATAATATATATATATATATATAGTCACAATTTAGTTTGGCAAACATATTCTCTATTAACTACGACTTTTGACTTTTTGAATTGTATGCTAGTTGTTGTAGTGGTTATATTTAGGTATTGGGCAGGATTAAGGGATGTACTGTAGAATATCATAATGCAGAATAATGCATTAACGTGCTTTATAAATACCAATGTGACTCATTGAACAGCCAATAGGTAATATTAATGCATGACCCATTTCAGGGGTGGGCAAAATTACGATTTAAAATCAGTCAGATGTAGAAGCGTATCTTCATATATACAGGTAAAAATTGGTTTGATGTCCTTCAGAAAAGATCAAGCATTATTTAGAGCGGTCAAAATATTTAGTTTAGCTGTTTGATTTAGCCAGTTATTATTGCATTAATACTCTTGAGACAGAGACAGTTAGAGGTACTTTATCCCTTGCATTAAAACAGAAAGAATCCATAAACACAGAGAAACTGCTTTCTGCAAACTCATAACTGATAAATATGCATTCTTCTAGTGTTTATTTACAATTTGCTGGCTAAAAAATTATACGCATCACTTAGTGAAGTATGTTTTTGCCAAATTCAGCAGGCCAAAATGCTAAGCATTTGTATATGCTTTTTAACTGCACAGTTTCTAGATTAAGAGGCCAGTTAGAGACTAAAACTACATGAAAAATAAAGTTGACCTATGTGCCATGATTTAAGTGCCTTTTATGCTAAGTTTGACCAATGTTTAAAAATGTTATATGTGACAACTAGGATCCGATACTATCCAGCAGTACAAACAATGTATGCAGAAATGTGCCCTGCTTGAGTTTTATAAATAAGACCCAATGTTAGAATTCGTAAATCTACCATGAGGTTATGGCTTCCCCCAGGACCAGTATTGAAGCATTATTTTATTACTAAATCACGTGAAGATTTATTTAGATGAAGATCAATGAGCTAAATCACAATGAAGACTCTTTTAGATGATGTGTTGTTGATCATGCAGACCAAATTGCTCCTTTATGAAGAGGGCCAAAGTTTACAAACATTTTACAACACAAAGTTGTGAATTAGTCTTCAAAGACCATATTTATTGTGTTTGTAGTTTCTACCGCTGGCTCCCAGCAAAATAAACATATCCTTTTTGTTTGTTGACTTTGATACAAACTGCCAATCGGGGTTGTTTTTGAGGTCAAAGAGTCGAGATCCAAAGAAATTCCCATGATTCCAAACCTTGTGCTTTAATCTGATTATACTGCCTATTCTCTGTGCTGTGCTTTAGCTTGTTTTAATGGTAAAATTGTGTTGGGTAAGTCATAGTGTGAAACTGCATTTAACAGCACGTCCTTTGGATGATAGAGACAGAGGGAGAGCTTTCTAAAGTGTAGAAATGTGCTTGTTAGGCCAAGTTCTTATATATATATAAAGATATTTTCAGTAACTGTTAAATAATGCTCAAAATAATTAATTGGTTTGAGTAGGGTAAACTTAAATTAAACAAATTAATTCGGTCAAATTAAATGAGTATATAAAACTTTTTCTTTCGCAAAACGGACACATTTTAAGTCATCTGAATTGTTTCATTGTTTTGAGTTTTATGAACTTGTTTCTTTTAATTTAGACAAACTTAAAGGGGTCCTATAATGCCCTGTTCACAAGATGTCTCTGATGTCCTCAGAGTGTTTATGTGAAGTTTTAGCTCAAAATACCCTTTTATTTCTGTAAAATAAAATATCTCCCTTTGCTTTGAACTTTTTTTATATATATATATATATATATATATATTATTTTTTTTAAGCTTTTCACATTTTTACAGAACAACCCCCCACCCCATGCCAGCATACAAGTAACAATAAAATAAAATAAATAAATAAAAAAATAATAATAAAAAAACAATAATGATAAATGCCTATATACACATCTGTATAAGTACAAATACACACATAAACATACGATGCCCATACCTACATATGTACATACAGATACACATTGCAGATCTCTAGATACACATACATTAAAAGTAAAATGTTTAAAATAAAATGCCAATACCAATGATTACCCAATTATGGAAATAAAGTGAGTTATTGTACCCTGCAAGACGCTATATAATCTACAGTACCACACTTCTTAGAACATATGTCCAACATGTTAAATTCCATGATCCCCTTCCAGAAATTCTATAAAGGACTTCCAAATCTGCAAAAATTTCTTCGGTTTACCAGCAATTTCGTATCTGATTTTTTCCATATGTAACACACTGCTAACCTCTGCAATCCACGTCTCAAATTTAGGTACACACTCTTTGTTCCACATCAACAAAATTGCTTTCTTCACTATTGTCATCCCATATTGTATAGTCTGGATTTGATTAAGGTTATAGGTCACTAAAGAAGAGGCCCAGCCTAATATTGCAACATTGGGATCATGAGGAAAATCAGTCTTAAGTATCTTTGAGTAAAAACAAAAGACCTCAGACCAGAATTTACATATTTTTGGGCAGAACCAGAATAAATGAGTATAATGTACCCTTATTGGACTTGCACTTAATACACAAAGGTGAGACAGAGGGATATATAGAATGTAATTTTGTACGAGAGTAGTGCAATCTATGCACCACTTTGTATTGTATCAGCTGAAAATTAGAACTGATGGAGCAAGACCTAATACCCCGAAGGGCCTCGGCCCAGGAGTCTTCCGAAATATCTATACCCAAGTCTTTTTCCCAGGACATCTTTAAATACTGTGAAGTAGGAACTCTGGATTCATTTAAGTATTCAACAAATTTGGAAACCAAACCCTTCATATCAAGTTCAAAGGTCATACAGTGATAAAGATGCTCAGGGGGTTTATAGGTTTCAAAGTTAGGTATATTACTTTTAACGTAGCTTCGTACTTGTAAATACCTAAAAAAATTAGAGGGGGGTAGTCCAAACTTTTGCCTAAGCTGGGCGAAGGAAGCAAATACATTGTTAATGTATAAATCGCCTATTAATATAATTCCTTTTTCTTTCCACGATAAGAAAGTTTGATCTGTCTGCGAGGGAGGGAATGCGTGATTATAGGCTATAGGAGTAAGAGAGCACGTTTGAGGAAGTTTAAAGAGCTTTCTAAGCTGATACCACACCTTGAGAGAATTTACAACGATGGGGTTACATTTCTTAAATGTTCTAATAGGTTTATTTTCTGCAAAGAGTAACGCAGGGAGGGAGGAATCCTGAATATCCCGCTCAATAACAAGCCATGCAGGAATGGTGGTAGTAGTCAATACTTCGGGATATGCATTACACCAATACATTAAGGCCCTTAGGTTGGCTGCCCAATAATAGTGTTGAAAACAGGGAAGGCCTAAACCTCCTATATCTTTCGTTTTACAGATATGAGCTTTAGATATACGATGGGCTTTATACCCCCAAATAAATGGCATGATCACAGAGTCAAGTGTCTTAAAGAATGACTGGGTTAGAAAGATTGGTACATTTTGAAACAAATAGAGAAACCTGGGTAAGGTAACCATTTTGATTGCGTTAACACGACCAATCATTGTTAAAGGAAGTACTCACCAAGTCTCTACATCACTCTTCAGTTTGTCTATCATAACTTTATAATTTGTATCATATAACCGTTTGAAATGTCTAGGGACAGTGATACCAAGATATTTTAATTCAGTTACAGACCTAAAGGGGAGATTATTAACAAAAACTGGGTCCATGTCATCGTATAATGGCATAAATTCACTTTTCTGCCAGTTAACAGTATATCCAGAAAGGGTACCAAACTCCCTGATTAGATCGAACAAGAAAGGCAGAGATCTCCTTTGCTTTGAACTTTGAGCGTCGTAACCTTGCAGATGTTGTTTGTGCTCAAACAGCAACATTACACACTAACTAAAGTTAAAAAATTTAAATCATAATCAACCACCACTTTAAATTTAACCGAAACTGGACTGGGATTTCTATTTCCCAGCATTTCACACTCAAAGCTGCAAGATTAATGTTATGTGAGCTTTATTGAGGGCAGCCATGGCCTAATGGTTAGAGAGTCAGACTGGTAACCCAAAGGTTGGAAGTTCGATTCTCAATAACAGCAGGAAATGACTGATGTGCACCCTTGAGCAAGGGACCTAACCCCCAATTGCTCCCCAGGCACCACAGGAAAATGGATGCTCTCTGCTCCGAGTGTGTGTTCACTTTTCACTGCTCCTAATGTGTGTGCACTAACTTGGATGGGTTAAATGCAGAGGACAAATTCCGAGTACATACTTGGCCTTCACGTCACTTTCTGTAGTACTGAACCTTCCTATCTCCTCCCTGGCCTCTCGACAACACACTACATGACACTTTCACTATTCAAGTGGGAGATTTAGCAGTGTTTAATGTTTAGCTATGCTAATTTATTATTTAGCCATTTGTTTATTAAGGTATTACCATCAGGGTGACAAGTGGGGCATAAGCTTGGTTTGAGAACAGATATGGTGAATGTTCTATATTGTCTTACTCATTCAGCAATTGCTATGCTATACTATACTAATGTTGACAAAGCTTTGTGTTACCAATTGGCAAGTTAGCATTCACTTAATTAGCTAGTTAAAGCTAGCCAAATTTCCACTTCTAAAAATATTTAAGTTTACATGATCATTTTAAGTTAAATGTATAATTAGCTAACTAAAATACTTCAAGTTGAGAGTAATTAAAATGTATGAGTACAAAGTAAAAATCTGCAAGTTTTGCTTCCTTAAACTTTAAATTTCTTAAGTTAAAAAATATTTTATGTAACTGATTACCTCAATTTGTTTTACCTCAAACTTATTTGGGTTTACAGTTAAAAATACACTACCATTTAAAAGTTTGTTGTCAGTAAGATATTTTATTAAACGTAGTACTTTTGGGTAAGTATGCATTAAATTGATCAAAAGTGACAACAGCAATGATCTTTATAATGTTACAAAAGATTTCTAATAATGCTGTTCTTTTAAACTTTATTTATCAAAAATCCTGAAAAAAAGTGTCACGGTTTAAATTATATTTTAAATTATATATATTTTTATATTTTAATAAATTACATTTTAAAAACAATTAAACTAGAAAACAATTATTTTGAATTGTAGTAATATTTCACAGCATTACTGCATTTGTCGGATCAAATTGAATGTTTAACATCATCAATAAAAAAATCAAATAAATAATTAGAAATTATAGCCTGTGAATTTATGGACTTGATGAATGGATTTTGGAATAATAGAAGTTAAACATATAGATATACTTTTCTTGCTGAAATTTTTATTTCAGCAAACTCATACTCTAACCAGTGACACATGTTTGCATTTCCTCCTGCTTCCTTCAGAACCTGAGGGGGGTAATTACCCGACAGAGAGGCAGACTTCTTATGCACTCTCCTGTGGGAAATAACTTAACAGAAAATGAGAAAAGTAAAAATTATAAAAGGCAGGTTAGAGGTTAAACGAGCCAACTGCGCATAATGCAACTTTCTGTGGCATAAAACAAAAACACTGAAGATAATGTTAATGCACTTATGATTGTACCTACTGACCCACACCCTCTCAGTCTTTTTAGTGGTTAGCTGTGCAAGGCATAAACAAACAAAGCTGTTTGCAGTTTTCAGTCCCAAATATTTGTATCAACTCTGGAGACATAAGCGTACACTAAAACATATTCTTGTGTAATGATTGACTCGTCACTCACTCGTGTGTAGATTATCAAACACAGCAAGTCTTTGATATTGAAACATTTTAACTTTGATAGGGATACATTAGCAAAAAGTTGCATAATTAACTTTTCCCAATAATTATGCAAAATCAGAAAACATATGTCATCTAAAAGAAAGCCGAGACAAAGACAAACAAGCACCATAATTACACAAAGTCTGCCTAATGGTAATACTTTTGTTTGAACCAAGTGTTCACTCATTTGGTTTAATGAACTAACAATTGTTTCCAGTGTAGGGATGTATGCATATATGCTATGTATATGTGTGTGTGATATTTCAACGCATTCTCATCCTTTGGCGTCATAATAGGTGACGCCATATGACATTTCGTCTAAATCTTACGCACATGGCATCCTTTAGCGTCAATATAACACGCACTGTTATGGGTAGGTTTAGGTCTGGGGTAGGGTACGGTTATGACGCCTTGGGATCTGCGTCTCATATTCACGCTAAACGATGCTATGTGCGTTGGATTTAGACGAGCGTCACCTGTATGACGCCTTGGGTTCTGCGTCTCATATTGATGCTAAAGGATGCCATGTGCGTAAGATTTCAACGAAATGTCCAAAGCGTCACATGTATGACGCCAAAGGATGAGAACGGGCTGGATATTTTTAATATAAAATATTTTGTATGCATGTTGTTGTCACAGTCTGTCTTGTCTCCGCCTCTTCACTACACTTCCCAGCATCCCTCATGTTTTCGCACCTGCCTGTCATCATCGTTGTCACCTGTGTCTTGTTTATTATCGTCATCTGTGTCACCTGTTTTAGTTCATCAGTGTTTGTATTTAGTTCCTTCAGTTCAGTCAGTCTGTAGTTAGTTGTGTTTAGCGTGTGTTATCCTGCCTGAAGTTTCTTTGTAAGTAAAAGTACTTGCATTGGAGCTCTTGCCTTTTCGTCTTCTTCTGCCTGCACCACGCTGTGACATAACTACAGACCGCCCTAAGATGGACGATGGGGTAAAAATTATCGTCCTGGGGTGCGTTTCCCGAAAGCATCGTTAGCCAACTATGGTCGCAAGTTCCGTCGTTACCAATAGAGTTCAATGGGATTTGCGACCAACTTGCGACCATAGTTGGCTAACGATGCTTTCGGGAAACGCACCCCTGGCTGAGAAAAGCCAACACTTCCTTTCGTTCGTCAAGGGGTTTGTCCGCATTGCCATCCATAGCACCCTTGACGACGAGAGGTTGTGTACCTTATTCCAGCTCGGGGCCACCTTTCACCACCGGATCGCCCTTCCAGACACCACCGGACTCAGCTGGAGGGAGAGCCCTCATCGCTGGTCCCGTCCAGTCCAGAGCTTCACGTCACGCCTGCCGAGACAGACCTTCACGTCCCGTCTGCCCAGCCAGAGACTGTTCACGTCCCGTCTGCCCAGCCAGAGACTGTTCACGTCCCTGTCCCAGAGGCCTGTTTTGACTGGGCTGGGCTGGTATCCGGGGCCCCAGTGCAGGTTGTTGCTGTGGGCCCCCTTAAAATCACGTTCCCGAGGTTGTTTCTCCTCCGGTTGAAATTGCATTCGAAAGAAGGCCATCTGGGTTGAAATCGTCACCACCTTTCGCCCTGCTAGCGACGGCCCTGGTGACCAGAGCAGGTGACCTTCTTCCATTCCTCAAAGGTCCAGTTCTGATGCTCACGTGCCCATTGTAGGCTCTTTCAACAGTGGACAGGGATCATCATAAGGCCTCTGATTCATCTACACAGCCACATATGCAGCAGAGTCCAATGCATTGTGTGTTGTGACACATTCCTACCATAATCATTATTGCAATTGTGTGTGACTTGTGCCACAGTAGACCTTATGTTGGCTCGGACCAGACAGGATAGCATTTGTTGCCCTCGTGCAGCCTTCGGTGCCCAACACCCTGTCGTAGGTTTGTGGTTTGTTCCTCCTCGGTCCAATGTTGGTATATTATCACCCCTGCTTGACCCACAAGCCTTGTCGTTTCAGAGATACTCTGACCAAGTCGTCTTGCCATAACAACTTGGTCCTTGTCAAAGTTGCTCAGATCTTTATTCCTGCCCAGTTCTCCTGCATCCAACACGTTGATTCCAAGAGCTCATTGTTTGTTTACCATCTAAGGGTACGTTTACACGAAAACGATATGCTTAAAACAGAGACGTTTTTCCTTTGATTTTTCCGCGTACAGACGACGCCATTGTCAAAACGATCCCCATTCACACGGATCCGTGAAAAGGAAAAAAAAAAATATTGTATAATGTATTCTGCAGCCAGGCCATTGTCGTGTAAACGAACGGCCAAAACGCATAAAAAGTTTTATAATATACCCAGACCATATATGTGGCTTTCTTCGAAGATGATCAATGATATTTGCTTCACCTGTGACTGGTATGTTTTAGTTCATCAATTGACCAATCATTTCTCTCACCCTCATAGTATTTATTCAATCCAATAATGTGCCTATTGTGTCATAGAAATTTAATTTCATCATTCATAACAGACAGCATGAATTAAAAAGCAACATAGCTTTAAATTTAATTTTAGGATGGTCATAAACAAGCAAGAATATTTAATTAAAATAATGTACTTCATGCGCAATATGTGGTAATACAAGCAAATAAAAGTGTCAGATAGAAAAAATAAACCCAGGACATCAGATTCTGTGGTTGTAGTTGTTTCAAAACACAGTGGTATAATGCCTTTCTCCGAAACAGACATGACAAAATTTCTTAAGCTCTTTAAAATGACAAATGGTTGACATGCATATGACATGCACATGATTGATTGTTTACTGCTGTCCTGTTTCAGTGTAGCCGTTAAATTGGGGATGAAAGACTTTTGTTCTACAGACGTCTGGTATCCAACACATTCACATCACTTTGCATTTCCTTGCTCCTCTAGTATAAGGAAATTATTGAGCAAAAACAACCATAAGATCTATTTTCCCATTGGATTTAGCCAATTATTTATTTTTACTCACTGTCTGGAGTCTGAGAAAGGCTGAATTAGTCATGATGATGAAACCTGGATTCACTCAAAAGGCCCCTACATCTGATATTGACTAGATAAGACTGAAGTTTGCCCGAAGTTCACACACATCAGATGGGCTTTCCACAATGAGCCACGGTGAATCAGAAGTGGTGTAAAAAGGGAAGACTGAAGATTTATTTGAACGATAACGACTGTATCTCAGTTGTTTGTTGTTTTTTATCTGAAACTACAGTAAGATATACTTTCCCCACATGTATTTGCTACAAATTGAATTATTTTAAAATCTACTTTAAAAACTGTATCCCTGAACTGTAAATTAGCGTCAAATAGAATGCTGCTATTGTAACACCTACATGTATAGGCCTATTAGAAATCATCAGTTTAAATTTTGAGTTACACTTTACAATAAGATCCCAATAGGTAGTTAATTAATAGGCTTTTTTAATAAAAATACAACTACTATTTATTGTTAGTTCATGTTAGCTCAGGTAGCTCAGGTTAAATAAAGGGATAGTTCACCCAACAATTACAATTTTGTCATCATTTTTCTCGCCTTCATGTTGTTCCAAACCTGTAAGTTTCTTTCTTCTATTGAACACAAAAGCAAATATTTTAAAGAATGCCTGTAACCAGACAGTTGAGTTGACAGCACCCTTTGACTTCCATAGTAGAAAAAAATACTATGGAAGTCAATTGGACCCATCAACTTTCTGGTTACCAAGATTCTTTAAAATATCTTCTTTTGTGTTTAAAAGAAGAAAGAAACTCATACAGGTTTGGAACGACATGAAGGTGAGTAAATGATGATTTTTGGATGAACTATCACTTTAACAGATACAACTTCTGATTTTTAAAATGTTTTAGTAAATACTGAAAGTAACATTAGCTAAGATTTATAAATGCTTTGAACATATTTTTCATTGTTACAGTCATATAGTCAAGTAGGTTACACACTCGAGGCCTAACACTCAAGTTACTGTGGGATCTGTTTGTAGATGTAAAAATTGTACAAAGGACTTTTTTTCCCCAGAAATGCGTTATTTAAGAGGCAAAGCTATAGCCTACACTTAAGTTCATCAGTTCTGTTCAATTAGGACCTAGCAGTTGTAAGAAAAGTATTTTGATTTTAACAGAATTTAAAACAAAAGTAGGGATTATAATCATCTTCAGTCATAACCAGAGCAAGAGGAATGAATATGAATAAATTGCGCTGTAGCGCAATCTAGTGGCCATCGTCGGTAACTCTACAGGTTTTAGGACTGCGACAGGTTTTGTTCAAATGTTTTATATCCTCCTGAGACCCAGATTTAAAAAAATATATATTTAGTTTTTTTTTTCATGTCATTACATTGTTTAGAGCGTAAAAACAAATTATTTCGAGCATAAAAACAATATATATATATATATATATATATATATATTTTTTTTTTTTTTTTTTTTTTTTAAATACATTTTTTGAAAAGGACTTAAAAAATAAAAGACATGACATTTTGTCTATGGATATTTATTTATTTTCATTCACCAATCTTTTTTTTTTTTACTAAACTTTGTATAAAGATGATTCTCAACTATATTATAAAAAGTATGTATTGATATACCATTTTAGTTTTTTGCAATGTAGTCCCATACAATTTATCTCTCTACATTGTATTTAATTTGAATATTAATGTGTTCTTGGGAGCAACATGTAATTAAAAAAAGAAGTGTAATAATGGGAGTAATAATTGGCAACATTTTCACAATAATATGTAATATTTCATAGGAATATTGATACATCATTTCTTTCCTTATTCACTTGTTGTGTCTCCCAAAATGCCCTGATAAACATGCTTTGAGTCCTGGTGTCCTCTACAGAGGTCATGTATGAAATCAATGCCCTGTTTTGTAACAAAAAGTCATATTTTGATAAGAAACTCGATAACATTTTCCTGAGATGTTGATTTATGACAAATAATTTGAAAATTAGTCATATTTAATTGATAATTACAAAATATTATCATATTTCCATAAGAGTCACTAAATTAATGTCAGTCATTTTTAAAGACCAATGGGCTAAGGAGTTGTTCTTGTCATGGTGAACCTCTAAACATTTGTTATCTTTGAAAAACTCTGTATGTGCTCTTTATATCCTTCCAGACTTAAAACTGTGTCATGTATGATGTCAGAGAAATTCACTAAAATATAATATCCACTACAGTGGACAAAAGTCTATTCCTGGGTCCCAGAAAGATATGACACACATAAATGGACTGAATCAGAAACACTGAAAGAAGCACTGTTGTGTCAAATCATAAACCTGATCTCAGAGATTATCTCAATCATTCTGAGGGTTATAAAATGTAAACTAAACATTTAGGGCCGGTTTCCCGTACGGGGATTAAGCCTAGTCATAGACTAAATGTCATTTTAAACCTGGATTTATTGAAGTAGCTTTCTCACACATGGATTACAATAGTCTCAGACTTGCACTAGTCTAGACTTAAACAATCGGATTTCTAGAAGTAGGATTAGACCTAATTCAGATCTAAATGAAGTCTTAAATTAAACCTGGTCAGAAGCAGGTTTAACCTCAGATTAAAAACTTCTTGCCTCAAGGCTCACGTTCACAGTTGCAGCACTTCTCATAAAAGAGCCTTGAGTGATACATAAATGATTGGCATAGACAGGTAAAATAAATTCAGGAAATTATTTATTTAAAGGTGCATTGTGCAACTTTTTATGTTAAAAATACCTGTTTTTCTATCCTATACATGCTTAAAGAACTGCCTGATGGGCTGAATGAGCCCTTCTCTGCGCACTGAGATTGCCTCTATAATCCTGTACAGTAAAATATATAAGAGGGATTCGGGCTCGAATTTGCGACTGGGCGTGACGTCATGCGCGTTCACGCTCACCAGGCTGTGTCTCGCAGGTTTGTGTATTCGCCGGCGCCGCCATTCTTAGCATCAGCGAAGACAACTCGTGCGTCAAAGGTAGAAGATGGATTCAAAGAGACCGGCTTGTAGTCCATTCCAAACCCCAACGCAAACTCCACGTAAAGTAAAGAAAAGAAACATTTTGTCTAGTGCCACCAAAAGGTCCAAATTGGAGTCAGAGAGGCGTCGGAGTAAGACGAGAGTCAACCTCGGGAAGGCATTCAACAAATGGAGAGATCTCCGGTCTGCTCTTGGTCTCAAACGGGATCCTCAGTTGGCTTTTTCCTTGATAAAACGGTAAGATATTGCCCAGTCTCTAATGTTTGATACGGCCAATCTATGTATGACAACAAATGATGATGCGTAAAATGTGTAATGCTTTAGCGTAAGCTAGATACATGTACAATCAGAATGGGTTTTACTACCATTGTTAGTGAACAGTTTCATAAACTAGGAATTGTGTTCGGAAGAATAGTACAACATGAAACATAAAACATATCCAATAAAAATATGCGTGTGGTCCATGAGTGTGCACAACTCTGGTTGCAGTTTCGCTTGTCGCCAGAGGGGGCGTAGTTCTGCAAAAACTCAGTGACTTGCGTTTTGCACCTTTAACTGAGATTTTGTTCCAATGACACTGCTGCTGCTTCATGTCTCTCTCTCTTTCATAGACAACTCAAGATGAAGAATTTTCATTTTGACTTATGTTCTTCTTTTAAATATTGTAATTTACGTTCATGGAACTCTATGGCAAGTTTCTCATGAATGGTCATTCTTTTCCCTCTTGACCTGCTGCCTGGATTAGAGACTGCTGGATGCTGACTAATGCTACTACAGGAGACTGGATGCTGCTGCATGTTGGTGCTGGCTGCTGCTGGATTCATTTGAGCATCTTGACTGTTCCCTGTGCCCCCCAAGTCCTGTGTCAAGATCAGGTCATCTTTGTATGGAAAAAAATGTAGCATTACATTTGACTTTAACAAAAGTCATTAAAAAGGTCATTACCTAATTTTTGTTACAAGACATGACTTGCATTTAATTATGTTGGATGGGATAGCACGTTACTGTAAATGAGACGTGTCCTATAAAATGAGTCTTTGAAAGACTCCTCACCTGAACTGTCCAAATGGTCATCATCTGGAATACCTTCCAGGGGTTGCTGACTTTCAATAATCCCAGCCAACAAGTCCCCTAACTCTTCTGTGTCTGGTGGAACTGGGAGTCCCCCACCTGTCTTGAAACGCTCTTGATGCGTAGCAGCAGTTGGTTTTTTTTTTTTCAGGTTTATTTTTATGTTTTTCCACAGGACCTTTACAAGATAATCTATTCTCTGAAGTAGGAGTTCTATATAATATTGTTTTCTTTTTACATTTTATTAATGAAAACATTTATAATTGACTGATTTGTAAGAATGGGGCAACAATAAATCTTACCTGAACTTGTTGGAGTGTCCGTTTGGTTACTTTTTCATTTGAGTTGAATTCATTCAATATGGAAATCCATGCCTTCTTCTTCTTGTTTTCTGTACCTGAATCATGCTGTTTGTTTTCAATTACAGGATAGTTTGATACAATTTGTATAAAAGGGTCTTCTCAAATTCACTGAAGTTTTTTGAGCGTATTCTTCGGCCTTTATCCATTTTTTGGTTAAGTGTTTGTGACTCCTGTTCCACACACTCCTTAAGACTAATGAATTACAAGTATTCCACAACAGGTTTTTATAGCAACCTCTCCTTAGCCACATGTGCATGCCATTAATCTAATCGGGTTTCCAAAAGATGATCTCACTTGTCCTTGATTACCTTAATCTGAGACTCTGTAGTCTAGAACTAGTTAATCCAAACTTAAGCAACATCTCAGAAAGTCAGTTGTTCAGTGTGGATTAATTTAAGTAGAATTAGCCTAGTCCTGGTTTATTTTAAGCCCTTAACGGGAAACCGGCCCTTAATGCTGACATGCACAGCAATGCACGCAGCTCTGAAGGGAAGACTAGCTTTGTATATCTCTAATCTTGGTTGCTCAAGTCCTCAGTTGATTAGAGACCTCAGCTGGAACAAGAAACAGATAGTGAAGGAACACTGATGTAATTAAGTGTAAGGGATTCTCTGGCAGAGCCTGTATGAATCTCCTGGGTATCTATTCCTATTTTAGCTTATTCCTCTAGAGAATAACAATGGGCTTAAAAAAGAGCGCCAAAGCCCAGTGGGTCATTTATATCACTCTATAACTTCACAAGAGGATTAGAAGACAAACATTCATCTTACTTTATTATTTTAATTCCAAATTGCTGAACTGCAGGCTCAGCAATATGGAATGCACAACATTTCTCTTCAGGGAAGACACAGGGACAAGCGAGCTAAGCCGGACACAGAGTGCGCTGTCCAATGCAGGTTGGCATTTTTGTGTCTGCACAAGAGGGGGCATTTGTCTGGTGCAGAGAAATGGCCTCAGCATGTTTTACGTTCACGTGGAGTATGACGCGGCCACGGCTCACAGGGACCAGGATGCATCTGCTGCCATTGTAAAGGTGCCATGGGAAGGTCACTGCCAGGAAGGTTCTTGTATTGGCACAATCAGAGTGATCAAAGGTCGCCAGAAGAAGAGTATTATAAACCTTCTTTTGCCCTTGGAAAATGCTTGTGGATTTGGTAACATGGAAAAGGGCGGATGCCTGAAAATAATAATAATAATAATAATAAATATAATAAAAGCAAGTAAATATGATAAAATATGGCAACAACATAGATGACAAAAATTTTGTCAAGGTTTGTAAGAGGTTACAGTTCCACGTGCAATTTAAAAGACGGCATCAAAAGGAAGTTATACCGAAATACTTTTCTTTCTTCACTGTAAAATCCAACAGTGATTCTAACTAACACTTTTTAGCTAACTTTACTTAATGTCTTAACTTAATTGTAAAAATCTAGCAATCTGTACATTCACATGCTATGCTTTGTTTACTCAGAAAACCCAAGTTAAGAGTAATTGATTGGTTTGAGTGCGGTTTTTGAGGCGGGAAAATTCTTAATGGACTCTTCACTCATTTCCTCCACTTCTGCAGTTATTTTTCTCTGTTTGCATTCACTCATTTTTCAAAAGTCATCTTGAATGTTGAATTGTCAATAAAAAAAAAATTGAAAGAACATCACATAAGCTGACTTCATAAATTGATGTTGATTTTCCTAAAATGTTTTTTATTACCATTATGGAGATTAGTGATCCCTTTGGTTAGGCACTTGGAACTTTATTTACACTATTGTAATTATATTTCCATTGATGTAGCAATGCAACAAGAAATCAATTATTTGGTTTCAAAGGAAGAGAAGTAATATGTATATATGTATGTATCTATACGTATGTATTAACCCTCTACTGCACAGTGTTGCCATATGGCAACATACCCTTTCTTTGGACATTTCTTGAATTTTGAAAATAAACATGAGCTCTGATTGATCTTAAATTCATAATAGAACCTGGTGGTAACCAATGATATGCTTTGATGACATCACGACACTAAACACACCCTTGCAACGTCATTCTTTTCACACACTTTTGATGACTCCAGCTGCTGAAAAAGTGCTTGTGTATATGTGAAGATTTTCCTCATTTTTTTCATATTTCTTCGGAATAAAGAAATACATCAAGCATCTGGGATAAGTTCTAATCTTTTTTCAATCATTGTCACATTGTTTTGATACTTATATTACCTTTTTATTTAATAAAATAGGTATGTTGCCATATGGCAACATTGTACGGTAATGGAACAATATTTTGCCCATGCTAATGCAGAGTAGCTTTGAATGAATGACAATGTATGGATGCACTGATATAGTTGGATGGTTGTATTCTACTCATATATTTATATATATATGTATATATTTATAAAGTAAAGTAAAAGTAAAGTATAAAAGTAAAATATATATCCGTCTTGACCACTTTGATCACTGGCCAGAGATGGGTGCACCAAAAGGAAGGTGCAAGAATCCTGGCTGCAAGGGCATCGTCAGAGTTGTTTGCTCTAAGTGCAAGGTGCACCTCTGCCTTAAAGGTGGGGTATGTGATTTGCAAAACGGCCGGCAGATTTTGAAAATACAAAACTCAAAAGGTCCTACCTTCTTTCCTCCAACGCTGGCCCTGACTCCACCCACTCCACCCATTCGAAGAGGGGCATGGGGGGAGGGGGGTATGGTATGACCGTTTGATTGACGCACTTACTGTCCAATGATTCTAGGTGGTCTTGGAAATGATTGGCTGGAGTTTTTCGAGTCCTGCCCGTTCCACAGATGATTAAATTTTTTAATTTTCATGTCAGTGCTTCTAACTCAGTGGCTGTAAGTGGGTTAGGAATAGGATTTCAAGTGATTTTGAAAAAATGGTCAAAAAAGAAAATCACATACCCCACCTTTAACGGAGAGAACAACTGCTTTAAGGCATTTCACATCGAGTAGTTTCACTTGAACAGTTCTTATGAGTTTGCGTCAGATGTTTTGTAAATGTTGTTGAAATAATCGTTTCACATTGAGTTGTTTCACTTGAACAGTTCTTATGAGTTTGCGTCAGATGTTTTGTAAATATTGTTGAAATAATACTTTGAAAATTAGTTTCATATTTTGTACACAAAGCTCTTATTTTTTCTTATTTTATAAAAACATTTTAAATAATAAAAACAATTTCATTTCTAAAAGACAGGTCTGTAATCATCTATGAATTTCATGTCATTTTGGGAGAAAACGCATCAGGCTGTTCCATTGTCGCACAATGTTGCCATATGGCAACGTACCCAAAAGTACCCAACCCCCCCCCCCCCAAAAAAAAAAAAGTTAATTTGAGTCTATTTTATATATAAAAAACACTGTAAAAAAAAGTTCCATGATTGCATAAAAATGCGTGCAGTAGAGGGTTAATGAATGATGAATAACATAACTATATTTCATGTCAATTAATGATCTTATATAATTTTGTTGCTAACACTTATGTCCTAACCACTGTGTGAAACTTTTAATTGGGTTTATAATGATTAATCATCAAGTCTACCTCTGAGTTCAAAGTATTCAAGAGACTGTTTATGTTCCAGTTATTCCCTGTTTTCAGTTTTGTGTGGATCTCGAAGCCATCTATAAGATCGGATATTGCAACAGGTGTATAAATAAAGTCTGTTGACCGTATTCCTTGTGTCCTCATCCTTCTAGCAGTGTGACACACATACTATTCCTATTTTACTTGTTGTTGTTTTTTAAGGCAATGGGTTTGCATGCTTTTTTTAAGTAAGTCTAACTAATTAGATTATACAGTGTTGTGATGTACAGTCAAACCAAAAAGTATTCAGACACCAGATACAAATTGTGATATTGTTTTACGAGTGGGTGCAGGACACTTTTAATACCCAAAAATTATTCATACAGTGGATTACCAGTAAAATGTATAAAAAATTGGGACCAAAAATTATTCAGACACTTTGACCTGACCATGTTTTGCTTAAGTGTTTTTTCTTTGATTGCTAATGTGACCTTTTTACACCACAGACTGAACAAAATTAAGCATTGCTTGGCAATTGGTTGACCTAAATAGGTCTAACTAATTGTGTACTCAAATTGTACAGCTGATAGCTGCAGCTATTCAACATAATTCATTTGTGAGACAGTCTAAAAGAAGGATGGCCAAAACTAGTGAAATAACAACTGATTTGATAACTGTGAGTTCCTATAATATGTTATTACCATTTTCTAAACTAAAGTGAATAAGCTGTGATAATGTGAGAAATGTTGAAGGTGTCTGAATAAATTTTGGTTTGACTATATCTGATTGAAACGGCTTCTTGAAAAAGACCAAGGGCGGGACTTAATTTTGTCCATCAGGAACTGATTGGATGGTTGTGGTTTGTTATTGCTGTGATGTCATATGAGTGACAGATTGCCCCGCCCTCATGCCAGTAAACACATCACCAGAGAAGAGATGTTGTTGCAAGAGGGAGGGAAAGTTATTTTGATTAAAGGGTATGTGGATTTTAAAAAAATGTGTATATATAGAGCCCCTCTCTCTCTCTCTCTCTCTCTCTCTCTCTCTCTCTCTCTCTCTCATAGGCCTATATATATATATATAATAGTGTTGTATTTATTATAGGATGTATCTGTGCAGATAATTATATATATATATATATATATATATATATATATATATATATATATATATATAAATGATCTGCACACATACATCCTATAATAAATACAACAATATTCCATAAAAAAAGAACAAGAATTGTCTCTAAAGCTAATTGTCTTCAATTCTGACCTAACCAGCATTAACACCCTCCCCTTCCTCGCTCCACCCATTAATGTGCTCTGTGCCCCTATTGGTCATTGTCTCTCCACCCAGCCAATAGAGTCTCTGTGGGGACTGCAGCAGCCTAGTTCTCCAGGGGATTGGATATAGAGAGACTTTTTTACTGTGCCCTTCTATTTCTGTTAAAGTTCTGTTTGTCACTTTACTTTCAAAAGAGCAATTCCACATAAAGACAATTATATTTTAAGCCTGAAGTGGAGGACAGTTCAGTATAATTAAAACATCCAGGTTAAGTGTTCACCAAGCACACTGAAAATGAGCTCATATTAGAATACATCTATCATTAGAATTGTTATTATTCTGCTAACTTATTCCAGTCATTTGTCTGTGTTATTGCTGAAGAACCTGATGCCATTTTGAGTTCATTGTTCTTACCCCTTTACAACCAGACCTACCTAAAGAAAAAAAACTTAAAAATAATTTTTTTTAGTAAGTGAAATAACAGATTCTTGACCATTTTTCATTCTGAGTTGTAATGAAAAAATTACTGACCTCGAGACAGGTTGAGATCAATGAAGAAGAAATGGCATTACAGGCTGTGTCTGTGAGCTACGCCAGTTTTTGCTGCTTGGTCAGTCAATAACAGTGGTTTGTGTATGAAGGTATAAGGATATTGGTTTCAGACAGACATCCAGGCATCATCTAATAACCCAGAACGAAGATATCTTTAGTCCAAGCAAATGACTATAATGCTTTTTCTCAAAGGAAATCCACACATGCATTTACAGAAAGAAAGAAAGAAAGAAAGAAAGAAAGAAAGAAAGAAAGAAAGAAAGAAAGAAAGAAAGAAAGAAAGAAAGAAAGAAAGAAAGAAAGAAAGAAAGAAAGAAAGAAAGAATATTGATTCAGACATCCATTAGCTTGCAAAGGCAACATTTAGTATATTTCAGACAAAGCCACAATGACTAACATTAAAGAGACTGAAATAAATTATTTAAATCACACTGAATTAAATTTTACTGAAATAAATATCTGTTAAATTAATAAATGTAAACTTATGTTAATTTGTATTTTATAAGAATAGTGATCATTTCACCCAACTATATTGATACCGGGTTGAACAAAGCACTGTAACCAAGCTTAAATTTGTTCAGGTGAATGAGCTGACTGAATCATCCCAAACTGGTGTCCTGGAGTCCCTCATATTTAAGATATCAGTAACACACCTGAATCTTGAACATGAACATAAAAAAACAACAACAAAAACTGAACTGGGTATTGTGCAGATATTCCTTACTTAACTACAAAAACATAGACATTGTGAGGATGCTTCCGCTCTCTCTTCAATGTGAAATAAAATACCCAAATAACAAGACAAAACTAGCCTATGGTCTACAAATAAATTGACTAAACAGTTAAAGGGTTAAAGAGAGCACTTTTCCCCTGTAAAACTAAACCCGCCTTTGCAAATAAAACAATAAAACTTTTGCAGAGTGCTGATGTAGCTGTTTCAGGTGATGCACCATTCATACAATATTTGCTGAGAAAAAAAAAAGGTTTAGTCAATCCAGGTGCATCTTTATTTCTAAAGCAAGCTGTGACATTTGTCACGTCACTATCATAGTCAACTTAAATCTAGAATTGCCAACAAAAACAGCAGATATGACACTACTATTAAAGATCATAACTATTTCAGAATGAAAATTACTTTAGAATGGTTCATTATTTGTATAATACCCTTAGAAGAAAAAAAAGACCTACAATGGAAACGGTACAGTGATGTTGTCAGATGGTAATACCATAGGGCTACTCTGATATGTAAATAACCAGTTTTAAGAATACCATGGTACCACATCAAAGAACAATGCACTACCACGGTATAGGTAGTTAGGCTAACCCTGATATAGACCCACAAATACATGATACCACCATGGCAAGTGTCCAAAAACCACACACAGCAGCGCCATGGTACTTTTGACACTTTTTGTAGGTACATTTATTGTCCTGAACTTTTTTTATCTGCCTTCTCTGCGGGGCTCTTGGGCTGTGGCAAGTGCCAACGGGCATTACAACAGCAAGCGGCCATCTGGCAGCCCAGCGAACTAGCAGCAACCCCACCAGCTGCAGTCGCAAAACGCCCTTACAAAGCAGGACATGCGAGCAGCTTCTGACGTCTGCGGCCACACTGCGCTACAAAGCGTACCAAAGCAAGAGCGGAAACCATGAGAAACTATCCTTCAAAACAGCCCGATTTAGACACCCATGAGTTTCCCGGGCGCACATGCGAGACCGTTTCTGTTGCTTTTGAATTTGCGACTAGTTTTGACGAATATTTACCCCGCTAAAATAAATAAAGGACTCATGCAGGGGCAGTTCAATACCCCGACATGGCGGCAAGAAAAAGAGGAGAGCTTTTTACTATTTTGGAAACTAGCACTGACACAGAAACGAACGCGCTCTCCGACAGCGAGGACTCCCCGTTAAATCTGCCCGTCGATGTGAAGTGGTTCGAGATTCCTTTCAGAAAGTCCGAGTCGGACGAGGAAGACGAGGAACTGCAGGAGAACAAGGGGGAGTCTGAGCTGGAGAGCTCGGCGGCGGCTGCGGCTGCGGAGACGGCAGAGGGAGAAGAGACTGCGGACTCCGCCAGCTACATCGCGGGAGGCGGCTGCAATATCATTTTAGTCACTGGAAATGGGATCAAGCACGAGGACTACGAGGAGGACTCCTATTTTGCGACTTCCAATAACTGCTCTGAAACCTCTTCGACTGACTCAGACATCGATTTTTCCGATCTAGAAGAGGAGGAACACCCAGCTTTATTCAGCACATATGATTTTTTGGACGACGAGTGCACTTCTCAGGATTTCTGGGGAGAGCCTGACCAGGTAATATCAATTGAGCCTTTCACCGCTGACAGTGGCCCTCAGCACTCGCTAGGGGATGATGCTGACACTTTAGACTATTTCCGGTTGCTCTTCCCAGATTCATTGTTTGAACACATGGTAGAACAAACAAACAACTACGCCATCTTCCGGCAACGGAGAAGCGGTAGATCAGACACCCACTGGCACCCCACTGACATTAGAGAAATGAGGGCATATGTTGGCCTTAACATCCTCATGGGCATCAATCAGCTGCCAGATTGTGGCATGTACTGGGCCAGTGACATTTTCATAGGGAATGCTGGCTTTAAGAAAACAATGACTGCACGGCGTTTCGAAAAACTCAACCAACACTTGCACTTGTGCGACCGTGAGTCAGAGCCTTCCAAAGGGGAGCTGGGCTATGATGGACTTTACAAAATACGCCCCCTGCTGGATATGGTTGGAAATACCATGTGGGATTCCTACCTGCCTAACCGCTGTTTGACTATCGATGAATGCTCTATTGCCTCAAAGGGACGCTTTTCGCCAACGCAGTACATGCCGTCGAAGCCTTTGCGGAAGGGGCTGAAGGTGTGGATGCTTTGTGACTCTCGCTCAGGCTACTGCCACCGCACTCGTATTTATGTGGGTAAGCCGAGCGACGATCTGGCAGCAGCTGCGGTGGGCCACAAAGTGGTGACGTCACTGGTGAGGGGACTCGAGGGCAGACACCACCACATTTTCATGGACAGCTTCTTCACGTCGGTGCCCCTGCTGCAGCATCTGCTGCTTCAAGGGCTTTATGCCTGCGGCCCGACCAACCCGTGTCGCGGCGGTTATCCTGATGCCCTCAAACCTCGCAACATTGGAAAGCTAGCACCAGGCGAGTTCTATCAGTGTCAGCACGGCAACCTGGTGGCCACTGTCACAAGGGATGCTAAAATTGTTAGCTGCGTGTCTTCTAACTCTGCGCCTGGCATCGTGGGCATCGGGCCGGGTAAGCGGGATGCAGACGCGAGCGAGGGAGATTGTGGACTGGCGGGGCTTGGGATACCTCGTCCGCTTCCTCTGCTTTTATACCAGGAGAACATGAGGGGGGTTGACCTGTGCGACCAGCTTAGGGAGTGCTACCAGGTCGGGAGGCCGAGCAAGAAATGGTGGCGCTACTTCTTGTGGTTCTACGTAAACCTCTGCATCGTCAACGCCTACGTGGTTTTGCGCGAGAGCCGAGGAGGGTCGCCGCCGGCAGGTTTTAATGGCAAACAGTTTACACAGCGTCACTTCCGTATTCGTCTGGCGCAGCAGCTGATTGGTGACTACCAGGGGGCAAGGGGCATGGAGCGGGCGGCCCGTAAACGGCACGCGGACTCGCCCTTGGAGTACGGGCACCGCCTCGAGCGCATGTCAGAACGCTCACGGCGCTGTCGGAACTGCACAAACAAAGGCCTGAGACATGAGAGTGTGTTCGGTTGCAAGATCTGCAACGTGCATCTGTGTAGAGGAGGGTGCTTCAGTGAATTCCATAAATGAGCAGGTTTTTTAAAAAACAAGAATTTCCACATTTTGTTTGTTTGTTTGGAAAATGTTTAAACAGTGGTTTTCTTCTCTCCAAAGGTGACCACTGCAAGTGCTGTACCAATCATAGTCTGATTTGATTCGTAATCGTACTCTAGTAATAGTTGTTGTAGTAATGCACGATTTGCAAGAAAACAGAAATTATACACTTGCATTAGCATAGGTTGTTTTATCCAATTGACTTTCATATTGCCAACAAAAGGCCTTGTCACTTTTTATATTATGATGAACAAAAAATGCATTTTATGGATTAATACAACTTTTCAACGCATACATTGGCACCTAAAACAGCATATGTTTTCTGTGAGAAGTTCTCATGCTTTTTTTTCTAAATAAATACTTTAAAAAAGAGCCTGTTATTTGTATATTTTCCAACAAAACAGATATTTGTCAAATGTAAATTTTCTTTTTAGAAGGACTTTGATTTGCTCACTGTTGTTTTATGTGGTAAATAAGTATTTCGATGTCTGAAAAGGCATCAAAATCCATGCGAATAGAGAAAGCGTTACCATTTTAAAAAGGCACTGATAACCACAGTCTTAATCTAAGTGCAATTACTGCGAGACATCTTTAGGGACGGTGTAAAGATTGCTTAATAAAGCTCGGTTATTTTCAGCACATTACTTGAACTGTTGGAAGCCAGAGAGATGTGATCTCAATGTTAGCTATAGATATGAGTACAGTCAATCTGTCACTATATGATTTGGATCTGTTTTGCACTGTTATGACAGCTTGATTATGATTATTCTTACTGTATTCATAGTTGTAAACCCTAAAGGGTCTCTTATTCTTTTTAGTAATAATGAGCACTTAAAAATGACATAATAATTATAATTGTAAACAATTTTTATATATCACGCAGAACAATCATCAACAAGCTCATTCACCAGCTCATAACATTGAAGTGCCATTGTTTGGTTGTTCCCTCGGCTCGTTTTGGTGAGTCAGTGTTAGGCCTCTAAGCGTAGTCCTCCTGAGGTTTTGGTTTCTCAGATCCACAACAGTGCCTTTTCCCTCCAGCTCTCTGATGAAGAACGGGTTAGTCAACTGGACGCCCCTCCTGTCGATCTAGGGGGAGTCCCGCGGGGAGTTGCTATGGCAACCCTAACATGTGAAGACAGTGAGTTGCCAGCAGGCTCAAATAGTTGTCATGGGTACTTGCCGGCTGTGAATTGGGAGATAGCTCAAACCACACCCCTTGAGCTCTGTTCCAAAAACAGACCACGTTCAAATGTGGAGAGGGACGCCGGCAGAAGCAACCAAGGGTTTGTTTAATCCCGCAAATAGCTGAAAGTGGGATATTTACATGCATTTAAATGGTTTTCGATGGAAAAGGCAATTATTAATTTGCAGCTTATAGCTGTAGGCCTATTAAATATGCATGGTGAAAAGGATTGAAATACTGTAGTCAGGTTTAGCTAGATTTCAGGAAAAAGTTGGAAGGACAAAATACTGAGTATTGACAGAGCATAATCCATTTGGCTCAACAGAAAGCTGTCAGAAAAAGGTGAACCTTAAAGGGACAGTTCGCCCAAATATTTACTCATTTAATCACCCTCAAGCTGTTCCAAACCTGTATGAGTTTCTTTCCTCTCCAGAACACAAAGGAAGATATTTTGAAGAATGTCGGTAACCAAACAGGTGATGTCTGTAACCTTTCATCGTTTTTTTTTTTTTTTTTTCATGGAAGTAGCCTAAATGGGGTCCATCAACTGTTTGGTTACCCATATTCTTAGGCAAAATATAGTCTTTTGTGTTCAGCAGAAGAAATAAATTCATACAGGTTTGGAACAACTTGAGGGTGAGTAAATGATGACAGAATTTTCATTTGTGGGTGAACTATCCCTTTAAGGACAGGCTGTGCATCAGCACATGGTTTTTAGTAGGCTACTAGTTTGTTTTCTAAGTAGTCAAGTAAACGAGGAAGCAACACAAACACACACAGAGACATTCAATTGTTTATGGTTTCTAAAGTAAGCAACTGCTAAAAAAAATATTTACCTAATAGCAGCCAGTAGATGGCAGAGTTTGCATGAAAATAGATGAACTTACAAACTACAATGCAACTTCAGATATAAGGTGGACACCTGGATAAATCTGATCATTTACTTTAGGGCTATTTCTTTGTTGGGTCAAATAATTACAAAATATATGAGCATCTCTAATCTTAAAGTTTTTTGGTATATTTTGGTACTATTTCTTCAAAAACTGTTCTTATTTCAGGGATTTCAACAACAACAAAAATCCAGAATGTCAATGTCTCAGATTCAGCTCCACTGTATGGACACAGTTAGTTTGCAGTCCTTTAAATATTTGCAGGCGATATGTATAAACAGAACTTTTGCCAATATTTGTATATAATTGAAACAAACTTGGCAGCCAAATTATGCTTGGCAAAGCATGCATGAAATTCCACTTTACATTCCTCATTAGTATGCTTGTTGAGAGGATGCAAATCTATGAACAATATAAATGTTGAATATGTATGAAAATACTACAGAGAATACATGCCAAGCAATCTAGAGTAATACAAGAATAACTGGATTCACTGGTAGATATTAATTAAAAGCAAACTACATTCAAATCTTGAATTATATTTCAAATTGCTACATAGCTTTTTTGATTTCATTTAATTTATATTGTGTAGTCCTGTGTGTTATTTATTCCTGTTGTAAATCTTGAAGTATTTTAAATGGGACATTTCTCACTTGGTACATCTTCGGTTTTGCTAAAGAC
Source organism: Rhinichthys klamathensis goyatoka (assembly GCF_029890125.1). Taxonomy (NCBI): domain Eukaryota; kingdom Metazoa; phylum Chordata; class Actinopteri; order Cypriniformes; family Leuciscidae; genus Rhinichthys; species Rhinichthys klamathensis. Next base: position 1,916,183 of record NW_026606877.1, read on the forward strand.
TGATGTCATCTCTTTAAATAAACTTAAGAAGTTGCAAACTATTTGTTATATACTCAATAAATTGAAGAAACTTAACCAAAAGTAAAATCAATAACCCAAAATAGTGGCTTATAAAAAAACACAACAATTTATAACAAACATCTCCCAAAAACACCAAATAGAGCTAAAATGCTGCAATACGTTTTGCGAAATAAAAACCAAAAGGTTTCCACCACAGAAGTTTCACAAAAAATTACAAATCTTCACAATCTTCAGCAAAAGATCTAAAGCAATTGCTTTAAAACATTCTAAAGTAATATTACATTTTAGTATTTACATTAAATAATAATAATAAATACTGATAGTGTAAAGTCAAACAAGGGAACAACTATCCTACCCCTCTTGCATCTCAAAAGTCTGTGAGTTCTACACTCTTAGAAAAAAAAGTAAAGGTTCTAGAACCCTAGGGTTCTTGACTCAATTAAATACCAAAAAGGTTCTGTATATGGAGAAATGTCTTAAACAATTGCATAACAAGTTATTTCAAAATGTTCTGTTAATAATAGTATATGTACACGCTTTAATTCATAAAATGTAATTTAAATTAAAAATGATTCAAAACAAATGAATTAATTAAAACTGAATCCATAAAATGACCCCATGATGTGCCTATATATCTTTACCACCATACAAGTTCTTGCTATTTAAATTTAAGTTACTTATACCAAATACCCCAGATTTTGATTACTTATAATTTTGTAATCTCAACGTTTTCTTTATTAGCTCAATCATATTGTCTGATTAAAAATGGAAGTGGACTAGGTAATACCAGAGTAGATTAATATTTACATAAGACAGCACTTCAATTATTTATATCATAGAAGCAGTGATATGAGCTTGAGTAAACGATGAAATAGTGATAGCAATCACAAATCGGCTTTATAGTAAAACAAACAATGGAGAAGAAAAAAAGGTGTCAGCTGTATGGCAGACATGACATGTGATCCTATGAAAACAATAACAGCGTGAGGAATAGAACTGTACGTGCTGATCATGTGATTATATCTTAAATTCATTCTTACAACATACAATTGAGATAGAACAGCAATTTCAACTAGTGAAATTTGCCTACAATCTAAACTGCAGCATATGAACAAGATAGAATGAGTTAGGATATATGCATGAATTGGTCTCATACAACGTGAAATGAAAAAAATAAACTACATAAAGCTAAGAGTTACAAATGATTCGCTGTGATGGGCATTAGGTGATCTGCAGGATTCAGGGAATGAGGCACCATGGCGAGAAAAAAAAGCTATGGCCAGTTCAAACCAAGCGCAAGAATACACAATGTCCTGAGACCACAATTCAAACAAACCACATACTTGAAACATAAAAAACAGATAAATAGCCAGATAGTTTTCCTAAAATAGCCTTATAATAAAAGACATTGTGCCAATGATTGGAAGTGTAGGCAACAAAGTAAATCATTAATCAAAAATCCGGTAATTTATATAGCTTTCAATTTTGAAACACTTATTCAATAAATGTGTTGAAGCATTTGGTTGATATTGTATGGTAACAATAAATGGGGGGAGGGGGGTCAATTAAAAAAAAAATTATAACCTGAATCAACTATGAAAGTAATACGAAAATTAAAGTGTTGATAAACTAAAACATATCTTAATATAGATTAAACATACCCCACAGCACACAAAAACTATAAGGCAGAGATTGAAATTAATCTCCATTGTCACAAAATACAAATGTAGCATACTAGGAGTAAATAACAAAACACAAATTTAGGAACACACACACATACTGTACTGAAACACACTACTACTCAAAAAGCTCAGTCTCACAAAATGAATGTCACTGCACAGTACCTTGATCGAAGTGCCAATGAGACCCAAGACATGTGCCTTGATTGAAGACTCTTGTAAACCAGGCCTCAGGTAAAATGTTCCAGTAGGTGCTGAAAAGCACTGGTATAAAATCCCTTAAATTCAAGTTGTTGAATCCAAGTAAAATCCATCTCTTCAATATGTAAAAAGTTATATATCCAGTGTAACAGTGCAGCGCATAAACACTAAAAATTGACTACACTTAAAACTGACTATTGAACACGTTGCCATCTTGAATGGGCTGCCATGTTGGTTATGTCCATTTTTGGTGATTTAGTTGGTCTAAATGCATCATTATTCTGGAATGAGGGATTTTTACCATTTTTTTCAATTTGTACAGCCAACCACCACTGCAATATATAGAAATTGTAAAACGTGAGGTTAATGATGAATTTTGGAGTTGACACCATCTTGCTGTGTTTATCTTTATGCCCTGCAGGGGGAGTCGTGTTTCTGTAGCCTACTGCATTCATTCATTTCACTCTGGTTAAGTAAAACATTTATGTATTTCCCTATAGTCATAATGATGTAAAACAAAGAATATGCTTAGTTTTATTTAACCCAGAGTATCCAATTATATACATATTGTGTCCCTGATTGACAGGTATTTATATCAGAGAAATGCTGGAGGGTGCAGATGATTATTTTTTCTTCTTTTTTTTTGTTGAAAAAATGTATGACTGTACCTTAATTAATTTGACTGTAGTGTTAAACATTGCTGTGCTAGTATGCATGGCTCACTTGTTGACAAGTTAAATGTTAACAATACACAATAAATTAATTTATATTTAAATACAATCTCAATGTCTGTTAATAAGAAAGTGATAAAAACATAGAATTTGCACAATGTTTAATATTCTTTCTTAATATGCAATAATATAATAAGAAGACTGTTTAAATGTTCCTGTTTCCTTTTGAAACTACAATTTAAATAATAATAATAATAAAAAAAATGTTAAATATACATTAGCGTGATTGGTGGTTGGCTCTCTGTCCAACGCCAATTCTTCTGAATCGTTCTTCTTCAGACTGTTTACCACTGTCTTTAAATGATATTCCAGAAGCTTGAAAAAAAAGAAATGGTAGCTTATTTATAAGTCTTTTTCAGTTCTGAAAAAAAGTGTGGAAAAGCTAATTTTCACCTTCACAGGATTGTAAAAAAAAAAAAAAAAAAACATTCCAATATAAAACCAAGAAATGTTTTCATTTTGGATCTGTACAGTTGCCTTGGACCATAAAAATATGTAGGGTCAAATTGACCCGCGAACATCAGTCATATAAAAAATATGTATTCTCATTCTACAACACATTATTGTATCCTTACTTTGCATGGTCATAATCCTAAATGAAAAAAGTCACACAAAAAACATATGTTAAATATTATTTCAAATAGATTGAAAGTAAAAAATGAAAACAAATTTTTACCATCTGTGTCTGAGAAAGTCTTTTTCAGTAGGCTACTGAAAATAGTGAGGGAAAACTCCTTTTTGCCTTCACGGGGTAAAACCAACATATCAACTTTAAACCAAGAAATGGTTTCATTTTGGTTCTGGACAGTTGCCATATGGATCATAAAAATACGGACATCGAAATCGAAATTATTCAAAACACATCAGTATATTCGAAATTATTCAAAACACATCAGTATATTCTCACTTTGCATGCATGTCCATGACTACATGAGAAAAAGTCACAAAATGTCAAGAAAAAAATCATAGGTTAACCGGTATTTCTGACAACTCAGAGATCGAAACGTGTAGGCCTATCTGAGGTGGTTTACTCATGGGTTTACTGACGACCAGACTCCATTACTGACCATATAAGGGCACCGCCACCTCCATTTCCATTTTCCATATGTGGTTTGAGTGATCTGAACCATTATTTCCACAATTTTCATACAATTTATGAAGTAGACATCATATTCAAAAGTAGTATGAGAAGTTTGGTAGATTTTGATATGAATTCAACCTCTAAGAAACACATAAAAATAACACGTATGTGCGTTATAGCTCGCTGCCACATCACAAATGGTGAATCTATTATTTTTTTTGTTTATATTTAAAACATTTTCGGACCTTTTTTTCTAAAATAATTGAATGGATGCTATCTTTTGAACTCTTGGCATGAAAACAAACTGATGTTTCTACCCTTCTTTCACGATTGTTCATGTTCATCGCTATTTCAAAATAAAGGTCTGAACACGCCTTAGGAGTATGAAAATATTCTTGTTGCAAATTGATAAATTACGGCTGCTCTGTAATATATTTTGAAAATCAGACTAATAAAACTAGAGATTGTAAGCTTTCAAATGATATATAGTTGGTCAAGATTAGTTTAGGTTTAGTATAGGATATTACTGTTTAAAAAATGTAATGGCTTTGGGCCCACCAGTGGGCCGGTGACACTTTTAAAAGACTTCCATAGAATAATAGCAGTCTGTGTTTATGTTTTACTTTCAGATGTAATAGCATAAATATTGCTGCTCAAACTGTCTACTCTCCAGGCAGCTGGATTTGTCTTTGAATGTATGGGAGTGTTAATGAGACAAAGGTGTGTACAAAACAGGGAAGAAGCCAGTGGGTCAAATGTCATTCTTGGAGTTTACCTTTAGTTGTTGCATCCCCGTTCTATTGCACACGTAGCATGCACAATCCATAGCCTACCATTGTAAAACTACCAATTTTACAATTAAAGTAAGAATAAAATACAATATTTATTGATGCGTTTTGGTCATGGAACCATTCATCATCTAATGAAAAGGCATGTATTGATGGTCAATAAAAAAAAGTGTTTTCATGGACATAGTCATTTGAGCTCTCCTAAAATTCAGAATTGTATCATAATTTGCAAGAGTGAAGATCATATTTAATTTCTATAAATAGATGACAGCATTTACATTTATGCATTTAGCAGACGCTTTTATCCAAAGCGACTTATAGAGGAGCATTGGTTGTGGAGTGGTTAAGGGCTGGTGAAATGTGTGTTATGAGCTGCTTCTTGAAAGTTGTGAGGTTTCAGCAGTTCGGGAGGTTGACAGCTCATTCCACAGGAGCAGAGAGGGCGAAGGTTTTGGAAAGCAACTTTGTGCCATTATTTAGATAAAGTTTATTCCTAAAGTAATATATATCCAGCGAAGGTCTATGTCATTTACAGTACATTAATTTACATTATCTCAAAACATGTGAAAAGCCTATCCCCTTCAAGACACTTCGGCACATATCAGTGGCTCATGCTCATGCTCAAGTACAGCAGTCAACATTTGAAGTGGATCAAAACCTTTCATCAAAGTTATACATGAATTTTGAACAATACCCGATCTTGTCTCCACTTCAAATGTTGACACTGTAGTTTAATAATATTTGGCCTATGCTTTTCAGAAAAAGAAAGTAATCAACCATAATGCTATTTATATACAAATCTATTCTAAAGCTCTGCATGTGAAATTACACAAATGCATTAAAAATGAGATTTATGATTTTACTAAAATAGTCAAAAATAAAAGTTATAATAAATAATAAATAAGTTTAAATCTCGCAATTCAGACTTTATAGTTTATATCGCAATTGCAATAATTAAATAATGAGATGTAAACTCACAATTACAAGAAAAAAGGTCAGAATTGCAAGATATAAATTCACAATTCTGACCTTTTTCCTCCCAATTGTGAGTTAATATCTCAGAATTTAGACTTGTTTCTGAGGTAAAGTCTTCTGAGGTAAAAGGTCACAATTAGCATTTTTATTTTTTATAAAACATAGTGGAGGACAGCTTTCATGCCTAAAATTTTGAATTGTGAAAATTACATGATAGGATCGGGGCAATGGGGGGAGAGTAATGCCTTTTTTGGCATACATCATCAGTATGACATCAGAATAAGTACAAGTGTCATACACCTGTGTGTCACGTCATAGGTACCTATCCATAAACAGAAAAAGTTATCTCCGGCTATTCTGGCATGTGTGGCGTGAAGCTAAAAGCTAATTGTCAAAACGAGGGAAAATGGACCACACCTTTTGGACCAAACTCAGGGTTACAGGATTCGTTTCGAGTTGACAAAACCAAACCAATCCAATCAAGACGCTGATAATTAACTTTCTCTGGCTTTGATCCTGAGTTTAAATGAATAACTATGGAGCACATGCACATGAAACTGTGACCTCAGTAGCGAACAGCCACTGCTGCCAACTAATTTTCAGGAGAAGTTGCTAGAGGCAGTTTGATTTGTTGCTAAAAGTTTCTAAATGATGTTGTGATGTCATTGCGTGATGATGGCATTACATAATGGCGTAAAACTAGATCATTTGGTAGAATACACTGAATTTACTCAAATTGACTGGCGGCCATTTTGGCCAAAAAAAATATGATGGGAAATTAGTTTAGATTTGTTTATTGTTTTCTTTTTTTAATATCACATTTTGGTAACACTTTATTTTGAAGGTCCCTTTTGCAAATTCTGTTGATTATAAGTGACTTTGCAACTACATATCAACTTATTCTAACCATAAACCTACCAGTTTACTGTTTGACCAAAAAAATAATTAAGTTTGTCTCGTCGAACACATACTGCTACTACAGTCAGCCAACATGATCACTGCTGTCACTTACTGCTGACATCACTCACAATGCACTTTTGACAATTTTGCAATCACATAGACAGACCATGTGTTAGAAAAGTTTAAAAAGTTTCTAAAAGTCAACAAATAAAATGTAAACGTTGCTAAATTGGTTGCTTTTTGAAGAAAACAAAGGTGACAGGGTAGTCTGAAAAGTTGCTAAATCTAGCAACAAAATTGCTAATTTGGTATCACAGGAAACAGTGAAACTGCGATTAACATCTCTCTTTTGGTAAACATTCAGAGATTGAAAAATATTTAAATGCAAGCAATTATGGTGATAAACACCACTAAAAGCAGAGCCACTTTTATGGTGCATGCCTAAGACCCAGGATTGGCACAAACTAAACTAAAACATAGCTTGCTAGCCACCTAAACCGGCTTCATGGCATAGGGGAGACTGGGTATGGTTGTAACACTTTTTGCTTCAGCATCTGTAATTCAATTCATTTTTGACCTAGAGTGCTTAAACTTTTATACAAAGTACCCACATATACAAAAATTTTCATTGTCTAAGGTCTCAGAATCCTCACCACTGGCTTTCAACATTATTGTTGTTGCAACTGATCTTACTGACCCTTCTTTGAAACCTCATTAGTTCCTCTTTTTTTTAACACTGGCAGACACACATCTATTTGCCATTATTTTCCACTGTCTGGCATTCTGTAAAATTATTAAAAAGAAACAGTTTTTAGTTGCATGTAAGGGGATGGTTGTAACACCTTTTAAAGATATGTTACAACCCGCCCTACCCCTGTTAGACAGTGTTAAGCTGTCAAAAGTTTGAAATTAGCAGGTTGAAAATGCATAATATTTTGCTTAAGAAACTACAATTTAATCTAATATAAGTTATATGATTTTATCTGCAAAAGGCAAGTACTAAACAAAATAGTTTTAGTAAAAAAAAAAATAATAATAATATTTTTCTTTATAAAATCTCCATGTACCTATTTACAGCCCTGACAGAAGTGGGCAAATTATGAAATGATCATATGACCCTTAGGTTATCCCTAATTGGTGGTGTTACAACCATTCCCAGTCTGGCCCCTGGAAAAAATCATGGTTGTAAAGAAAAAAAAAAGAAAAACAACCAACATTTTGTTAAACTACTGATGACTCATTTATTTTAAAATATCAATGTTTCCAATAAAACCAAAACAATAACATACAACATGGCACCTGTTCAGATTATATCTTTTAGATTTCCATGTGTTCAACGGTGCCACAAACCACATTCAAACAATGCTCTTCCGCAAGATGCATGCAGTTTTATTTAGATGGCCCAAATTTAAATAGTGTAGCTTTAGGAAGCAGCAAATAAAAACGGCTACTCTTTAACCACAAACAACATCAATAAATAATTTCTTACTAATAATGAACTGCTTTAACTACTGTTTTTCCATCGGTTTACAAGATTGGTCCTATAATATGCATGCATAAAAACATTTTTAGTTTCATTCATAAATAAAACAAATATATAAAACACTTAGTCTAGTTGCAGTATAAAGTCACAGTGTTAAAAAAAAAAACATTATATGGTTATATATATATATATGTTTTTTTCAGCAGACTTATTTTTCTGCTTTTCAGAAAGTCATAGTAAATCCAAGGGTTTACATACTTTTTCCTGCAACTGTATAAGGCATAAAACATTTATGGGAACCGTACTCTACTTAATAATAAATAAAGCAGGATTTGTCGTTTTTAAGGGATGTAAAATGAAGCATTATAATGAAGGTTTCATCAAAAATGAACAGTACAGGATCTATGTTTTTAGCTAAATAACAATAAACATCCCCAACTAAAAATATAAAAGGTTACATATTAATATTAGTGCCGTCAATTGATTATTTTTTTTTTTACTAATTAATCGCATTGTTCTGTAATTAATCACACCTAAAATTAAAGTTAATATATTTTTATATTGTAATAATTACATATTTAATCTCCATATTAATGTAAAAACAACAAAGACAGTAGCCTATATTTAAAAAAAAATGTATTGCATCTTTTTTTTGAAAGAAGGCCAGTTTCACCGATTCCAATACAGCTACTGATGTCTAAAAAATAGATTTTCTTTCTCAATTTTAGTCATAGCTAGCATTACAGTATAAATTCAAGCTATAAATTGGACCATTTATTAGGCGTTTTATCAGGGCTACATTTTTTCTATTGGCCCAGTCAGACAGGTTTAGATTTTTACTTGCCCTACTAAAATACACACAAATTTGCTGTTCTGATGCGGATCTGACACGCATCTCATTTTCTAATAACTCTTTATGTTAATTTAAGACTTCATTTAACTCATTAAGGACTGCGCTTGCGAGGATACTCGACAAAACAGGCTTTTTTTGCATAATTTTGTGTTTTTGTCCATTCAATTGCTGTCTGAAGCTGCTTTACAGACAGGAGACTTAGACGCGCCTTCTCTTTTGTGTCTTATCGCGCATGAATGGTTTAAAAGCATGTGCATGAATAAGAGTGTGTAATGTAACGCTACGGGAAAATATGTAACACAATTAACGCAACATCTGTTTTAAAGCGTTACGCTGCAAAAATGAACACGTTAATTTTGACAGCCTTAATTAATATGAATCATTCTAGCAATTTAGATAAAACAATATTAATAAAAGAAACCTAGAAGGGGATTCTAAGATTTTTCAGGGTGGTCTGGCAACTGTGGATATAGTTGATAATCCAGATATGGAGGTGGAGCTGATGAGTCAGACTGATGTGAAACTGTAGGACCAAATTGACCAGGAAGTCCAGCGTAACTAGAGGGGGCAAACTGACCCGGAGGTCCAGGGTAACCAGGAGCAGGAGACTGACTGAGAGGAGGTCCAGGGTAACCAGGAGCAGGAGACTGACTGAGAGGAGGTCCAGGGTAACCAGGAGCAGGAAACTGACTGAGAGGAGGTCTGTAGTGGCCAGGGGCCGCAAACTGACCAGGTTGTCCAAAAACATTAAGTGGTGGGGCAGATTGAGGCGGGTTGCGGTACGCATTCCAGACTTGAAAGTCACTGTTTGTAGCACTACTTGCAGCTGATAAAGACTGAAGAGGAAGAATCACTATTGGGAATTTGATCTCCGGGTCTGAGGCATACGGCACATCCAGGTAGACCTAGGAACAAATTAGGAGTGGGTAATGGCAACAGAAATGTGTCTCTGTACGAGATGAGCAATCAACACAGCTCTTGATTTAAAAGATGGTTGCCATGTCAAAATCCAGTTTTGAATTAAAAATATTTCAAAGCTGGATTTTGACATATGCCAATGTATTTGTTCACTTCATTGCAATGTGACTGTTTGTCATTGCTTTAGATGCTGAAACTCACCCTGAGTCTGTACTCAACCTTGAGTACCCTACAGTTTAGGATAGAGACGGTAAGGCTGGGAGGAATGGGCAGCACTTTGGTGACGGTTTTTCTTGAGTTCGGCTCAATAGGATCCCCTTCCTCTTTAAAAAGGTCCTGTGTGTGAAGTTTTCTCTTTCCTCTTGCGAAAAAACTGTGTTTTTCATACAGGCAGTATTTTGGCTTGATTGTACGGGATGTATTGTTCTGAACTTCAGCCAAAATTTTCAAGCCCTCTCCTGTAGTGAGACACAATAAGATACGATTATGTAAATTAAAATTACTTGATGAATTATCCCAAGAAACTATGACTCTGTCAATTCTGACAAAATAGGCATCTTAATTCAGAATCATGTTACATATGAGAGATAAAAAAATACACAATTAAAAATGTAAATTTATAAAGAAAACAGTGCTTTTTACATTATAATTGTATGTATACATTTTGTGTAAGCTCTATAAATGATGCTTTTCCACAAATAGTGTAGGGAGAAAAAAACAGGTAGAACCAATTCTACAAGTGGTGAGTGGGCTCAGATGGACTTATGGTTGATTTCAAGCACGAAATGTGTAACTTCTTTGTCAATTATTACAATAGATCTGAAATGACCACATTCATCATCTTAATCTACCCGTTTACACAACAGTGCTTACAGAGAATAAACAAGAAATTCGTGGAAAATATCCATCCAACTCTCACCTACTCCACAGATGTTTGGTGTTTGCAATTTTATATATATTTCATCTTCTTACAAAGATTCAGATATGGTTGTCTATAGTAATCAAACTTTGAGTTTGAGAAATAAAAACATGAACACTGTTGAGGTGTTATAATAAGAGCTATAATTTTACCGAGGTAGTATCCCATTTTCTCAGTGTTTATGTTCATGGAGACACTCCCAGAGGTGAAGAGTTTCATTTGTTTATCTTTGGTTCCATACTGAGGTGCCTAAACAAGACAAAACATGTAAAAGAGAGGTGACTGAACCTTAAAACATAGTAGAGGAACGTATGATATACATTAGAAAGACAGTGCATGGGATATAGTCGTAATCTCACCATTAGTTCAGGATTGGACACAACAGGACTGGGGACATAGTGAAACTCTGCTTTGGCTTTGCTAGAAATACGCATTGATCGGGATAGTTTTGTCTCCAAAGTGTAGACGATTTTTCCAACTGAAGCTTTAAAGGTTGGTGGGAAGTGCCTATAAGAAAATAATGTCATGTGTAAACACAGAGTAATCGTACAGCAGCAAGTAAAGTATCATTAAAAGGTTGAAATTCTTGAAAAAATAAATATTAGCTAAATTAAAAGTTATATTTTATTAATTCTATTTTAGTAATATATTTATATTAAATTGTTATTTAAGATATAATTAATATCTGAAAAATGTGCCCACCAAATCAGTGAGGCATAAACAAAATGGATATTAAACATTTTTAATAACAGTTGAAAGAAAGTGCAAAGAAAGTTTACTTGATGGTACACTAAAGGACATTTATTTATGTTTGTTTGTCTTAATATAAAACATTTAAAAAATATTTATGAAAACAAGATCGATACAAAAATGACAAAACACAACATTGTGCTTTCTACTTTTCTTTAGCCCATATTATCTCGCAACGAACCCGTAACTTACTGTAGAGGCAACTGAAAGGTGAATGGATAAACATGACGTCCAGGTACCACAACCGAAGGATCTAATAAATAAAAAAAATTAAAAATAGCATGTTTTTAAGTTTAATTCTCAAAGCTCTTTTTGCAATATTCATCCGCGAACAGACTTACACGGCTGTCCTGATGGATCTTTCAGCGTCTCGTGGTGATTACCTACAAGATTAAGTTACAGAACAAAATAAAGCTTTTTAAATCGACCTAATTTCCACTAACTGTAGGCCCTACCACAAAAACTACAGATTTAATTTTACCATGCGTTTTTTCCTCCCGAACGAAAAACTTCTCCACTGAATAATACTTCTCCTTATCCGAGTAAACAACAGTGGTTTTACCGTGACGCTCGGTCCAGCAAACCTCTGCTTTCCCTTTAATTTTCACACTCAGCGACTGCATTTTCGTGTCCTTCGCTACATCTAGAATGACTTGTCCCGATATAAAATCCCCGCTGGTGAAGGTATTGTTCTGATTGATAGGATTGTAAATGACAGAAATGTTTTTCACGGTGAGGGACATCGTGTCTCCAGTCAAGGGGGTATCCGCTTCTGACGTTTGAACTCAATGGAATCGCTTTATAGTATGGACTGGGCCAGGCGATTGCTGCAGGGAAAAATCAGCAAAGTATGTGGACTTCCAACTGTGGGTGGGCGGGCCATACCGGAGTTAGAGACACTTATTTTTCTGTGCTGTTCGGGACAAAACAAGACGGCATATTTCAAAACGTAGCCTATCTGAAGTCTTTGTATCGCTTGAGAGATTTGCCGCTTGGGGATGAGTTTCAAAACGGAATCGTTCGTTTGAGAATAGGCTATAAATAAACACACACACACACACACACACACACACACAGCCTATAGCCTACCCTTGTGAAAAAAGTGCACTTTAGTGTACTTTTATAAAGTGTACTTATTACACAAATAATATAGGCCTACTTTAAAGGTAGGCTATACACTTAAGTGTGAATTAAATGCAATGTTTTCGGCGCACTGAATGCACATTAAGTGTAATTGATTTCAAATGTATCATATATTAAGTTGAAATAAAATGTAATAAGTTGCCATTAAGAGTGATTTTTTGGAACAACTTAATTGGGACTTTAATACAACTTTATATCTACTTTCACGATTGCTTCTAGTGTATTTAAAATATAGTTAAAGTGCACTACACAATATAATGACGCAATTAATGTGAACTAAAATATACTTTAATGTCAGTCAACAATACACTTAAGTGTGAATTAAATGCAATGTTTTCGCCGCACTGAATGCACATTAAGTGTAATTAATTTCAACTATTATCACATATTAAGTTGAAATAAAATGCAATAAGTTGACATTAAGAGTGATTTTTTGGAACAACTTAAGTGGGACTTTAATACAACTTTATATTTACTTTCATAATTGCTTCTAGTGTTTTTAAAATATAGTTAAAGTGCACTGTTCAATCTACTGACAAGCAATTAATGTGAACTAAAACATACTTTAATGTAAATTTACAGTACACTTAATTCTTAAGATACTAGTTTAATTTGTTCTGGAGAAAACCTGCAACAACTCTTGAATACAGGGGAAAATGAATTAAAAAAGATGAAGAGCTGGTTTGATGCAAATAAACTAACACTGAACCTAAGTAAAACTAAATTTATCATTTTTGGTAATCGTGCTACAACTATAAATAAAAAACTTATGATAAATGATATTGAAATAGAAAGAGTAAGAGTAAAAGAAATGAAATGTTTGGGAGTAATAATCGATGAAAAATTATGTTGGAAGCAACATATACATTATATCAAGGCAAAAATATCAAAATCAATTGCTATATTGTGTAAAATAAATTACCTATTAAATCAACAAACATTGTACATGTTGTATTGTTCCTTCATACTTCCATACATTTCTTATTGTTTGGAAGTATGGGGAAACACTTACAAAACCAACACTGAATCTATATTTATCCTTCAAAAGAGAACAATAAGAATTGTTAATAAAACCACTTATAGAGCACCAACTACTCCATTGTTTATTAGATTAAAAGCATTAAAATTTAGAGATATTGTTGACTTTAAAACTGCACAAATTATGTATAAAATAAATAATCAACAGCTATCGACCAGTATTCAAGGGTTGTTCCAAATGAGAGAGAGCAAACATCACTTAAGAGGAACATTGGTATTTAGAAAGAAACATATAAGAACAAATTCTAGATATCACTGCATCACAACAAAAGGAGTGAATGTATGGAACAGCTGCAGTGAAGAGATGAAATCATGTACAACTATGAGTACATTTAAAAAACTATTTAAACTGAAGATATTAAATGAATATGAAAAGGCCTTGAGGTGATAGTATTGTACAATAGTATCGTATTGCATGAATGTAGGTATGCATTTGTTTCTATGTGAAGGCATGGGTTTATGTGAACAGTAAGTTGATATACAGTCTATGTAAAGAAGTATGTATATGAGAAGTGTCAAATTGTTTTGTATTTAACTAAATGATAACAATAGAGAAAGGGGTAGGACTTGAAAAGTTTGCTATGAACTTCTTCCTACTCCTTTTTGAACATGGGAATTTCTAAGTTGAATGACCTTTATTAATTTTGGAAGTTTGTGCTGAGAAGCACAGTTCCTTATATAACTATTATTTTAATTTTATTTGTGAAAGCATGTTTGTATAATTCTTATTTTTATGTTTTCTACATGTTCAAAATAAACTACTACTACTAATTAAATGTAATGTTTCATAAACAAATACATATTTGCAAAATAAATTAAAATATATCAATTTAAATTTACATTAAATACAATCAGTTGAACTTAAGTGTGATTTTAATGCATCTTTCTACAGTATGTACTTTAACTACTCCTATTGTATGTGAAATATGGTTATTATGTATCATCTCCAGTCAATCCTTTGAAAGGGTCACAATAAATGTCACAAGTTGCTGATCAAGTCGAAGTAACGTTAGTTTCAGTAAAATAATGTGCAAATTACAACTCAACAGAAATCGAAGAACGGACGTCTTTTTCTTTTACATTTATCGTTTAATCAAAACGTATGTGAATATTTTAGTAATATTTACCTTAATGCGACAGGATGCAAAATTGCAAATGCACAAACATTTTCGTCGACTTGCTAAGTTAGTCGTTATGGTGACTCTCAACTTGACCAATTACGTGACATTCGCTCATGCCTTCACGTCATTGGCTGGTTTGTATTCAAAATTTGACCGGGAAATTTGGGCCAATGTTGCTGATTAAGAAATTATTTTGTTTGCAGATATACAACACATTGTGTTGTTAGACTCTGTGAATTCACAAAACTTGACTCATTCACCTAACTAAAAGTCAATCATTTTTATAATCTAGTCTAATTTAAATTAAATGTATTTAAACTTAATTTAAATGTAAATTAATTTTGTTTAGATTTGTTTAACTTTGCTCGAAATTAATGCAATTAAATGTGTGTTTAATTGACTTAGAACAACATAATGATATTAAAAGTATTCTGTACACAGATGTAAAGTACAATACATTAATATTACATTAAGAACTCATAAATGACATTTTATTGTCAAATATTATGTAGAAAACTGACACTTTTAATTGAGTTCATAGAGCAGGAGCTGGTGATAAAAATGTCAACAATAAGTTGTACTGGAGTATACTGTATAAGCAAATGTATTGCAGTTTAGAGGAAAAATACATTTCAAATGCATTAAGGCACACAGTATATTATAGACTAAACACATTTAAAATACAGTAACAAAATAATTTTGGACAACACACTTGAGTTGAAATTAAAATTATTTTCCATGTTTTCCATTCAAATTATTATTTTATTTACTATATTAGTCAATACATAAACATAACTGTACTTATAACACTGACTTATAGTAACACTATAAAATCATTATTATTTAAAATGTATGTTTAAGTAAAACTTAAGTAAACATTTTTAAAAAGTGCATTTAAGTGTGTTTAGAAATATTGTCATGGAAGTGTACTTTCTTTAAGTAAAACTTAATTAGACATTATTACAAAGTGCATTTTTAAAAGTGCACTTAAGTGTGTTTATAAATATTGTGATGAAAGTGTACATTAAGTTAAACTTAATTAGATATTATTACAAAATGCATTTGTAAAAAGTGCACTTAAGTGTGTTAATAAATATTGTCATTAAAGTGTATTCCCTTTAAGTACACTTAAGTGGTCTTTAATTTGAATTATATTATATTATCTGCAAGTGCACTTTTCAAAAAGTATACTTTTATGATTTTAAGCACACAAAAAGTATGCTTTCAATACAATTAAGCAAGCATACTTCTTTTTCACAAGGGTATATTCTCTAGAATAACATAACTGTTTGATTTATCCCCTCACTTACTTACACCTAAGTGTAATTAAAATCAATTAAAAAGTAATTGAAGTGATTGGTATATCTGTTTTTTTTTTTTTTTTTTTTAGGCAGCTGACGAAGAATTTGGGGCACCTCCTGAAGATGGACAGTGACTGACACACATATCACACACACACAGAAATCTTTGTTCTTGTTACTTGTTGTTTAGCCTTTACTATATATAGGCCTATATATATATATATATATATATATATATATATACACAGTATATTCTTGATGTTGTTATACTGTTTTCCAATTATTTGGACGAATTTAGATTTTTGATTTACTGTGTTTGATTTACTTGTTTTCATACCAATAACTGAATTGTCCCCCCCATCTTAGAAGCTAGTTATTTTAGTCGATAAAGTTTTAAATATGAATATTTTTCTTACACAAACGTATCGCTTCACTTCAGAA
Organism: Rhinichthys klamathensis goyatoka; assembly: GCF_029890125.1. Taxonomy (NCBI): domain Eukaryota; kingdom Metazoa; phylum Chordata; class Actinopteri; order Cypriniformes; family Leuciscidae; genus Rhinichthys; species Rhinichthys klamathensis. The sequence goes on from NW_026606877.1 coordinate 1,932,526, forward strand.
GGCCTTTATTAGAGTTCCCTTTCGAGAACGGTCACTTCGTATTGCGTAGCTAATACGCAGTGGGGGAACTCCTTTACCCGAGAAATATTGAAGCTAATAATTTAAAACGCAGTGCAGCTGCACAGCGAACACAGCAGAGCGTCTAGCTCTAGCTCGCCCATTGGTTGTGCTGCGGCAACTGCACATATGGCCAAGCGCCTCTGACGTGCGACCCAATCAAGTGACTTGGCGCCCAACACGTCAGAGCGCGCCTAAATGGGCGTGGCTTAAGCTTAAAAAGAGTGCCCATTTTGGCCAGCTAGCAGATATTCTCTCCTTCAGCGACACTTCACGTCTCTGACTCTGAAGCCTTCGCCGTGGAAACAAGCCAGACAGCTAGAGCGAGCCTTGCAAACAGCGGACAGCGCCTTCAACTCACCTCGAAGACGTTTCTCTTCTGTCGCTGCTCTCCTGTGGCCATCCGGCGGAAAACACTATAATATCCTTTTACTGCTACTGTTGTGTTCGCCGCTGCGACACTCAGTTTCTAAAAGAGAAATTTCAGCGAGCGTTGTTCCAATTGCCTCGCTCTTCATGCACCTCATGCGGATCACGTCTACACGAGGATGACGGGCACACGGAGTGCGCCACGTGCCTGGGACCCGCCCACGCTCTGCCACGGGCTGCTCTCACTGCGAGAGCCTGCCCATCTCAACGCTGCTGATGCTGTTAGCTCTCTTTTGAGACGGCGACACCGCTCCACCTGCTCTTCCTTTCCCGGCACTACTTCAGCCGCGCAAGAAGGAGTGCCGCAGTCAACGGCAGCCCGAGCACATGGAAGTAAGCGAGCCCACGCCGGCCACATCCCCGCGTACCTCGCTTTCTCCATCTCAGTCTCCTTCGCCGGGTCCTGTTCACTCAGGCAGACCAGCGACCCTCCCTTCGAGCGGCGGGTCTCGTATCCTTCGGCGGATCGGACGAAGAACACGACAGCCTCTCCATCGCTGCGTCTGAGGAAAAGTGGTCGGGCTACCAGGACTAATTCGGACGCTGAGATGCTGCGCATCCTCACTGCAGCCGTTTCAGACCTCAGTCTCGAATGGGCCTCGCCTGAGGAGCCGCCTAGGAGTCGCCTGGATGGATGGTTCCTGCCAGGGCGCCAGCAGACCCCCCGCCACAAACCAGCGCCCTTCTTCCATGATGAACTCACAAAGTCCATACCATACTCACCATACTCAATACTCCATACTCATGCGCCATACTCGGCACGCACAAGCGCTTCTACTTCCGCTACGCCCTCCTCTGTTGACGACGCAGCGGAAAAAGGTTATGAGAAGCTGCCACCGCTCGAGGAAGCAGTCGCCGCCAATCTTTGCCGGCCCACTGCTGCTGCCTGGAGATTTAGAGCAGTACACCCCTCGAAGCCCTGCCGAAACACTTCAGCCCTCGCTGGACGCGCCTTCTCTGCTTCCGGTCAGGCTGCATCGGCTCTGCACACTATGGCGGTGTTACAAGTGTTTCAGGCCAAGCTTCTCCAGACAATGGACGAGTCTGGCCTGAACCCTGAGGCATTCCGTGACCTGCGCAGCACCACAGACCTAGCGCTGCACGCTACAAAGGCTACCTCTCAGGCGATCGGCAGATGTATGGCTAACCTCGTCATGCTCGAGCGCCAACTCTGGCTGAACCTCACGGACATCAAAGAGGCAGAAAGGACGGCGTTGCTCGATTCACCTATCTCCAGCAGCGGTCTCTTCGGCCCGGCTGTCAAAGGGTTTTCTGAGAGATTTACCGAGGCACAGAAGTCTTCTCAAGCTATGAGACACTTCCTGCCCAAGCACTCCAGCTCTGCCTCGAGCCGCCACAAGAGCACGCCGCCTCCCCAGCCAGCGAAACCAGCGCCTCGGGTCTCTCAGCGCCGCCCTGCGGCTGATATCCGCCATCGCTCAAGATCAGCTAAGCGCTACCCGCTGCCCCGGCGCCAGAATCCCCGACCCCGCATTGTGTTGGACCCTGAACCGCCGAAGCCTGAAAGGGAGAGGGTCTGAGTCTCGCTCTAGCCGGATCGCCCTCGAAAAGAGCTCATTTAAATCTCACAGCTCCCTGTTCAGCTCAGGCGGCTGGAGATTTTCATAATGTAGTCAACGTTGCACTGCACGCGCCCCTACAAACAAACGCTGTTTTCACAGCGACCCAAATAAAGCACAAAATAAGTATGTTTTCTATATAAGTATGTTCAAACACACAACATCCGGGTAACCAGTCCCGCTTTAGGTGCTGTGCTGAACTATCTCGGCGATTGGCTCATTATGTCTCAGTCGAAGACCGAATTATTGACACACATATCCATGCTCCTCAGCCACTTGGAATGCCTGGGGCTCAGGATCAATTTTTCCAAAAGCAAACTGTTACCAAGCCAGAACGTAATCTTTCTGGGCACAGTTATCGACTCCACAATGATGAGAGCGCGGCTCACACCAGAGCTTGCTCTCTCTATCCAATAGCTGATAGCCTCCTTCAGGGTAGGTGCACGCACACCCCTCAGGAAGTTTCAGAGGCTTCTCTATGATCCCTCAGGTCATCAGACAGATCAAGGAGAGCGGATGATCAGTCCTCCTAGTAGCCCCCCTCTGGAAAACCCAGGCGTGGTTTCCAGGACTGGTGCAGATGATGGACATTGTTCCCTGGCCAGTGCCAATGAGGAAGGATCTTCTCACACAGGCAAACGGGACGATTTGGCACCCTCGCCCCGACTTATGGGCCCTCCATGTGTGGCCCCTCAATGGGTATCCTGGGACCTCCCAGAAAAGGTATTTAATACCATCACTAAGGCTAGAGCACCGTCTACTAGGCGCCTCTATGCTCTGAAGTGGTCAGTATTCACTGCCTGGTGCTCAGCCAGGGACCTCGAGCCCCAGTCATTCGATGTGTCAGTGGTGCTCTCCTTCTTGCAAGAGCTTTTGGATGCGGGTCGCTCCCCATCCACGCTCAAAGTGTATGTGGCAGCCATAAAAGCTTACCATGCTCCTGTGGCTGGCCAGTCACTTGGGATAAACGAGGATAAAGGATAAAAGGATTTAAAGGATAAAAGGAGGATAAAAGGAGGATAACCCCCTAAAAGATATTTTCTGACTAGGAGACAGCGAACTTTTCGCCCAATTGACTTTGAGACCTAGATTCTCGAGATGTTCGAGTAATATGGTCCTGTGTTCTATGAGCTCTGATTGTGATCGAGCTAGAATCAGCCAATCGTCCAAGTAGTTCAAAACTCCCATGCGCATTGTAAATGTACGGTGTGCTAGGGACAGGCCGAACGGTAGGACTGTGTATTGATATGCCTGGCCCTCGAAGGTGAATCTCAAGAATCGCCTGTGACGTGACGCTATTTGTATTTGGAAATACGCGTCCTTCAGATCTATTGACATGTAGGGTATTTAGGCTGGGCGAGCGTGACTCATGCGGCCCAACACGTGGAAATCTTCTAACCCCTAACTTTTGCCTTGTAATTCACTAGTAGGGCGCCAGAGAATCGTGTTTAAAGTGCTCCAACGCGACTGGAAGCAAGTGCCATAAAGAGGCTCACACATTCCACGCTCTCCCCCACTGCAGGCAACACGACTGGCTGGACTCCTTGCACACGCACACACTCACAAACACCCCACACACATTCTCACAGCCAGGGGTCCGGCCTCAAAAAGATCGCTATCTCCTCAGAGCGAAGCCAGATGGACACGAGCACATTCCAACACACACACACACGAACCTTTCTCCAATATCCTCACTGAAAGACATTTAACCAGATGTATTCGATGTGTTTTTATGTGGGTCTGTTTGTCCATGTCACAGTGGAATAACTATGATTTTATCGTAGCATAAAGTGATATATAAATACCTTCATTATACATTTTAAATATAACTGTATATTCCTTTAACTTTTACATAGCGTTCTTACTACCTGTAGAACACTCGTGGCGTGAACAACGCGAATATGCATACAAATATGAAGTAAAGTATATTTTTGATAAGTTTTACTATCATTGAAGATCGAAATGTCTTTAGACTGTAATCCCTCCCCACACCCACACAGAGATAAGGAGCTTGCGCTCTTAGACAAAGAGTAATAAAAACTAAATTCCCGCCTGTGATTTCCAACTCTCCGATTGGACACACACATTTCCATGCTCCTCAGCCACTTGGAATGCCTGGGGCTTAGGATCAATTTTTCCAAAAGCAAACTGTTACCAAGCCAGAACGTAATCTTTCTGGGCACAGTTATCGACTCCACAATGATGAGAGCGCGGCTCACACCAGAGCTTGCTCTCTCTATCCAATAGCTGATAGCCTCCTTCAGGGTAGGTGCACGCACACCCCTCAGGAAGTTTCAGAGGCTTCTCTAAGATCCCTCAGGTCATCAGACAGATCAAGGAGAGCGGATGATCAGTCCTCCTAGTAGCCCCCCTCTGGAAAACCCAGGCGTGGTTTCCAGGACTGGTGCAGATGATGGACATTGTTCCCTGGCCAGTGCCAATGAGGAAGGATCTTCTCACACAGGCAAACGGGACGATTTGGCACCCTCGCCCCGACTTATGGGCCCTCCATGTGTGGCCCCTCAATGGGTATCCTGGGACCTCCCAGAAAAGGTATTTAATACCATCACTAAGGCTAGAGCACCGTCTACTAGGCGCCTCTATGCTCTATGAAGTAAAGTATATTTTTGATAAGTTTTACTATCATTGAAGATCGAAATGTCTTTAGACTGTAATCCCTCCCCACACCCACACAAAGATAAGGAGCTTGCGCTCTTAGACAAAGAGTAATAAAAACTAAATTCCCGCCTGTGATTTCCAACTCTCCGATTGGCCAAGCCGACAGGAAGAGGCTGGATTTCTCCAAGGTGATAAATGTCGGTGCGCTCCAAGCTTCTCTCTCTCTTCCTCCAACATGTGACGCGCGCTTGACTCTTGCGCTCTCTTACCTCACGTCCGTCGATTCACCATGTAACTCTCGCTCCGTGATTCCCGCAGGAATCATTTCTGTTCTTTGTATTGTTTTGTTGAGTTTTGTTTTCTGTATTCGACTCTGTTTACTTCCACGAAGGGAAATGAACTTAGTTTGAATCATTTCTTTGGCAACACCTTCAAAGGACGATTTGAACATCCCGCCACACGGGTGCGCAGGAAAGGACCTCTGACCGGGTCCGGAACACACACACACACGAGAGAACATGATTTGCAAGTATTCGTTTTCCTACCGAGATCTAAATACTGCTAAGATTGCCTGCCCTAATTAGGGTACGATTTGGCTCTAGTTGTCTCTCTTAACGGTTCTGTGTCTGTGATGATTGTTGCCAAACTCAGATCTTTCCAGATCTTCTCCATAGACTGTAAAAAATATCTTCTCTCTCTCTCTCTCCCTCCCTCTCTGTCTATCTCACACTGATCTTTCGCGATCAGCTCTCTCTCTCTTTCTGTATGCATTCTCCTTCGTCGATGTTTTATTGTGTTTGTAAATACATGTATTCCTGGTAACGTTAGTAACCGTATACTTGCATTTATTAAATACATATATTCATTTATTGACTCTGTCTTCATGCTCAAACTCAAATCACTTAAATGGTTTGGTCTCAGCTACCAGCTTTAAAATTGTAGAATACTTTAAATAGTATTGTGGCAAAACAGGAAAGCTATCTTTTACGGCCGTAAAGATCGTCTTTTCCTGCGAGTCTCTTAAAGGTAATTTCTCTGTGGGAGTTGATGAAGATCCATGATCAGTTTGCTGGACAAACAGATTATTCTATACAAATTAATTCCATTGAGGAGTATCCTGAGAATCTATATATTCTAGACAATTTGTATATGAATATTAAATTATAATTCATTATGATTTGATTATTGATAAATAAAATTGATCTATCTTGCCGATCTGTATGAATAATTGATTATAAATCCATTGTATTCAGTCGTTCATAACAGATTGGCAATGTAACCCCCCTTTGCTGGGTGATTTTTAACATGTATTGTTATCTGGGTCAAACCCATATCAATAGTTATTAATTTGTAATTATTAAATATTGAATACATATTCCCCAATGGCCCAAATACTTTACAGACATAAACCAGTCCCCTTGGCAAATCTGCGCGAGGATTTTCCTGGTTGTGAGCATTCTGAACTGGCATTTCACAAGCACTTTGCTCAGCTGTCTTAGATCTAGAATGTGTCTGAGACCCCCGTCTTTTTTCGGTACCAGAAAATATCTGCTGTATGGGCCCTCTTTGCTCTGAGCTTGAGATAAAGGCTCTATTGCCCCTTTGCTCAATAGTTTCGCTATTTCGACTCGAAGTAGATGGGCTACTTCAGTTTTTACCGTAGTTTCGACCCACGCCATGTAGCAGCGGGGACGTCGAGCGAACTGCAGCGAATAGCCTCTTTTTATAATGTTCAGCAGCCATTCTGATACCCTGGGAAGCTTTGCCCACACATTTGCATGAATAGCTAGGGGTAGAATGAGATCTGGGCTCTGGCCGCAACATAGTGGTGACAGGATAGCTTTGGTGTGCTGTAACGTAAACATAACGTAAATGCTTGCAGCGTTTGCGGGGGGCGCACCGATCGCGGCGGGCAGCCTGGCCACGCTCGATTCCCTTATAGCAGTTTGCTGAGAGAGATCAAGCGGGGCGAGCCCCGTGGGGCTTAACATGTCTGTGAGTGAATGTGGGCGCGGGACATCAGGCACATTTACTGCACTGAAAACACCGTCAGCCTGAGCTGACTGTATGTGTGTTGGTTTCGTTTTTACACAAACCGTGTAAGAGATTGGTATCCTCTGTCTTTCGTACCATCCACCACAGAGAATGCTGCTGAGACAGAGGTGCGCACTCTGGCTGAAAAGGGGGCGTTCCAGGACTTGGCGACTTCTTCATGGAGCTCAGGAAGAAAAGGCGCGGGCCTAGAAGGCGGTGGGGCGCGCCTCCCACTCAAGGCTGAGGCTCGTCTTCCCTGACGACTCGCGGGCAGAGGGGGGAGGTCCACAGAGCTCTCCCAATCCTCATTGTCCGACGCCAGGATAGAGCAGCTGGCCTCCTCCACAGATGCAGCTGCCTCGTCGTCGTCAATGGCGGAAGCGGCGGAGGATGGCGGTCGTTGTCCGTCGGTAAGTGACCCGAGTGAAGCTGGCCAAGCTGGCGGGCGAACCGGCAAGCTGTCGCGGGTTGAAGAAGGCTCGGGGACCCGCTGAGTACGGCGCTTTTTACGGCGCGGCACTGTAGCAGGTGGAAGTGCAGTCTCGGTGAAGGATGCCAGGCGAGTCCTCAGAGTCACCATGGGCAATAGCTCGCAGTGATGGCAGCTGCCGTCAGCAAGCGCGAGAGCTCCATGATCCTCTCCCAGGCAGGAAACGCAGATGACATGGCGGTCCCCGTCGCTGAGTGCGAGATGAAGGCCACCGGCTTCAGATGCAGAGGCTCGTTCCGCAGAAGGCTTTTCTCAGACGGTGCAGCTTCTTCACTCCGGATCCAGCGATGCGTGAGCTTCGCTGAAGAGATAAAAAATCAGATTATATCAGCCCATCGAGCTATATTTATAGGCCCAGGCCACGCCTGCTTTGGCGGGAGGTGACGTAGTGGGCGCGAAACGCACCCATTGGATCTGACGAAGGGCCTCTCTCGATATGCTGCCGCAACGCGTTTTACATTAATTCAAAATTAAGGATAATTTTTGGCTTCAATATCTTGTGTAAAAGAGGTTTTCCTCTAGCGTAAGATATTACGCAGTACGAGAGAACCTCTCGTAAGAGAACATAGTGTGTGCCATTAAAGTCACCATGAAATCAAAATGGATTTTTTTATGGAATATTGCAGTATTTATTATAAATGATATATTCTGTGCAAATCTTTTATTATTATTGTTCATGTGCCCTTGTAATCTTTAATCAAAATAGCTTCCCCTTCCTCAGGACAACCTGTCACTCACACAAGATCAGAGCAATAGCAAACCACAATGATCCAACGATCTAATCAATTCCCAATCGATAAAATCATGTCCCGTCCTGCATTTTTTCTTGTTCGGGAAGCCGTTTCACTCAGACATACGCCACAAACAGAAGGAATGAAAAACGACTCGGTTACTAACGTAACCTCGGTTCCCTGAGAGGAGGGAACGAGTATTGCGTAAGTAGCTTACGCTATGGGAAAACTCCTTTTCTCGAGAAATATTGAAGTCTTTATGTAAAACGCATTGCAGCTGCACAGCATACAGCAATGAGCGAGGCAGCTCGGTCATTGGCTGTACTGCGGCAACTGCACAAACCTATGACGGGGCGACTCTGAACCCGCTTCCAATGAGCGTGCTTCGCGCCCGCGCGCGTCAGAGCCCGCCAAGATGGGCGTGGCCAAGGGCTATATATTGGGCGCCCCGTCGTCTGAGTTCTTTAGGTTCAATCGACTGAAGCGAACTGACCAAGCACAAGCACGGCAGCTTACGCAATACTCGTTAGCTCCTCTCAGGGAGCCGAGGTTACGTTAGTAACCGAGTCGTTCTCTTTCGAGAGGTTTCTCCTATTGCGTATGTAGCTTACGCTATGGGAACACCATGTAAAACGCCGTGCGTGCTGACTTCGTTCTATTAAGCTGGAGGCAGATGCCTGAGCCTTTAAGCAAAGTAATTATCCAACAAGCCGCCCGAAGGCGGGCTTTATAAGGGACAATGTGGAACGGCCCAATGGGCGTCCAGAGAAAACACACAAGCACATTTTTATGTACTGATATGCATGAAAAATCCTCTAAGTCAGTCAGAGACGGACCCTATAAGGGAGGAGATAATGCTCAGCATGTACACACTCCAGCCTATGCATAGTTAGACCGACAGTATGTTGGAGTGCAATGAGGGGACCTGTAGGTTATAAAACCTGATAAATGTTGACGGTGAGGCCCAGCCTGCTGCCGCACAAATATCTTGAATGGGTATCCCACTCGACCACGCCCACGAGGAGGCCATGCCTCTCGTAGAGTGAGCTCTGATGCCCAAGGGGCACTGAAGGCCCTTGGCTTCATAAGCCAGCGCTATAGCATCAACTATCCAGCGCGATATTCTCTGCTTTGAAACAGCGAGACCTTTGGTGCGGCCGCCAAAGCATTCGAACAATTGCTCTGTCTGTCTGAACAGGGCAGAACGTTCCAAATATACTCTGAGCACCCTGACCGGGCAGAGTAAATTAGCGTCGCTTTCGTCTGCTGGAGACGATAGCGCGGCCAGAGATATCACCTGTGCTCTGAAGGGTGTAGAGAGCACCTTAGGAATATACCCGTGTTTTGGCCTGAGGACAACTCTGCTGTCGTTAGGTCCAAACTCCAGGCAGGCAGCGCTTGATGACAGCGCGTGCAGCTCGCCCACTCTCTTGACCGAGGCGAGAGCCAGCAAGAGAGCAGTTTTGAGCGAGAGCTGTTTAAGGTGCACAGTTCGGAGGGGTTCGAGCGGGGCACTTTTGAGTAGGTCCAGGACCGTGGCCAGGTCCCAGATCGGCACTGAGGGGGGGCGTGGGGGATTTATCCTCCTGGCGCCCCTCAGGAAACGAACAACTAGGTAGTTTTTTCCTAGTGTGCGTCCTTCTACAGGGTCGTGTGATGCTGCTATGGCAGCCACATATACTTTGAGCGTGGAGGGGGTGCGGCCTGCCTCCAACAGATCTTGTAAGAAAACGAGTACACTCGGTACCTCGCATGTCTCAGGGTTCAGGTTCCTGGATTTACACCAGTCACTGAACACCTTCCATTTCTGGGCATATAAGCGCCTCGTAGAGGGTGCTCGCGCCTCAGTGATGGTTCTCAACACTCCACTGGGGAGGTTCCCGGGAACCCGTTGAGGGGCCATGCATGGAGATGCCCACAGATCGGGGCGGGGATGGAGGATCATCCCGTTGGCCTGCCTGAGGAGGTCTAGCCTCAGCGGAATCGGCCATGGGGCAGATTGCATCATCTGCATCAGTTCTGGAAACCACGTCTGGTTCTTCCAGAGTGGGGCTACCAGGAGCACTGCACATTTCTCCTCCCTGATCCGACTGATGACCTGAGGTAGCATCGCGACCGGAGGGAAGGCATACAGCGGGCGGCTCGGCCAGATTTGGGCGAGCGCGTCTGTGCTCTTTGAAAAGAAGAGAGGGCAGTGCGCATTTTCCTTGGAGGCAAAGAGGTCGACCTCTGCTCTGCCAAAGGTTTGCCATAACCACTGAATCGTTAGGGGGTGGAGAGACCATTCTCCTGGGAGAACTTTGTCTCTGGACAGCATGTTCGCTCCCTGGTTCAGAACACCTGGCACATGCGCTGCTCTCAGCGAGTGCAGGTTGCGCTGGGACCATAGGATGAGTTCCCTGGCCATCGAGTGCAGGGAGCTCGACCTGAGTCCACCCTGACGATTTATATACGAGACTACCGTCATGTTGTCCGTTCGGACCAGGACGTGCTCGTCCTTCAGGTACAGAAGCAGGGCTCTGAGAGCCAAAGCGACCGCTTTCAATTCCAGACAGTTTATATGTAGGCGCTTCTCCGGGTTTGACCACAAGCCGGAGACAGGCCTGCCCTCGTAAAGGGCCCCCCAACCTATTTTGGAGGCATCTGTCGTGATCATTTTTCTCCTTGTGTTCACGCCCAAACTCACACCGGACTGATACTAGTCGACAGCTTTCCAGGGCGTCAGGGCTTTTATGCAGCCGTGATTCGCTCTGATTAAAAAATGGCCCGAGCGCCACGCGTGAGTGGGGACATGGCTTTTGAGCCAGCGTTGGAGAGGACGCATGTGCAACAATCCTAGCTGGAGTACAGCTGATGCCGAGGCCATGAGACCGAGCATCCTTTGAAATCGCTTGACGGGGGCGCACGAGTCCGCTCTGAACAATGTTGCAAGGCGCCGGATAGTGAGCGCGCGCTCTGATGAGAGGCGCGTCGTCATCTGCACTGAGTCTAGCACTATTCCCAGAAAAGAAATATTCTGGCTGGGGGATAGCATGCTCTTTGCAAAATTGATTCTTAGACCCAGGCATTCTAGATGACTGATAATCCAAGACCTGTGTGTCACTAGCTGGCTCTCTGATTGTGCTAGGACTAGCCAATCGTCGAGATAATTCAGTATTCGCACTCCCCGGTGTCTCAGGGGGGAAAGTGCTGCATCCATACATTTCGTGAATGTACGGGGTGCCAGTGACAGGCCGAATGGTAGTACTGTGTACTGGTATGACTGTCCCTCGAAAGCGAATCTCAGAAATGGCCTGTGATGAGGCACTATCGGAATGTGAAAGTAAGCGTCTTTCAGATCCACTGATAGAAACCAATCCCCCGGGCGAACTTGCGCGAGGATATGCTTGGTTGTTAACATTCTGAACGAGCGAATCATTAAAGCTTTGTTCAGATGTCTGAGATCTAGAATGGGGCGGAGACCACCATCCTTCTTCGGGACAAGAAAATAGCGACTGTAAAAACCTGCCTCGCTCATAGAGGGAGGGACTGTTTCTATAGCGCCCTTCTCTATCAGTTTGAGCACCTCGGTGCGTAGAACATGTGAAACATCTTTTCTCACTTTCGTCTCGACCACCGCTGTGAAGCGGGGCGGTCTGCGAGCGAATTGAAGCGAGTAACCGTGTTTTATTATGTTCAAAACCCATTTCAGCATGCCGGGGATATTTTCCCAAGCTTTCGCTCGCACAGATATGGGCTGAATGCTGGCTGGGGGCGTGTCGCAGTGACGTATGGCTCCCGCCGGCAAATCGCCCTGTGCCAATACTGAGCTTACAGCTCTCAGAGGCGCGGGCGCGCGCTGAGCAGCTTTGTTGAATGCCGAGTGCAGGGGTGCGTGTGAGATTACAGGCACGCTCGCCACATCCGTAATGCTCACAGTGTGAGTTGGGGAAATGTTTAAGACTGTATGGACAGTGCTTATGGGTGGGGGTGCATAGACTGTGGTAGGCACGCACGCCACTTTCATAAAACTTCCCGCTCGCGGCGGGAGGTTTTTGGCCATATAAACAGTGTTTGTGAGTTGGGGTGCGTGCATAACAGCGGGCACACGCGCTACTCTTATAGAACTTCCCGCTTTTACTGGGGAAGTGTTTATAACTGTGGGAACAGTGCTTATGTGTAGTGGTGCATACATGACAGTGGGCACACAATCTACATTTATGGGGCGTCCAGCCTGAGCTGGGGAAGCATTTGGCACTGCTTTGACAGTTTTGATATGTGGGAATGCGCACTTTAGTGTGGACACGTGACCCTTTAATGACACAGACAGAAAATGGCTCTTTATGTGATTTCTGTGTGTCGCCGTAAAAACGGGCGTTTGTTTGCAGGTGAGCGAGCTGTGCGGCTGGCCCATTTGCTGCTGTACAGACATTTCCAGCCGCCTGTAAGGGGACTGGGTAATGTTTTAAACGTTTTGGAGAGAGCGGTCCGGCTTTTGCGAGACACGCGCTCTCTCTTTTTCTCCCTGTAGCTAGGAAGACTTACGAGGCTCTGGGTTCAGCACAATCTTGGGCCGAGGTCCCCGGAGCTCGGGCGGTTGCTTCCTGTTGGCAGAGCGCGAGCGGCGTCGGAAGTCAGTTTCAGGTCTGGGCTGAGAGACGGGAGGTGCCGTCTTGACTCGCTGCTGCTGAGGCGGCTTTTGGCGGCTCTGCGATGAGCTAGATCGCTTGGGCACGAAGTTCAGCGGACTCCTTCACCGCTAGTCCGAACAGGCCGCTTTGGGAGATAGGCGCGTTGAGGAACGACACCTTATCTGCATCCATCTCTGTTAGCGTCAGCCACAGATGGCGCTCAAGGACAGTTAGGTTAGCCATGGCACGGCCGATGGATTGGGCGGTGGCTTTTGTGGCACGCAGTGCTATGTCGGTGGCGCTGCGCAGATCCTTGAATGCCTCAGGATCAGGTCCAGACTCGTCCATGGTGCGGAGAAGTTTGGCTTGAAACACTTGGAGGACAGCCATGGAGTGAAGCGCTGACGCAGCTTGGCCGGCGGCGGCGTATGCGCGACCGGCGAGAGCTGAGGTAGATCGGCAAGGCTTCGAGGGATGAGAAGCTTTGGCTTTCCATCCAGCAGTGGAGGGTGGGCACAGGTGATTGGCCACAGCCTCCTCGAGGGGCGGAGTCCCCTCGTAGCCTCTTTCTTTCGCGCCGTCCACAGAGGCGAGCGGAGTGCGGAGCTTTCCACGACTTCGTGAGTTCGTCGTGAACTTCCGGGAAGGGGAGGGCCTTTGCCGAGGAGCCTGCCGGCGCCCCTGCAGGAACCACTCGTCCAGTCGGCTGCGGGCGGGTTCTTCCGGGGAAGACGAATCGAGCCCGAGGTCTTCCACGGCCTTAGACAGGATGCGGACGATCTCCGAGTCCATGCTGGAGCCCACGCTCCTGCCCGCTAACGTCGATGGCGCGGGGTCGAAGGACGAGCCCGGCCAGTCGTCGGATGCAGCATCAAAGGAAAGGCTGTCATCCTTTTCGTCGTCATCCCCTGACGCGCCAAACGAGACGAGACCCATCGCTCTGCTGGAGGGGTGCTGGTCCGCCTGTGTGAACTCGACTGGCGGCGGGGAGTCTTCGGGTGGTGGTGAAGCACGCGGGGATTGGCCCGGCGTGACGTCACTGCAAACCGCGTGCTCTGGCGGCCTCTGTGAGTGGCGCTGCTCTTTTAGAAAAGTGTCACGGGCAGGGACGTGCACAGGGGGGTTGCTCAGGTTGCCCGGGCAACTGCCCATATGCCCTTCTCACTCAAGTTGCCCTTCCGAGAAAAAAATTCAATCGTACAATGGATGCAGAATTTCACGTAGGCCTAGATTAAAAAAAAATCGCAAAGCCTCATTTACTTCCATTCGGGCACCGAAAGTGAAAGTCAGTATGAAGGGCAAACGCTGCACGCGACCATAGACTGCACGCGACCGGCGTAGGGCCACGCAAATTACTTAAGGCCACGCCTCCATCTCGTGTCATAGTCATAGCGCGCCGTCAAATGTGTAGCTACAACATCCACGACAAAATGAAGCGAAACTATCCTTCTGGTCACGAAAAGAGGAAGAAGAAAAAAACCATGAGAGTGAATTGCGGGAACAACAATCAGGTAAACTTGTGTTCTCTCCTCTCTAAGTTTGATGTCAGCAAAGTTTGATGTTTTTCGGTCTTGCTAACCTAGCTGGGCAGGCAGTGCATCTCTTGCATCACTTTGTGGCTGACAAAAGTGAGTGTAAAATACAATTATTTATTACGTTTGATTTTGATAAATGACAAAGTGCAACGGTGTTTGTTTACTGCAGCTCGGAAAACATAACCGCGTCGCGTGTGTTATCGTGCGTTCATAATGCGCGTTGCCGAAATGAAACTCGCATTTTTCAAGCAGAAATATGTGGAGACCAGACATACTGTACAATACATGTACGTGAATGATGCCACTCCCAATCAAAGTACACATTATACTTTTAAAACAAGACACTGATTATCTAGTCTCAGTGTTAAAAACTCTGAACAACTGCACTAATTATGCAAGATAGAAAGCAATGTATTGACAATTTGACATTGATTGACTATTGATTTATAGGCTATATTGAATTAAAAATGTTGATTAGCTGGACATACTGGTCAAAATGGATGCACATCCCTCAGTAAATAATAACCATAAATCAAGAATTGCTTCAACATGCATAATACAAAATTAAAAAAAAATCATACTGATGCCGAAAATGCCCAGGCTGTAGAAAGAACCAAAGTTAATCCCAAAAGCCAAAGCTCAGGGTTATAATTTATTATTTTCTTCTTATTTATGTTTACGTTAATATTCACTTACTTAATAATATTCACTTATTATCTTAACATTCTAAAGAAAATACTCTATTCAATAAATACTGTGTGTTTGAACCTCATTCTGTTCTATATTGTTGTACTTATTCTTTGACTGTTTTGTTTAAAGAAGGGAGGATTGTATGGGAGCGCTGAAGTGTCAGGTGTGATTGTGGCAATGGCAAATGGTTTACATAGCTCACGACATCACAGGTCAGGTAGAGGCCCCTTAGCAGAATTTTGCTTAGGGCCCCAGGGAGGTCAGGATCGGCACTGGGTTTAGCAGTCGATTCTGTTCCTTACCGGAATTCCTGTTCCCTTTACGCAATCATACTACAAATCATGCGTAGTTGCCCAGATGAGCAAAAAGCACAATTGAATGTACGGGAAGCCAAAAGGTTAAAAAGGGATTGTGTTTTTTCCGAAATCTAAGCGTTTTTTTTTTTTATTAGAAGCGAGTTTTTCCCCATCTGTCAAGAATTCAATCCAGATTATTTATTAAATTTTTTTTTTTTTTAAATTAAAAAACAATAAACAATAATATGAGGAACTCTTTTTCTCATGTGTATTTTGGTGACATTTAACATATTGTTAATACATTTTGTATACTGTTTACAAAGTTGCATATCATAAACCTGTCATCTTTGACGTTTGCAATCTTTATAAATAATAATAAGACCATAATATGAGGCATTGCGTTTGGACATAAACACGGTCAGATAAGGCAATTTGTATGGGCAAAATTCAACTGAATATATTCCTTCATATAGCCCGTGAGTTTTGGGGGTAGTGCCCTTTTTTCAGGTCAGAGCAACTGCCCCACAAAATTCCTGTGCACGTCCCTGGTCACGGGGGCGAACACTGGTAGCTTTGAAAGGATATAGGTGATGCGCGCCAGATGGCTTAGCAGAAGGCGATCGAAGGCGGCTGAAGGCGCCGGCGTCCTCGAAGCAGTCCTGATGTAGGCTTGTCGACGGCGGCGGCGAAAAGACTCCAAAAATCCGGAGGATCCAGCGAAGAGAAGGTCTTTGCTGAAGGAGATTAAATCTAAAGAACTCAGACGACGGGGCGCCCAATATATAGCCCTTGGCCATGCCCATCTTGGCGGGCTCTGACGCGCGCGGGCGCGAAGCACGCTCATTGGAAGCGGGTTCAGAGTCGCCCCGTCATAGGTTCGTGCAGTTGCCGCAGCACAGCCAATGACCGAGCTGCCTCGCTCATTGCTGTATGCTGTGCAGCTGCAATGCGTTTTACATAAAGACTTCAATATTTCTCGAGAAAAGGAGTTTTCCCATAGCGTAAGCTACTTACGCAATAGGAGGAACCTCTCGAAAGGGAACTATCGCTACTTCCGTTTCATGCTGACTTTTTAAAAGTAGCCTATAAAAAAGGCTACTATTTTACTGCAAACTGCAATATTTATCTAATAATAAACTACTCAAACTACTGTTTTTCCATCCATTCACAAGATTGTTTCTATAATGTGCAGTGGTGACTTATGTGCCAGAATGATATTCTAAAATTATTAATGTAAAATAGTGACGTTTTCTTTTTAAAGAAAAAGGGTTAACAGAAGGAAATATCCAAAATAATAAACAATAACCAAATGACGAGTCCATATACTTAACTTCAGAACTATATTGAGCACAACAAAGTGCACATGAAAACATTCCAGATCATAATTTTATTTTTTGTAAGAAAAAAAACTTTATTTTTATAATTTACAATGGATAGCCAACAGTGTAACAGCAAAAACTGAAGAATAAATAAAATATATAAATTATATATATATATTATGTTACATTTGTTTATAGCTTTCTTTTATATAAATAAATACTAGTCAAGCTGGTTACCAAACAGCACCACATGGAGATGCCAAAAGACCACAGCCACCTCGACCTTACTGCATATAGCTAACATGTGGATTTTGTTCAGAATTACTAAACACAGCAAAACACATACATGGTTTGTTTGCTCATTATTAATAATAACAGACTTGCATGTACCTAAGACTCTTGCATGTCACTGCAATCGTCTTTACCTAGAATACAATCTTTATGAAAACTTGTGGCTCGTTAGGGCGGATAAAATAATCTCTCTTTTTGGATTAGATTAGAGAACACTGATTGGCTGAATGAATTGTGTCATACCTTGAAATATGTTCATATCTTGAATCAGCAGTGAATTGCCTAAACTACTACATAGATGCACTTCCTGTGGGTGATCCTCTCTATATCACCCCAGAGCTTAACTTGAGACATGCGGACAGGCATATAGGGAATATACGGGCAGAGCATATATTTTGCACAGATGATTATCAATGATAATATGAGTAATTAATGAGTCATTTCAGTTTTATATTCATTCATAAATGAAAATATATACAATACTTATTCAAATCTAACTGCAGTATAGTCAGTGTTCAGTAAAACGTGAAAATATATGGTTGTGTTAAGCAGACAACTGACAGTTGAAAATCGGATTTTTTGTAACAATTTATGCAGAAAATCTAAAATCCAAGGGTTCACATACTTTTTCCTTCAACTTTATAAGGCATAGAACATTTCTGGAGAATAGTATACTTCATAATAAAGAAGGATTTATCTTTTTCAAGAGAATGTATACCAAAGGTTTATAAATAGAACAAAAACAAAAAACAGTATAGGATTTGTTTTTAACTTTAAAGGAACACTATGTAATTTTTCGCAGCTAGAGGTCGCTTATTTAAAACAAACGCATAGCTTGATAAACGTGAATTTGGCTCGAGAGAAGTGGAGCTTTTATTATGCAGCAGATGACCTCTTCCGCTTCTTCCGGTCATATATGTGGGGTAACAGTTTACATTTGAGTGTGTTGAAAGTTATGTTATAATGCTACTCTGTACGTTCGCTATTATGCAGCTACTATGAGACACTTGTTACACACTGCAGTAAGCTAGATCGATATTAGGTATGGTAAAACATGGTACTTGCGGTAAATCAAGAAAACGAGATTTAAACAATAAGACTAACTGTGTTGAGCTATATAAGAATGATTCGTTTTCTGTCAATGAATGTATTCAAACAATTGCTCACCTGTCTAATAAAACACATAATAGTTTAAAGTGTCTTTGGTGTTTCCATGATTTCTACAGAATAAATCCAGAAATTGAGGGTAATACTGGTATGATGTCATTAATAGGCGATGCATTGATTATTTCTATGGATTTAAACATTATTGGAAACATTTGGGATAATGGAATACACAGTCAACAAAACATATAACATTGTTCTAGTGGTTTTTAATCCAAAAATCTTACATATGCCTTTAAGGGGTCCTATTATGCTTTTTCACTTTTTCAACTTTAGTGTGTAATGTTGCTGTTTGAGCATAAAAAAGATCTGCAAGGTTACAAAGCTCAGAGTCCACTCCAAAGGGAGATATTTTTTAACAGAATCCTCTTTTCAAGAACTACAACGAACAGCTCGTTTGGACTACAACGCATTTTTTACGGTTCTTGTGAAGTCACAATGTTATTCATTTAAAGGGTTAGTTCACCCAAAAATGAAAATTCTGTCAGTATTTACTCACCCTCATGTTGTTCTAACCCCGTAAGACCTTCGTTCATCTTCGGAACACGAATTAAGATATTTTTGATGAAATCTGAGAGCTGGATCACTCCTCCATAGGCTTCTTCAGGGATTGAACTTGCCGGCCTCGAAAAGTTATTAAAGACATCGTTAAAATAGTCCAAGTGACTACAGTGGCTCAATCTTAAATTTATCAAACGACGAGAACACTTTTTGTGCGCAAAACAAAACAAAAATAACGACTTTATTTCAACTATTCATTTCCTTCTCTGTGGGCCTCGAGTCAGTTCACTAGTGTAACAGCGTACGCTTCTGTTGTTGTACGTCACACGCATCACCCACATGACCAGCGTCGGCCAATAGTGAGCCTACGTGTGACGTAGCTCTACGCAATAACACTAGTTAAACTGACTAGAGGCCCAAAAAGAAAGGTAATGAATAGTTGAAATAAAGTCGTTATTTATGTTTGTTTTTGCGCACAAAAAGTATTCTCGTCGCATGATATACTTTAGATTGAGCCACTGTAGTCACTTGGACTATTTTAACGATATCTTTAATAACTTTTCGAGGCCGGCAAGTTTCACTCCCTGAAGAAGCCTATGGACTAGTATGAAGGAGTGATCCAGCTCTCAGATTTCATCAAAAATATCTTAATTCGTGTTCCGAAGATGAACGAAGGTCTTACGGGGTTGGAACAACATAAGGGTGTGTAAATACTGACAGAATTTTCATTTTTGGGTGAACTATCCCTTTAAATAATCTACGCCCACGGAAATCGCAAAAAAAAAAACGGGGCAATGCCTGGTTGAGTTGCGCTAGAGAAGATGAAGAGTGTTGTCTCTGTTTTTTTCCACATTGGGAAAAACTTTGTTCTAAGGCAGATGAACTTAGAGTGGTTAATTTATTTTTAAAACTGTTCCTGAACATTATAACCCCAACGTTTGTCTGTGTGCTGCAATTTTACGGAGAACAGCTTCCAGAACCTAAGAGAGTACAATGCAGGCTACGGACAAAAGCTTCTCCTGAAAGACGTAGCTGTTCCCACTTTGTCGGAACAATCTGTTAAAGCAACACTAAGTAAGAATAATTTAAAAAAAAAAATCAAAATCGTTTCAGTGGTTCATCAAGTCGTGACATGGTGAAATGCACTTATGCCACCGCTTTGCGGTCCTTTATCTGATATATCCACGCTATGTAAGATTGCCAGATCGGGTCGCGTTTCTGTAGTCCGAATGAGACATAACAAAACTACAAATAACATCAACACATTGGATAAGATCAAATCTATAATCTATAAAAAATTACAAAAAACATAGCACTCTGAAACGTCCTGTAAAATATGTGCTTGCAAAGTCTGTGCTTGAAATCCGTTCTGCGTGATCCTCTTGTTCGTTAACATTGTCGAGGTCTGAAGAGGGATTGAATTGGTTTAAAATTGACGCCATCCTTAATTATTTACATTAGAGAAGAACTCGCTTTTATGGAGGGGCGTGACATTTCCCCAACATGTGCTTCTCCGCTAAGCGGTGCCAATCACAACACACTGGACCAACAAACCAATTACAGCACATTACGTATTTTGGAGGGAGGGGCCTCATCGAAACAGGAACTAAATGGTACATTCGAGCCAGACTGGGGAGAGAAGAGCTGTAATACTGTAATAATATGTGAAAAATTAGGCTTTTTTTAACAATCAAGCATGAAAACATTGTAGTACACCCTAAAAACAAAATCAAGACTTAGTAAAAGGGCATAAAAAGGACCCCTTTAATTACAATCGACATTCACTTACTAAAACAGGCACAAAATAATATAAATCATTTTAGCAATCTAGGTAAAAAAAAAATATCAGAAAACAAACCTACAAGGTGATTCTAAAATGTTGTCATCAATGTCAAGATTTTTCAGGGTGGTCTGGCAACTGTGGATACAAATGACATTCCTGATATGGAGGTGGAGCTGATGAGTCAGACTGATGTGAAACTGAAGGACCAAATTGACCAGGAAGTCCAGCGTAACTAGGGGGAGCAAATTGACCCGGAAGTCCAGGGTAACCAGGAGCAGGAGACTGACTGAGAGGAGGTCCAGGGTAACCAGGAGCAGGATAATGACTCAGAGGAGGTCCAGGGTAACCCAGAGCACCACAATGACCAGGTGGTTCAACCATATTAAATGGTGGGGCAGATGGAGGCATAGGAGGTGGGTTGGGGTACGCATTGCCACCTGGTGGTTGATTCCAGATTCCAAAGTCACTGTTTGTAGCACTACTTACACCTGATAAAGACTGAAGAGGAAGAATCACTACTGGGAATTTGATCTCCGAAGCAAATGGCACATCCAGGCAGACCTAGGCACAAAAAACCAACACAAAAAAAAACACAACAACAAATTATTCAGTTAGGAGTGGTTAACAGAAACTTTTGTCTGTACAAGATGAGCTATCAGTACAGCCCTTGATTTTAAAGACAGTGAACATGTAAAGATACAGCTTTAAATAAAAAATACAACACAGATATGCCACTGCAACTTAATATCAGGAGTATTTGTGAGTAGGCCTAATTGCTCTACCACATGTCCTTTTACTTATGTTTTCATACACAATAAAACGTACAATACTGATGTATAACACAGCACTAAAATGTACATTTATGTATTAATAATTTTACAGCTGTACAAATGTTTACAAATCCTTATTTATGAATATTAAAATCGTGGCATTAATAGAAAATGTGAAGCTGACCTGTTGGTTAAGCATCTTGTTTAGATGCCATATTAGGAAAACCGTGCTGCCTTTCTGCTAGTGATATTAAACCAAACAAAATACAAAACTTTCAAAAACACTCAGCAATTTGATTATTTTATTGAGTGATAGGCAGTGGGTTTAATTAGGGACATTATTAATATATTTGCTATCTGCCGTCGTCTTCTCACCCTCTTAACCTGCTTTCCTTGTTTTTGCACGTAGCAAATGTGAAAAAAAACTTATTACATTGTTCAGTTTTCTCCCTGAACGATGATGTGAGTTACTATGGCAATTCTGATGCAGCATGAATGACCTACAATGGCAACATTTTTCACAATCACGATAGAAATTCAAAACACTGACTTAAACTTACTAGCAATAAGACAGCACGATCCTCCTAATATGCGGTCTAAAAAAGACAGTTACCCAGAACTCAACAGGGCATGACGTCAGCTTCACATTCTCCATTTTGATTCTTTTGTATTCAATTGTCATACCAATTGCATTGTTTTCAGTCGCATTTATTAAAATCGGTTAACATAAAAATGATAACATTTCACTCTGTTCTGTGACTTCTGCTGCAAATTAGTTTCGATTACATTGTTAAACAAGATTACACTTTAAACCCTTAATGTTTAAAACTGCGTAAACACATTGCAATAAACCAAATACACAAAATAATGTTCTTTTTAGAACCAACATATGACCCCTTTAATACCTATGTATTAACAATGAGACCTGGCTGCCCAATCTAATGTATTTGTTCATTTCATTGCAATTTTACTATTTGTCTTTGCTTTAGATGCTGAAACTCACCCTGAGTCTGTACTCAACCTTGAGTATCCTACAGTTTAGGATAGAGACGGTAAGGCTGGGAGGAATGGGCAGCACTTTGGTGACGGTTTTTCTTGAGTTTGGCTCAATAGGATCCCCTTCCTCTTTAAAAATGTCCTGTATGTGAAGTTTTCTCTTTCCTCTTGCGAAGAAACTGTGTTTTTCATACAGGCAGTATTTTGGCTTGATTGTACGGGATGAATTGTTCTGAACTTCAGCCAAAACTTTCAAGCCCTCTCCTGTAGTGAGACACAATAAGACAATTAGTTCAATTAAAATTACTTGGTGAATTATCACAAGAAACTATGATTCTGTCTATTTGGACAAAACAGGACTCTTAATTCAAAATCATGTTACATATGGGATATAAAAAAAATACACAATAAACAAATTAATAAAGAACTGTAGTGATAACATGATGATTGTACAGTATGTATACATTTTGTGCAAGCTCTGTAATAAGTCTATGCTACATTGAAAAAAAACAACCATAATAATTCTACAAGTGGTGCGTGGGTTCAGGGACTTATGGTTGTTTTCATGCCTAAAATGTGTAACTTTTTTGTCAATTATAACAATAGACATGATCTGAAACTCGAAAATGAAAAATGTCCATCCACCTCTCGCCTACTCCAGAGATGTTTGCGATTTTATAATCATTTCATCTTCTTACAAAGATTCAGAAATAGTTTGAATAAGACTCCCCTTAAAATGGTTGTCTACAAGATCCAACTTTGAGTTTTCTGACAAACAAAAAAACATGCTGAGATGTTAATAATATATATAATTTTACCAAGGTAGTATCCCATTTTCTCAGTCTTTATGTTCATGGAGACACTCCCAAAGGAGAAGAGATTCATTTGTTCATCTTTGGTTCTGTACTGAGGTGCCTAAACAAGACAAAACAAGTAAAAGAGAGGAAACTGAACCTTAAAACAAGGAACGTATGGTATAGATTAGAAAGACAGTGCATGGGATTTTCAATAATGATAATCTCACCATTAGTTCAGGATTGAACACATCAGGACTGGGGAAATAGAGAAACTCTGCTTTGGCTTTGCTAGAAATACGCATTGATCGGGATAGTTTTGTCTCCAAAGTATAGACAATTTTTCCAACTGAAGCTTTGAAGGTTGGTGGAAAGTGCCTATAAGAAAATAATGTAATAATGTAAAAACAGTCATTTTATTGCAGAAAGTAAAGTATCATTAAAAGTTTGAAATTCTTGAAAATAACATTGGCAAAAGTAATATTTATATTCAACATGTGCTATATTTACTTAAGGGTCAGAACAATGACATCTGCTGGTTGGGCAGTGATCTGCATTATGGACAATAATCATTGTGCCTATAAAATGATGTAAAAGACAAAAAGTTTAAATTGTTGCCCATTTTATTCTTTTTTTGTTTTGGTTTAAAATATTGGATTGCTTCCCTTTGCATGTCTCTTGAACAATGTTATGTGCAATAAAAAAAACATTGTATCACCACAGACTGGAGCACTAATGACTTCCCTGTAAGGACATCTTAATTGAGAAACACGAAAATATCAAGTAGTGTAATAGTCACTTTAAAAGGTTGAAATCCTCTTCATTGTGGAACTTTGTATGGATTAATTAGTTGACCTTGTTGGACTTGGGTTGTAAATTGTTGGGTTCTACAAAGCACAGGCTGTTGGGACTAGGACAATGACTGTGGATAAATGTAATTGAATGAAATTGCCTGAGGAAAGGCCTCGTAGTATGGGGAGAAGAAGTGATATGACTGCAGAGGGAAAGTACGTTTTCTGCGAATCCTTATGGAATATTCTCAATTGAAATGTTCATTTAAATATCTAAACATCTAAATCTAAATCTTTAGGCATATTGAGTTGAGATTTCGAAATAGAGGAATATAAGGAACCAGATGTTGCTAATGAAAGAAAACATTAAAAATGTAATCTCCTCATACAGAGGAAACTCTCAGATTTAAGTAGAAAATGTAATAGACAAGCAAGTGAAATTAATTAAACTGTTTAATTTGGAAACAGTTAAACATTTGGAAACATTCAAAAACTGTCTAGAGTTTACAGAATTACAGGCAACTGTAAAGGTTTTAATGAAAGATGATTGCAAGAAGGGAGTAGATCATTATGATTGGTTTGAACCAAAGTTAATTAATCTCAATGGTTCCCTTTTGATACAGTTCACTCGCATTGCATCAGTTTCTTAGCTGACGCTATTCAGTAACTCCGTTTCTCTGAATACTGAAGCTTGATTGGATCACGTCTGTGGACCTGCACAGACAAATGGCTTTTCGGCTTGCCAAAACGGGCGAGGTCAACTGCCTATACAAGTCAGCGATGGATGCCATTTTGTCAGAATCTTTCTCCTTCATGCGTGGAGATCTTATCCCCCCAAAGACGAGAAAAGAAGCCTTCCTGCTCGTCATGAGAAGAAGCCTCAGCAGTGGATTAACGTCGCTTCAGCAGCTGCAAAAGAGATGTTAAGCTTTCCCCATTGGAAGAGGCTA
Organism: Rhinichthys klamathensis goyatoka; assembly: GCF_029890125.1. NCBI lineage: Eukaryota > Metazoa > Chordata > Actinopteri > Cypriniformes > Leuciscidae > Rhinichthys > Rhinichthys klamathensis. The sequence goes on from NW_026606877.1 coordinate 1,956,956, forward strand.
CCGCCCCACACCTCTGCCCACCCACAGCTCTCGGATGGAAGACCAAAGCTGCCCACCCCTCCAAGCCGTGCAGAGCCACGTCGGCCTTGGCGGCCACTGCATATGGTGCGGCTGGATCCCCTCTTCACACAATGTGTGAAGTTTACCAAGTTTACCAAGACAAACTCCTCCGCTCCATGGACGAATCTGGACCCGGCTTCCTTTATACAGCTGCGCAGTGCCCAGCACTGTCCATAGCCCATGCGATTAGACGAGCGTGGGCCTATTTGGTGGTCCTCGAGTGCCACCTTTGGTTAAATTAAACGGAGATCAAGGATGCCGACAAGATGGCCCTCCTAGACTCCCGTCTCTCCAGTGGTCCTCTTTGGTTCTGCGGTAGATGGTTCTGCTGAGCATTTTACAGCAGCCCAGAAATCGTTGCAAGCCATGCGTCATTTCCTCCCGAAGAGGCAGTCCCAAACCGCCGCTGACTCAGCAGCACACCAGGCCAGCATATACGCCTGATCTACCCCAGCCCAAGGCAGAACCCGAGATCAGGCAGCCCAAAGCGCTACCCTTTTCCGTGGAACCAGGAATCCTAAGATAGTGCTGGACCCTGAGCAGCAGCCTAAGCAGTCCAGATATACCAGGCATGAAGAGGAGATTCAACCCCCTATTCAGTTCCAGGCATTGGGAACGTTGTTTTTGTTGAAAATGCTGAGTCCGCCCCAACAAGAGTGTACATACCCAAGCTCCTCACCACTTTTCCAGTGAGTCAAAAAAAAAAAAGAAAAAAAAAACCTTTCCCCGAAAAGAGCACTTATTTTTCTTGCACTATAACAAGCATCAGCTCTCCACCACAACGTGGCGACCCTCATCACAGATTGTTTTTCAGATTAGCGCTCAAAATATCCCAGAAACTGTTGGGCCTCATGGCAGCAGCCTCAACAGCAGTTCCTCTAGGTCTGCTTCATATGCGGCCCATTCAATACTGGCACAATGGCTGGCATTGTGAAATGGACACATCAATCTCAGGGTAACCCAGAGGGTAACCCAGAGTCTCAGTTCCCTGGAATTTGCCTGGACGGGCCTGATGCTGAACTGGCACATCAACAGCCTAGAAATGATGGCAGTCTTACTGGCCTTTTAAAGTCTTCCAGCCAGAGCTGACGGGGGACCACGTCTTGTCCCGATCAGACAACATGACAATGGTAGTCTTCATAAATCACCAAGGGGGACTCAGGTCACACCTCCTAAACAGGCTGGTGAGTCGCCTCTTCCTTTGGGCTCAGCACAATATCTACTTGGCGAGAGTGGTGCATGTGCCAGGGTCTCTGAACAAGGGAGCGGACATGTTGTCCTGGAACTGACCGCATCCGGGGGAATGGAGGCTCCACCCCCAGACGGTGCAGATGATTTGGAGTGTCTTCGGGCAAGGGGAAATAGACCTATTTGCCTCGAAAGAGAACTCCCACTGCCCAACGTTGTTCTCCAAGGAACAGGATGCATTGGCCTATGAGTGGTCCCCTTCAAGCCTGTATGACTTCCTGGAGGAAGCAGCTTCACTGGAGGAAATACATAAAGGCACAGCGAGGGCCATCTGTGGGCCAATGGATCTTTTTTCTTCAAGAAGAAAATCGGGCAGTGGAAGGTCTCTCTCGATGCAAAGAGGTTCACCTCTGCTTGTCCTAAAATGCAAACCATCTGGTGGTGGAGCCTCTACTCCCCCGGGGGCGGTACGTTCCGGGACAGCATATATGCTACAGTGTTCATGGAGCCTGGCACGTACAGCGCTCTTCTAAGTGAAGACATTGGCTATCCATTGCGCCCACAGGAGGAGGCGGCACGCCAACTTGTTCATCGGGTGAGACCTGAGACCCTTGGTGATTTATATAGGCTACCACTGTCCTGCTGTTCAATCGGACCAGGACATGGTGCCCTCTAAGCTCTGATTGGAGCTCCTTGAAGGCCATCATTTCCAGGCAGTTGATGTGCCAGTTTGTCATCGGCTCCGTCCAGAAGCCAAAGGCTGGCCGGTCGTTGCATAAGGCGCACCTAGCGAGCCTCCGAGCGAACTGGAGTGAGCGCTCGATTATTACCAAAACCCAATTCGACATGCCGGCTTAGCTTATCAATTTGGGTTTATAAGCCTGGCTCCATGCAGCGAGGGGTTGAACAGTGACCAAAGAAACACGCGAAAAAAGAGAGAGACTGACAAACCCCCAGCAAGTGCCACAAAGCAGGTTGCGATAACACAAGCATTTACAAATGCTACACAATATGAAAAGGATTAGTTTTTTTAGTTTTATACAAGTTATATTTTACTCTTAAGATGGCAATATTTACAATAATTTATTTTGTTTACAAAAAGAACTATTTTCTAAATTTTTTAGGAAACTTTCTTTTTACATTAAAACTTAATGACTTTTTTATAAGACGTTTTTATTTCAAGCATTGTATGCTCTGTTTGATTCAATAGAGCTTCACAGTCCCGCCCACAGCCCGAGAGAGCTTTGGTGCCGGAAGTAAATTTCCCATTCATTTCTCCCATTGACGTTTTGGAAAATCCGTATCTAAAGAGTTTTAGAGCATGTCTGAGGATAACCAGCTACGGCTGAACTCATAAGCAGTGCTGGGGAAAGTTACTTTGAAAAGTAATGCGTTACAATATTGCGTTACTCCCTTAAAAAGTAACTTATTGCGTTACTTAGTTACTTTTTTAGAAAAGTAATGTGTTACGTTACTTTTGCGTTACTTTTTTTCCACCTGGGCTGGGCTTGTTTTTTTATACCAAAAAAGATATATTTTTGGGCAAATGTAAAGAACAATTTGGGCCGGTCAAACAAACCTTTCAGCTGCTGCTGTTCTGGGTAACAGAAGAAGAGGATGCAGGAGAAACAAATTTAACACTTACTTTACCAATAAAAACATATAAAAAAATCTATAGTCATTTTTGCTTATGGTTTAAATGAAAAATCGGAGGTCAGAAGCAAGTACTTTGCTCAATAAAGATTAAATGCATAACAATTTGTTTTATTTAACATATTTAGGTATTGGAGGTTTGCATAGTGTTCTGATTCTGCATTTCGCTGATTTTATTCATTTTGAGGAATATTGAATCTTTTTTGTGCAAGTGAGATGAGTAAATCCACACTTACATTTAATCTAGAACTATAATAACCATCATGTTACACACAACGCCTCTGCACTTCGATTTGTCTCAACATTAGGACAGAAGAGCAGTCAGTCAATAAAGGTGAAAACAAAGTAACTTGCGTTACTTATTAGAAAAAGTAACTCAGATATTTTGTTGTAAATTTTAAAAGTAATGCGTTACTTTACTAGTTACTTGAAAAAGTAATCTGATTACGTAACTCAAGTTACTTGTAATGAGTTACCCCCAACACTGCTCATAAGCATACAACATATCATTTCGAGTGAAAAAACGAAGAGAAAATCCAAAAAAAGTCAAAGGTACAAGACTGTGTACATATTTTCATTTCCGAGCGAAGGAACTACTCATCCCATAAACCACCGCGCCTCACTGAATTCGACTGAAGCCACAACCGCGAAAGAGCCTTTTGAGCGACTTCCAAATCTGACGACGGCCATGTTAACTTTTTCCTCCAGTGAATTATATAGTAAATGTGCAGGGAAACTCCTTTTCCTCGATTTACTGAAGCTTATATGTAAAACGCATTTGCAGCTGCACAGCTAACACATTGAGCATCTGGCTCGCTCATAGGCTGTGCTGCAGCAACTGCACATCCAATGGCGCAGGCGCCTCTGACGTGCGACCAATGAACTAGACCTACGTCATTACACGATCTTCAGTCTTCACGGACCTTCACAGGGTTTAACCAGACACGTTACACGACTTCCACCAATCAGATGCATCACTGTGGGATTGTTGGATTGTTCAGGATTGTAGGTAATGAAGTACTTATCCAATACATTGCGAATAAAAGGCATTTATCTTAAAACAAGGTTAGCGCCCCATGAACTTTTGGCGTTTATATGAGCATATACAATCACTTAGTACAGCCGTAGCTGGTTTTAAGTCTTCCATGTATGGTTATGTTTTTATGGCTTATACCCCAACTGTCAATGGAGAAATTGTATTGATTTTTTACTTCCGGCACCGGCTGTGATGTGATGCTCTATTGTTTGAAATATTTAATAAATAAGCATTAAAAGCTATCTGTGTTTCTCCTTATTTTAGAATCACAAAGATAGGATTATGCACTCTTTCATTAGAAAAAATAACCGTGAACATATTTACAGTATTAGCCTTGCCAGTGACATATGAGAAAAAAAAAAAAAATCAAATAATCGTTCAATAATCGTAATCAAGGTAGCTTGTTCGATTAATCGCGATTATGATTTTAGCCAAAATCGTCCAGCCCTAGTTTATACCTCTCCCTAATCAAACACACCTGATTCAACTCATCAGATCATTAGTAAAGACTAAGCTAAGGCCTTGTCCACACGGAGACCCATTTAGCTGTATACGTAAAAAATTTGTATCGTATTGGCGTTTCGTCCAGACGGAACCAGTGTTTTGAAACCGCTATTTTTGTAAACCCGGTCCCACAGTGGATAAATCTGAAAACGACACCCTTGCGTTTCATGTGTACAGCCAATCCATATATTTTGTGAAACGATGTCGACCCTAGTCAGACACCACTACTTTGGCCCTGTACCAAATGGCGCACTTCATGCGGACTTTCGGTCTCGTGGACTTAAATTGCGCGTGCTCGCAGAGTCTACGAGTCCGTAGGCCGTCCCATTTAGCATTTTAACGCTCTGAAGTGTGCTCAGCAGCGCCCCCTTTGTACCATTGAAGCCGTCTTCCGCGAAGCCCGCATAGATGCCGGCTCCACGCACTTTAACTACCCAGGAATCCTTGCGAAAGGCCAATCAGACAACGGATGGGAGGAGATTTCGCGCACGGACAATTGTTAACATGGCTGAGAAGAAAATATTTAAGTGTAATTATCATTACGGTTTTTATGACAAGTTTATACAAACATTATGATCATCGACCAGTGGTTGATGTCTCACTCTCAAACATAGGCTAATAATAGTGAGCTGAATTATACGATCGCATTATGATTCATTAAATAAATAGAAAAGAATGTCAGGGCTTTACTGAGTCATTTGTAAACACAACAACAATAGGCAGCATATTTCCCCGAACCTGTAGCTCCTGTCCATAACAACAATCAGACTGTCTTCCTGTTTCCGGCGTGACGATCGAGTCTGTCCCAAAAACACCTCTCAATGCGCCCTCACGGACTCGCGCTAAGGGCCCTATAGGTCTGCACTACATGACGTCACCGAAGTGTGGACTCTGAGGAAGTCCACAAGTCCGGAGTGTGCCATTTGGGACAGGGCCATTGCGTAACAGCAACAACAACTGCGGACTACACGCACGAGATAGTTACCAATGTAATTAGTACTAACGTAAAACAAGAAACCCAAGTTTTGGTGGAAGCAAACATGAAAGCTGTTAGAAAGCATGTGAATGTACAAACCCTTTCACTGCTCAAAATAAATAAATAAATAAAAATCATGTGCAATCACATTTTCATTCCCAAGTTGTACACCAGGTCTTCTGAAAGAATGGACTTCTGCATGTTTCTGGGAGACTTAGCGAATTGGCAGTGCCAGAAGATAATGGTTTGTTTAGTGTTTTTGTTCTTGTAGTAGACACTCAACAAACAAAAGATGACATATAACAAAAGATGTCAGACGTGTTAAGAAAAGTAGCCTTAGACCTTCCCCCCTTTTGTTGGAATAGATTATTGTAAAAAGAGGTGATGACATCAAAGGTACAGTGTTATTTATTTCCATGCCTTACAATAATTCACTTTTTAGTGCCTGAGGCAGATCAGATACAATTATTTGTTATAGGTTACCTAATAAATAATTCACAATACCCCTCACCCAACAAGTGTAAGATTTTATGTGGTACTACCCCCAAACTGCAACTAACATCCCGATGCAGAACAAGGCACTGGTTATAACACAGCAGCAAAGACAAACCAGGAAGATAAAACTGTATTAAGACCCAAAAAAAATTTTTTAGAGAGATTTACTCTCACTTCATTCACTTTGAAACACACAAATAAACCTTCTAATCATATACAACCACTAGAGAAATGTGTATGCTAAACATAGGCCTATCCCATTTTCCAATCTGATGGTTGTCTTTTTGCATTGTTTTGACTATGTGTTCATTTTAAATGTACGTTTTAGATTTGCATATTGTTAACCAAGAAGATCACATAGGCTATAACCAACATGCAGGGGGAAGAACATTTCTGGTTATTAAAACTTTTAAAAAGGCTAAAGTTGTGTTCATTTGCATGTATTTAAGGAGCAAAGCAAAGGTTTTACTTATGCTTCAATTTTTACCCTACTTGACACTTTAGTTGTTTGCGTATAAAAGATCATAGCCTACTTGTCGAAATGCAACAAACCCCGTAACTTACTGTCGAGGTAACTGAAGGGTGAATGGGTAAACATGACGGCCTGGTGCAACAACCGAAGAATCTAACAAATCAAAAATCAAAGCAGAGCTCAGCATGTTTTTCAGATTAATTTGTAAAGCTCTTTTTGTAAGATTCATCCATTCCACGACCAGACTTACACGGCTGTCCTGATGGATCTCTCAGCATCATCTCATGGTCATTACCTACAAGATCAAGTTACAGTACAACATAAAGCTGGTTAAATCGACCTGAGTTCTCCTAATTGTTACCAAAAAAATACAGCTGTAGTTCCTCCTACCATGTGTTTTGTTCTCCCGAACGAAAAACCTCTCCACGGAATAATACTTTTCCTTATCGGAGTAAACAACAGTGCTTTTGTGACGCTCCCTCCAGCAAACCTCTGCTTTCCCTTTGATTTTTACACTCAGCGACTGCATTTTCGTGTCCTTCGCTAGATCCAAAATGACATGTCCCGATATAAAATCCCCGCTAGAGAAGGTATTGTTCTGATTGATAGGACTGTATATTATAGAAATGTTTTTCACAGTGACGGACATCGCGTCTCCTGGTGCCAGTATCCGCTTCTGACGTTTGATCCCAATGGAATATCCCTTTATAGCAGCACGCGCTTCCTGCAGGAAACTATATATAGGCTATATATATGTGGTCCTGTCTATATAAAGCAAAACTGCTGAAAATACAAGAAACAAGCCATAAGGTCACATTAACAGCCTGCTGACCAAGAGATTGTGTTCAGTCACAAATCTAAGGATAAAATTCTGCTGCACTGAAGGTTCCAAAGCACAGTGGCCTCCACCATTTGCCAAAAGTATTTTTTTTTTTTTCAAAGTGCTTGTCAAAGTGCCTAAAGGTCTAGATACTTGTCACAATCTTGTCTTTGCTTTGTCGTTATGGGGTATGAAGTAGCCTATAGATGTGAAGTGATATGAAGTGAATGTGTTTAAGCATTTTAACATACAGCCTGCGACAACAAAATATAAAAAGATGAACCGGTCTGATGTATACTACAGTGTTTGAGAGTAGGCTAGTTTCAAAGTACACATTGTTCGCAGGCAGCCAAGACCATATGGGGCATTATGCAAAATTGTTACAAACCAAGGACACTGATCTCCACCTCTCTGGACGTCATGGGTGGAGCTTGACCTGGTCCATCTCCATCCCTGTGGATCTAATGGGTGGAGGGATTTAGTTATGGGTAGGGTTAGGGTGTGGTTGAACATTCTACCTCCACCCATTATGCCCAAATTACATCCAGAGAGGGGGAGCTGGACATCACGCTCCACCCATGGCTCTGCAGTGAGCAGCCTCTTTCTTTATTACACATTATATGAAAGGTATAATATATTCAGTATATGATATTACCTTTAGAAATAAGAAATGTAACTGCCTGGTAAGGTTTGCATAAGAAATCCCAATTCTTATACAATCCAAATGTTTCTGAAACTGTGTTTAAAATTGTATTTCTGCATAACAATCTTGGTCTGTTTTTTTTTAATTGTCCACTAGGTGGCAGCACGCTACATGTGAACAAATTTGAATGTCGAATGATACCATTATTTACAAATAAATGTTGCATATAGATTTTTATAACAGTTACTGTAATGGGATCTAAATAATGAGCCCCTTACATTTACAGAAAAAAAATGCCCCTGTGACAACAAGCTTGGACCCCCTTGTGGCCCCCTTAAATGTGGAGTGTGAAATATTTTTTTACAGTGTCACGCGCATTGAGAGTGACAGTCACTCATTTCGGTCTTTTGTCACGCACTCCCGCCACACATTGTATTTCTCATGCGGAAAAACTATTTATGGGTGTTTCTGCAACTACGGGCACTTTTGACTATCCCAATTAAAAAAAATTCAACCTCTATGAATTTCAATTTTAACCATCACAGTCTGTAATACATATAAAAATTTACACAAAATAGAATGTAGTCGTTAAGATTTTAATCTGGAACATGTTTATTTTTTATGTTTTTCGGGTCATCTTCTTAAAAAGTGTCCTTACCGCAACTTTACAATAACGTTCATTTTATACATTTTTCTTTAGTAATTTCTATAAACATTTTTAATATATTTAAATAGCTTTTTCAAATTTGATACAGTTTTGTAAATACTGATATAATACAATAATATTCAAAATAGGGAATTTCATGTTTTTTTCTATGCCATGTAAAAAAATGTACAGTAACCTTAGATGTCAATTGTTTCCATACACACAAAAGATGACATTTAACTTTTTATGACAGATGTTGCAATTTCAATGTGTTAATCATCTCAGCTTAAGTGTAAAAATATTTTTTTTGCAAATGAAAATGTGAAAAAAAAAATGAAAATAGCAGTGCTGCGGTAATGACATCTTGTGTCGGTAAGGACACAATGTTAAACTGCCACGAAATCAAAAACAGGCTTCTGTGTTAAAAAAAAAAAAAAAAAAAAAAAAAAAACATGCTACAGAAAACAAAAGGTATTGCATGTGTAAAAGATAGTAGCAGTTTTGCAGTAAATAACTATTTTAATTGACTCTAACTCTTTTAACTGCTTCAAAAATATTGTCTCCTAAAGTTGATGATTCATGTTTATACTAATATATATATACTAATATATATATACTAATATATGCTTCAGTACTAATAATATACTGAATATTAGTAATTTAATATACAGTAAAGCTTAAATGTGTCTCTACCGCAACAGAAGGTCTTTACCGCAACACCTAAATTTGCTGCGGTAAAGACATGTTGCGGAAATTACATTTTTGCTAATATTTTAGCTAATTGGCAGCTAGCAAGGCCTACCACATTAGTTTTGACTCTTATAATATACACGAATTCAACAGTAATATACATTTATTTTTAAAATGAAGTTCAAAATACACAATTATTAAGCTGAATGGTAAGGACGCACAATAAATACTAGAGCAGAAAAGATGATGTTTAACTTATTTTTTTGGTATCTTGTGAGTGAGGTAGTGTGGTGGCCCAGTCTGTCAGCAATGTGGTCAAGTGATAATTTCCATAGAAACTAGACTTGTTTGGGTTCGATAAAACTTCATAATAAAAGCTTTTTTTCATTGTTGCGGGCGGTAAGGACTCAAAAGTGTGGGACAGGCACATTTAGTTAAAAAAAATCATAAAAATGATCAGTAAATAATACAAAGAATTTTAAGGTGCTGTAAATGAATCTGTATATTAAACAATTCCATTTGAAATAATGTCAAATTGTAATTATTAAATTAGCTTATTTTATGTATCTCAACATTGAGACCACAGGTGTGGGACATTAACAAAAATGGTGTTTTGAGCTATAAATGCTTCATAATAGTCAAGTCGAGTCAAGACACCTTTATTTATATAGCGCTTTTTACAATACAGATTGTATCAAAGCAGCTTCACAGTGATAACATGAAAATAATATAACAAAGTTTGTTTCTAAAAGAAAATTGCGTCAACGTCCACCTTAAGTAAGGCAGATCAATAATATTATTGAATATTAAATGTCCCCAACTAAGCAAGCCAAAAGCCAAGGCAACAGTGGCAAGGAACCAAAACTCCATCAGGTGACAGAATGGAGAAAAAAACTTGGGAGAAACCAGACCAGAGACTATTTATATACCAGACTCAGTCGGAGGGCCAGTTCTCCTCTGGCCAACGAAGGAACAGTGCATGATTCGGGCAGCATACAAGTCAGATTGGATCGTAACATTTAGAGTATTTATCCATTTCCATCTTTTTGGAAGTCCAAGTAATCACACCGGTATTGAGACGAGTTGTTGAGGATCAGTGCCGTCCACCAATAATATTATATTTAATCACATTAATCAGTAATTATATTTTTTGTCAAGGTGTGTAATGGCACTGTGGATATATTTATGAAACATCAAATGACAAATTTGAACATAAATCAAAAATTTCACTGCTGGGACTTAAAAGTGCCCATAGTTGCAGAAACATCCTTATATTTAATATGCCGCAATTTCTCTGGCCGCGCCGCTCTCACTATGGAACCGGCGGGAATCAAGCGCGTCTCCCCTGGAGTTCTGCAGTCGACCCTGCCACTTATCAGCCAATCAAAAAAAGAAAGGTGCTACTCAATAGCCAATCAGAAAATAGCACTATTGTATCTGGGTACGATTTAATGCAACAACCAATGAAAAAAAAGCATATCCTGGAATTGGTCACGTGATTCTGCTACAACATCTTCCGAAAGTTTCGTTCAACCACAGATGAAACTAACCACTGGAGCTCATAGCATCACTTTGAGCACAGAGTAAGTCATGATCTCCTGTTTTAATGTTACAACAAATCCACAACTTGTTTGACACAAACAATGACAACTTGACTGCTGTTAGAGAATGTTTCCCAGATAATTAGCATCAGTTTTTCATCATTGAGTGTCTGTAACTTAGCCAAAAGTTTTACAGCCTGTTCACTGACAACACCTGCTCAGAACAATCAGTCTAGGTCTAGTCATATTTGCATTATCACACGATGACTGACATATTGTCACATTATAAACATCTCTCTCTCCAAATAGGCTTAATAATTTTATTAGCACTAAATTAAAGAGTATTGCATAGTCGATGTTATAGGTCACTTTTAAAATCATATTTTATAATTATATCCTGGCCATGGATGCATTAATCATTGCATCTGTCTTTCAAAGATGTCAAGTAAAAAGCAATTATGCATCCTCTCGTTCACCCTGAGAGGAAAGCCCCCTAAAAAGGCCAGTTTAGAGGATAATTTGCTGATCTTTTTGCAAAAAAAAACCCCCATCTATAAGTTTTCCCTATCCATAAGTTAGTGATTTTAATATATGCTATATGCAGTTTATATAATATTTAGAATAAACATTTTTGTCATACAATGAGTAGAGTATACACAAATAAATTTAAAGTGCCCCTATTATGCTATTTTAAAGATTCCTATTGTTGGATGTCTCCCAACAATAGGTTTACCTGTAGGCCGATCTAAGGTAAAAAAACAAAAACAATTTAAAAACTCCTTTCCGTGAGCCTACACTGCTCTGATTGGTCAGATGGTCCAGTCTGTTGTGATTGTTCTACAGCTTACAGCGCATTTTGGAAACTAAACGCCCATTATCATATCTGAATTTCAGCTCCAGACATACAGTGATGAACAGTCGATGGTGTCATTTTTACTGTAACAATTCGAGCCAGATTCTTCATCTTTGGGAAGTGCATGCTAAGTGGATTAGCTTTCGCAGCACAGAAAAAGGCATCTTCTCGACATGTTGACAACACCTTCCAAGCCTCAGCTACAACTAGAGGGTAAAAGAAGTAGACATTGTTCGCAGGCAGCCAAGACAATATGATGTATTATGCAAATTTGTTACAAACCAATATAGAACACTTTGGTCTTTATTACACACTACATCTACAATATACACACTACAATATATATATATATATATATATATTGCCTGGTAAAGTATCACACGATTATCATTAGCCTACGGTTATATGCAAAATGTTTAAAGGTCCCATGACATGGGGTTATTTTATTATTTTATAATGTTTCCTGGGTTGCCCTTATAATGTTAGTATGTTTTTTAAATCAAAAATAGTCATCATTTAGAAATAAAAGGCATTTTCCTAGCCTGATTTTAGCCTCTGATTTGAACGCTCTGTTTGAAGGGGCGTGTCTGCTGTGGGATTCAGTGGAACCGCCCACTGCTGTGATTGGCTGAAATCAGTAGTTTGTAGTTTGAAATAGCTACATATTACATGTGAAACTCTCTCAAATACTTTTACTACAGCTATTATACGTTTTTACTATTACAGCTATCGAATCGTGAGATGTTTTTAAAGTATTTAGATCTATTCCCATCACATAAAATGTTGCCGTGATGAGCATTGAGCAAGCAGAAGACAGTCTGTTGATCGCAAGAATGAAGATCTTCTCATTGCAATGCAGTTTCTGCACTCTCTCTAATGCTTTCACCAATGCAAACACGATGATGTACATACAGTAAGAGATCATTGTGCAGTGTAACGTGCATCATTGATTTCATAACGAGTTGTCCAGATAAACTCGCGCTGTGTGAAAAGATTGTTCTTTGATCGTTTTCTGTATATAATTTGTTCACAATTTAAATAAGATACGATTTTGAGAGAAAGATTACATGTCTGAACTTAAACAATTAGGCTATCAGAAATTGTTGCTTGGTAGCTCGATCGATTTATTTTCAGACGTTTATCGAGGCCAGCTCTGTATTGAGAATGAGAATGTGACGTCACGTGTTTCACTCTGCGTTGCATTGTGGGAAGGCGTCGCCATCTTGGAAGGATACGCTATCCGTTGTCATGGTTACTTCGACAGTGAGACCAAGAGAAATAGCGACAGAGAGAGAGAGCAGCTTGATATTTGTTTGCATTTTTGCAATAAGGCACAGTTTCTTGGGAATAAATGAAGAAGGGGGAAGCAAAAGGAAAGGGGCTCTATCGGGAGAGATTAAATAACAACACAAAGCAGCGTTATTTAGAGAAACTACTTGACATCAACAACATGGACCCGTACGACCTGCTACAGAATGGGCGAAAGACCCAAAGCACTAACGTTACCACCTTTCACATACCCTGACATAGTCAATTACCTGGTTTATGGTATCAGTGCCTAACGTTACTGCCTACACAATGCAAGAGTTCAGAAGCTTTAAGTCATTAGAAGCTTATGAACAATTCTGCTGCGGCTGGGAGCAAGACTTAGAAACCCCCAAACCTGTAACGTTAAACTGCGAGAGTTCAGTCACACTGGATGTTTCAGGCCTCATTCATATGTGGAAATAAATCTGATATGAATCAGATGCGTGCATTTGCACCTGATGTGCAACGTCAAGCGGACAGACCGGACATTCCCCTGACAATGAGAGTCGTACATCATTAAAAAAAAGTGTATTTTTAAAACATTTCGCGGTACAGATATATCTATAACAAATTAAACAACTCTAGTTGAATAACAGAGTATTAATTTCGTTCGTTTGTGTTAAATAAAAGGCGAACTGTGCTGAAATGTGTTGCTTTTGAAATCATGCTTTGCTCGCTGTTGCTGCTGTCAGTTTATTGACAAGCAGTTTCTCTAAATAAAGCTGGCTAGCATTGTTATTTAGTCCCGATAGAACCCCTTTCATTTCTCTTCCTTCTTCATATCTTCCAAAGAAACTGCGGCATATCGCTAAAATGTAAACAAATACTAAGCTGCGCTGTCTCTCTTTCGCTATTTCTGGAATGTTTAGTCGCGCCTCTGTGAAGTTCTGAAGGCGTTGCCCCTGGCAACCGATAGCGTCTCCTACCATCATGGCCGACCGGCTCAGAGCCCGCCCAAATCAACCCAAATCGGCACGTGACTCCTCACTCTCAATTGGCCCAAGTTGAGGAAACAGTCGTCGGTGAAATGTTTGGACCATACAAAACTTTGGGAAGTTGTGTCGGCGCATTTCCAGAGAAAATAAAACTAACCCATTGTTTCTTCAGAGGCTTGGATGAAGGAACTAAAAAATACTTTTGTGTTCATTTGTACATCCGAACACTGATCAACTGCCATGCTTCGCTCGTTTGCAAGCCATGATATCTCTCGAGGAAAATCTCAAATCGTGCTCACGCGTTCGTACTTCCTAGCTCATTTTCTCATGGGCGAGCCAAATTCTCTGGGCGGGCAAAGCAGCGAAAGGGGAGGTTACCTTTCCTCCGTATGACGTCATACGGAGGAGATTCAAGATCAGCCCGTCTGAGCTTTCATTTTCTCAAAGGCAGAGAAAGATAGCCAAAGCTCGGTTTACACCGATTTAAATTTCTAGCCACTGGGGGACCATATACAGGCTAGGGGAACTCATATTAATGTTAAAAAACCTCAGAAAGTGAAAAATTCATGTCTGGGCAACATTTCGGCTACACGGTGGAGAACAAGGATGGCAATCGTGTAGTCTACAAGACCCACACAATTTGCCGTAAGTGTTTTAATAAGCTTCCTCAATTGACCGGCAACACGTCCAACATGCAGATGCATATCCTACGGCACCATCCCGAAATCAATTTAGTTGGAGCACAGAAAACAACCCAAAAGCAGCAGCCTACACTGCCTAGTTTAGTTTAATAATTTGCATTGTTATTATTGTTCTTTGGTGTTCAGATTATACAGGTTTTTCCTAATGTTATTTAATAAAAATACCGGTATATATATTTTTTTTCTCAAAATCTCATTTTTTCACCCCAAGCCCCGCCCCCGTGATAGAATCACGATACGAACCGAATCGTGGGTTTGGTGTATCGTTACAGCCCTACTGGGGACCTTTAATCTTAATGACTCTGAAACATATTTAAAGGGGTCATATGATGCAATTTCTTGTTTTCCTTTAAAAGAGATATTCTTTGTAAAAGTTAAGGCTCAGCCACACCTTCCTAAAACGCTTTGTTTAAACACGCCCCCTCAAATCTACGTCAGTCTGTGGGGGCAGAGTTTCATAACACCGCTCAAATGTACGCAAAGAAAAAAGGCGTAACTTTTATTCTCACTGTAGTATTTTTCCCGCCAGCGCTGCTAACTACTTTGTTTGGCCTTCCAAAAGAGGACACAATTAGAAAACAGCAGTTAAGCTTTATTTACTGCGTAAACACATTGCATTAACCTCCTGAGACCCAGAATTTTTTTTTTTGAATTTAGTTTTTTTCTCATGTCATCACATTGTTTAGAGCATAAGAAACAAATGGTAAAAAAAAAAAAACATTTTTGAAAAATGATATTTTATTCATATGTTATGCTATTTCCTTTGTAGTGGACACCAGGACTCAGTTGTTTAAAAAATAAAATGACATGAAATTATATGTATAGGCAAAAACAAAGGGAATTTTTTACATTTAAATTTTTTAATTTTTTAATTTATGGTAAAATGGCCATAAATTAATATTTACATTCAATGCAATGTATCTATACACTGTATCCAATTTGCACATTGTGTTCTTGGAGCAACATTTAATGAAAAAAGAAGTGTAATAATTGGATTAGTAATTAGCAACATTTTAATAATAATAATATGTAATATTTAATAGGAATATTGATGTATAATTTATTTCCATATTCACTTGTTGTGTCTCCCAGAATGCCTGATAAACATGCTTTAAGTCCTGATGTCCTCTACAGTGGACATGTATGAAATCAATGCCCTGTTCTGTAACAGAAAGTCATTTTTTGATTTGAAACCCCGTACTGTTTTCCTGAGATGTTGGTTTATGAAATACAATTTGAAAAATAGTCCGATTTAAATTATTATTACAATATATTATCATCCATAAGAGTGCTACATTTGGTCACGAAATTAATGTCAGACATTTTTAAAGACCAAGGAGAGGTTGTTTTCATGGTGAAACCTCCTAACATTTGGTATTTCTGAAAAGTCCTGAATGTGCTCTTTACAGGACACCCAGGTGTGACATGTGACATGTATGGTGTCAGAGAAATTAACTAAAATATAATGTCCACTACAGTGGACAAAAGTCTATTCATGGGTCCCAGACCAAATAAACAAAATGATGTTATTTTTTAGAACCGTCTTATGACCCTAGCTTTAAAAGTATTTCAGCATACTAATCTTGGTCTGTATATTACTAAATTGTGGATTGTTTTGTTCACTAGATGGCAGTGTACCATCTAGTTGACTGTCACTTACAAGTAGTTGTAAGTCCTCCATAGCCCCAAGATCAGTACAGAATCCAGAACTGGACAGACAGTCACCAAAACTCAAATCGATGATGCTAATGATAATGATAATGATGATGATAATAATAATAATAATAATAATAATAATATAACTAGTTGCTTATTAGCATGCAAATTGATATTGGCTGTTTTTGAAGCCTACTAAAGCACATTTTAATGCCTTATTCCTCATGACCATTTTCTACATCCTAAATCCTACCCAGTTCATATCCAAACCTTAATAAACCGCAATTAGGAGTTCATTGAGGCAATAGTCGTAGCCTAGTTAATTGTTATCAGTGTTATACTTGTTGCAGTATATTCAAGCACATGTTGGCCTAAGCTATACAGTCTTTCCAACTGAGTCATATATTTAGGGGTACATTTCATGTCAGCCAAAAAGTCAGGAAATCAGTATTCTTTTTTGATCAATAAACTAGGTGGTTGAATAATATATGCCATTAATGTGCTAAATTAATTATTTGGCCAGTTTAAGCTCTTCTGACTTTTTAAATATGTTATGAAAATTAACATTTGATTCATTATTTTGTCAACTGTCATACAGACAAATGCTGTGTCAAATGACACATGAATGAAGTACCACATGCTTGATAACACATTTGTTTAAAGGTTTTTGAGTCTATTCACCAGAGTTTTTGAGGTTATCAGTCTAACTGATTTGTAAATATGAATTTGGGACTTCATAATGGCCATTGTGGGATGCTATCATGAAGGTTGAAACTTTGACCTTGAGTTGTCTTTTGAAGTTTGTAAGCTGGTGTTGGAAGAGCTCGAGGAGTTTCTGCAAAGTCGTCCCTGTCCTCTTTTTCACTGTGATCTTAACAGGCACTTTCTCTTTGTTATCTTTCTTGTTCTTCTCTCTGACAACAGTCTCAGTTTTCCACTGTGTGAAGAAAACACTTGCTTGCATGTCCCCCTCACTTGCAACTGGGAAGTCTTTATTTTTGCAGGCAGGGCATTCATTGTACATACAATCCTTTGATTTTGAGTCACAGCATACAGACTCTGCCATTTCCTCCAAGTTAGTACCCCCAATGAATCGGAGAGAATGCAGCTTCTCTACAAGAAAACCAAGATTCTCATGTACCTTGCAAAGGCATGATTCCCTGTCTGCAATGGATGGCTGGACTACCCAGAATGGGCGCATACAGCAGAACAAAGAATATGAGGTTTTGCAGTCAGGACTCTGAAGGAATCTCCTATGCAGGTTTTTCATTGTGTCGTTTAAGAACCTTTTCTGTTTCTTTATCTTCCCTCTAGTTATTGTTTGTGATTTTCCAGCTGTGAGGCGACTATTTTCATCCCTTGTCATGAAAGACAGCACTTTATTGTGTAGTCTGTGACACAAGGATCTATACTTTAACTTGTTGGAGAGGATGGATCTCTCACTGTTGGTCAGCTGTTTCTTCGAAATTGCTAGGGCCTCCTGAAGTTTGTATTTTAACTTGTATTTTTTCAAGATCTTTCCTGTCTGTCACCAGAGCTGCAATGATCTTCCTGGTATTTTTGTGTTTGGTAGAGGCATACGTTTTGCTGATGTTGTGTATTAGGGCGTAATGGAAAATCTCACATAGCGTCAAATGCCAGACTGTAGTAATAGGTTTTAAGACTAGATTTAAAAACAGCAAGTGTTTGCTGTTACCCGTCAACAGGCGAGCTGCTGCATACTGGACCCTCTGCAGTCTGGAGAGAGAGGCCTGACTAATGCCTATATAGAGGCCATTACAATAATCCAGATGCGATGAGATAAAAATGTGAAGAAGTCTATAAAAGACAGGAAAGATTTCACCTTGGTGAGTTGTCTCAATTGGAAAAAACTAGATTTAACTACCAAGTTAATCTGTTTATCCAATTTAAAATCACAGTCCATAATAACACCTACATTTTTAACATAAGGTTTCACTAGTGGATTCAATTCCCCAAGAAGATCCAACTGTAAGGATTCATAAGTGCCAGCCGGCGTAAACAGCATGACTTCTGTTTTACTTTCATTAAAACTTAGGAAATTCAGTGCCATTCAGGCCTTAATTTCCTCAAGACACCGTAATAGAGGCGCTAATGTAGGAGTGTCTCTTCTTTTCAAAGGCAGATAAATTTGCGTGTCATCTGCATAACAATGAAAAGAGATACCAAATTTCCTAAAAATATGTCCCAGAGGGAGCAAATACAAGGCGAACAAAATAGGCCCCAAAATGGATCCCTGGGGGACCCCACACGTAAAAGAAGCCGTTGAGGAGGCAAATTCTCCAAGGCGAACTGAGATAGTTCTTTACGACAAATACGATTTAAACCATGCCAACGCAGTACCCTCAATACCAACACATTTTTCTAAGCGTGTTAACCAAGTTCTTATGGTCTATTGTATCAAATGCAGCCGAAAGATCTAATAAAATTAGAATCGCACAGTTCCCTGAGTCAGTAGTAAGTAACAAGTCGTTAGAAACCTTCAACAGTGCAGTTTCTGTACTATGCAGGGACTTAAAACCAGACTGAAACACTTCATGGATACCATGTAGATCTTGGAATGCATTCAATTGTCCAAAAATACAACCTTCTCCAGTAATTTAGACAGAAACGAAAGTTTCGAGATAGGTCTAAAATTAGCAAAGACTGAGGAATCCAGGTTAGATTTCTTGATTACCGTTTAAAAGACTTAGGTACAACTCCCGAGGCCAGGCTACTATTAATAATCGCAAGTACAGTAGGACCAATAGCTTCAAGTGAGTCTTTTAGAAGACGTGGAGGAACAATATCCATGCAACATGAGGATAATTTCATTTTAACAAAGATCTCCCTCAGTGAGACAAGAAACACCGGCACAAACTGATTAAAAACAGCAGAGCACTCAGAGGAAATGGATAAAAAAGTCAAAGGACGGGATATATTAGATCTAATAGCTTCAATCTTATCAATAAAAAAAGTGTAAAAAATGTTCACACAATTCGGCAGAAGGCTCTAAACAAGTAGCTTGATGAGTGTTCAAAATAGCATTAATAGTACTTAAAGCACAGCTGGCTTATGGGAATTATTACAGATAACATTAAAGAGATACTTTGATTTCTCAGATCTAACACTTTTTTGATATTTAGAAAAATTGTACTGTAAAATATCAAATGAGATCTGTAATTTATCCTTCTTCCAGCGGCGTTCCGCCCTTCTGCATTCCAGCCTTATAGCTCGAGTGGTAGCATTCAGCCTAATATAGGTTTTTGATCTGGTTGAGTCTGTATCTTGCTTTAGTCTTTCACATATTTTCCTGAATTTGTCAGTTTTTCTTTTCTGTTACTTTACTGCATCATTCAGAGCCTGAATCTCAACTTAGACTCCCTTCTCCGGATTTTTTTCCTTCCAGCTGTTCTCTGTCTGAAATAATCAATTATTTTTTATTGATCATGTGATGCGTTCATGATCATCATGATCGTGTTCTATGCATACCAAAGAATGCTAAGCTGATATTCTAGTCTTTTCATTGTGATTTCATAATAAAATCTGTTGTTGAACATATTATCTGCTCAATAAACCTGTACCTCGACATTTGAGACTGAGGGCCATCTTCAGCACTCTGAGGTGGAGTAAACTGGTTCTCTATCACTTTATTTCTCTGTCTGCTGTGGCGCTGGGCTCTTCTCCAGTATGCTTTTTTCCTTCTCTTCTCTCTTCTCCCTCTCACTTAAATCTTTTTATTGTCTTCACCTTTCCTAGATTTCTGCCATCATGCCACTTCTCTCTGTGTTTAATATACAGCCCTTCTCTCAGGATCAGCATCACGCCGAGCCCTATACTGGCGCTGTTTCTCAGCAGCAGATAAACCCATCTCCCTAAAACGCAAATCACTCTGTTTAATATTATGGATTTTAAACACACACATTATAATAATATATATTATAACGTTAATTAATATATTATATTATTATCAAGGTAAATTAAGTTTTATAATGCATCGACACTTCATGTTGTAAGGACATGACTAAGCAGAAATGGATATAGCCTATGTCAAATCTATTATATTATAGGGTTAAGTCAATCATGAGGAATTCTGAATGCTTTATAACCCTTGACAAATGTGAATATATAATGTGTATATAATGTTATGGATACTGAGTTCATAGAAAGTGTGGCCGGGATTAGATCAGTTAAGTTTATCCATACACTGTAAAAAATGATCGTGATTTTAACGGTAAAACACTGTAAAAATGCTACAGTGAAAAACTGTTAATTGGTTAACAGAAAGTTTCCTTACTATATACGGTAAATAACTGTGATATATATAATGGTACATTTAATTAAATTTTACTGTAAAATACCGTTAAATTTACAGTTTTTGGAAGTGAAAAAGAACAAGTCATTGTATAATTTACAGTGAAAAAATGTAAATTGACATTCCCACAATACCCTGCGTGACACTTCACATTTGATGTATTTTGTTTTTAAATAACTGTTTCTTCATAATTTTCTTAGTTTTTTTCTAATCAGTTATGTACAATCGGGTTTTATGTTACATTTAATGTTGTTAAATTAATGCTTATTGCATTTTTTAAATTTCAACAAGTTACCATTATGGTGTTTAATGTTTGTGTGAATGACACTGTGCAGCTTCTGTATATTAGTATTAACTTTCTTGTGGAAGAGCTGCTTATGATGAGATTTGGTTGACCATATGACTCTCATCACTGCTGTGATTGTTGGCTGTCAGTGTATTACAATGGGAAAAAAAACAGATATTAATACTTCAAAAGGTCAGTATATTAACATTATATCAGATAATGAAATACGGTTTATTCCTGTAAAATTATATACGGTTAAAAGTTGTAAAACCTAAAACGTTGCTACCGTATTTTTAACAGGAAAACTCTGGTAACCACAGCTGCCAGGGTTTTCCTGTAAATGTAACGTTTTTTTTTTTTACAGTGTAGGAATTGCCTAAAACCATGATTTGCATTACAATGTAATTTCCATATAATGTAGTGTGAGCATAAATTGAATCTGAATTGCCAACATTGTCAAACGTGTTAATCCTTGTCAACTGTGTTACAGTTGATGGGTAACACAGTTGACAGGTAACACACTTGACATTTCGGACATTTTAGGGCCTCGTGCAAACTGCTGGCCTTAGTTAGTAGTTGACCTTTATTAACTTATGTATTTATATTCTTTCTATACACATTTATAAATATAACATGTGACGCAAGTTCACCAGAACATGTTGATAACACAGTTGACGGTCAATTAATCTACTCTATGCGCAGACAATACTATAGTATAGATAATATATTGACGATGAGAAACTTACCACACTGTCTTCAAATTTCCCTCCAAAAAAAGGAATTATGTCACATGTTGGACATGTGACTTTGGAACAAACCATTGCTGATTTATAGGGGGTTTTATAGGGAGTAACTCAGTTGACACTGAATTCTCAGTCAGACATACACAAAATTGATTATTTAATGTAGATGCATGAGCAAAATAGTTTTTAAAACACCTTTCTCACAATTTAATGATTATTTTGGACAAATATTTATAAGAAATATATACAGAAACATGCATTTTAGAGCTAATCTGGAGAGCAAAACGTACTCACACCAAATCGGACAGCACAAAAACAGCAAATTCCAGAATAGAAATTGCAATTTTTGCAAGATAAAAGATGGGTAGGCTTTCTGTTGGATTGTTGTAATAAATTAATTAGAAATGTCCCCTGATATAAAAGTGGTCATTGCTTGAAGTGAAAAGTTGATGATTTAAAAAAAAAAAATTTGATAATAGAGTCCATGACATGTAGCCTACCCCAGAATGACACAACAACGTCCATTGAGAAAGTGTTTAAAAAGCAAAGTCACTTGTCAATTAGGAATTAAGACATTTGAGGGCTTGTGAGGGGAAAATGTCACCAAAATAAATTGGATTGTGTGCAGTCAGACTGTATGTCATGCATCGCGCACCACCCCTCCGAATTCACCGGATCACAGGGGGCGTGGCTGCAGTCAAAGCGAAAGAGAGAAAGGTGTTGAGTGGGCGTGGCCATTGAGGTTATTTGTTCAGACATCCAGAGAGAGAGGGAGAGAGAGAGAGCGCGCCTGTTCTTCACCCCGGTCCATCCAATGGCGAGGAGCAGACTGAGTCGCTATGGTGACGAGATTGTTTCTACGGAGGCTGTGATGGGTTGACAGGTGCGTGACAGTCGCGTCTGTGCAAGCATGTACGCCAAAGGCAAGAACAGCGTGCCATCGGACAGTCAAGCCCGAGAAAAGTAAGTTATATTGAGCAGGCGGTGGAGGAGGAATTCTCGCGGTCACATCTGCAGTCGCACACACACATTTGGACAGAGGAGACATTTAAGACAGCAGCTGGCGCATGTAACGTACGCTTTGCTCCTCAAGTTACGCGCTTTCTGCATTATGAGAAGATATTTATATATCACTAAGTGTATCCTGTGGTCATGTAGGCTATTCGCTTATATGATTATCAAGAATAATTTATTTTCCTTCAACGTTCGCAATGGCAGAATCTTTAATAGGCTACCGCACGTAATTAACTTACTCGGATAGTTTGCTTCGCTTTTCCTTTGTACCACAGTGTTTTATGCATTTTGAGTGACCTTTCTGCCGACCATCTGAATGTCTCTTGGCTGTTTTTCCGTGTTTTAGACATTTTGACTTTTCGTAAACAAAACAGGCTTGGTTGTGTTGTTCTTAAAAGGTCCTGTGCAAGGTGTTTTGTCCTTAATCATAAGGATGCTCAAATCATTTCAAATAGCATGGACATTAACTTTTTTATTTTTAACATCAAGATTTTAGGCTTACATATAAATTTTTACAGGAAATTGTTTGTTTTAGGTGCTTTAACCATTTATTTTGGTTTCACCATCTGCTTTAAGGTTTCTTCTTTTGTGCTGTTCACTTTAATAGTCTAGTGGTGTGATATATGTATATATATATATATATATATTTTTTTTTTTAAGTTTTACACATAAAGAAGTGAACATCACCTCAAATTATGTTCATTCACATTAAGACATTCTATATAAGTATTAGAAACAGCTTTTTTTTAAATGGACCAACAAGCAGTCCTGACATCACAGTTCCAAACTAAACTAATAGTCAAAGACCACGGCCTGGTTTCCCAGAGAGGGCTTAGATTATGCCAGGGTTAGTTCAATTAGGACATAGCTTTCTAAAATATGCCTTAGAAAACGTTACTGGTGTGCATCTTGAGAAAAACAATGGCACTGACATATTTTAAGATATGTCAATGCAAGTTGATTTCAGTTAAACAGCTCAATCATGCATTTTAGAACTATAGGCTTAAGCATTGACTGTGAAACATGGATTTAGGTGTTATATAAAGTGTGGAAGGTGGTGTCTTTGTATTGTATGTTGGGTGTTGTCAATCCCTTAGCAAGTTTAGACCGAGGAGGGCCTATCTCTGTCTAAACTTTAATTTTAGTTTATCCTCTACATTTGAAGAATAACAGTTGAATAATATAACTGGATTAAAAAAAACTTATAGTGAAGGTAAAACTTGTATCTTGAACAGCAATCTTAAGCATCATCTTAACTTAGAAATTGCTCTGATTTTAGACAGCTGTAAAGACCAGCAAATATTGATAAGCTCACCCTGTAGTCAATGGTTTGTAGGCCTATCTCAGTTTGAGGAGTCACATTTGTTCAATCTTCACTAAAACTCCCCTATAAGTTTCAGTTTAACCTAGATAGCCACTGCGGTTAGACTTCCATAGTTAAGTATTCTCAAAACTCTCTATGGTTTTAGGGCTTCACTCTCTATATAAAAGGTCCCAAATTAACATTTGACAGCTGCTAAAAGTGAGTAAAAATTGGCTTTGGTAAGTAAATAAAATGCCAGCTGGGCTGTAACTTTATAAGGAACTACAACAAAATATGGTTTAAACTCTCACTGATGTAAGTGATCTGAGCCATTCAAATCAAAGACATAAAACTGTCTACTAAAGAAAACACCTGTCACAACGTGTCTTCCAACAGCTTTTAGCTCAGTGGAAAATGTACCATAGGATGTTTATCTAGAATGCCTGAATTCTTTTCCTCTCCAGAACTCCATATGTGGAATACACATTTGAGCTGCCACAACAAAAAAGAATGTAACAAAATCAGAATGGCAGATGTTTTTATCCAAAACAATTAACACTGCATTCAAGCATTTTTTTTGCTTGTTTCCTGGAACTCAAACCCATGACCTTGGTGTTTCATCAGCAGCATCATGCTCTTTACTGTTTGAGCACCTCGAAAACATTTTTACAGTTTCATTACAGTTGGAGAAATATTTATGACCCATAAATTGTCTTAAACCACTGACCATTGTGGCCAAAAGTTAATTTTGAATCCTGCATACATATACTTAAAAAATGTTGTTTCACTAAATACTTTTTATATACTTCTACTATAAAGTTCCAGAATGATGCTTTTCAATATATGTTCTCTTTGTATAATGTGGTGAAAAGTGTCATTTCTCTGTTCTGCTGTTTTGTTCAGTTAAGAGAATGACTGGTGTTGTCGTTCCTGCTGCTGGAACAGTTTTTCCGCAGAGTGGTTGGCCTCTGATATTTCTCTCCATCATTGATATGCAAGCGGCATCACACTGGCCCTACTGCAAGGTTAAGCAACCGTGACGGCATGGCTTAGAAACTGGCTAGAAGTCTTTCTCTCTGTCTTTAGCCTGTGTGTAATACAGCCTTCCTTTTTTATTTACAAATCACACACAGCCTGTGTTATGTCCTTTAGTTTTTCCATGCGTCCTTTGACCTGTTTGAAATCCAACAAAGTTAAGCGGTTTGTCCATTATTGTCGCTTTGGTCTATTTCTCTTTGTAAACTTGACTAAGATCTTCTGCTAAGATTGTGTGTTGTAAGTTCTTTTCCAGAGCTGCACATTTTCTCCATGCTTTCATCTGCAAGATAAGCTGGCATTTCCTGTTGTCGTGGAGAAAGGCATTGTTTCTCGATGTGTTGTGCAGCATGCTTTGGTCTAAACCCCTGAACTCCTGGTTTTCATTCAGACTGTTCACATTTTTCACCATCTACATGCATGCTCCAGTCAAACACCATTTCTTAAAAATATTAAACACATACACTTATAAGCTATGTTGTATTTTATTTTTTATAAAATTATTTCTGTGTTCAGTTTTATTGACACGTTATGATAAAGATGAAAGCAAACTATATTCATATTAACCTAGTAGAGCATCTTAATTAATCCAGAATAGGCTAAGGAATGTAGCATTGTTCTGTCAACACAGGATATGAGTTTCATTCCTTAGACTTACCTATGGCCTTTTCCCCTCTGAAATTGTTCTGTTATTCTTTCATAGCTCCATTTTTCCCAGCAGTGTTTTTCCAAACAAGCTGATTTTTTTCCAACTTACACCATTTTAAAATTCAGCCATGAACTTAGAGATTTGCTTAGAAATAAATGTACACAACTAAATTGATTTATATAATTGATCAAAGGTGATATAAAGACCATTTCATTGTTACAAAAAAAGTTTCTATTTCAAATAAATGCTGTTCTATTGAACTTGCTGTTCACAAAAATATTAAGCAGCACTGTTTTCAACATTGATAATAAAAAACTGTTTCTTGAGCAGCAGATCAGAATATTCAAATGATTTCTGAAGGATCATGTGACACTGAAGACTGGAGTAATGATGCTGAAAATTCAGCTTTGACATCACAGGAATAAATTACATTTTAAAATATATCAAAATAGAAAACTTATTTTAAATGGTAATTATTTTTTTTCTAAAATACTCTTTTTACTGTATTTTTGATCAAATAAATGCAGCCTTGGTAAGGATAAGAGACAAAAAAATCTTACTGACTAATTTCTTAACGCTTGTGTGTATGTAGCCTATATAATGTATTATACTGTATCTTCTGCAATATGCATCCCTGTATTCCGCCATTGTCTGTTGGCTACACATCAAAGCTCAAAACCACCATAATGTGTATTAATGTATAATGTTTCAAATGTTTAGTTAAAGATGTCAGATACTGATGTTTCATGCACACTGTTTTGTTAAATAAAAGCGACTTGTAATCTGTCAGCTATTTATTTACAAACCATGGTTGCGATCATTTCCCCCCCATTATCCTCATGTCACTCTCCTTCCTCCTTTTCAGCTCTCATCATTAATCATTTATGAGTTCCTGCTTTCCTGTCTCTCCTCTTCTACCCATCTCTATATTTGTCTTTCTGTGTTCATCCCCTGTTCTCTTTCACTGCACCTACAGTAATGTGTCAAACACACACCCATAGACAGATTTGTCCCAATGATACAAATGCACACACAGACAGGATCACCCTCAAACTCGATTGCTCCCCGCTCTCTAATGTCTCTTGGGAAATGAATCTGTTTGCATCTAGCGAGTGTATAGCAGCCAATAAAGATGTTGTCAGTTCTGGAGAATGGGAAAGAACGCTGTGTTGATGGGATGAGGACGCAGCATGAGGTTAATGATGCACTCTTGCCACTGTTCTGTTCTGTCATTATTACCTCTCTTTATATCATTTCTCATATTGATTGTAGCTAGTGTCTTGAGCTGTGAGGTCTTTTTTTATATATACATGGTAATTTTATTGAACTAAATAAGTGCAAATGTAGTTGTTAAAGTGCCCCTATTATGCTATTTTAAAGTTTCCTAATGTTGTTTTGGAGTCTCCTACAACAGGTTTACATGCATCAAAGGTCAAAAAACTGTTTCATTTTATCATAAAATACATTTGGACATCACCACATTTTCAATGATTCTCAAAAGACTCGTCAGATGAATCAACCTTTCTAAATCCCTTTCCGTGAGCTACTCTGCTCTGATTGGCCAGAAGGCTCAGTCTGTTGTGATTGGTCTACCGCGTACATCGCGCGTGTCGAAAACAAAAACGCCCATTGCCATAACAACATTAGCTCTGCGTGTCCTGAGGCTTCCTACACCGTAAACTAAACACAGTAACGAACAATGACGTCGATTTTACCATATCAATCCGAGCGCGAGTCCGATGATGAAACATTGGAAGAACTATTCATTCAACCCGAACCTCCATCACAAGAACAACTCGAGCAGGACGTTTCTCAGGGATACGCTACTTAGTTTGAGGTACATTATGAGATGTTGCAACTGTAATTCCTCACCATCAGCATTAACAAGTGCATGTCCATCAACAAACTGATTATTTTACTTGTACTTATTTATTTACCGAGTATTTTTCTAATTTATTGCGGTGAACATGTGAAAACTGTATCAATAACAGTGCATACATTAGCCTAGCCTGACTACGTCAGACTTCCTACTTCCGCTAATTTCATTTCGCTCCTGTAGTCAGTCTGAGATAGCAGCCTATCTTTCTGTTTTCCACCGGCCTGAAAACAGCCTGGCCAATCAACGAACAGAGGGCGGGCTGAAAGCCGTGACGTAGTCGGTAAGCGCCGTGTTTAAGATTAGGTCAGGGAAATCGAAAACGACCGCTGATATGGAGACGCGGATGCAATTCGCTCTGTTGTGGAGAATATTCCCTGCATTAGCAAACTGAAGCCCGAACACGAAGAGTGTGTATTAAACATTTTGAATGGAGGTGATGTTGTGGCCCTACTCCCTTTGGGAAAAGTTTAATTTATCAACTATTACCGATCGTCAGCGAGAAACTGGGGAGCCTTTTGACAGGTCAGTGTCTCTTTTCTTTTCCAGGTCTTAAATACCGTAAAACTTCAAATAATAGCCCGGGCTTTTATTTGCCCAAATCGTCGAACTGCACCGGCTTGTACTTGAGATAGGCGTCTAACTTATATGAGACAGGCCTTTATAGTTGAGATGTTGTTCATTGAGATGTTGTTCCTAGAGTCTATAATCTCTAAAAATCTCCAAATGCTCCACGTGAAACCGCGGTCTTCCGACCTCTTACTATCTTGTCGATTGATTTTTATGAATATGCGCGAGGGAGAGAGAGCAAGACAGCGCTCGTGTTGTTTGTAGACGTGGGAGTGCGCGCGCGCGGCCGGGGCTCTCTCTCTCTCTCTCTCTCTCTCTCTCTCTCTGCTCGTTTGTGCCCTGTCAAGCGCAGCAGTCATTCTATTACATCACTCACAGATCAAAAAAGTCGTTTACAGCCATGTTCACTCGGGTATTTCGCTCGCATCATTAAGTGTTTACAGTGGAAGTTCGATCATAGATTTGAGTTCGATGCATGATGTCTGTGGTTCGATGCGGCTGTGTCGGCGCATAACATACGTCATAAACAAACTTATCTGATTGGCTTACGGGTAACCAATGATTTTAAACTTCAGTACGCGCCCCCTAGCGAGAGAGAAAACACTTCTCTATTATGCTATCCCAGACTCTGTGTACGAAGCAAAGTGAAGTAGCAGAGTCTGGTATTACCAGGCTAACATTAGCCGAGCTCTAGCGTGAATGACTGATGTAATATAAACGTTGGTAAAACAAATCTTGCTCCATGCTTAATCTTTACTCAAAGTAGTGAGAACGACAGATAAT
The DNA here is from genome assembly GCF_029890125.1 of Rhinichthys klamathensis goyatoka. NCBI lineage: Eukaryota > Metazoa > Chordata > Actinopteri > Cypriniformes > Leuciscidae > Rhinichthys > Rhinichthys klamathensis. The sequence goes on from NW_026606877.1 coordinate 1,985,704, forward strand.
CTGCATTAATAGACAGTTTTAGGTAATAGTGGCCCACAGCTGATCAACAGAAGTATTTCAGTAAGACAGTAATAATGTGAGTTAACCAGTTAGCAGGAGACCTACACAATATAAAACTCAAAACTAAGTATTTTAAACACCATTTTTCAAGAGCAAGCGGTTTGCAAATCCTGCATTGAACTCCGATATTTGAGAAGTCGTCAGTAAAATAAAGGGAACACAGCAAAAGTTTAGGATTATACTGCTGTGATATCGTGGTAAAGATTAATTTTAACCACTTATTGTTCACATGCTCATCCTTGGGCAGTGGAAAAAACTGGCTTTACCTTCACATTGTAGAGCACAGGGTCTTCTCGATATGATGCTATCCAGTATCCACAGGAATCAGCTGCCGGTTTGAGGTTCAAGTTTTCCCTGGTGTCTGCGTGCGCAATAAGTGGAAGGGCAATATGCTAATGTTTCGTCTTGACGTCACAACGAAACGGCTTATGACTCTTTTGAAAAATTATTCATTTCATTGACCCAGAGTCGACTTTTACTTTTGAAAGACAATAACTTGTAATAACAATAACGGTGCACTTTCAGATTTAAAACTTTGCTGTATGTTTTCATTCACTTACAGCTATGTTACACACTACATGAAAGGTAATTTTCAAAAAGGCATAATAGGGGTACTTTAAAGTTATTTACAATTTGATTATGAGTTTGTTAATTAATGTTTTCCACCGAAATTACGTGGAACAATTTGTCCCAGGAACTTTTTCCCCCCAGACCTGTTGCTTTCTGCGTTTACACCACGGTCTAAAGTACAGTGAAGATTAGGCTAATTAGTTCGGTGACGTAGGACTGCAAGCACCTCAACATTTTTTAAAAATGGTGGTTGAAATGAAATGCTGCGTGGAGTCAACCAATCAGCATGTTCAATGCCCAAGTCCCACCCCCGAAAGTTCCTGAACTTTGAGAAAGTACTACCTCGCAGGGACTTTCTGAGGGGGAATTTTTTAATGGAACTTCATTTAGATCCTGCTCCTGTGGTCGAAACACACTGAGTACCACCCCAAAGTGCCTAGTTCATGGGGAAAGTTCCTGCGGTGGAAACGCGGGTTAAGTGATATTCACCAGATAATGAAACAAAGTGAAAAAATCTTGTAGACTTTGAGGGAAGAGAACTTTTTTACTATGACCAGTAAGCAACTACTTAGCAACTACCCAACATCCAAGCAATGTTCTAGCTACCATTCAGAATTCACCATAACAACCCATAGCAGCACTGTGGCAATCATAGACCTTATGCTCCAGGGAAATAAGGTGCAGCCATATAGAATTTTGTCTTTGAACTTCGGTTATTGCGGTAGTTCTGTATTTCTATGGCATCGCTGTCGAAGCGTATTTAGTTAGTGAAGTGGATTCACTTGTTGTAGAGTTAACGAAAGTTATCATGAGCATTGTAATGTTTGAAGCGGGTGTCATAACAAATGTCTGTAGACCGGGAAGATTTTAAAATGAGCGGTTCATTCATAAATCCGTAAGATCTTACCTTCATGCTGTTGAAATACAAACCGGAAATGCGCTGAAAAGGTCTAGGCTATTGGAGGAAAATGTAAAAATCTCATCTTAAAGTTGGTGAAGTATGTCTGTGCTCAATAACTTTTATTCTTAAACTCTTGAAGCCTAGTTTCTTTTCCGCCCCAGTTTGAAGATTTTGGATTTTGCTCATTTGGAGAAAAGGGGGAAGACTGCTGGAAAGATCATCTCTCTGTCTCTTTTCTATCCTTCGTCATTAGAATATGAAAGTTTGCTGACAATCTCAGGACGATTGATTCTCACGAGCTCAGGACCCCCCGTCATTCCTCCAATCTCCAAATCTCCTCCCTCAATCTCGCTTGTGTGTGATCTTGGTTTGCCAATGTTCCTCTGTCATTATTCCACTTGTACTTTCTTCTCTTGCACAAACACTGTCTTATACATTGTAGTGAATGTTCATCATATTGTTTATGTATGCGCATACTCTGAACATTTGGAGGTCGTTCGGTGCATCAAATGTTGTGTCTGCAGAAACAAGCAGGAGAGGGAATACTTCGTCTGCATACATGTGAAATATAATTCGATTTGACTGTGCCTGAAAAAAAAAATTTAATAAGGTACCGCTGGACTCTGCTGACTCAGGTTCCCTCACACACATAGAGGATACTAAAAAAAATGTAATATGAAAATCCTCTATACAATGAACTTTCACCAATTCAAAAATAACCAAATGTTATCGTAGAGATATAGAACTCTTAAAAATTCCATATCAGATTGTAAAACTGAAAGTGAAATGGTGAATGGAATAGTAATGGAAGACTGAACTCTCTGTGAACTCAGTTTGTGATATCCAAACTAGGACTTGAGTTGCCTTATTAAAATCACATATGGGTTGCTTAACCATATGAGATGAGACACATCTAGAAGGTAAAGATATGGGCTCAATTAAAAGCATAGTGTGTCCAAAAATATATTACCTCTTGTTTCAGGAAGTTTACATTATTTTTTCCATATAATGAAAGTGAATCAAAAAGTGGGGTGCCAGAAATAAAAATGACTGATGACAAAAAAGCACCATTACAACTACCATAGCATAAGTCCTTATGACTACATTCTTCTGAAGTCATATGATATAGCTTTGTGTGAGGAACAAAGTGAAATTAAAGTAATTATTCGCTAAAAATCATTCCCTCTATAACTCTCAAATCTCATTTGTGCAATATTGAAAATGCACATTGCCAGGTTCATGGTTTTGTTTAGTGTGATTTAATTCACTTATGGTCTGTCTCCCTGTCATTATTTGATCTAGTTTGTCACCTAGGTTACCCGTTAATTAATCTTTCTGTTCATCTGGTCTTGATTAGTTCCCTTTGTTTGCTCCTTGTATTTAAAGTTAAACCCATGTGTTTCATTTTGTTCCTGGTCCTGTCTTGCTTAAGTGTAGTTGTCCTGTTTGTTTTTCTCCTGAATAATATAGAAGACTTTCTGCATTCATTCTGAGTTGTGTATAATAGTACACGCGACACACATACGATATTGAACATTTTCATATTTGGTGAATTAACACAAATTAAATCTTTCAGTCTTTATTTTCACACAGACCTCTCATATGGCTTCACTGACTTGCATGGGTACTTTTATGTAATTTTTGGAGCTTAATTGAGCTTAAGTGGTCACCATTCACTTCCACTGTATGAAAAAAGTAGTATTAATACTCTGCTAAACATCTCATTTTGTGTCTCACAAAATAAAGTCAGCCATATGGGGTTGGAACAACAGGGAAAAAGTGTAAATGATGACTGAATTTTCATTTTTGGCTGAACTATCAAGTTAAGCTACTTCACTATTTCAAAGAGGGCATGATAATTATTTCTCATGAATTATTTTAGGAAACTGAACAACTGAGTTTTATTTAACCATTGGAACAGGACCTTAGATAAAGGCAATATATGACATGAGGCTTTTAAAGTAGGTTTCCTCAATATCGTTTTAATTTTCTGTCTCGGCAGGTTAGCTCTGTATGTGTATGAATATCTGCTACATGTGGGAGCTCAGAAATCAGCACAGACCTTTCTGTCAGAGGTAAGTGAACCAGTTATTTGCATTTTTACTAAGACCTTTACTGTGAATAAGGTGAACAATTTAAGATGTGATGTACTTTTTAGGAGATAATATTTACATGTAGCCTTACAGTACCAGTAAACGGCTCCCATGGAACCCTCACTGTTCTCTGATCCCAGCTTAATTTAATTACACTGGATACAAAAGCACACTGGCACTAGAAACTGGGCAAACTGTTTCTGTTTAATGGCACTGTCTCATGGAGATACAGCGGGGGACTGTACGCTTATTTACACAGATTCTCCTAAGCACTGAGTGTCCACTTGCTCTGCTCACTAAATGAACATTGTTTATCTTCAACATGAAGTTAATGGCTTGTCATCCTCTGGAACTGTGTTTGGGTAAGAGATGTTTATATCGGTGTCCACGACAGTTCACTTACTGATGACATGATCACTGACAAGATACAATTGCACAGTAGAAGTAAATGCAGATGCAGATGAGTGTTCTAGCTCTGAGTCAAGTAAATATTTGCGAATGACAGCGGATCAGATAAATACTGGAACAGAACAAAGAGAGATGAGGGAAAACGGAATGAGACTGGCACGATGACAGAGGTAAAAACACAAAGGCTGGCCCACCACTCAGACGTGAACATCAACAAGCCAGACAGTGCTGTCGTGACTCAGTCCAGCCTCTGTGACTAAGCCACCCGCCCCGTCCATTGTGGCTGGTTTCCTTTGCGACTCCTGTCTTTTGCCACCCTGCTCATGTAACCAGTTCCCGCTGGACTTGAACCCAAAAATAGCAGTGGCTCTTCCAGCAATGTATTGAGATAATGTTGGGAACACCCATGTTGTTTATGGCAGCTGTCATCAGTGCTTTAATGTCTGTAAACCCATCTCACATGGTCAGTGACTAAAACTGATGATCTCATCAAGATGGATGGTGTTTTCTGTTCCTGTTTAGTCTTTTGAGAAAGAGTTGAGGAGAAGGACAAGGATGTGCAGAAGGTCTAAGCCTAAAGTATACTTCAGTTATTCCCGTATCCGTACACCCGAACACACAGGCTTTCAAAATATACTCCATTTGATAGCACTCAGGTGTTCGACTCATGCACACTAGAAAGTTTCATTCTTGTTCAATGTCTGCACTATTTCTCTCCTGAAGTTATGAGCTAAAAAATGTCTTTGTACTTGTTTAAACTAGAGTCAGCATCGTGAAATGGCGCAGACTCTGATCAGCATTGCCGGTGGTTCTGTGGCTTACGTTTTATCAATTGATGTTGCAATTATTTAAAAAAAATGTTTAAATTATTTAATTATAGTTCTGTCATTACAACTCTCCGAGTCTTTGACATGGTAATGTGTATGACAATGTTGATATGTTTGGTTTGGTGGATTAGATCATAATAAAGTCATTTTCGAGGCATGCAGTTCAAATCCAAGTTGACTTTAGAGACATTGGTTCTCAAGTCAAAGTCAAGTCATTTTCTTAATTTAGTCATATAGGCCTAAGTCATAAATTTGCTACTCGTGTCAGACTCAAGCCATGCAAGTCGAGACCCCTACCTCTGGTTGTTGCCGTCTCCAGTAGTTTGTTGTTGTTGCGTCTCATTTAGTCTTGGGTGCAAAAAAACCTGTAGGTCATTTTGCTAGTGGTCAATGTTGCCATTTCTTTGAAAATGTCCAATTCCTTCCAAGTTAACAACCAAGGAGGATGGAGCTTAGCGAAGTGTCAGTTGGTTAACTGAATTGAATAATGACTGAGTCACACTGAGACTCTTTCAAACAGATGCCAAGTTTCAGTTTTATCCCTCACATTTATTCTAGGCACCATGTTTGACTCAAAGTTCAGCTCCCCGTGGCAGAATTTGCCTTTAATTATGTTTAAATCACAAAGGGAGCACAGGTCGACTTGTCTCTGAATCTTTATAACTCTTCCTTTGTTCTCTGTTTAACTCGGCAGATCCGATGGGAGAAGAATATAACATTAGGAGAGCCGCCAGGGTTCTTGCACTCATGGTGGTGGTAAGACTATCTGCTTGAAAAGCAGATTTATTTAGCACTATATGAATGGGATTAGTGTTCTAAAATACGTTTGAGTTTTTTATACTTTATTCTAATAATTATTAGAATATGAACGTCTGTAATTTCATGGGATCTCTAGTTGACACTGAGGTGGAGTGTTTATATATTCTGGATGGGGATTATGGAGATCATGTTGTCTGGATGTGTGCAACACGAAACTCATAAAAATAAAAATAAATATATAATAATATTACAGTATACAATATATTAATTAAGGGAATTAATTAATTAAGGTAGTGTAGTTCTGTGTAGTTTGTGATCAGGCACTCTTTAATGTGTTAATTCTCAGTACTTGACATAAGTTGTATTTTTCATTTTACTTATGCGATAATGAATGGTGATAGAACGGTTAGATATGGTAATGAAATATTTCTTATAATTATCAATGTTGAAAATGATAATATTTTGTGCTTATTGCTTAATGTGGTGTGCTTAATATTTTTTTCATGATTCTTTGATGAATAGAAAGTTCAAAAGAACAGCATTTATTTGAAATCTTTTGTAACATTATAAATGTCTTTACTGTCAATTTTGATCAATTTAATTCATCCTTACTGAATAAATATATGAATTCCTTTTAAATGCCAAGATGCCAAGTTCCAAATAAAAATCTTACTGACCCCAAAGTTTTGAATGATAGTGTAAATCACAGACATTCTCACCACCAATAATTAATACAATTTCTCAGAGGATCCCCAAGTTAGCAGAACCGTATATGCTTTGTAATGTATACAATTTTATGCAAGAAAACAGACATATTTAATTCTGACAGGATAAAACAAATCTCAAAGTACATCTGTGAAACAAACATTTCCTCAGGGAAAACTAGTCCCGTCCAAATAGAGCTTTAATTAACTGAGGATAGTGATTCATTCTCAGACTGCAGTATTAGTCTTTTTATATTATATTGTGCATCTTTTATCGCAGTGTTTTCTGGGACCTCTACTGTGCTGCTTCTGAGAGGAGAGAATCATGTGAACACTCAAGTGAAGCCAAAGCTTTTCATGACTATGTGAGTATAAATACTTGTTCTCCTGCAATGAGGATAAACAGGATTTTGTGCTGTTACCATGATTTTATTGGCTGCTGCTAACCACTAATAAACCAATTAATACATTTCAGTGTTTTGAACTAAACAAAACCAGTAGGAATCCACTGACCTATAGAACAGCACAGAGTGATTTAGAGCTGGTCCCTGAGAAGCCTTGCAGGATAATTGTGAGTGAGTGTACAGCTCATAGAAGGAGAGGTAAGGAGAGCAGGAGGGGAATGAAAAGCGGGAAGGATGATAAATTGGTGGTCCGTGCTGGAGGCATTAGCAATGATGTCATGCGTTTGCGGTCATCTTGGCTAGAGGGAGGAGGACATCTTGACCTTTGTTCTGAGTGTGAAAGAGAGAGAAACAGAGATAGCAATAGAGAAAAATATGAAGTGTGATTAGATTAAAGGCTTGTCTATAAGAAATAATGACCCATTTGGGTTATTTCAAAATGAGCATAATAACCTCATTGTTCCTCTAATACCGCTAACACTGACTCCAACTACAAGTCAGGTGCCTGTTTATCTACCACAAATTATATTGACCTCAGGACCAGAATGATCAAGATGAACTGCTGACCAGCCACAGTTCATTACAGTAAGAGCCTCCACTTTTAGTTTATGTGTCAATCATGTGAAGTGCCACATGATCCTCAGTCATGCATGAAATGATAAAGACATGTCATTAAATCATATAATCCTTTAAAATGAGTAATGGCTACATTAGACATATTTCCAGAAGGGATTTCATCTTTATTAACATATATATACACTCACCTAAAGGATTATTAGGAACACCGGTTCAATTTCTCATTAATGCAATTATCTAATCAACCAATCACATGGCAGTTGCTTCAATGCATTTAGGGGTGTGGTCCTGGTCAAGACAATCTCCTGAACTCCAAACTGAATGTCAGAATGGGAAAAAAAGGTGATTTAAGCAATTTTGAGCGTGGCATGGTTGTTGGTGCCAGACGGGCCGGTCTGAGTATTTTTACAATCTGCTCAGTTACTGGGATTTTCACGCACAACCATCTCTAGGGTTTACAAAGAATGGTGTGAAAAGGGAAAAACATCCAGTATGCGGCAGTCCTGTGAGCGAAAATGCCTTGTTGATGCTAGAGGTCAAAGGAGAATGGGCCAACTGATTCAAGCTGATAGAAGAGCAACTTTGACTGAAATAACCACTCGTTACAACCGAGGTATGCAGCAAAGCATTTGTGAAGCCACAACACGCACAACCTTGAGGCGGATGGGCTACAACAGCAGAAGACTCCACCGGGTACCACATATCTCCACTACAAATAGGAAAAAGAGGCTACAATTTGCAAGAGCTCACCAAAATTGGACAGTTGAAGACTGGAAAAATGTTGCCTGGTCTGATGAGTCTCGATTTCTGTTGAGTCATTCAGATGGTAGAGTCAGAATTTGGCGTAAACAGAATGAGAACATGGATCCATCATGCCTTGTTACCACTGTGCAGGCTGGTGGTGGTGGTGGTGTAATGGTGTGGGGGATGTTTTGTTGGCACACTTTAGGCCCCTTAGTGCCAATTGGGCATCGTTTAAATGCCACGGCCTACCTGAGCATTGTTTCTGACCATGTCCATCCCTTTATGGCCACCATGTACCCATCCTCTGATGGCTACTTCCAGCAGGATAATGGACCATGTCACAAAGCTCGAATCATTTCAAATTGGTTTCTTGAACATGACAATGAGTTCACTGTACTAAAATGGCCCCCACAGTCACCAGATCTCAACCCAATAGAGCATCTTTAGGATGTGGTGGAACGGGAGCTTCGTGCCCTGGATGTGCATCCCACAAATCTCCATCAACTGCAAGATGCTATCCTATCAATATGGGCCAACGTTTCTAAAGAATGCTTTCAGCACCTTGTTGCATCAATACCACATAGAATTAAGGCAGTTCTGAAGGCGAAAGGGGGTCAAACACAGTATTAGTATGGTGTTCCTAATAATCCTTTAGGGGAGTGTATATATATATAGAGTGTATATATTAGATAGATAGATGGATGGATGGATGAGAGATAAATAGATAAATTCAATTTTATTGTAGGGATTTTTTTCTTTATTTAATATGCCTACACTTTATTTAATACATTTTTTTATTATTATACTCGCATCATTTATTAATATATTTTAAATAAAATAAATAAAATTTGTTGCAAAATTGTGGTCTCTATATTTATGTGCTTTTAAGCAATACAACAGTAACAATTTTACATAACACAAATTGTAATATTCTCACTTAATATACAAGTCCAAAATGTAAAGTAACTAAATCCTGATGAACGATCCAGTGACTCAACCCGCATTGATTTCCATTGTTTAACTGCCATTTTTAGCATGGAAATATTACTGCTGCGCTGTAAGTGCTTTTCAGATTATTCTCTCCTGCCTAAACGAGGACATTCCATTTCCCTGACAATCATAAACGCACTCTATTTTTACCCACTCTCCCACATTGTTTAAAAAAAAAAAAAAACAGCAGACAATGACTGGTACTCTGTTGCCTTTCTGTTCTTTTACACAAATTGAATGAAGCCTGAAACTCTGGAGATCTGTTGGATTTTGTCAGTGTTATTTTGACCGAATAGGGCTACACCTTTCCCTCAGTTGCTCCATCAGAGTGGGTCACCTGTCGTAGCGGAATAGTTCACATATTAAATAGTTCCAATTTTAAATAGTCATACATTTTCGAATAGATGAGATGACACACAATTTTATCATTGCATTACATATCGTTAAATATAACATGAAGCTGAATCTTCAGTCTAGTGACTGATCATTGATCTTTTTTAGACTTTAAATGATCTCAATGTTCTTCTCAGACGAGTAAATCAAATTATAATACATTTATACAACAGTTGGTGATGAGAGGTCAGACTGTTCAGACTAAGTACACAAAGTGAAGTAAACTACTAAACCATGTTTTAATACTTACAACATATTCTGGTTAATTACTTATGCAACAGTTGTGTCCAGTCATGCAATCTCATAGTCTGAATTGCAGATCGTAAGTAACAGATCTGCTACGCTGATGTTGCTGCTGCAGCGCAAATATGGACTTGCTACTGCTAATCGATACACAGACACGCTGCTGTGAGCATATAGGATATGTTGCTGCTGCTGCATGAATAGACATACATAAATCATCCCATAGCAGATCTAGGCAAGTTGAGCTGGGGGAGGTGGAGGGTTCTAGAAGAACTCTGTAGTAGGGCTGTGCGATTTGGGAAAAATATTTACTTACAATTTTTCGGAGAGATATTGCGATATTAAGTCAAGCTTCATCTCAATAGTGTGCAGCACACACTCTAAATTAAAGGAGTACAACATGCCTTTAACTGTAGACTATTCCACGATTCCACCTTGTAGTCTAGCAGATGCAGTAGTGTTCATTTTGTCAGCAATTTGTTTTTAATTTAATCTTAGTCCTGTCAAATGTACTTTTTAGTTTTTATCAGATTTAGTCAACCGTGTCCTGTTTTTGCTTAGTCAAGTTTTAGTCTGAGCACTTTAATCTAGTTTTTGTCAATGCTGCATAATGGTTAAATTGATAATTATTTTGCTCAAAATTAGAATCATAATGATTGTTGTCATTAGAGAAATGTATTTTTATTATTTCATTAGGACAGACTCACAGCATTTTTTTTCCCCAAAATTCATCCAGATCGCAGCCTTTTACGATTAGCTGATCGCAACGTTTCAAATCGCGATTGCTATTCGATTTCGATGAATCGTTCAGACCTACTCTGTATAGCATGCTGCAGGACTAGCTTACAGCAAATGATGAACTAGACTATTTAAATTTTGAGCAAGCAATCTCATTGGTTGCATGATCAACAGAGGCCAATCAGCTTGCGCCATGCGGTAATGATGTGATTGCTTGCAGATTGCATGTAAAGGAGCTATCAGCCTGCGCCCTCTAGAGTTTCATGACTGAACTACATATTTCACTGTCAACCTGGAAACTGAAAATATATGGTGGCAAATTGGTAACACTTTACAATAATAGTACATGAATAATCATGTACTAATACCTGAATTAATAATTACTTTACTATGAACTAATGATGAGTGAAGACATGTACTAATGAGGAACTAACCTTAACTACGACATGAGTCATATGAATTCCTGCATGAATATACCATCTTAACTACACGCTAGTACATGCTTGTTAATTAATGGATTAATTAACATTTCGGGGTAAACTAAATCAAACATGTTCTAGATCAGAAGAAAGATGTACTAAAAGGGCACAATGTAAAATTGTTCATAAATTTGACACCAGCAACTGTCACAAAACATCAGTGAATGACACTAGATGTCTTGCAATGTTTACGTTTAACCTTACTCATTGAACACACAATGATGCATTCATCATTAAAAACAATTTAATCTCATTCTGTTTTAAGTGATTCCACTGCTTCCATCAAGAGTGAAATACCTACAATAACATATTCATTTACAGATGCAATTTTCCAAATTAAAATCAGTGTTAGCACAGATGACGGTTATTTATGTGGTTATTTTATGGATTGGTTTACTGTCTTTATATCATAATGCAGTTGGTTGTTAGTCAGTTAGGGTTCTTGCTCTTCTTTTGGGCCACAAAATGTGTCCATTTTCTAGAGCAAGTTTGATTTAGTTTACCCCGAAATGTTAATTAATGCATTAATTAACAAGCATGTACTAGCGTGTAGTTAAGATGGTATATTAATGCAGGAATTTATATGACTCATGTCGTAGTTAAGGTTAGTTCCTCATTAGTACATGTCTAAACTCATCATTAGTTCATAGTAAAGTAATTATTAATTCAGGTATTAGTACATGATTATTCATGTACTATTATTGTAAAGTGTTACCGGCAAGGGACTTGATGAGGAACAACTCATTTTGATTGTGGTTGAATATACTAAAACATAAATGCAATATGATGGTATAGGGTGTGTAGAAATGCAATATATTATCCACTACTAAAATCACACTGTGATATTCCTGACAATCATGGAATGCTCTATTAAATACTGAATATATGAATTTTGTAGATATGTACTGAAGTTTGTAGCTAAAACTACAAGCCATTTGATTAATCATTACCATTTAATAAATCAGCAAATCCTGAGCAAATTCTGTGTCAAGTTCTGATAAGCTTTTGTCTTTACATTCACATCCTTCATATTCCCTAGTGATTTTCTCCTGTCTGGCTTAGGGCTAGTCTCATCTGCACTTTCATTTTCTTTGTGTTCGCACAGAGTAGAACACAAACAGCAGCAAATTAAACATGAGAGGAAGAGGGGAAGCACGACAGCATGAAATAGCTTATAATATTATGCAGCCTATTCAAGCATGTTAATGAAGATTTTCACCCCTGAATGGAGAGAGATATTTCACACAGTGTACCCACATTCAAGCTTGGATTATTGCTGCTACACTGAATAGTATAGCCTACATGTGCTTTTTGATCTTTGTTTATCTTAAACATTTATCTCTTGCCAAAGAAAATCGGGGTGCTCCAGATTTAGATTTTCACTTTAAAATGTGCAGTTCAATCAATGACTTTCTTAATTCATTGTTCTAATAAGATCTGACATGCATGGCTTAGTGGTCTATTTTTCCTTCCATGTTTTGAAGCTATTTAACACATTTTTAGCTTGACAGAAATGAGGTTAGCACTTCTTATGGATGATGATAATAATAATGTTATATTTTGAATAATACTGTGACATTACTGCATGACTCTGGCGAGCAGGACGAGGCCGAGGGACGTGAGGGAACGCCTGCTCGCCACATAGACATACTCAATAAAATAATACAAATAAAATATTTATTTACACAATATTTTTCAAGATTACATATCATATCATCTTGCATTATCAAGATTTGCTGAGAAATAATAAACATTTCTAGTCTAAAAAAAAGTGTGCCAAGTGACCTGCTAAAATTAACAGGCTATTTTCTCAACAACAACAACAACAACAAAAAAACGTTTACATGTTTTCAATATGTCTCACTGTGTTGTTTGGGCCAGTGTGAAAGGTGATTGGCATGATGGGGTGAATCATTTAATCATTATTGTGTAGTTAATCTCAGTATGGGCTGATGCATAATATGAGCCATGTACTTTTACACACAACTGAATTGCACACACATATTCTTAGAGGTTCCTGTAATGTCTGGTTGGCCGTGTTCCAGAGGCAGAGAGGTGGACTCAGGGTGGTGTGAGTTAGCAGCTGGGTTAACTGAAAACACTGTTGTCCTGAAGTAACCCCCTCTCACACACACAGAATTAAACACACCGGTTGGTTAACGTCTGCCATCTGTAAAGCAGAGAATGTTTCCAGCAGAGAGAGAGACAGCAGGAGAGGAGATGTGGTGAGGATGACCTCATCGCTGCATTAGATTAGACTGCAGATATTATGGGAAAGGTTGTCTGGTGGGTATAGGACTGCATCATTACCCAGGAGGCTTCTGGCTCCATTCTTAATACACAAGTGTTCTAAGTAACCATTCCAATGTTGTACCTTAAGGGGTCGTTTTTAAAAATGCCAAACGCAGGGCAGTGGAATGTGAAACTGTGTTTTTAAAGTCATCATGATACGGAAGTTGGGATCATCTTTTCCTCCCTATTGTGACGTATATCTGAGTGAAACGGCTTCTTGAACAGGAACAAATATTGAGTGGGGCTTGATTCTGTTTTGGTTCATTGTGGTTTGCTATTGCTCTGATCTGATCTCATGTGAGTAACAGGTTGTCCTGCCCTCGCGCCGTAAACGTCATCAGAGAAGAGATGTTGTTGCAAGAGAGAGGAGGACTTTGATTAAAGATTATGAAGGCACAGTTGATTTCATGGTGACGTTAAATGCTGAACTTGAGCTCCACGTGTAGGAACACGTATCATGTGCTAGACGTAAGACACTTGGTCATAAAACACAAGGTCGTAAGACACAAGGTTTCCAGATACTTTGTTTTTGCTCCAGCATTTAAAATGGTTCCTAACAAAGCCACAGCAGAATCAAACGTTGAGCCTCCAAGAAACATTAGTAGCATTCCTGAATGACTCAGTGTTGATGAACGAATCGGTTGAGTGAAAGATTCAATGGCTCACTCATAAAGACAATCAGTGGCTGCATCATAAATGCATAAATGCTCTCTTTAGTAGGTCCTTATTTTGAATAAGTAATTACTTAAGGTGAAAATAAAGTTTTTAATGTTGTCTATGTCAGACTGATCTCATGAAATGGCGTATGTATGACACGCCAATTCGTATTTCCATTTTTGGCGTGCTATCAACACGCATAATCGCTTTTCAGCGTGTTTATCAACGCCTTTGACTTAACGTTATATTACTGTATTATGTATATATAAATATATGACCTACCCCAACCCCGTCCCTAAACCTACCCGTCACTGGGGTTAATACCATTTATGAGTGTTCCCCTACCATCCTAGGAAAAGAAATATCGCTCCACAGATGTAGATCTAGATTTTGCTTCGTTTCGCTCGGACATTTAACGGCGTACACATACACGCGGAATCACTCGGACGTTTAATGGCGTAGACATACACGCAAAAGATTTCGGCGTGGACATACACGCGGATAGCTCAAAATGTGTGTAGATAACACGCCACTTGACTTGAAAGTGGCGTGTATGTTTACGCAAAGTCATGATGTCATGTTGTCTATGTTGTGTTTTTTAATATGCTTTAAGACAAACCATGTGCAACTTCACAAGTCAACACCATTGCGGAGTATTTTTTCCTTAAAACTGCAGTAAACCAAAGACAGTCTCAAAAATGTGGTTTGAAATCTCTGGTGTTTCTTGCGTCACAAACTACCTTGTAACAAATCATGTCACATATTATTAACTGCAAGCAGGGGAGTCTCGAGAAGCCAGGTTATCCTGGTATAGTTTTCTGTTGATATAAAAAAGCGGGTACTTTTAGCAATATAGCAGGTGAATTATGTATATGATGTTTATTACGTTATTATGATTAACTATATGCCTTTCTCCACTGACGTTCTATGATGTTCAAAGCGTTTCTAAGGATGCTGATTTTTAGAAGGCAGACTGAGATGGTGAACGGAAACATGGTTTGTGTAATATTAGCAACACATTATTAGCTGTTTGATAATAATAGCTTAAAAGGCTAATCATACTAATTACCATTATGTGTCTGACGTTGTAAAGAGCGATACCATTGTTCAGCGTTTACAGTAACTTAAGTTAAGCGAGTGCATCTCTGAGCTGGTGTGAGTGAGTGGAGGCGGGGGTAATTTGCATATTCATGTACTAAATTAAGCAAGGGTGTAGAGTTACATTCAAGCTATTTTAAGCCATGAAGAAGAAAAAAAACATTTCACAGTTAAAAACATTTCAAATGTAATTTTGGTGATTTAAAGATGAGGTTTAAGGGATAAAATTATTGACAACAGGGGGACTTTAACAACCGCTAAAAAAGCACGCTGTATACGTAAAAGTACATCCTAGTATAAATGTGATCAGGACGTGCTACATACGCCATGTCATTATCACGTGACCTACCAGCGTCAGTTGCGTTGCTTCACTGCCATTCACAAATCCTCTTCCGTGGCCTCATGGGATAGTAAAGTGTCCATCGTATGCACACTTCAGAATCTTTCCAGAAGTAGTAGGTCATCCGGGCACACTCATTTATGAGTACTGTGAATTCAGACACACTTCTTTTGTCACATACTTTTTTTCACCTACTATATAGTAGGGAAGTATGCGATTTTGGATGCGGCACCTATTTAGTTACTGAATGAATGAGGGTTCTTGATTGAATCGGTTGAATAAATGTCTCAATGAGTTGCTTATAAGGACAGTCACTTTTTTGCAAACTATACTGGCGCAACAATGTGAAAGGAGTCTCTGAAAAAACTCACCACTAATCACAACAGACACAGTCAGTAAAATGGCACAAACAGCAAAAGTCCCGAATTTCATTAAGGACATGATGGAAATTATACATTTATTTACTACTATAAATCCACATCCAATTTTGGGTTTCAACAGGAAGTGTCGACATGACAGGGGATGAATGGATGAAGGGGGCGAGAGAGAGATTAATAGAGGACTAGAGACTTTCTTCCTGTCAGTATCATTGATATATTTCCTGTTGTTATATTGGTCTGTCTTAATTATATTTATAGAATCTTAGAAATATGATGGTAATTAGATTAATGTAGTGTCTATATATATCCTTATGAATATGTGTGTGTGGATGTCTTTGTATATGACCTGACAAAAGTTAATGTGTGACTAAGTGTATGACCGAGACAGAAGGTCTCCATTCAAGGAAATAATATGACTAAATATGTTAGACAAACTAAACAATGTGTTGGATATGGCTAAGACATATCTTCATTTAACCTCGAGAAACAACCTTAGGGGAGGAACGACTATAAAGAAGGAAGGATGTCCCCAATTCGTTGTCACACTCTGCAGGCACTTTGTAATGACTGTGTGACTGTTGACCTTTCCTTACAAGGGAATAAATAATTGTTAAAGACAATTGTTACATGTTTGTCTCTTATTCAGTACTAGAAAATTGTTTGCCACCACAATTCTCAGCTGGCTTTAAAGGGATACTCCACTTTTTTTTGGAAATAGGCTCAATTTACAACTCCCCCAGAGGTAAACTGTTGAGTTTTACCGTTTTTGAATCCATTCAGCCGATCTCCGGTTCTGGCGGTACCACTTTTAGCATAGCTTAGCATACATCATTGAAGTGGACAAGACCATTAGCATTTCTCATTAAAAAAAATGACCAAAGTGTTTCGATATTTTTCCTATTTAAAACTTGACTCTTCTGTAGTTACATCGTGCACTAAGACCGACGGAAAATGTAAAGATAATGATATGACGCAGCGCCTGAAAATAGGCCACCTTCCGTCAACACAACGGAACTATTTTCAGGCGCTGCGTCATATCATTACGCCTGCTGCACTCATGGTACGGCAGTGAAGTTTCTTGATTATTACGCAGGAATGAGAGTATAGTTCCTAGCCATATCAGCCTAGAAAATCGCAACTTTACATTTTCCGTCGGTCTTAGTGCACGATGTAACTACAGAAGAGTCAAGTTTTAAATAGGAAAAATATCGAAACACTTTGGTCATTTTTTAATGAGAAATGCTAATGGTCTTGTCCACTTCAATGATGTATGCTAAGCTATGCTAAAAGTGGTACCGCCAGAACCGGAGATCGGCTGAATGGATTCAAAAACGGTAAAACTCAACAGTTTAACTCTGGGGGAGTTGTAAATTGAGCCTATTTCCAAAAAAAGTGGAGTATCCCTTTAAAGTCGACTCTTCCCATCCTATACACATGGCTCAGGTTCAACTGTCACTATAATGTATCTCTGTTGTCTCTCAGTGGAGCTTATGTAACAAGTCACATGCTTAAAAGAACAGATGTGAGAATGAGAGCAAAAGAGGGCAGAGTATAGCGAACAGGCATTGTTATTTCATTAAATTTAATTTCCTTATTTATAAATGTTGCTTTACTTAGGATGAATTTCAGTTTGTGATTTTGATGTTTTTGTATTTTGATATATTTCAATATCTCAATATCTCTCAAGTTAACTTTGGATTGTTTGGTTAGTTAGTTACATGTACGGCACTCTTTGGTTTGTTTCATGGTTGAATTCCAGTTTTGCTTTACCCCTTTCATCCTCTGTGTAAGAGTTCTTATAACCTGGATCAAATGTTTTTTTGTTTCTCTAATTTGAGCTGAGTAGATTTATTTCTCTCTCTGAGTGTGAGGACTATGTTGTCCTGATGCAGCTGATGAGAAAGTCTAGACAATGGGACTTGCCATTCTACCCACGTTTCTCTAATGAGTAGAGAAATGAGTCTCTCTACCCAGCCAGCCACTGGAGGAATCTCTCTGACACACACACACACACACACGCGCGCGCGCATGCAGCCTCCTTATTGCAGACAGAAGGAGCAAATCTAATAAATATGGAAATGTACTGCAGGCTTAAACCTTAAGAATCTGGAACATTTCGGCCATGTGTATAGTACTAAGTAAGAAGTGAGAAAATAAACAAAGAAATTGAATTGCACTTGTATATACTAGTTGTCACGGTTTAGTCCAGAGGATGATGATTGCATCATGAGATGCAAAAAAAATCTTAAATGACAAATAGGGTTTATTTAATTAAACAAACTCAGGTAATCCACAGATGATTAGCATGATGAAGAATAAGGGTTGGAGGTTCAGGAGGTGGATAGGGGGGCGGATGGGTGGAGCCATGGAGGAGATGACTGTGGACTGTCCCCAAAATGTGACTGTGTGAATATCAGGGAAACCATATTTCACCTCAAAATTAAATGAAAATCATAAGAAACTATATTTTACATTAATCCTATTTTAAAATGAAGGCTAGGTTCATATTATGATATTTTCACAACAATTAAGCCCTTTTTACACCAAAATTCTCATTACTTTGTCTGGATGCTTTACTTATGTTTTTTTTTTTTCTTGTCATTCTCAATTGTTCTCGATGATTCTCATAAGACATTCATTACTGTAAACTGCATTTTTTATTGTATTACAATAACATTATTTTTTGTATTATTTTGTATATTAAAGCATAAAGGCTTTTTTTATACTAAAGATCATATAAAGATACTTTTCAGTGAATCATATATAAAAATCTAATTAAAATGAAAACTGTTCCATTTCCAGTGAGTAAAGCCTAAACTGCCAGTGAAACTGTAGTACACCAACACTAGTGCTTTTAATTATTTAGTGGACAAAATGTGTTTGCCAGGAGGTGCAACTTCTCAGTGTCTATGTCTTCCCACTGTTTCATATTTCCTCCCATTGTTCAACTCTTAGGTTTGTATGTGTGAGTGTGTCAGTGCTGGGGCACGTGATCTCAGATGTGAGGTTTTAAAACTACAGGCTAATAATTGGGATAGTTCACCCAATTAAAAGAAATATATCCTGATTTGCTTACTCTCATGTCATTCCAAAGCTGTATGACCTGTATGACAAAATATGTTTTGATGAATGTTGGTAACTGTATGTGCAAAAATAAATACAATTGACATCAATGGGAAAACGAACATTCATCAAAATATATATATTTTTTGTGTTCCACTGAAGAAAAAGTCATACATGTTTGGAACAACATGAGGGTGAGCAAATCATGACAGAATTAAAAAATAAATTGTGGGCTAATTTTTTTTTTACTCTTATGCTCTTCATGCTAAATGTGGTCACAATGTCCCTGCTTATTGTGTTGTGACTTTTGTATCTGATTTTGAAGTGTACAGTAACTTGTCTTATAAGAAAAGAGCTCTAATTATTATACAGCACCAGTGCTGAAAATATTTTTTTTCCTGCTTGTTTATTGCACTGGCTCTTCAAAAAATACATTGATTTTCAGGTTATTTATAGAGTATGTTATTCTCAAAGTGATATGTTACATGTGAAATCCTACTCCTCTTCCTCAATCTTCCTGTGTCCTTTATGTGTGGGTATTTAAACTGAGTTGTGTGTGTGTGTGTGTGTGTCCTATAGAGTGCAACACAGAGTCCGGTGATTGGAAGTCCTCCTGGGGACGGTATGCCTTTGCCCCCGGGATTTTTCCAGGTACGGTACACACACACACACACACATATTATAAGTATTGCACTGAGACACCTCTGATTTGATAAACATGAGTTTGTTTGTCTTTTTGTGCTTACCTTCATTATATTGAAATATCTTATTGATAAAGGCCATTGGAAGACAGTTATATTAAATGTCTGAAACAGGATTATACCACAACAAACGAGCAGCATGTAAAAAAAAAAATGAATTCAGATAATGGAGGTGTGGAATACTGTATAAAAATTAATTATTTTCTTCCTCTGTGATTGACAGTTGAGCCGGGGAGACAGTGCTCAGTCAGGAGAGATTATAATGAATGGGCAATTAAATATTTATTCAGGCCAAGAAAACTATATGTGGATGTCTATAACAGCAGATTATGCAAACATTTCCATACTTTGATTTTTTAATTGGAAAGAGAAAACGTGTGTCTTTTCAATTATTTGTTTAATTATCTGTTACAATGTGGTATTTTTGAAGGAGGATTTCGAGTGCATAAACACTGGGCTGTGTGTACGTCAGTTAAAATGCACCAGAACGTACATCGATTAACTGTCGCAGGCAGTCTGAGAGCTGCTGTCCTGCCTGATGTGTATTGACATTCGCTCGTTGATAGTCTTAAGCTCAGACTCCAGAAGAATCCAGCCGTCAGCTCTAACAATCCTTTTTTCAGTTCTCCTCTCAAACTCACTCAGTTTGATATGGTTTCATCTTAACCAACCCTCTGAGATATCTGCTTTGGACATCACAAATAAAGCGTTGTTTACTACACATCCGTTAAAACAGTACTTTTTCATTTTGAGGTCAATGTGAAATGCTGTTTGCAAGCCATTTTGACATCCATTGTTTGATGTATTTACATATAAAACAGGATATATGTGTATTGCGATTTGGTGATAAAAAGTTGGTGTTATTTTCCAGAATGGAGCCAAACCTTAATGTGAGTTGGGTAAAATAATTCCTAAATGGAATAATGAGCATCAATGATTCATTCATAATAAGACCAAGAATATCTATTTACATTGAGGTTTTGCATACTGTTTTGCATTGAGGGATAAATTGAAGCCACATATGTTGATGATAAAGTTTAACCAAGTTGAACATCTGTAAGACTAAATAACAGATTTAAAATAGAAATGCAGTGTCGCCATCTGGTGGTGTGATGTATAGTGCCAGTTGCTCTGGTTTGTCTGCTGGGTGAACCATGAAGGATTTGTGTTCAGTTCTTGAAAATGTAATAGATAATAGATCAATTGTTCTCTGTCCTTGTGTTTCCTCAGCAGTTTATGTCTCCTCGATACCCAGGTGGGCCCAGAGGCTCTCTCAGAATACCCAATCAGGTATTTTCACTAATATATTCTGCTTTCGGAAACTAGGTTTTCATTCCTCGCATTATAATGCCTGATACTTCAGTCTGAATGGTTTTGAACAGGCTTTGGGGCCTGGGAACCAGCCTCTGCTTCCCAGTGGGATGGATCCTACCAGACAGCCAGGTATTTAAAATACTAACAACTCTTATGATCAAGTCAACACTTCTACTTCTTCCCTTTGTGTGTTTTTTTAAATGAAATACTTAGGCTAATTTGATGGTGTGCGCAGCTATCAAATGTAATTATTAAATCCATTCAACAATTGCCAGATTTCTTTCTATAATTATAGAAATTGTGAAAAAAGTCTGTAGATTCCTTAAACAGCCATAATAATACATAAAACTATGGCATATATGAAGCAACCTCTTTGCTTAATTTGCCCATTTGCAAGGCCATCCCAACATGAGTGGGCCTATGCAGCGGATGACCCCTCGAGGAATGGTTCCTATTGGACCACAGGTGAGTTATCCATGGGAAATTAGGTAAAGGTGTGTAAGCATGTTACCGTTTTCACAAACTTGAGTGTATTGTAATGTATCATTGGGTATAATTGATGTTCCAGAACTATGGTGGTGGGATGAGACCTCCCCTAAATGCCATATTGGGACCTGGAATGCCTGGGATTAACATGTAATTGTATTCAGACCACAGTTCATCATCATTCCCTAAATACTTCAGCAATCATTAAGTCAGAATCTCTATTGTTGTACTGTTTAAATTGTATAAAACTATATATCTGTATGCTGTTGTGTAAAGGGGTCCTGCAGGAGGAAGACCATGGCCCAATCCTCCAAATAACAATTCGGTTAGTTCTCAACATAGCATGATAATTGATCAGAAGTCTTGCATCCTAAACAATATAAATACCAGTACATTTTCTTTCTCCCTGTAGATCCCTTATTCATCTGCGTCTCCAGGCAGTTATTCGGTAGGTAATGTAATGCTGTCTCTCTGGTACAGTACCTTGTTAGGTACACTTTGGGTAACGCACTCTGGTCATGTGAATAAGCAGAATCAGTGTGTTTGCAGGGTCCCCCAGCAGGAGGCGGACCTCCCGGGACACCCATCATGCCCAGTCCTGCAGGTAAATTTTTTTTTGTTATATTTATATTATATATATTATATATATTATATTTCAGGGTCCAGCCCACGGCCTATTAGGACTCAGTGTACGTTTACACAACAACAATGTTTTTAAAACGGAGAAGTTCTTCCTTTCCTATCCGTGAAAATGATTAAAAACGCCGTACTACGTTGCCAGGCCAGTAGTTGCCGATGTCACTTTTGTAAAGAAACACTACACTCCATATAGACTGAACACATAATATTCACACGCATGACGTCACAGTTTTCACAAACTCCCGTTTTTGTATTTTACACGGAGACGATAACTTGCACTTTGAATCCTGTTTTCAGAAGTTTGCGTTTTCATAAAGCCGTTGTCATGTGAATGAACTGCAAAAACACATAAAGTTTTCCATTTTTTCATTGAAAACGGTGTCGTGTTCCATCCAGTTGGTGGATATCAAGCATGTTTGATATTTTGAGTTGATTTTAGGACATTATTGTTTTCATTTGTCACTCGTCTCCTAGTAATAAGTTTATTTTTGAATGACTTGAAAGTTGGGTAGTGTGCGATCCTCATTCATTTAGTGTATGATGCCCAGATTTTCTCTGTGACTATTTACAAAGTCGGCAAGTGTTTTTTATACATAGTGATTTAACATCGGTTCAGTCTTGTATCCTAAACAATACAATACTGAACAGATTTTAAGATATGACTGTTTAGATTTGAATTCCAGCCTTTAGCAACATTTGCTAACAGCATTGCCATCAGCAGTGATGCGTAATCAATATTTTTGTGAGTTGCTGCTATGATGTTATGCAGTGTTTCACATCAGTCAACAATCATGGTTCTATTTCAGTTAGCATTAGCATAGAAGCTAGTAGCAGCCTATGTAAATGCTAGACAGCAGGAAACACACTGCATTGTTTACCCATACCAAGTCGGTTATTTTATCTTTAGCTAATAATGAAAAAACTAATGTGTGATGTACAATATTGATTTTAGAGTCAAACAATTCGAGTGACAACATGTACACCATGATCAGCTCAGTCCCTCCAAATGGAAACAGACCAAATGTGAGTTGTTTTAAAATAAGAACATAAGAAGTATATTTTGTTATTCTTATGACATTTTTCCTTTCAGTTTCCTTTAGGTTCAGGTGCCGATGGCCCAATAGGCAGCATGGCAGGCATGGAGCCTCATCATATAAATGGTTCATTAGGTGTGACAGATTTAACTGACACAGCACAATGCCAAACATAAACATATTTTCCATCCATTTGCACATTCTCGCCTTTCATTCAATACTTTAGTCTTTTCCTTTTCCCCCCATTCAACAGGATCTGGTGACATTGAAAGCCTCCCAAAGGTATGGGATATTTCTGTACCGTTTTGAAAGATATTTAAACTCTGACGTACATTTCTCTGAAATCCAATGTGTTTGCTGTCCTCAAACTTCTTCTTTTTTTCACATTCATCAGAGCTCACCAGGAAACCTCAGCATGAATAATCAGCCTGGCACACCAAGAGATGATGGAGAAATGAGTGGCAACTTCCTCAACCCATTTCAAAGTGAAAGTGTATGTATGCAGAAAGATTTTTCCATAGGATCGTTTGTTAAGTACACCAGCCATTTAAAATACCTTCTTGTCTTCTTGCAGTATTCTCCAAACATGACAATGAGTGTGTGAGAGGACAGCACAGACAAGTTTTTACCTAAACAGAATCTTCTCTCCACCGGCTCTTTGGTTTTCTACTCATTTTGTCTTTGGTGAACTACAGTGATGTCATCCTACTCCAAATCTAAACAAACTCAAGCAAGCCATGAAAGGAAGCAGAAGACTCCTAGAACAAGCTTTTTTCAACATTTTTTTTTTGTCATTACATGGTTAATGTCTGTGTCTTGTTTGGATTCACACAGGGCTGGACTGGACTGGACATCAATCTTTTTTGTTTTTATGCTTGAATCTTTCCATTTTCTGTGTACATGTTTCCTTTTTTGTATAAATGTTTGTGTTCTGTTCTATGCAGTATAGCTGAGACCAAGGAAGCCCTCAGTATTCCATACAACAGTTCCCCAATGATAACTTCCAGTTAATAAACCACAGTTTGGTTTAATTCCCGTAAGGCTGTGGAAAAAGACTAATGTATATCCTGAACTTACATTTTTAGGACTCACGTTTCATGTTGGATTTGTTCTTGTAAATACAGCTATCTGTGAAGAATTTGGATATGCTGATATAAAAATCATTTTCACCATTTGTAGTGTTTGTGTATGTGACCTTTCTGAACAAAAAGAGCAAACAAACTGCACAGGGCACCATGAATATTTATATTGGTCCCACCCTGCTATACTGGTGTTGATCTGAAACTACATTCTTTCTCACTGAATAACTGATGTGCTCTTGCTGGATAAAAAAAAAAGAGTGAGCAGGATTGGTTAAATAGCTTGGAGTCAACCCTACAACCTGATCAAAGCCCAAAATATGTTGGTAATTTTAGCAGGGCAAAAATATTTGTTATGCCTTTATTTACATAATTTGCATTGTTATACAATATCGTTGAAAAGTTCGGGGTCAGATTTTTAAAAGGTTTTTGAAAGTCTGTCATCCTCAATAAGGCTGCAATTATTTCATCAAACATACAGTAATATTGTGAAATATTACATTTTAAAATGACTTGTTTTCTATTTTTATGTATTTTACATTTTTATTTATTCCCGTGATGGCAAAGTTGAATTTTTAGCATCATTACTCCAGTCTTCAGTGTCCTTCAGAAATCATTATAATATGCTGATTTGCTGCTCACAAATCTGTTATTATTATTATCAATGCTGAACAGTTGTGCTGCTTAATATTTTTGTGGAAACTGTGATTTCCGAATCTATGCTTATGAGAGTCAATTATGTATTAGGTATGTCGTCCCTGACAGACAGAATGTTGAAGACGTAATGAAAATAATGAAGTTTATTCCTAGCTTACATCAATTGTGTTACTTACTGACGTGTTTGGCTCGTCAAAAAATTTACATTCACCTAAATTTCAAGTTCCGACTTACCCCTTAGCAGACTGACTCGGTTGAAAAGAAATAGAAATCTTTTGTAACATATACCGTAACTTTTGATCAATTTATTGCATCCTTGCTGAATAAAGTAGGCCTATTAATTTTCGGACCCCAAACCTAACAGTATAGTGTAGGCCTATATATTGTAGGCCTACCTACCCATCAAAGACAAAAAGAACACACCAGGCAACTTCATAAAAAAACAGCCAGCTGGTCAAGCTAGCATGCAAATTACAGTAGGATAAACAATCAGAAATATATGTTAACAATTTGAATCTTTACAAGAATTAATATCTGATATGTAGCCTACTGTAAAAGTGGCCTACTGTAAAAATGTTTTCATTATTTGACATGGTCACAAATGAATACAAAAATAAAGCAAGATTCTATACATTAGCAAAGGCTTTACAACTGCACAGAAATGGTTGAAGTGCCAATGGATACAAAAAAAGCATGAATAATTAAAGAGTTCCAATGAATGATAGAGCACTCAACCCCCACCATTCTACTGAGCTAGACCTGGTTAAACGAAATGTGATTGAAACTCCTTGGAAACCTGCTGCAGCTAGTTTGAGAAAGTCTCTCACTCTGGCCAGCTGTAAAGTTCTCAAAACCCGTCTAAAAGCAGCCATCAGACCAGCCTGTTGTCTTTTTCAGCAGTGCTTTTCATGCCATCAGCTTCCTGTACTGGTTGCTCACGCTGCTTTTAAAAGTCTCGACCTTGCTTGACATGGTGCTGCTGGTGAACTGTGCTCTCCTCTCCATGCCTGAGACCTCCTGACACTTGAGAAAGGCGAGAACCTGTTTTTGGCACTGAGACGACCCAAAGTAGTAGATGAGGGGGTCCAGACAGCAGCTGACGCTCCCGATGCACGTGGAGACCAGGTACGCGGCGTAGGACGCATCGTTTTGCTTGCGAGCGAACTGCACGTAATGCGCCAACAGGATGACGTTTGTTGGTGTGAAGCATATGACGAAAACGGCAAAAACAGTTACCGCCATAAAAACGGCCCGCGTTTTTTTCGCACGGTTTTCCACGTTGGCTGCGCACAAGGCCTGGATGATGCGCACGTAGCAGACGGTGCTAAAAATAAGTGGAATGAAAAAGAAAAGTGAAGAGATGACAGGGAAGAAGTACAGGTAATACTCGCGGAGATGGTGGATGTCAAGGACGTCGTGACACGTGGTTATGCCCAGGTCAGGTAAGTGAATGGTCTGATTGGAAATCAGCAAAGGCATCGCCCCGCCGATGGACAAAAGCCACATGGCGGCGCACACGACGGACGCGGTTTGAGGACTGCGCCAGGTAAGCGAGTCCATCGGGTAGACGACAGCCATAAAGCGATCCACACTAATGCACATAATCAGCAGCACTGAGCAGTACATGTTGCAGTAGAAAGCAGCCGTGACGAAACGACACATCCCAGCCCCGTATATCCAGTTATTTCCGTTGTAATTGTAGGCTATTCTAAACGGAAGGACCAGGACGAACAGAAGGTCAGCGCAGGCTAGATTCATCATATAAATCGCAGCCGGTTTCTTTGGTCTCACTTTGCGCACAAACATGACAAGCGCCAGCAGATTTAGAGGAGCGCTGATAATAAACACTATAATATATATTGTAGGGATGACAGCTGTCACCACGCGGCCTGTGAGGAAGCTGGAGGCCTCCTGAGAGATGTGATAGGTCTTTTTAGGCACAGGGTGGTGGTGATCTTTCCTGGGTTTTGATGCTTGGCCCGAACTGGAGCCGCTGCCTTCGTCCTGCACGTCCAGATAATCAAATATTGGCTCATCGGTGACGGTGAGGAAATAACCCGAAAATGTCCGAATTAACGTTCCTGAAGAAAAAAAAGTGTAAAATGTTTAGGAAAAAAAGAAAGAAAGCATTGTCACATAAATCTTAACAATTATCGTCAGTTACACATGGGACAAATTCAAACAGGTTTTTTTTATTTTTTATTTAGTTGTATTATTAATTTATTATATTTATTAGCCTATGATATATTTTATATATTACATAATTTGCTGGTTTTATCTTGTCTCTCTGCCTGGTCATAGAGCTGCAACTTTGTAGATAGCCTACATGAAAAATAAAAAATATCTTTTTTTTAAATAATAGGTCATTTATTTTATTTTAATATTTTTAACAATAATATTTTACATCCTTCATGCCCAGTTCTGTCCTCCAAACAAGGCGTACAAGAAAGCATATGACAACATCAAATATAGTGAATGTAGGCTACCTGTTGTATTATAAGCAAAAAAGATTAAAATGCATTCTAAAACTAAAATCAACTGATTGCTTTTTTTATTTTAAAGCAGAAATTTAAACGACTAAAATTATAAGAAACAAAAAAAAGCACACAATACTAGTGTGTACGAGGTATACACACACCATTTAGGATTGCTTTTACTTGATAATTCATTTTATTTGTTTATTTTTGTATTTAAAATGTGCAGTTTTCTCTGTTGTTATGTTTGCCTGGAAAGCGCTTTGAGAAACCAACTTTTAAAGGCGCTATATAAAATACATGTATTATTATTATTATACCGCAAAGAACACACAGATTCACTCCTAAACGTATATTAGGCCTGCAACATTAATGGGCTATTACTACTCTCGTAATTATGATTACTAGTGTTACATATTTTTAAACCTACTCTTAATTTCTAACAAAAATATATATTTTAGCAAAATGTGTATTTATTTAGAATGTTTGCGCTGCTATTCTACTGCGCTCCGTCTGTTTGACGCGCATGCGCGCACCGGCGCGCGTTCATTGAAGCATGTGACGCTTGTCAGAATCATAGGTCAGAATATGCGAAAAGGAAATGCGCTGGTCTTTCTAATATTTACAGACAAGGATAACCATAATGTTATGCGCTGAGGAAAACACTTGTCAAAGGCATTAAACAGCACACGCTGTCAAAACGCGAGAGGGCTAGACGCAGTAGGCTTAGTTTGAAGCGCTTATAGCCTATAAAGCATTCTCATGTTTCGGTTTCCCAGGCACAACGCGCAGATGCGACTATCGATAATTAAATTATTTATTTATTTTTACAGAAGGTATTTCATGATTACTAGTATTTAGTTAGTCTACAAAAATAAAAAAATAAAAATAAAATTAAAAATAACACTGTTGTATTGCTGACATTTAACATTATTGCCCCTGATTTTAACTTTATTTTTAATTGTAGATTAATGTTTATTATATTTATGCTAATATCCCTACTAAAATGCTCATTATTGCTACTTAACTTTTCAAAGCTGGTTTAAACTTTTTCCCAGAAGAGATTTAATAATTACTTGGTATTTAAATAAAAAAATAAAAAAAATTAATTACCATAAACTGAGTTGCATGATTTCAACTTTCGCCCAAATAGTCTTGCCTTAAGAATAAACGGTGCAAACAAATACCGAGTTAATTTCAAAGTAACTAAGCACCTAATATGTACTTAGCTCCGCTTAGCAAATAACTTTAAGTTACTAAAGTTGATTACCCTGTTTGTTCAGTGCAAAGAAAGAGGCTGTAAGTGTCTTACCGTTATTGGGCAGCGCAGCCGCAGATCCCTCCACAGCCAGCAGCCCCATCAACACCACAACCCTCAACATCACGACTGAAAGAAACAGTGCAGCTCAAAATGCCTGTTTTTTGTTTGATTTACACTCTTTACATCAAAGCCTTTTTTCCGAATGTGCCTAATCGCGCACGCTCTCAAGACATCAGGAAAGACTAGAGGGAGGATGCTGGATTCTCTCCGTGTGGCGCGTGCACGTCAACGCCTACTCGTGCAGCTCAAGACTCTAAAATCCACTTAAACCCGACTAGTTGATACAAATGTTAACTTAATTTGATATTTCTAAGGGTTGTTATTTTAGATTTGTTTCACCTAGTGCTTTTACAGAGTATGAAGTTGCAGTTTTTCGTCTAGACTCTAGAGGACAGAAATGACACCAAAAAAAAAAAGAGCCCTAATTTGAAACCAACTTAAATCTGATTGTATGCTATTAGTACTGAATTTACACTTGGGTTTTTGATTCACAATACAGCCCTTGAGTCTCGCATAAATGAATAATCGCACACTGTTTTGTTGTAAGATGTATTTAATTAAAACCAATACATTAATCCTTCTCAGTACACGTTTCTTTTAACTGAAAACATTTAGGAATGCTCTTTAATAGGTATATATTTAAAAGATGTACAGTTGAGCACTTAGAAATGAAAGGCACTAGGTTAATGACAGGCCTTTGAAAAGTCTCCTCCAGTTTATCTTATTTAACAGCCACACGGCAGTAGTGCATTTTGAGTCATTTGTGTTATTCCCACGTTCTACATTTTTAAAAT
The DNA here is from genome assembly GCF_029890125.1 of Rhinichthys klamathensis goyatoka. Classification (NCBI taxonomy): domain Eukaryota; kingdom Metazoa; phylum Chordata; class Actinopteri; order Cypriniformes; family Leuciscidae; genus Rhinichthys; species Rhinichthys klamathensis. Next base: position 2,014,922 of record NW_026606877.1, read on the forward strand.
ATTAAAACATTGCAGCTTTCAATACATTACTTGCCATCAAATATATATTTTTCAATTATACTTGTATTTAAAAATATAATCCATACACAATAAAAATAAAAAAAATTAATCAATTCCAGTCATCATCATGAAATATTGTGAACATCTGTTTCTTTGATTGTGGTGATTAAATTTCCTTTCAATGTAAGTAAAATCAAAAGTATGCTATGTATGTACAGCGTATGTATCATATTCTTAGAGTGGTGAGATCTCATTTTATAGTTAATTAAATACAGAAAACCTGCAAAAACAGTTGCACAAATACCCTGAATGATCAAAGACATTTCTTTTACAAAAAACATCTAAAAACCAAAGGCACGTTCTATTCTTTTTGCACAATTTGCAAAGTGTAAACTAACATTAATAGCTAGTTCATATTTCCAAACAAAATATTTCTCATTTTCCATAGAACTTTTTGTTCAAAAGGAAGATCAGTAGATTGACGTTGACTTTGGCCTTGTCAAACATTTTCATGACCGCTACTCCCTCATACTGAAGCTGCAACAGGTCCTGATAACAAAAAAAAAAAAAAAACAAGACATGAAAAACATTTCTGTATTGGTGTTACCATAAATACAATTCCAATTAATAAAAGTATTATCCTGCATGCATAAGAGAAGAACTTGTGCCAGGCTCTGTGCACCTGGAAACTGACCTGGAAATGCAGTTGCACCTTCTCCATTTCAACTCCCATAAGCTTGGCCTTTATCTCAAAGTCACCCACTTCCTCACAAGGGCAAATGTCAAACATGACATTTTTTAACCTGAAACGTACAAAACACTTACTGAAGTACTGGAATAGGTGGGGCTTAGAGTGCAAAATGACTGGTAGTGCCTGGTCAAAAAGTACTATAAACATAATACATTCCTGAAACGGACAACAAATTAAACGACTAAATCACATAGTTAGATAACATTATTAATATTCTTTTGATCTGCCTAAAGAGATAGCAGAAATAGTTGGCTTGTCACTCACTAAACTCCCATTTGGGCTGCATGAGGAAGAGCAAAACAGGATGGGAAACAACTTATAATGCACTACCCACCCTCTAATGCAACACACAAACTGCTGACTGTGCATTAAGCATTCTCTGAAAATCATCTTGTGAAATATGTCCTAGCCACTGATCTGGGGTCAGTTTAAATCAGGGGTGTCCCAACCTTCTCCTGAAGAGGAGTTTAGCTCCAACCCCAATTAAACACACCTGAAGCAGCTACTTATGTTTTAACAAGGCATACTAGAAGCTTGCAGGCAGGTGTTTTTGAGGCAAGTTGGAGCTAAACTCTGCAGGACAGTGGCCCTCCAGGAGCAGGTTTGGACACCACTGGTTTAGATATTTATGTGCTTTATTATGGCACAATGTAAAGTTTCTCATTATCAATGCAATTAGTTATTAGCCTTAGAATGAAAAGAAATGGTGTAAAGAGGAAGCACACACTGATTAGTCTGGAGGCCTTCGATCTCCAGAATGACTCCTTTCTCATGCAGTTTGGCAGCTGTGTACTTCAGGGATGAGGCCTTGGACTTCTTAGTGCTCTTCTCGTCTTCCTTTCTGTCCAGTTTAATGGACCTTCGTGAATTCCTGGTGGTGAAACAACCATTAGCGAAATATATGTCTTATAGGACACTTCCCAATTTACACACCAGTAAGTACCCCTCTTAAGCTATTGTGTATCATTGGTGAATTGGGTTATGCGGGGGTGTCAATTGTGCCACTCAATAATTATTTGAGATATTAATCAATCAAATGTGAAAATAACTTATGAAAATGTCTAAACATGGGGATAAGATAAAAAAATGAAAGCAAGTTAGTCATTCAATTGATTAATGAATAAACAGATTGGTGCTGCACCTCAAATCAGCAGGAAATTAACAAAAAGGCAAAATATAATAAAGAAAAGCAATAATTAAACTGAAAATGCAAATATATGAAAATGTCATGATCACATTAAAAATAACTTCAATTTTAACATTATTTTCTAAATGACTACATTTAATTGAATGATATATTGAATAATATATCTGTTTTAGTACTTGATTAATTGTTTGCTAATCAAATTGCAGATTATTTTATCTATGTATCAACACAATGAATTTCTTAGTGATTATTGCATGCTTGTACAAGATATGAAAAGTTGCCAGAGAACATTACATGTATCTCCACTCACTTTCTGTTGAGGTTATCCAGACAGGTTTTGATGTATGTGTCATAGTAGTTGATCTGTTCTTGATAGAAAGCCGCCTTGGAATTGAGCGCAGTCAGAGTCTGCTGCAACTTCACCAATTCGGCTTTCCTCCTCTGCCTATAGCGCCGTTGGTATCGAATGTCCTGCCACATGCAAAAAAACAAACAAATATTTTACAAATACAGTCAGACTAAAAGACATGACCTAACAGCTTAAACCTAGTTGAAGGTGTTTATGGTACACTGCAGTCCTAAAGGGAGCAAGATAAGGTCATGCCAGGATTTAATAGATGCTTAGGGCATAGCAATCATTATATGGCTCAGGAATATCTACATTCATCCCATACACAAGTATTAATGTGCCCCAAGCTCTTTTCACATAGTTCCTGCACCCCTGAATGAAGTCATTAAGGCCTGACCTTGGAGATGTCATTGATGACTTCCTGGTACTTGTGTTTCGAGCTGGCCAGACCAGCCTGCTCTAGAGTTCTCAGGTTCCTGAGGATCTTCCTCTTCTTCTGCTCCAGAGGCAGCTGGCGGTCTTCTAGCATGGCCTGGCTGCTCTTTAACCCTTCTGGAGTCTGAGAGTCCTGCACCACCTGACGCTCCACAAGCTTTGCGTGCTCTGCCTCCTACAACACCAGAGAGAGAGGGTTGGAGGTTAATCGACTGAACTTCATCTGAATCTGTTGGAAGACTGGCCTCCATTCAATCTTGATCATGGGGCAAAGGCAGGTACCTGTGCAGCAGAGGCGGGAGTTTCCAGGATATCGGTGAGTGCCTCCCCTGGTTGAATTTTCACCACATCCACTATCAGTTTCTTTGTTCTGCAAAGTGACAGCCAAACAAAGATGAGGATGCACTTATCAGAGTGTCTCAACATGTTCTGCGTTTTCTTATGGTAAGATATGGGCTGACATTGTTCAGCAGATAATGCAATACAAGTCTACTTCTTTGGCACTCACAATTAAGACTTGATAAAGCCTCCAATATACTGGTGACATAATGAAAAAAACTTAATTTTTTATTGAAATAACCGTCCAAACTTGACTGAATTTATGCTTGTTGTGATTTTAAAAACAGTTTGATATTCTGACTTTTTCTTCTGCTGAGCATAAGAGTATATATGTCGAAGTGTTTTTTTTTTGTCTATACATTCAGTCAATGGGGTCCAATGTTGTTTTGGCTTTTTTATTAAATGGACAAGAACATTCTTCAAAATATATTTTATGTTCAACAGAAGAAAGAAACAAATTCATGCAGGTTTGGAACGACATAAGGGAGAGTAAATGATAGTAAAATTTGATTAAACTATCCCTTTGAGAACGAGTTTGGTAGTAAAAGCAAAAGTGCTTGCTGGGAAAACACAGACTCATTTGTGATTTGTCTCACAATGTACATACACAAACTGGCTGGTTACAGTAATTCATGTTTATATGGTCTGTAAACAGAAGATCAGACACGTCTGGGTCACAGGGGCCTCACAGATGTGTTTTTTTGGAAATGGAAATGGAGCAGGGTGTAAACATATAGACAATGAGCTATGATGTCACTCTTCCTGCTTCCTCCCTAAAGAAATACTGCACCATATGGAAAGAGTCCTAGGTAGTTTTTCAAGTATTCAAGGCATCCAAATGTTTGTGTTGTTTTAAACAGACACATTAATATTGAAATGTAAAATGTTTGTCGCACTGAATTTACACACTAAATCATCTTGGTGTGAACAGGCCTTTACTTAACAAGGCTAATTACACAAAGTGAGTCAAGAGGCCCTTTTTAGAAGTGAAGATAAAACTGGTCACCAAACCACTTCCTCCCATGGGTAAGGAGAGATATGAAGACAGGAAATGAGGACAGTGAAGAATAGTTGAGTGTGACAAGAGAGATATTATGTGAGGACATTTCACATTTTAAGGCAGTTGAAGAAGTGATGATTACTTGCTCCCTTACTTTGTCATTAGTCCCTTCATGTCTTTGTCATCTCCATCCAGCAGCTCAAACTTGTTGGTGAGGGTAAGGGAGATCTCTGTTTTGGCCAGCTGACTCAGTGAGTTCTCCTTGTTTGGGTCATTTGTGTCCACAGTTCCTTCACCTGAGTGTCAGAGTGTGTTTTACTTTCATTATTGTCTAAGTTCTGACAGCAGGTTTCTGCTAATTTCTGTCATTTTCTATGAATCAACTGTCAGTGAGTGAAAATGTATCTTAACTACTCACACACTGTTGCAAAAAAACATCATATCAGTCTTTATGTCATCTAGGTGGATAATTCTGGTGATGTCTAAAAGGTGTTCCCAGTGAATTAATGAAATTATGTGTTTGTATGTGTTATCATATTACCAAGTAGAGACTCGATGTCAGGAACTTCCCCCAGGTCCTTCAGGAGCTCAAGCAGAAGATCACTGTGATCTGGAGCAATGGCTTCCTTATGTTCCAACACCAACTAGAAAAAAAAAGTAAATTTAACTATCAGCTACAACTAGTCTGTATAGACTACAAAACAACAAAACTTCTTGACAACACATCATCACAATATCAAAATCGACCTTGGATCAAGTTGACGTATTATTGTAGTTTACAATTACTATTACTGTGATATCTACTTAAAGACGAGGGTCAAAAATCAATAAAAAAATTAATGCTCTTTATTCTGTAAAATGCAAAGTTGAAAATGTAAAGTCTGGGACTCGTTCTTTAAAAATAAAAAAAAGAATCCGCAACATAACTAAGAGGATGAGTGTTTGTTTCCAATCCATCTCATTGTCCTAAAATTTGGCAGAGAAACCAGGACAACACCAAACTTTAGGAGTCAATAAACAGTTTCGATTTGAAGGGAATTTCTTCCTTGTACATCTCCTTAATATCTGTTTTGAACTGCACATCACCTCAAATCACAGAATATCTCTGGTTCAATAAAATATATATTTCAGTCATAGAGCTGAAAAGGGACATCACTTCTCTTAATTTATGTGTTGCACTCTTGAAAACAAACAGAAATGTTAGTTATCCAATAAAAAGAATGTAGGCGTTTGGCTGAGTTGAGAAAAGTATGCAGGCTCTATTTATTATGTCTGCACAGGTCATGATGTCACTCCCTCACACATATGGATCAAGTTAAGCCACTCCTCACAGTAGATTCCTCTCATGACTCAAAGGTTGCTAATGAAACTTAGTCACAACGAGTTACAGATCTAAAAAAAGCATTTGACTTCACATTCCAGATCACATGCCTACAGATACAGTAAGTGTTGAAAATACACGTTTGGACAAGTTGTGTGTCTCTTTTTCATATGAACAGCCCAGCAATAAAAGATAAAAAGTAGAGGCCATCTCTTCCACTGAACGATGGGCTCACAGCTGTAATACAAACCTCATGGTAAAAGTTGGCTTGAAATGAAAATTCACCATATCTATTTTCTAAAAGAAAGTTATAGATCTTATTGTGGATGGTCAGTACACACGTTTTATTATTTAAAAATGTTTTGACCTTGTGATGTTAAATCTAAATGCCATAACTAGATCTTCCCGTGAAAATGAGAGACTTCTCTCTATTGATGTATGTAGGATTTCTCCAATCATTCAGTCTGCTTAAACCCCGCCCCTGCAAGCGCTCATTCATCTGCCACCACTTTTAGGGCAACGCCCACATCTCGAAATCCAATCAACAACTAATGCATAGAACCAAGTCCCACCCTACATTTTTTCTTTTCCACAATCCGTTACACTCGGGTGCATTACAATGCGGAATAAAAAAAATCTTTTGCTACTTCTGTTTCATTGCAACTTTGAAAAAAGAGGTTTCTATTGAATTGGTTGGTTATATTGTGTCTTACAGAGTGTGTGTTGATTATCTCCTCAATAGAGATGTAGATGACAGGTTTGCTGAGTGTCACCATGTCAGAGTACTCGTCCACGTTAAACTTCTCCTCGGGAGCTGGAACGTCGCAAGCTGCCTGGAAGAAGCCCCTGAAAAGCAAAAAAAAGTTGTAACCAGGCCCAGAATAGTGTAACTTCACAGATTGTCAACCCATTTTGTATTTAGAGAATGGTTATTGTAAGAGTAGGTTTATCACTGAAAATTATACTGTGTCTTCTCTTTAAACAGCATTATAGTAAAACTAGAACACTATGGCAACAGCTTTCCTACCTGCACGCAATAGTGATTTGCTTTGGGAGGTTGGGTGGAACTGACAGAACGCCAGTTTTTCCCCTCCATTTGGCCTAAAACATTGTTCGTGGTCATCCAGTTTGAAATGTTGACAACAAACACTAAGGTTTTTCAGTGTTTCTATTGTGGTATTCTCTCCGTGTTCTTTGCAGCTTTTAGCCGCTGCCTACAACGTGCTGGATCCTTCACTGGAAACCCAAAGTAACCCACTACGCTAAACGTTTACTCTTTAAATTCTTACAGACTTGCACCCAGGAACAATACAAGTCGACACCATTATGACTAAAAGTTTGCTAAGAAGTGTTTCCTACTAAAGCAAGGCGGTATTTGACTGGTGAGCGTACTACACACAGCAGACTGGTGGGAGTGGACATGCCCAGTGCATTATGGGTGTTGAAGTTTTCCTACCTATTTGAATAAAGGGAAGACAACAGGCCTTTTCTGTTTTCTTTAGTCAGAATGCTTGCACTCTTTTTTTTTTTTTTGTGGCCTTTCTACTGTATAGGCAGTCAAGTTTTATTGAAAGCCCATTTTGCCAGCTGTGAAGTATCCTTTAAATCTGTCGATTGTTTTGTGATTTTAGTGGAAAATCTGTGGATTTCGGTAGAATCATGGTAAAATATGAAAACCCCATCGAATTAACCAAAATATTTAATACACACATATGCAGGAGACATGGGAGTGTGGAATTCTGTGAGTAACAGCTGTTCAAATTCTGTGGAAATCTGTTTTGAACCAAAATGCATAATCAATTTACAATGCAAAGTATACTTGAATGAGAAGGTCACATGCTGTCATAAACTGCAATAATCCAGATCATCAGGCAGAATTGCTGAGAATCAGAGAGGAAAAGAAATCAGCAGGGAGTTTCCAGTAAGAATGACTCACCGGCATGGGAATGAGGGGCTTTGGGCAAAAGGTCATTTAGCACTTCCAGCTGCCTCACACAAGCATACACACACTAATATGTCTGAAGTGGCAACACATGTCCCTCCTCACTGCTGATGCCTTACTTTCATACAAAAACACTTCCTCACCTTTAACCTCAATTTCCATATATCTTTAGCCTGTCCTGACTAAAGATTTGTCTGATTGTTTCAAATCTTTTGTTCTACTCATCAGTTTCTACATAAAGTATTTATGTTTCTATGAGAAGAAAACAACATCGGACCCTATTGACTTTCAAAAACACACTGAGATATTCTTCAAAATACCTTCTTTTAAGTTCCACAGAAGAATGTAAGTCATGTAGGTTTTGAAGGGTGAGTAAATGATGACAGAATTGTCATTTTTAGGTGAACTATCCCTTTAAGTATTTGATTCTTCTCAACAGTAATAGTAATTTTTTTGTGTGACCCTAGACAAACTAAACCTTAAACTGATGAAGTGCTCTGTTCTCCTCACCTGAACCTTTGATAGGTCTGGGAGATGTAACTGTTCATGGGGGTAAGGTGGTCGCTCTCGTCCTCAAAAAGCTTGTTGGCAGCTGCATGCTGAAGCATCTTAGCCACTGACGCCAGGTTCCTCCTCTGCTCTGAATGCACCTGACCTCCGGCCGTCATGTCAATGATGTCAAAGCCATCTGGAGCCACAATGGCAGGATTCATGTAACGGTAATAGAGAAGAGTCCCTACAATCTGTGGGAAGAAGATGCTGCTATTCAAACTGAACTTATTCCATGTGAACCATTATTTTTCTGGGTTCTTGAGACCTTGACTCCACAAAATGTGATTTAGTTCATCTTTAATCTGTTGTGGTTCATCATGTGTCAAGCAATTATAGCTACATTTCAAGTATGAAATGAGCTTTGCAGGGAGGACCCATTGAATACATATTTTAAAAGAAACAGCTTTGCAGGCAGGACCCATTGAATACATATTTTAAAAGAAACAGCTTTGCAGGCAGGACCCATTGAATACATATTTTAAAAGAAACATTTGTATGAAATCTGGATAAACGAGTACCACTAAAATAGTCAACATCTGACCTTTAATAATTCATCCTCTGTGGCGTCAGGGAATTTCTCATGAAGCGTGTCCTTTAGAACTTTAGCAATATATCTCATGCCGTAACTGCATGCAAAAGAAAACAGATATCAAATAATGCAAAATAAAAATCTGGCCATACCTTAAATTAATGAGAGGTTAGTAATAAATGTTGTGTGCAAAACAGCACACAACGCTGATTCTGTATTGAAAATATTTCTTGTTTTTGGCAGACTCTCTCTGTTTTAACTACAATGCTGCCCCCTGGTGCACAATGACACTGTAAAGTTATATTGTATAAAAGAATCCTTCATAATACAAGAATTGTATTCAGCATACATATTTGACAAATATAACAGGCGAAATGAAAATGAACTGAATGAAGCATAACTGAACATCTGTTTGAAAGGCTGCAATGGTCTTTGTTCTTACGGGATGCTGTCCAGCGATGACATGATAGAGCCGAGCACTTTGTCTGTGACGGTACGGAGCACCTGATTGGAGGATTCCAGTTTAGCCCTCACTTCCTCGTGTGACAGAGCCTGGTCTGGCGTGACCTCATATGGCAGCTTACTATGAAGTGAAGTTCAACAACAGTAGTAATAAATAATTAAACAAAAACAAAACTAAAGATAGAAAGAGTATTAGTATTAGTATTAGATATGCAAATTTTTGTATGTATTTGAAAAAAGTCTCTCATCTTTACCAAGGTTGCATTTATTTGATCAACCATACAGTAAAAACAGAAATATTACTATTTAAAATAACTGTTTTCATTTGAATATATTTTAAAAAGTAAATCATAATGCAAAAGCTGAATTTTCAGCATCATTACTCCAGTCTTCAGTCACATGATCCTTCAGAAATCATTCTAATAGGCTGATTTGGTGCTCTAGAAACATTTTTAATATCATCAGTTGAAAACAGTTGTGCTGCTGAATATTATAGTGGAAACCAATTTATTTCAAATAGAACAATATAAATTGTAATTGAATGCATATTTGCTGAATAAAAGCATTCATTTCTTGCAAAAGAATCTTACTGACCCCAAACTTTTAGTCAATGTTTTATTGTTATTTTTTTTTTTTTAAATATGCTTATTGCATATTTTTTAAAAATATTTTATTGCATTTTTTTTTTTTTAAATATGGAGGGGAAATGGATGTGAGAAAGTGTGCGTAATATGTAAGATAAGAAAATATGAACCTGGCTTCTCCTGTAGCGGTCTCTAGCTGATTAACCCAGGCTTTGTAGATGTCTACAGGGTTAGTGTTGATGCCCAGGTTTTTGTCCTCAATGATCTCTTTAACCACTGGTCCAAGCAACTGCCTGAGGGCGTTCTGTCCACGAGCACCACGGTAAAAGCTCAGCACCATCTTAATGACTGTAGGGTTTCCTGTCACTATTTCCTGGATATGATCCACCTTAGATCTGCCAGAGATGACAGCAAAGTTACAATGATATTTGCCATGCTGTATATTATAAAGCAAAACTATACACATTGTACAATCAGAGACATTTTATTCACGTTTGATGCAATAATTATGAATTGAAATATATTAGTCTCTCTGAAACAATGTTGTTTTTGCATGCTCAAGCTAGAAAATAAAATTCTCTAAATCTCAGTCTCTATATCTTACTTGATCTCCTCTCGCAGCGCTGACTCAAAAAGCTTGAGCAGCAAGTACTCTTCCCGCTGGTTAGAGGCATAGTTATACAACGTGAAGATCACAGTGTCCATGAACTTGGTGGATTTGTTCTGGGGCATCTGGAAGATTAGCTTGGCCAGGTATGAAGGATTAGTCTGTTAAATTAAGAAAACGTTTAACTAAAAAGATTTACAGTATTTATAACATTTTGTGATTTTTTTTTTAAAATGTATAAATGTTTTACATACACACACACACACACATATATATATATATATATATATCTTCAGCATTCCAGTCTATTTCATAAATGATTTAAAATGACTGAATGTGGGCCAAAGGTCTCACTTGTAGAAGGTAAAAGAGATGCTGATAGGTCTCCAGTTTCTTCCTCTTATCTTTGCTCAGGCCCTTGATGCCCTGCTTTTCCCCCATGGCCAGATCTTCTTTATTCATTTTGTTCTTTTTGCTGTTCATCTTTTTGCTGTGTGACACCACATCCTGCCAAAGGAGAAAACATTGAAGTAGTTGGACAAATTAGGATGGATCAAAGGTTAAACTCAACTGGTTTGAACATCTGTAAGTGCTTCTACTCTTATGAGACTCAAGAAAACTTTTTTTTTTTTTTGTGTAAAAAAAACACAAAAAAAACAAGTGTTTTTTTGGACGTTTTTTTGTCTTTTTGGGAAACTTCAAACCTATATACATCAAAGGATAATGTAACATTTGTCTCATTAATCTATAGTATATACAATAAACAATCCACATAGCTCACAATCTCAGTCTTTAAATTATTTAAAACCCCCACATAAAAATAGCACCTGTAGTGTGATCCTGTTCTTTACTAACAGGCCAATCTTAATATCCATTAAATTCAGATCCTTTTCCATTTGCTGATTAGCACGAATCTTGGTGACCACTTCCTCTCTGAGCCGTGTCACTTCCTGTTCCTCCTGTAAATCGAGGCTACTTTGTTCCAGCAAGTGTACAAATTTACGGACCACTGAGAGAGGGGGATGCTGAGAACCGGCTGTTTGAAAAAAAAAAAAATGGAAAAACAATTATATTTACCATGTAAACCAATCAACTAACAATACAAGTAAATGTAAATTAAATTAGATAATACATTCAATGTAATAATGTAATGGACTTACTCAAAGTTCTGTAGTCAACTCTTGCTTTATTAGCCTTAAGGTAAGCTTGAATCGTCACTATTTCTTTCTCCTGAACACGACACAGAATATTTCAGCGTCATGAGTATGCAGATGTAGAAGCTGCACGTTCACTTGTGAGTGAGATGACTTACATGGTCTTTGAAGTACTGCATTCTCTTAATGTAGCTTCGTTTAGCTTTCCACATCTTCACCAGTGACTGTAACTAAAGTGTAGAGGAAACATGTTTTCATGCTATGAATAATTCAAGTACTGCGATTCAAAACAACAAGGTGAATATGGTATGATGAAAAACTGTAATAAAAGAGCATCAGTGATAGAACCGTTACCTTAATCACAGTGCTCACGCTGTCTTGGAAGGTCTTTAGTCTGTCTTTATACACTCTTCTCTGTTTGTAGCCCTTCCAGGATGCCTGCAATGGTAAACCAAACCCAATGTGAAAGAAGGGAGTATGCGATTATTGATGCAGCCCCTCGCATATGTAGAGTTTAGGCAGCCGGTACTTAAACTAAACTATACTTTCATAGTATAGTGTGTTTTTCAATGTTTTTATAGTGTTCATTTTCAGTGTCTTGTTAATGGTGCAAGCAAAAAGCCCTATGACAATTTTTTGAAGTGTTAACATAAAATAATTTAGATTTACATACTTTTGATGTGTAAATTTAAGCAAATGAATGTGCCAATCATACCAACTATGAAATTAAAGGGGGGGGGGGGGGGGTACAATGGTGTTTCATGTATTCAGAGTTGTTTACAGTGTTAATGAGATGGATTCTCATGCTAAACATGGCCAAAGTTTAAAAAAATATATTTTGGATGAATAACGGAGAATTTCTGTGCCGAAAATCTTACTTCCGGGTTGGTACAAGTTTCGGCAATTTTTTTTCGATCGTGGATCTAATGATGTAGACGAGAGTGGAACTCCTTATATGAGCATTTCTCTCGGAAAAGCGCGCCCGCGCACACGTCGACCGGAGGAGAGCGAGACCGCGCACATCAACATGTTTAGCTGGCCACTGTAGGTGTCTGTTTGTTTATTGTAAAACCAAATCATGTCCTCATAAACCACGAGTAAACGCGCAAGACATGGTGTTCTAAAAACACTGCGCTCAAGTTAAAATAATTTCTACTTTTAAAAAACTCCCGCCTCAGTCAGCATCAAACTACACTTCCCACATGTACACCTTTAAAGAAAAAAAAAATACGACGACATAAAGTGAAAATTAGTCATTTACAAAAACCGCTAAGCAAATATAAAAGTTATACAGTTCCAGTACAGAGACATCCTGCTGTAGTCGTTGCTGCTGCTGCTCGTCTTCAATTTCAGCCTCGGGATCTGATTCGGGATCAAAAATGTATGGCTGAATCTGATTGTTAGGCATGGTTTGTTTTGGGATGTCACAGCTTCCAGATGCTCTCAACGCAAAAGCTTCGCGCGCTCGGGATTATTTAGCACCGCCCACACGGCACGCCTCCACCCGTTCGTTTTTTTCCGGAAAGACTCGGTACAGCCTATCTTTCTTTTATAAATATAATAAAACTAAAGACTTTTTGGAGATATGAAGGATGCAATACTACTCTCTATAGGTACTCAAGATTAACATGAGATTGACTGAAACTGAGTGTTTCAACCCCCCTTTAAGTAGTATATTGTTTTCTTTAATTAACAATAATTTAAACAGATAATAATAACAAATATATTTTAAAAATAGTATTTTTTTGAGTTAAGCACCTGTAGTTTGATGACGCTCGGCTCTTGTTTTTGCAGGTACTCCAGTCTGTCAGTGTGTGCCCGCCTCACCAGGTATCCACGAATCAGGGCCTGCAGTTTGATGATCAGCGTCTCATTGGCCAACCACAGCTGCTCTCTGTTATACTCAGCTGTTACACTGCTCAAAACACTCTAGTTAGGGGGAAAGAAAATATTAAATGAACCGCAGAGCTATCACAAACAACGCAAAACACGGCAAATGTATGTTTGTGTTAAAGACATACCTGAATATCTTCTTTGGTGAGCTGTGAACTGTCATGGAAAAAATGATCTGGCTCAACCCATGTCCCTTCTTTGCTTTCGATGTTGTAGAAGTAATCATATTTATCCTTGATCTTGTGTTTTACCCATGAACTGCCACTGGTCCCTACAGATAACACAATTAAAATTAAAGCACTGTGATTGCCCAGAGGTCCTGTGAAGAATAACTTATTTATGAAGAATTGCATATGTATTTGCCTCTGTCTGAAATCAAATAAACCAGTAAATGTTTTAGATGATACTTGAAAAGTCTGTGGAATATTTACAACTAATATCTAACAATTTATCAAATTAAACTGGCAAATTTTGCACAAATTTGACACAATTAGGTTTGTTAATGCTAATGATACACATATACAGTACGAGAATAGGCTTGATAATACCATTCACAATATTCTGTATAATTATATAATAAATGATATTTAATATGCATGATAGTACATTCTCCAGCCTCAAAGAGTAAGGCAGATAACAAGAGCTAAGTTAATGTTCAAATTATAGCTAGACCTTCCAGACGGCAGTCATCAAGGGTGTGCTAGAGTTACCTTGTTCTGTTTGAGTGCTCTGTAACTGAGAGAGCTGGCTGTGGTAGATATGAGCACATTCAGGCAGCACTGCTCGAAGACCTGCATCAGGACACTGCAGAGCACCCAGTGTGGCCGTTGCATCGCCCTCAGATACTGCCCTGTTTATGTCTGCGACGGCCTCAGCCACTGAAATCAGACACGCAATATACAGAACAATCACTTTCAATCCTTGAGGATGGATAAAGTCACAGTTCTTCATAGAAAGGATGCATTTTTTTCTTTCTTTGCATTATTGTGATTTTTTACTATACATTTTTTACAATTTTATGTATTGTGACAATATTTTTGTCAGATTTATGTTCAGTTTGTTTGTGTTTAAGGGTGTGTTTAGATGACAACGATGTACTAAAAACAGAAAATATTTTTCTTTCCTTTGTCAAAACGATCCCTGTTTGCACGTATGATTAAAAAGGCTGTATTCTGCTGCCAGGCCAGTAGTTGGCGATGTCTTATGAGACACTATGCGCCTATAGACTGAACACATAATACGCATGCGCACGACGTCACTATTTTCACAAATTCGTGTTTTTGTTGTTTACATGGGGACACTAACGGTATCGTTTTCAAAGACTTGCACTTTGAAACGCATTTTCAAAAGCTTGCGTTTGCAGGCCCCCAAAACAGCGTTGTCGTGTATATTAACAGCCAAAACGCATAAAATGATTTCAATTTTTAGTTGAAAACGGTGTTGTGTAAATGGCACCGTAGTTTGGTTTGCCCTGTCTCCCTGCCTGTCTGTATTCTCCAGTTAGTTTCCTTGGTTACTGATTATGTTACACACCTGTTTCTATTTAGTTGATTATCTAGTATTTAAGCTCTTAGTTCCCTCAGTTAATTGTTCGGTGTCGTCTTTGTATGATGTGGTTGCGTTCTAGTGTTTTCCTGATATACGTATGCTGGGTATCTCCGAGTTACGTTGTTAATAAAGTGTTTTTCTGTTAGATTCTCCATAGTCATGCTTTCATTGCAGCCAAACGTGAAAATTTTATTTTTAATTTTATATCGATTTTTATTAATAGCTTATATATAAAATATATATTACAGTATATACGTTATAAAATATATTGTGCTCTGTAAGTATAACATTTCATTTTAAATGTCAAACCCAATTTGAAAGGTTATATGCCATTATGTGAATCATATATAATACTATACATCCTTCACAGGGATGTGTATAGGATATTAACAGAATTACAGTTTTTCTCGATTGCTTAAACACATTTCTTGAAACTATGCCTCGTATTCTCAAAACAGTAAACACAAATCCATAACGTCTCACCCAATTCCCCAAACATCCTATTTTCAGGTCAAAATGAAGCTCTACACTCAAAACCATTCACTCTTGCTGAAAAACCAAACTCTGCCCTCAGACAGGACACACAAGCCCTCAAAAATACACACACTACAACATAGTCTTACACACTAGTGCAATAAATTCAAAACAACATTTCCAAAACTGGGAAGTCATGTTGCTTGTGGTGGTCCCGCCACCCCACCTCCCTGTGATGATGGAGGCGACGGTGAAGCGACTCAAATTTGGCTGTACTCGTTGCCCAGCCTCCCTCATAGTCATATCATGGACAAGGACATGGCCAACTAAAGTGGCTTGAATTTCATCCGAGACTGCTTGTCTTCTTGCCCTTGCCCTTCCTCCTCCTCTTCCTCTTCCTCTCCCTCCTCCTCCTCCTCCTCCTCTTCATCTCCCTCTCCCTCCTCCTCCTCCTCCTCCTCCTCTCCCTCCTCCTCCTGCTCTTCCTCCTCCTCTTCCTCTTCCTCCTCCTCCTCTTCCTCTCCCTCCTCCTCCTGCTCTTCCTCCTCCTCCTCTTCCTCCTCCTCCTCATCCTCTACCTCCTCGACCTATTGCTTAATTTCTCTGTGGATCCATTGTTCCAAAACTCAGTAAACTGATTTGTATCTTTTATAAAAGATTGTATAACCTTTTATCTATCTATTGAGAGTGAGGAGTCACGTGCCGATTTGGGCGGGGTCTGAGCCGGTCGGCCATGATGGTAGGAGACGCTATCGGTTGCCAGGGGCAACGCCTTCAGAACTTCACTGAGGCGCGACTAAACATTCATCCAGAAATAGCGAAAGAGAGACAGCGCAGCTTAGTATTTGTTTACATTTTACCGATACGCCGCAGTTTCTTTGGAAGATATGGAGAAGGAAGAGAAATGAAAGGGGTTCTATCGGGAGAGAGTAAATAACAATGCTAGCCAGCTTAAAGAAACTGCTTGTCAATAAACTGACAGCAGCAAAAGCGAGCAAAGCCTGCTTTCAAAAGCAACACATTTCAGCACAGTTCGCCTTTTATTTAACACAAACGAACGAAATTAATACTCTGTTATTCAACTAGAGTTGTTTCATTTGTTATAGATATATCTGTACCGTGAAATGTTTTAAAAATACACTTTTTTAATGACGTACGATTCGCATTGACAGTGGAATGTCCGAACTGTTCGCTTAACGTTGCACGGCAGGTGCAAATGCACGCATCTGATTCATATCAGATTTATTTCCACATATGAATGAGGCCTGAATGAAACATCAAGTATGACTGAACTCTCGCAGTTTAACGTTACAGGTTTGGGGGTTTCTAAGTCTTGCACCCGCAGCCGCAACAGAATTGTTCATAAGCTTCTAATCCTCTTGCATTGTGTAGGCAGTAACGTTAGTCACTGATACCATAAACAAACCAGGTAATTAACTTTGTCAGCGTATGTAAAAGGTGGTAGTGCTTTGGTCTTTCGTCCATTCTGTAGCAGGTCGTACGGGTCCATGTTGATGTCAAGTAGTTTCTCTAAATAACGCTGCTTTGTGTTGTTATTTAGTCTCTCCCGATAGAGCCCCTTTCCTTTTGCTTCCCCCTTCTTCATTTATTCCCAAGAAACTGTGCCTTATCGCAAAAATGCAAACAAATATCAAGCTGCTCTCTCTCTCTGTCGCTATTTCTCTCGGTCTCACGGTCGAAGTAACCATGACAACGGATAGCGTATCCTTCCAAGATGGCGACGCCTTCCCACAATGCAACGCAGAGTGAAACACGTGACGTCACCTTCTCATTCTCAATTGAAGGATTTGACTGATGTGTGTACAATTTTGACTCTTAGTGTTTTCACCTGGGTAATTGTGTGCTAACTGAGCTGAAGCTGTGCTGACTTGAGTGAACAATATTGAATGCTAGTGCTTTCTAAATGACCACGTGGTGTAGGCAATGAGAAATGAAGGGATTTGTGTGTAGAGTTTTGCTGTGACAGTTCAACAAATCTGACTAATGTGTCAAAACAGGGGAATAGTGTTCATAGTTTAGTGAAATGGGTGTGCTTTTTGATAAATGGCATTATGGTTTTGAAATTTTAGTTCAAAAGCCTGGTTATAGTGTTTAAGCAATCGAGAAAAACTGTAACATAAAAGCTAATCATACATCTTTCATGCAACTTATATTTGGTTACAAACTTACATTTGAGTGCATCCTCCTGGTCCTGGTTGGCAGTGTGTACGGCCTCCTGGATCTGGTCCAGCCACAGCACAGCAGACTCATCTCCGGATCTCTATTAGCGCAACACACAGTCAGGGCAGGCTCAATACAAAACATGTGTATACAATACAATACACAGGCTCAATACGATACATGTGTACTGCTCACACACTGTCACAGTGCCAACCAAATCATCTGCTACTACACACCAATTTATTCTGAATGTAAGCAACTGTAGTAGATCAAGTATTAGAGGCTGTATTATACATTCTGTGCAACTATCACTGTTAAACAGGAAGTGTCTCTTTGGTAAATATCTTGTTTATGCAGGTGTTTTCACAGCAGTCATATAATATTATAGCATCTCTCAGTGCATGATGTCAAATGTTAAGAGCAAAGTTAACCCAAACATTTCCATAATTTATTTTGGAATTTTGAAAACACAGATGAACTGTATGAAAACAATGAAATGCTTTCCTTTATTTTACGATATAAAAAATATGGTGCAGTATTTGGTCTGTTGTGTTTCCCTACTTTAGAAACATTCCCACAGTAATAGGGAAGACGTGAAGAATTGAAAATAGACCAGAAGAGATATGTGAATGAAAATAGAGGGGAAGGAATTACAGTCAAAGGGTCAGATTTACTAAACAGGGCAAATTAGCATGAGGCCGCAATTCCAAAAAAGCGTCGATGGGAGAGGAAAGTTCAGCGTGTGATCTACTGATGGTGTGCAAATTAAAGAACACAGACGCAGCCGGATTATTTCCACAATGACCAACGCAATCTATTAAGAGCAACGCAAATTAGCGTCTGGTTTAAGACATGCTTTTTGGGGCAAGTAAATAATGGCGCAAATACCAGTAAATTGACTAGAACAAACCTTAGTAAATCACCTTGCGTGATTCATTTAAATATTCTCCTCCCATAAATTTGCGTCTGAAAGGGAAACTCCTACAAATGCATATGCAATAAGGTAAGCAGCAAAAATAACGCCTTTTCAGCGCTAATCTTTCACTCCATGTCTTTGGTAAATCCTGACAGTAGTTTTTTAAGGCCAAAAGAGGGTTTGCACTGGTGCAAGCTGTTAGTAAATCTGGCCTAAAGTGTCATCAAATAATTCATGGTATGTTGTTTGGTAAATAGTGTGGCCAGATTGCAAAGCTGCACTGTCTTTTACACATTTTTAACAGAATAAAAAGAAAAGGTTAAGAACCCGCAACCTGATGATATCAACTGCTGTGAAAAACTAAAGATTTATCATTCTACCTATCATTTGCTGACACTCAGATCCTGAAAAACAAAACAAAAAAGTACCGTTTCCTTTATTTGAAGGGATAAGACCTGAATGAAGTCAGAAAGAAAGAAAGAAAGAAAGAAAGAAAGAAAGAAAGAAAGAAAGAAAGAAAGAAAGAAAGAAAGAAAGAAAGAAAGAAAGAAAGAAAGAAAGAAAGAAAGAAAGAAAGAAATCCATTAAAGGACTTAAGTTAATCAAGTGGTCAGAACACCAAAATATAAACATTCCTGTATGTTATTTAGGAACTATTTGTGGACAGATATGTGTAAATAGTTTGGTCCACGAATTGGAACCATTTGGGGGAAGTCTCATATCACGTAGCATTTCCTGACATGCCTGAGAAATGAGCACTGAGCAATTCGGAATCCAAACTCCCTAAACCCTTACAGGAAACCGTCATGCCCTTCGACGCAGACGTCTAGCTTGATGGTTATCTCAATATACAGATGACTGATTTCCAGAACAGAAACTTGTAGGTCATGTTTAGTTGTTTGACAAACGATACTTTGTAAAAATTCACTGGAAAAACCTTTCAAGCATGTGGAGAACATTTGTGCTGCTGCTATTACCATTCATGTTTGAGGATTCACTTCAAGATTCAGGTAAGATCACTTTTCTCTAACAGTTAAAGATAGTTAGAGATCAACAGCTGATTGCTATGTGGTAGAGATGTGGACATGGACTGAAGTCATGATTTTGTGACAAAAAAAAAACTTTAAGGTTAGTTGACTAACTCTCAGCTACTGAAGCAGTCTATGATGACAATGGAAATGTTAGTAGATCTATAGAATTTTCATCATCTAAAACAAATAATTCTCAAAATACAATGAGCCACAATTAAAACAACAAAGATGGCGAGTTTGTGAGAATTTTGGAAGGTTGTACATTGCTGAAAGAACAACAAGAGTCAGAGAAGGAAAACAACAACTAACCCTAACTAAATAAATGAAAAGTAAATATGTCCACAGTTAAAATGTAACACTTCAATGAATTCAAATTAAAAAAATACAAAATACTTGATGTTGGCAGCTTGTACTGTCTTACTCTTACAGTTAATGTTTGTCATGTGTGATCCATCATGATTTATAGGCACGTCAAATTTCCACAACCAATGTTTTCCAGATTATTCCAGCTAAAACAATTACTAAAATATGTATTTAGAATTTAATGTGCAATGCTATTATTATTACTGTTAAAAATAATGACTTGAAGCCATGTCTGCTCATCTAATAATTTGTTGAATGAATTACATTGAATTCAGTTTAAATGTAACTACATATTTCAGTATCAAGCTGTGTGAAACTGTATAGAGAATAAAGAATACACTTTATTTCAGTATTTCAACATTGTGTTTTCTAACATTTTTTCAGCATCAATATATACCAGCATCAATATGCCAAAACAATCAATTCATCCAAAAACGTTTCCTGGAACAATAGTGTTCAATAGTTCCCTGTTCTCCAACACATCTATCCAGCAGCCTGTGATAAACGCCTCTGATAAAGTCATCGATTACATCACTGGAATTGTCAGCACTAGGATCATTCCATCCGCGTACATCCTAGCCATCCTCATCGGGATCCCCTCTAACGTCTTTGTGTTGGCTTGCCTCAGTGGAAGAAAGAATCTTTCCAGTGGTATCCTATATTTTAGCCTAGCAGTTTCAGACCTTCTCCTGCTACTTTCTCTCACACTCAGAGTCCACTATCACGTCAACAACAACGACTGGATCTTTGGAGAGCTGGCCTGTAAGGTGGTGACTGCCTGCTTTTATGGTAACACCTACTGCTCGATCCATGCCCACATGTGTATTAGTGTGATGCGCTACCTTGCGGTGGTCCACCCGTTCCTCTACAGGACAATGTCGAAAAGGTACTGTGCGATCTGGTCGAGCTTAACCATGTGGGTGGTTTTTGCTATTGCGATGGCACCAGAGTTTCTGGTTCAGCAAAGCTACCGTGTTTCCGGAGAAGAGTTGGTGACGTGTCATGATATCCAGCCCTATAAGGAAGCATCCTACAAACCTTTGATTCCATACAGATTGAGTCTGATCTGCCTGGGGTTCATCCTGCCATCGCTGGTCATCGCATTTGTTTACGGATCCATCATCTACCACCTAAATTGTTCCAGTCGTGACTGGAAACACTACATGAAGGCCAGCACGTTGGTGTTTGGGATCTTTTTAGTGTGTTTTACTCCATGTAGTGCACTTCTTTTTGCACACTATGTGAAGTTGTACAGTGAGAAGCAGTTTGACCTGTATTATTACTACAGAGCAGCCGTATGTCTGTGTTCTTTCCACAGCTGTCTGGACCCTTTCCTCTCTTATCTGCTCACAAAAACTTCAACTTCCCAAGTCAAGTTTAGATCCTTTAGCTCTAGACCTTTGACCGCGTTGTCCACTGTCTAAGGCCTTCTAAATAGCAGGATGTTTTTGTTGCGGACCCTGCAAGGGTGGGCTTCCTTATCTAAAATGGCTTAACAGTGGATTGAGGATGTTATGGTTCGACTTCCCACTTTGTACTAGTAGAGGCTCATTACTTTGTACAGAAGTGAAAGAAGTTGGACACACAGAAGTCAAGCTGAATACAAAGTCTTTGAGACCATGAAAGAAGTGTTTAAGTAATTTGAATAAGAGATGAATAATTCAAATAAGAGATGTAACCTCATCACATTTCATTGGTTCAGTGCTGTTATTCTATTTCACCTTGCAGATTAGTTCTTTGGTGGTCAGCAGTAGATCATGATAGTGTTTGGCGGTGGCTGGATTGACTCCCTGTAGTTTAGCTGTAGGGAGTAGGAGGGTGGCGAGTGTCTTCTCTGGATCTCCAGAATTTAGAGCTTCGTTGATCTCAGCGATAGCAATGACTCCTACACACGGAACATGAGAATTTTATGTGATCAACAACTCGTGATGCAATGGAAGAGTCATTGATATGTGTACATTTCTATTAAGAAATTGACAAAAATGTCTTAAATTCATTATGTTTATACATTCACAAATATGTTGTTTTAAGATATTTAACTTCTATATATATTCCACCTTTATATATTCCACCTTTTATATAAGTCCTCCACCTGTTTACTTGTGTGATTCATTAAATGTTCAATAAAACTGTTCTGTGTGATTTACAGACTGGATCATTTGTTCTTAATTCATACACACGCATCCACACAACCACATAGCGACACCAGCTTATCAGAACATTATGGAGTAACTTTCTCAAAAAAGACATTCTTTGTATGGTAGATTTTAATAACCTTCAAGGTTCAATGTATTTGAAAGACCACCTATGAGTTAAACACATCATTAATGAGAAGGCCTTTTGCCAAAACTTATTTTGATATTATATTATTCAGCTCATCTGAAATAAATAATGTAAAGAAATTTCTTTTTTTCTTTCTTTTTTTTTTTGAAGAGTGAAATGCATTAAAGGGGTCATATAATACCATTTTTGTACAAGCTAATATGATTCTTTAGGGTCTAAATTAAAAGTTTGTAATATACTTTAATTAAAAATTCTCATTAGTATTGTAAGAAAACACTTATTTTACCTGGTCAAAAACAGCTCTGTTTTCAGCACGCCGTTTCAGTGCATATGACTTTAAATTATCATGAGCTTTGCTGACTCCGCCCCTCTGTTCTGTGTGTACACCGTTTGTAACACAATAACACAATAACCATAACGCGTTGTTCAGTATAAAAGTGGAATTATGAATTATATTGAGAACGTCATACATAGAAAACATGCCGTAATGTACCCTGACTGAGTGTAAACCTTAGACGCATTCATTGTGAAGCGTGCAGCTAGCGATTTGCAAAGATTAATATATTAATATAAAGTTTAATAAAACGTTTCACTCACTTCCGTTCTTCTGGAGGTTCAGCAGGAACACGAATATCTGGTACCGATCCTTTTTAGCAAAGCTTCTTAGCAAATCCAGCTTTATACTGACCCTCGTTTATAAAGCAGTCTGGTGTGTGAAATGATTCGCGCAAACATGAAAGCATTGACGTTGCTCGTGTGGAATATTCCCTTCGAAAACAAAACTCAGCCACTGCGTCTTCAGCGGTTCGGATTCAGGAACATTAAAATGACTGTGTTCGTTATTACACCCAAGAACAGAACACCACAATCGCTTAGACGCCATTCTGCTCATAGACAGTGCTCCGGCACATCAACAATGACCGCGCCGGTCCGGTCCGCGCCGCACAGACTATGATTGACAGCTACCTCATGTGCGAGGGCGGGTCTGTGTTGAAACGCTCCCGTCAATCAACAATCGTGGGAGGGGCGTCCGTTTTATTGACGTCACAAAAACGAACGGCTCAATTTGAGGCAGGGGAAAACATATAAGGAGATTAAAACAAAACCACTGGATGGATTTTTATCATTATATGATGTTTGTGTACAGGCACTGCCAACACATTTCAGTACAATCAACTTGTAAAAGTGCATGTACCATTATATGACCCCTTTAAAATTAGATACACTACATTTTGAAAAGAAAACGCTATTTAAATACCTTCTTTTCAAACTTCGGTAAGCTTTTTAAAATGTTTTTGAAAGAAGTCTCTTATGCTCACCAAGGCTGTATTTATTTAATCAAATCCTGATTTGGTTCTCAAGAAACATTTATAATAATCAATATTGAAAATGTTGTGCTGCTTAATATTTTTTGTGGAAAATGTGATACATTTATTCAGGATTCTTTGATGAAAAGAAAGTTTCTTTTCTAGTATTATGAATATCTTTACGGTCACTTTTGAACAATTTAATACATCCTTGCTGAAAAAAAAGTATTAATTAATAAAAAATAAAAATAAAAGGTTTATAGAAAGAAAGTTTAGTTTATATATATAGTTTAGTTTATAATTTATTTCAAAGTTTGCTTACTCTCATGTTCCTCGTGCACCTGGATATTGACAGTGTCGATGCACTTCTGAACATCATTCCAGGTGAGGAACTCTTGACCCTGGGCGAGGGACTCTGCTCTAAGACGGATCAGTGTGTCTGCATATCTAACAAAGCAAAACAACCACATGATCAAGTTAATTATTAAATTGTTTCTCAGAGTGGCATATAGTATTCTTGGCATCTCTCTCTTTTTCAATCAGTAGAGTCACTGTACCTCTGTAAATTGTCAGCATCCAGACCGCTGAAGCCCAGTGGAGAGTCACTGAGCTGCTCAATGACGGCCACTGAGTCTTTGGTGTCCAGAACCTCATTTAACACAGACACAGCAGACAGCATCTCCACAGCTACACACAGCTCCTCATGAGTAAGACCAGCCTTGTTCTGAGGTGACAGAAAATGTTAACTTGTTTTGTAAGTAAGGACAAGAAAGAGCTGACCGGGAGAGTAAGAGAGCTGACCTGAGAGCCGAGCTGCAGGCTGAAGAGCTCGGCCTGGTACAGGCTGGCAGCAGTGTGGTAGACGATGGGTAACTGGGCCTCTGGGTTCAGGAGCTCCTCCACGGTCTCTTCTGGAACGCCTCGACGAATAGCTGCATTGATCGCAAGAATCGCCTCCTGCTCTGTGTCCATCAAGAGCACAATAAGCAGTAGTATCAGAAAAACACAGAACAATCATATAAACACAGTATATGCTGGTAACAAATCAGTAATCAGCTGCTTTTATATCTGTATTGGTCAAAACAGAATATAGATCGGCCGATATTGTATATTTAATTGTGAATACTAATTTCCCCTATTTTTACATTTAGATTACCTCGGTTAGCCATCATCTGATGCTCACTTAAAGATAATATTTTAAAACACTAATAATTTAATAACACTGTTAAATGTTATCTTTAGCGGATCTCAAAATGAATTTTTCACATTGTACATTATAATTTTAAATATTTAATTTAATAAATTCACTTGTATCGATTGGTTTTCAGTTTTTAGCGTGTTTAAGCAAAAATGAAATATAAATGATTTGTTTTTATTTATTCATTTACTTATTTATTTTGATAGTATAGCTGGAGTGAGGACAGGAAGCGAAGAGAAAGGATTTGAACTCAGGTTGCCCGAAGCGCAACTGCGCTACATGTCAGCATGCTGCCCATGTATGGCAAGCCGTTTTAACTTTTATTCATTTCCAGGATATGAATACTTGATATCAACAATTAAATTTTCACTAGTTAAAATTATAATTATTGATATCAGAAATAATATTTCTACTAGTAACAATGGCAATTTTTGATATCAGGAATTACATTTTCAATAGTAACAATGCTAATTCTTGACATCAACATTTACATTTTCACTAGTTAAAATGGTAATTCTTGATATTAACAATTGAATTGCAACTAGTAAAAACTATAATTCTTGATATCTGTAATTGTATTTTTACTAGTGAAATGTCACCATAGGCTGCCATTCAAAATCAATTCTTGATATCAAGAATTTATTTCTTACTAGTTGAAATTCCAATTTCACATATCAGAAATACAATTCTTACTAGTAAAAATCTTTGTTTTTGATATCAAGAATTAAATTGTCACTAGTTGAAACGTCTATTCTTGATATAAACAATTGAATTACTACTAGTAACAATGTTCATTTTTGATATCAATAATTAAATTTTCACTAGTGATAATGTTAATTTCTGATATCATGAATGTGATTGTTACTAGTAAGAAAGCCATTTTAGATATCTGAAATAATATTGATATCAGAAATACATTTTCAGATATCAAAAATGAAAATTTTTACTAGTAGCAATTCAGTTGTTGATATCAAGAATAGACATTTAGACTAGTGATAATTTAATTATTGATATCAGGAATTCACATTTTTACTAGTAACAATGTAATTATTGATATCAAAAATTATATTTCTACTAGTAAGAAATCAATTCTTGATATCAACAATTGATTTTGAATGGCAGTCTATGGTGACATTTCACTAGTGAAAATGCAATTGTTGATATCAAGAATTACATTTTTGATATCAATAATTCAATTGTTGATATCAAGAATTTAATTTTTGATATCAAGAATTCAATTGTTGATATCAACAATTTAATTGTTGATATCAAAAATGTAATTGTTGATATCAAAAAATGTAATTTTTGATATCAAAAATGTAATTGTTGATATCAACAATTCATATCCTGGAAATGAATAAAAGTTAAAACGGCTTGCCATAGCCCATGAGGCTATTGGCTCAGAATTATTTGTTCTAAGGCACTCAAAATGAATGAACTCAAAACTATATGTTGATCCATTAAGAAAGCCATTCACGTTATTGTTAATTTCACTTTTATTGTAACACCATCTAAACCGACAATGGTCACATAGAGAGTTTCATAACTACAGAGGATCTACACTCGAGTCTTTACGTTATCTGCCAGTCAAGAGTACATGTATGTGACATACTTCGTTTCTCGGCCTCTGCAAACTCATTACAGGAAGTAATGACCCTCTGAATCTCTTCTCTCTCCAGCTGAACACCCGCACCAGCATCCTACAAATAGATGTCATACACATGCTCATCAAATTCATATGACCCAAAATCAAGAGTAATTTCAACTGATATAGATAGTCTGCTTCAGTACCTTAACTTTATGCTTCCTGTAGGACGTGAAGTGCTCCAGGTAAAAGCAGGAGTTGTGATCAAGGACTCCTACAAGACCAAGTGCAGGCAACCGAAGGCTGGCCAGTAGGGCTTTCTGATCCTCAGCATCAAGAGCCTGATTTACTTGCTGAATAGCTGCTGATGCTAGAGAGAGAAACTCATTATTACTGTACATAACATTTACATTATATTCACTTCAGAGAATCTCAAGAATATTTTCAAAGCAGCCTACTATGCCATACAATAAAAATGAATTGCTATAATTTCATGGATGATGTATTGATTTCCCTGAAGTGTCCAAGTGCTCTCTTAGGCTTCCCTAAATTTGAAATCATGAGAAGCAAACAATAAAAAGCTACAAAATGAGCAATATACTATATAATGAGTTCCAAGGGGCTGGAGGCTACTAATAAACAGTGTTGTTATTGTTAACTAAAACTAAAACGTTTAAAAATGTTTTTGGTAATTGAAAGCTGAAATAAAATAAATTATAGAAATTAGATGAAAAACTTTAAACTAAAAAAAATCCAACTCAATGAGAAACATTGCCTTGGCAACAAACCAAAACAAATACATTTAAGTTAAAGAACTAAAAATACTAAAACTAAAATAAATTAAGGCTATATATATATATATATATATATATATATATATATCTTTAATTTATTTGTATTTTAGTTTTAGTATTTTTAGTTCTACAACTTACATTTGTTATATGGATAAAAAGGAAAAAAAAACTAAAATAAAAAATAAAAAAAGACAAATAAAAGCTAATTTAAAATAACAAATAATTGTATATAAATAATACTAAAATAACAATGCTAATGAAAATGCAATTTTGTTTATTGCAAATCATACTGTTAGCATAACAATTTGAATGAAACGCTGCATACAAATAGCGTTGAATTTTAAATATTTCACCTAGATTTTAAGTCATAACTTTGCATTGTTTTATTTTTATTTATTTTTTGCAATTTAAAACTAAACTAAAATATTTATTTCCAGGATTAAGCTTAACAACAACAACAACAACAACAAAAAACATTATATTTTAAGTGGTCTCAGCCCACTTTTGCTGATTAATGTCCCACACTTACTGTTCACGAGGTCTACATTGCTCTGGATCTCTTGCTGGGTCAGTAATTCTTCATACACATCTCTCTCTTCAGTTGCAACAGACGAACGCTAAACACACATACAATATGTCACAACAAGACTTTTTTTTTTTTAAACAGATAAAACTTTTCTTTTTTTTTTTACAGGATAATCAGGGGCCTTGTGCCCTTGAGCAAAGATTTTAACAGCAGGTTGAAAATTAAATGAAAAAAAAAAAGCCTAATACAACATTTACCCACTTAGATGTAGACACAACAAAATGACTATTCAATTAAGTCACCATCAGGGGATCAGGTGATGCTGGAGTCAGCAGAGTGTGTGAGGAGTGTTAGAAGACATCAGCATTTAACAAGCGAGGCTGATTCTCAGTTATTTTTTAATCAGAATCCTGCTGATTTTGCAACTAAAGGTATGCTAGAGCTTGTTTGAAAGGAGGCTGCAAAAAGAAACACAAACCAATTTGCTTTGCATGCAAAAATCAGATATTTGCAAACACATGTCTAAAGTTTTCTGTAAATTATGAATAGTCCTCCTTGGAAATTATTGCTTAATCTTTAAGTTAAAAAGATTCTGATATTCACTTGTGTGTTTTTACTGTTTGCCTTCTTATGACTAAGGCTTTGTTTATACAACACATAATTCCCAAAATCCTAATTAAACCAGGTTTTAATTTATACAAATGTGGTTTGCACTGGGTTTGTAAAACATTAGTCCTGACATGCAGATGTAAAAACATTATCATTCTTGCTGCCTATTGTCCAGTTAAAGGTTGAGGCATAGTAACTCACTACTGAAAGATCTGTCTAACACTGTCCTAAAATCACTTTACCAATGGCATGTTAAACTATAGACAAATATGCAAGAAAACTATTTTATCTAAAATGTAAAAATGTGACTCTTAAGTATGCTACTGTCAAAAGTTTGGGATTCCTCTTTTTTTTTAAACAAAATCAATAATTTTATTCGGCAAGCATGCATTACATTGATTTCTTTGTTACATTCAATTTCTTATAAAGAGTAAAGACTGTTCTTTTGAATTTTTTTATTTCATGAATTCATCAAAGAATCATGAACAAAATCATTGTTTACACAAAACTATTAAGCAGCACAACTTTTTTTTCAACATTGTTAATAATAATAACTGTTTCTTGAGCAGCAAATCATCATATTAGAATGATTTCTGAAGGATCATGTGACACTGAAAACTGGAGTAATTCAGCATTGCCATAACAGGAATAAATTACATTTTAAAATATAATATAAACTAATAGTTATTTTAAATTGCAATAATATTTCACAATATTACTGTCTTTACTGTATTTTAATCAAACAAATGCAGCCTTGGTGAGCATAAGATACTTATTTCAAAATCATTAAAAATATGATCAACTGAAGTGTGTTTCTACACTTATATGAATATATAGTTTACCCGTCCCGAGGCCTGATCCTCTTTCCTCCTCTTGGCGTTGCTGAGTGTGTCCTGGTAGGCCTGGGCCAGTGGTTTCTTTGTGTTTCTCAGTAAGGCGTTAGGGTTCTGCAGAGCCACCACTGTGTTCTCAGCATGGCCTTTGTCTATGGCCTCATTAATGGCAAAGACAGCAGCGTGTACTACAGATATAAATCAGAAAGAGGACACAAAAACATGCGATCATGAGAATGAGGACAAAGGTATGTAATTTAAAAAGATTTATACTTACACAAACATATGACTAGATAAAAAACAGATAAAGTCACTCACATGCAGCTTCATCTACTGAAAGTTCATTGGCCAGGATGCCACCGATCTTGCTGAAGGTGGGCATCTGGATGCCATATTTCTCCAGTTCTTTCCTCATGTTACTGATCTCTTCCTCTGTGGAATGAGAATATGAAATGTCATCATTTAGGTTACATATCTTACATACATATATCTTTTAATTCTAGCCTATTTACTATCACTGACACGTTACTAATCTGTGGCAATATGTACATGCATATTCACAGGACCTGCACCTGTAATGCATTTGAAAAAAAACAATGGCTGTCTTGCCAACATACAGGTCGAACAAATCAAGGTCCTTGTTACTTTAAATCATTCCACAATAAGTGCGTCAACATCAAACCACTACAGCAAAAACAACTAGCTATAATCTTAAATGTGTTTTCACCTCCATCATTAATTCGTTACAGTTCACGTCATAATGACTTGAACTCAATTTTTCTGATGAGGTGTCAAAACACAATGACTGAGATGAAGAGTTACACTCTGAACCGAGCTAAAGCGGTAATTACCTGTCATAACATTCCCTTCATTAATCAAACGCGGTCAGCACCGTTTCTGCAGAGCGCTCACTATCATTGAAACCTGAGGCACTTTTCTGCCTTGTCCTGTAAACTGAGCTGACAGAGGATCTACTCTTCAGTTATGGATATAATTGTGTGGCTGTGCTTTGAGCTCTGTTATTGTAAGGAAACACCACTATATGCTTCAAAACTCAAATGTAAGATTGCACATACTACATATTAACGATTGAGGTAGTTTATGTATTATCCTTTGAAAAACCCATATTTGTTTATTGTTTGTATAATTATTCCAACTATTCAATGGGGTTATATATAGAACCCTATAGGGTTCTTGATTTTTAAGAACCCTTTCAGGGAAAATGGTTATATAAGGAGAAATGTCTTAAATGATTGCATAATACTTTCATGTTTACAAGTTGTTTCAGTTTTTCTAGTGATAAAGTGTGTTTACGAGCTAAAATTAAAAATGAATTGAAACTAAATTAATTAAACTAAATCCATAAAATGATCCCATGATGGGAAGCCCAAAAAGGTTCTTTTAAGGTTCAATATAGAACCTTTTCTTCTAAAAGTGTGGTTGGCTGAGGTAGAAAATATGAATTTCAGCAGTAAATACATTTTTTATTGACATTTTCTGCCAAAAAATGGCATTGATCTATGAGAATGACTGTGGTTTACCTGTGAAGTCAACTTTACCCAACAGGTCCTGGATCTGAGGGGCAATTCCCAATTTGTAGAGGTACAAGCTGCACAAAGAAGAACAAACAAATAAACAAACAAATAAATGCACTATATCATAGCGAGGGAATGAGAGAAAATCAGAGATAGCACAGCAATTTCTGCATGAGAGCAGGGTTAAGGATTACACAATGAATTTGGAAGTCAAAATTAAAGTCAATTTATTTCCATTTCACTCCAAAATGGTAGAAGCAAAAGACAATTAGAAATATTTAAAACCGTTCTACTGCTTTGAGTAATGGTGCGTTCACGTGCTATGGTAATTATGGTAAATACCAAAAGCCGACATGGAAAATGCACATGAATACCCCCTCATGTGGTATTTTCCACTGGGCAACTCATAGAATATTTTGATGCACGAGTTGCCGAGATGAGATAACCTTTGACCATTTCAAAATGGCGGAGAGCAATGCAAGAGTTGTGAATGGTAAAAATATGTACTATTCATGATCTAGAAAATATACAGCATATATTATTTACGTTTGAGTTTTGATAAATCATTTTCTTGCTGTAGCAGATGACTTAAGCAATCTAAAATAGTTTTAGCTAAATAACAGGTATGGATCTCCATCTTTTTACCACATTACGACAACAAAAGCACTTGAACGCAACACACTGGTAAATACCAGTTCACAAGTGGAAAATATCATATTTTCCATAGCACGTGAACGCACCATAAGAAACATATATCAGCTTTTAGCCAGGGTGAAACCATCATAAACGACTAAGCAGCAAGACTTTGGGGTGTACAAGTGTTGGGAGTACAGCTATACATGTTCACAGGCTATTGTAGAGGCACAACTTCAATTCTCTTGGTTTAACTGTAATATGAGGGAGCAACATCTCTAACTGAACTACTAAGTCAGGAAAGAAAATTTCTCGCAAGTAAATAAAGGTTGATCAACTTTTAAAAATGAGGAGAAATCAACATTGACATTTTCTTAATCCTTGAGTCCCTTGGCCTTATATGACAAATTGAACTATCCCTTATCCAAAGAGCACCGGGATATGAAGATTTTTACCCCAATAGCACTCTTTGCATTTCTTGAATTCCCATATGTTTTGTTGTTGATGTCAAAGGTCATGTGTACAATTAAACTTGATATTTTGAAGAAACTTATTATGTTACTTGGTAAAAGCAGCGAAATTAGAACAAAAATAAGCAAGAAAACAAATATAATTACATATGGGTTCACATACAATGAGGAAAAAAGATGGTTTGTCCAAACCGCATCTTGAATTATTGTAATTTATATATATATAAGAAAGAAAGAGGGAAAGAATGCAAGAAAGAAAAAATAATAATTTTCAGTTTGATACTGTGTTGTGCCCTGAAGCCAAAACCAGTTGGGAAACACTGTTTTAAATATTTCACTACCTTTCTTTGCAATACCGACCATTACAAATAAAAAAATGTAGCTACAATTCTCTTCCACTAGAAGGCAGTACACAGTTGTGTTAAGTCTAGCACTATGCTAATTTTGGAACAGGAAAATAGCCTCCAGTAAGTGTGCAACACATGCTGGAAACTGCATTAAACTTTTATCTATCCACTGACTGAGGACAAATAGAGGAGTAATGAATTATTAAAGGTGGTGTGCAACTGAACGTTTATGCATGAGAGATAAACTTAACGTGCTTTCCTTAACCTTTGACCCCTACATCAATAGCCAGAGAGATAGACACAGTCTGGTGTGAATTAATCCTCCTAACTACAGAAGGGCCAAAGGTTAAGTGGCTTAACTGGTGTAAGAGATGTACTGTAGGCCCCTATACCTCATGAGTCACAAGCTTGATTATATTCTTCAGAGCCAAATGATACAAACATTTCCATTTATGGATATCAAAGTATAAATGCATAATGCAAAAATATTTGATATAAATATATTATATATAAAATAATTGTGGCAAGCAGTGCAAGGCCGAGTGCCATGGGAACGGAGCCGTGCCTCGAGTGACGACAGTGAAGGACGAGAGAGGACTAGGCCTGGGACTTTATGTTTTTGTTTTGTTTTAATTTATGCGGCAGTCGTCCGTGAGGGGCTGCATGCCACTTTACTTTCGTTTTGTTGTTTGTTTATTTTTTTGGATTAAAATTTTATGTTAAACGTTCGCCGATTCCCACCTCCTTCTTCCCTGAACACAAACCTTGTTACAATAATATATAAACATCATTGTATCATATATACTATTATATTAGATATTTTGACCCTAAAAAACTGATGATCTAGGGGACAAAATATATACATATGTCAACTATCTAATGCGAAGTATATGCCAATGGTGATATAATGATGTCTGAGGCATCTCTGGGCACAGTCTCAGTGATGTATAGTCTTACTGAGCAACTTAACAACAGGGTCAGGAAGGAAGAGTGTGTGCAAGGCAAAGGGAGGAAGCCAGTTAACCCACACACAAGACAAGTGAGAGAACGAGAGAGCAGGAAGCACTATAAATCATTTACTATAAAAGAAGTCTTCCTGTGGTTATTCATTAGACGCATTCCCCTGTGCACACTAGCTGCCAAATAACTAAAAGTTATGATTTGCATGCATTAAGACACCAATGAATTACCTGGCTTTCTATTTAAAATGACTCACCATGAATGGCTTTCTACGCTTTCAGTCACTCAATGGTTTTCTGATAAATCACTTAGCATAAAATAAAACATGTTAACAACTGAATGATATATATGACATTTTCCAAAAAAAAAAAAAAAAGTAGTGTTTCCAATGCAAACTCATCTTTACAATTATAGGGTTTTGTGGGTGGTTGTCAGGCTGTTGATATGTGGTCACTAAGGTTCTGCGTTGCGGTTTGGCAGAAAAGAGCCCACCCTGTTTGCATGATACAACTCAAGTCCCTCCTTTCATGTACACTAGTTTCAAAAGTTTGGGGTCTGTATTTTTTTATGTACATTGCTCACCAATGCTCAATAATACAATAAAAACAGTAAAATTGTGAAAAAGTATTACTTTTTTTTCTATTTGAATAGCTTTTAATATGCAATTTATTCCTGTGATGTCAAAGCTGTATTTTCAGCATCATTACTCCAGTCTTCAGTGTCACATGATCCTTCAGAAATCATTCTAATATGCTGATTTGGGGTTTAAGAAATAATATTAGTATCAATGTTGAAAACAGTTGTGCTGCTTAATATTTTTGTGGAAACCATGATACAAGTACATTTTTCAGAATTCTTTGATGAATAGAAAGTTCAAAACACAGCATTTATTTTAAACAGAATTCTTTTGTATCATTATAAGTGTCTTTACTGACACTTTTGATCAATTTAATGTGTACTTGTCGAAAAAATATAACTCGTATTAATGAACTTTGGTTACAGTATAATGAGCAAAAAAATAACTAAAAAATAAAAAAATAAGCAATGAACAATAGTATATTTATTTAGCAGTTGGAAATACCTAATAGAGAGCAATAAGCTTACATACCTTAAATAGAAACCTTTTGTCACATTATAAATGCATTTACTGTCATTTTGATCACTTTAATGCATTCTTGTTGAATAAAAATCAATTTCTTACAAAAAAAAAATCTTACTGACCCCAAACTTTATAACGGTATGTAAGTTAATGGTATTTATTTGCCCATTTCATTGTTACCTAAGTCTGATTGTTTAGAAAATCATAAGTCTGATTGTTTAGAAAAGTGAAAGCACACTTCTCCTCAGCAATAACTATTCACATTCATGTGTGTAGACCAAACAGTGTGGAACAAGTTGCATACCAAAGTTTTTTTTTTTAATCTCTATACAATGCCGGGATGACCCACAGAGTGGATTTCTAATCAATATTCCCATGAGCTTTGATTATAAATACAGACATTTACAGTAGGACAGACGCAATATTGCTTTCAGATTGTACATAGCACATTTTCAGTAGTGGCAGACAAACAGGAAACAGAAACCTCAGCTAATCTCTGAGTATTCACTTCCTGCAAGGGAGGGCAGGAATCTGATATCATAGCAGTGCAGGATCACACCTCAGAGTTCATACTTCAGAGAATTAAATCCTCGGCAGGCCATACAAACTTAAATGTGGATTATCCATGAAGCAGATAAAAACATAAAACATTAACTTGACGGATGTGTTTACGTCCTAAAGTACTGCTCTCAGGAAGTCAATGATCTGAGGATGCTCAGCACAACAGAAGAGGTGAGAAAATGAGTTTTGTGTCTGAAGCATAGTGACAGGAATTGTCAGAAAACAGTGACAGGAAATTACTTGAGACAGACAGGAAGTTACCCAGCAGGACTGATGGTTAGATCCACCATAGACACCCCCTAGTCACACCATTACCCCAAAAACGGCTGCTTTTCTCAGTGGTGAGATTGCCATGACAATGGCTGCCAAAAGGAAGCAGCAGTCATATATGCTGATGCTCTACAAACCTGTTGTCATAACTGAGAGATCAAGAGACCATGACCACAAAGTAACCGCCATTTTTATAATTTCAGGTTATGAAACCTGATGAAGCAAGCAAACCTTAAAGGACAAGTTCGGTATTTTACACTTGAAGCCCTGTTTCAAGATCGTTTCTGATGAAATAGAACGGTTAAGATAAAAATTTGGACACATGCTGCTGTCCCGAGAAATTTCGGTGTCTGTGGTTGCACCCCCCCACCTCCACAATGGCTGCATAGGTGCACTGGAACAATCCTTCCTAAAACGCATTAAACTTTAGTTTACAAAGATGTTAAACTCACCGAGTGGTCAGGGGTGTTCTGATATCCTCACACAAAAATCGCTGAAAAAGATGCTTTCCAACAGGTTTTATCGTAGTTTTTGTCCAAGTCAAGTCAAATGGAGTTGTTCAAAAACTACGATAAAACCTGTTGGAAAGCATCTTTTTCAGCGATTTTTGTGTGAGCGCATCAGTGAACACCCCTGACCACTCGGTGAGTTTAACGTCTTTGTAAACTAAAGTTTAATGCGTTTTAGGAAGGATTGTTTTTCAAAATTTCGAAATTTCTCGGGACAGCAGCATGTGTCCAAATTTTAATCTTAACCGTTCTATTTCATCAGAAACGATCTTGAAACAGGGCTTTAAGTGTAAAATACTGAACTTGTCCTTTAACAGTCCACAGCTAGTAAACATTTTAAATCTTGAGTGAAAGAACAGAATGAGGAAAAACATCAGAAGGTCTATAGTACCTCAGTGCATGAATGCAGTAGATCACCTTGGGCATATTCTTGCGATCATATACATCGGTGGTCTCAGGATAGAATATCTGAAAGAGAAATAGCAAAATAACTTTTATTAACTAATAAATAATACACTACAAGTACTGTACACTACTGTTCAAAAGTTTGGGGTTGGTAATATATTTTTTTCTCCAAAGACTTTTTTAGCTCACCAAAGCTCAATTTATTTTGTTTAGTAGAACAGCAATATTGATAATATTACATTTTAAAATAACTTCTCTATTTTAATATTTTTAAGCTGAATTTTCAGCATCATTACTCCAGTCTTCAGTCTCACACTATCTTTCAGAAATCATTCTAATGTGATGATTTGCGGCTCAAGAAACATTTCTTATTATTATCAATGTTGAAAACAGTTGTGCTGCTTAATATTTTTGTGGAAACATTGATAAAAAAAAATGTTTAGGATGCTTTGATAAATAGAAACATTTATTTAAAATAGTTTTTTTTTTTTTGGAACTTTCAGTGTGAACACTACTGTTATTTATGTATTGTATTTATACAACAAAACATCATAAACTAGTGTGCATTCATCATGTCATCATGGCCTCCGTTATTTTGAAGAACGCTTGATTCCAAACGTTCTTTAAAATATCTTCTTTTGTGTTCCGCAGAATAAACTCCCAAATAATGCCAATGGTTTTGAAGTTAAATGTTCAACAAGCACGTACACTATAATTTTGCCCATATAATATATGTAAACATGATGCCCTTTTACTTCTGTGGCTTTGTGTAATGCACTGCACATTGCACTGAGTTTTTATACTTGGATGAAACTTACTGTTTTCCTGCCCTTGAGTAAAACAGAGGGCCAATACTAATTTAAGTCAACAAGTCAAACCATGAGTAAATATACAATAATAACCTTTATGCATTCATATTATAACAATGGTAACTGTAAACTGTCCAAACTGACAGAGTGGACACACATTGTGTACAGGACACAGTTTTGTATCACAGTTTCAGAGGCATCATGCACGTGCCCCCTCAGATTTTTGAGTCAAATGGATTTGAATGCAGCTCCCAAACGACACATTTTTTTATTTATTTTTTACATTTAATAATTATCCCTTTGAACAGTACGATCACACCGAAACGTTCAGTGCGTTATATTATCAACTGATGAATTCAAATCTGAATTCGCGCTTTGGCTGCCGCTGAGCCAGAGGTGGACACGCTCAGGGCTTGTCATATATTACAACTGTTTAGTGTTTTCAACCATATCCACCTTATTCCTACGCCCCATGACGCTTTGCGCGAATTATGGGTGTAACTTCCGTTAAGCTGTAAACAATCAGTGAAAGGCTCGCTCTATGAACGCAATACGTTAAAAAAGTGTCACAATGAGATGACATTAATCGACTCACCCTTCAACCATCGAACATTAAAATGAAATTTAAAAGTTTAAAATAATCAACAGACCAAAAATAGCCCCAAACGCGCGAGTCTTTGGTTAAATATCACTGTAGTAGGCAACCTATTGTATAACAAGCCTTATCAAAAATGTTCATTAACTTCAGCATTATGTGACACTATATCAAAGTGATTTCCGTCATTTTGACAGATTATAAATTGCATTTACCTGTGAAAACAAACCTGGAAAGATACGTGAGGATTTAAGGAGAATAACGAGAGATTCTTCGTGCATTCCAGTGAGTTATTATCGTAAATTAAATTCGGGAGAACAGACCACAAATGTGCCGTATATGTTGTACTTTTTTCATACTTTTACAGCGGATTGCAAAGGAAAAAATAAAAATCATCACGAGGAAAAGAAAGCAGCGACTGAAAAGAGCTCTTGCCATAGATATTCTTGTTATAACATGTCACGTTAAAATACCAAGTAAAACGTTATTCTCATGATGTCTAAAAATAAATCATGAAGGAAAATTGACAGCTCATCCAGTCAAACTGACGGATCAGCTTTATTTGTAGGACAACCTTATGATTTGAAATGATTCGTTTCAGCCTTTTTGAATGGAAGTTCCCCAAACCAGAAGTGCCACCCATAATTCAAAACGCAGTAAGGTCGTCAGGAATAAGGTGGATAAGGTTTTATTTTATGTTTTTATGTTTATTTTATTATTTCGTTTTTTTAACAAATTTTTGTGAATTTTCGTGGTTGGGAGAATCCGTCAAAATTGTACAAAATATACATTTTTAGCCTTCTGTTAAAATGATTTTTACAGATCGACCGAACTTTTAGGTACTGTGTACGCTAGGTAACAAAGGACGCTAGGTTTGAAGGACTTCAAAAAACAGCCTCTGATTCACAAAATGGGCTGTCAAACACTGAGATAAGGTGCAGTTTGACTTGCAGTGTCAGTGCTTATATGCTTTAAATTAGTTTATTTCTATAAGCTACAGAATACGTGGAAGACTAAATTGATGCAGGACTTACAGGCCTAATGTTCTTAATATTCTGGAATAGCGATAGTAAATTCATTAATAATGTGTTCTTGCTTAGATAATTCAAAAGTATAATCGGATTTGATGATATTGCAGTAACTATTACAGTGAAAGCTTAAGTAAAGCTGTATTATAAATAATAGTAGCTAGTCAATATTTGTAGCCTGTATAATAGCTAGTTTTCCCAATGTTTTAATAGCTAGTTTTAATAGCTAGTTTTCCCAATGAAACATAACCTCTCAAAAATACCAAGGTCACAGTTTGATTCCGACTTGTCGCTCCTTTGGATGCAAGTCTAATAAAGTGCACTGTTATCTTCAAAGAGAGAGGATGGCAAAGATATGTGTCAGTGTGTGTGTATTTCTTTAAAAGCGTGTACTTGTGCCTCACCTTGGGCAAACCAACCGACTCCATGGCTCTGAGCCACTGCACAGTATTGTCTGTGTGTCTGAAAAGTAGTCCTGAGTGCTGGGAAAAAAGTAAAAATAAATAAATAAATACAGCAGTAACACATTATTGCACATATTGTTTAAACTGAATTACATATAAAGCTATGTTCCTTCTGTTTTCTATGTGCAACAGAAATGAGGTAATGAGCAACCATTTAAAAGTTTGGGGTCAGTAAGATTTGTTTTAATACTTTTATTCAGCAAATATGCATTAAAAGTTTCTTGAGCAGGAAATCAACATATTAGAATGATTTCTGAAGGATCATGTGACACTGATGACTAGAGTAATGATGCTGAAAATTCCGCTTTGTCATCGCAGGAATAAAATGCATTTTTAAATTTATTAAAATAGAAAACTTTTAAATTGTAATAATATTTTACAAAATGTACTGTTTTTACTGTATTTTTGATCAAATAAATGCAGCCTTGGTGAGCATAAAAGAAGTTACAACTTTTTAAAAACTTACCAACACCAAACATTTGTATGGAATGTACACACAATTCAGTTAACCAAGTGCTAAATGCTCTAAAATAGTGCTAAAAAAGTGTCATTTGTTACAGCACATACATGCCACCTTTATATGCTATGCTGTGCCGTGTAAACTGAATTCAGCACAACATTTTTGGGTGTGTTTGCATCATTACCTGATTATTTGCATAATTTCTTTAAAAACAATACAAACAGCATGTGCAAATAAACAACACTATCAGTGGGCACAATTCAATCTGAATCTGCTATTTCTCCTCCCATGGGAATGAGACATTCAGGATGTGAGGATGTCTGTGTTGCATTAAGGAAAAGGCACATCCTGACAAAGCACTGTAACATACTGGCTCCGTTCACACATACACAGTCAATGTTTGGGACTGACATCTGTATTTACTAACAGGTGTGACTTACAAAATGTACTTTTTAGGAGTGTCTGTGTGAACGTAGGGTAACATACAGCATTTGTGTGCTGAGGTAAAGAGTTGCTAAAAACAAATTTAAAAAAGTGAAACATCAGAAAATCAGTACCTTATAACGAGATTGGTCCCTGTCATAAATCTTCTTCTCTGTCACCAACTGCGGGGCAAAGAACTTGGCCAGTTTGCCAAGGTAGACACCATTCCTCAAGCCATTCTCCAGTTCTGTGGTAGGAGGCAGCTGCTCCTCCAGACAGGCCTCCATCCATCTGAAAACAAAAGGTTAAAGTTTCAGCTGCTCACACAAAGACGGCATACTGAAACTTAATGGACTGATAGACTAATAGACGTTAAATGTTTTAAATAGCAGGTTCTCTTACGAGAGGTTCTCTCGTATTGCGTAAGTTAGCTTACATTACGGGAAAGATTAATCTTTTCGAGATATTGAAGCCAAAAAATGATCCTTAATTTTTGTATTCATTGTCAACGCAGTGCAGCAGCTAGCAGACCTAGAGCAGGCTGTCTAGCGTGCTCATTGGCTGCCCTGTGGCAACTGCAGCAGCCTACCACTGAGCCAGCCCGGCATGGCGCCATGTCCAATGAAGGGCGCTCACGCCCTCATCGCGTCTTAGCCCGCCAGAATGGGCGTGGCTTAGCGTATAAGAGGGGCTCGGAGGCTGTCTCCCTGATTTTCATCTCTTCAGCGAAGCTCTCTGCATCGCTGGATTCCGAGAGAAGCCGCCACCGCTGTCTGAGGAGCGAAAAGCCAGCTTAGGACAGCGCCTAAAGAAGCCGGCCATCTTCGCCGCCTTCAGCCATCCGTGCGAGCTACGCTATCTGGCGACGTATCCTTTTCTCTGAGCTCTATTCCCTGTGTGTGTTCGCCGCTGCGACACCACCCTTCTAAAAGAGCAGCGAGACGTCTTTTTCAAGATGCCTCGCACTTCCTGCGGCTCGTGCAGAGCCCAGCTCAGCGTCGGAGACCGCCATGTGATCTGCGCTCTCTGCCTGGGCCAGGAACACGCAGCGCTCGCTCTCTCGTCGGGAGGCTGCGAGCACTGTGAAGAACTTCCTGCGGGCTCGACTCGGAAGTTTTTAACCCCGAAGCTGTCACTACACTCTTCGTAGGACCGCGCAAGAAGCGCCGTTCTCAAAGGCCTCCGGAGCCTGTGGCCACCGCGAATCGCTCGCCGGAGTTCCTCCCTCGAGCTTCGCTCTCGCCTTCTCCGCCCCCCCCTCACGGACGCGCAGCTGCCGGCTACAGCCTGCACTGCCATCGCTTCAGACGACGAGGCGGAAGGACAAGCCACAGGAGAGTGTCGGCGTCGGAGAGTGTCGGCGTCGGACAGTGAGGCGTCGGACAGTGAGGAGTGGTCGGGTTCTCTTCTCACTCCGGGTTCTCTTCTCACTCCGCCTCCTCCTCGATCCAGGAATCCGGCCGGACCCGTGCTGGAGTGGACGCTGAGCTGTTCCGCCTCCTCTCTCAGGCTGTCGACCGTCTCGGCCTCGAGTGGTCACCGCCGAAGGAGCCCGCGCCTAACAGACTCGACGGCTGTTTTCTTCATCACCGCCGTCAAGCGCCCGCATCCAGGCCTGCGCCTTTCCTGCCAGAACTCCACACGGAGCTTGCAAAATCGTGGAATGCATCATTCTCCGCGAGGCTCCAATCTCACGTCTCCGCGTCGCTCTCCCAAGTGGACGGCACCGCCGAGAAGGGATACACCTCTATCCCCCCTGTGGAGGAAGCGGTTGCAGTGCACCTTTGTCCGCCCTCCACAAGATGGCGCTCAAAGTCTGCTCTCCCGTCTAAAGCCTGCAGGACTACGTCTGCCTTTGTCGGCCGCACGTATGTCGCCGCCGGACAGGCCGGGTCCGCCCTGCACTCGATGGCTGTACTACAGATCCTCCAAGCCGATCTCCTTCGTGAGTGGGATGAGAAAGGCCCGGATCCAGCTGCCGTCACGGACCTGAGAAGTGCGACGGATCTTTCCCTTCGTGCTACCAAGTCTGCAGCTCAGGCCTTAGGAAGGTGCATGGCCGCCACAGTCACAGAGTGGCACCTCTGGTTGACGCTAGCTGACATGAGTCTGAGCGCGCCACTTTTCTCAACGCACCGCTCTCCCCCACTGGTCTCTTCGGCCCAGCGATGAACCGGATCATCGACTGCTTCTCCGAGGTACAGAAGACCACGCAAGCCATGAACCTGTTCCTGCCGCGACACTCTAGTTCCTCTGCAGGTCGCCCACGTGACCAGCCGCCTGCACGAACCCCTACACAGCGCCCAGCAGAGCCTAGCCAGCCCTCGCAATGACAGGGCGGCCCCCTTAGGTGGGGGCCTCGGCCGAAGATCGCGTTGAAGCCCGAGCACGTGAAGCCCTCCTAGCGGCAGCAAGAGGGAAAAGACGGCTGAGTCCCGCCGCGGCCGGACCACCGTCAAAGCTCCTCTCCCTGTCAGTCCCCTTCGAACAGGCTACTGCAGTGGCACATTCAGCAGCCAACGAGCCGGTAATACGACCCGCTCGCCTGCACACAACGGCCGTTTTCACTGCGACCCAGATAAATCTCATAAAGAGTACAATGTCTGGTTATCCGGCTCACGCCGATGGTGTTTTAAGTGTAGAAAAAGTGCCCACATCTCAGTGTTCACCCCTACACACAAGCACAACACTTCCCGTGTCACCCACAGAGCCCACTCTCATAAAGCTGGCAAATGCCGCTCGAGTGTTAGAAGTAGGAAATGTGCCCACAAGCCCGTGCCCACACCTTCTCTCTGCCCGCTCTATCACACGGCCAAAACAGCCTCATATCAGTCAGGTTATGAATGTAAGTCCCGTGCCAGCTCACGAGCGCCTAACACACACCTCTCCCCAGGCGCGTCTCGAAGTTGTCACAAAACGTTATCCATCCAAAGCGATCGGGGCATCATATATGAATGTAAGTCCCGTGCCCACTCACGCTTACTAATAAACACTTCGCCCAAGGCGCTGCTAGCGCATCACAAAGTGATCACAGAACGCTCCCCATTCATAGCAATCGGGACGTCACATATGAAACAGCCTGCCACTGCAGTGCAGCGATCAGAACCCGGAGGCCATTCTGCCCCTAGCTACACATATAAAAGTGTGGGAAGCGATTCCTGTGGTATCAGAATGGGTGCTAAGCACAATTCGCTACAGTTCGATCGCCGTCCCCCACGCTTTCGAGTGTGGATCGCGACGACAGTGAATGTGGAAGTAGCACATCTACTCCGCACAGAAATAGCGAAGCTGCTGTGCAAAGAGGCCATAAAACTAGTACCGCCTTCTCTGAGCGAGTCAGGCTTTTACAGCTGGACGGGACACTCAGACCTATTTTAGATCTGAGACATTTGAACAAAGTTCTTGTGAAAAGACCGTTCAAAATGCTTACGACCAGGTAAATCCTCGCTTACGTTCGCCCGAGGGACTGGTTTATCTCTCTCGATCTGAAAGATGCCTATTTTCAGATTCAGATAATACCCCGTCACAGGCCATTCTTGAGATTCGCCTTCGACGGTCAGGTATATCAATACACCGTCCTGCCGTTCGCCTAACTTTAGCACCCCGTACATTCACGAAGTGCATGGACGCGGCTCAAGGCGGCTCTCGCCCCCTTGAGAAATCAGGGATTGCGAATTATGAACTATCTGGACGATTGGCTGATTCTGGCACAGTCAGAGATAGAACTTTTATCTCACAGAGCAGTGCTCCTCAGTCATCTGGAAAACCTGGGTCTCACGGTCAACTGGACCAAGAGCTCATTACTGCCCAGCCAGTCAATTTCCTTTCTAGGAATAGAACTGGACTCTGTGGCTATGCGGCTCGTTTATCGACACAGCGCGCGTGCCGTGTTCGACACCTGGTCGCGTCTTTCCAGAAGGGCAGCATCGCCCCCCCTGAAGACATTTCAGTGGATGCTGGGTTGTATGGCCTCAGCTGGTGCAGTGCTCCAGCTGGGCTTAATGCGCATGCGCCCACTACAACGCTGGCTGAACGCTCGAGCATCTCGCCGAGCTTGGGCCTCCAGCTGCGAATGAATCAGAGTGACTCAGAGCTGCATTACGGCTCTGCAGCCCTGGTTAGTGGCCGACTGGTATCAGCGGGGAGTGATGATGGGAGCTTTCTCGCATCGAAAGGTCATCTCGACAGATGCGTCTAACTCAGGTTGAGGTGCTCTCTTCGAGGGCAGACCGGTCTTTGGCCTGTGGTCAGACCAAAAGAAGCTCCTTCACATAAACTGTCTGGAAATGATACCGGTCGAGAACGCACTGAAGCGCTTCCTCCCATTCATACAGGACCGTCATGTTCTAGTCCATTCGGACAACATGTCTGTGGTGTCCTACGTGAACCATCAAGGCGGTGTCAGATCCAGGAACCTCTGTGATCTAACAGAACACCTCCTCGTTTGGTCTCAGCACCATCTGCGCTCGCTGAGAGCTGCGCATATGCCAGGCCTCCTGAACGACGGCCTAGACAAACTGTCCAGGAACATTGAGGGTCCCTGTACCCCCAAACAGTCCAGTCACTATGGCGCCTTTTCGGCAAAGCGGAAGTCGACCTCTTTGCGTCAAAAGACAACGCTCATTGCCCAATAGGGGTGGAACGGTACACAGAAGTCACGGTTCGGTTCATACCTCGGTTCAGACATCACGGTTCGGTATGATTTCGGTACAATGGAGGGAAAAGCAAAACAAAAATGCAGAAGGCATTGTATTTTTTAAATAAGTTTTATTAATAAAGGCATAGAACCAGTTTATTTGTAGTGCACTGACAATAGTTGTATATAATTAGTTTATTAATTAAATTAATAAAAAGACAAAAAGACCTTGCGATATGTTTGGTAATTGTACCTGAATTAATTTAAAATTATTTTGCTATATTTCAGAGCAATATATTTGTTTTCCTTAATTTTAATTAACATTATTAATTGATAATGTAACATTATTCTCATCTGTATAAAATAATACTAACATTAAAAACACATTCGATTTTCTTTTTTTAATCAATGTAGAATGTGTAAGATTAGTGCTCCGAGAACAAGAAATGAAAACCAATGCAATATGATGAATGTCCAAAAGATGGGACCCACAGACTGTTTTGAAATGGAGTTGGATAAATATATTTTGCTTTTAAAACAATGTGTGTGTGTGTGTGTGTGTGTGTGTGTGTGTGTGTGTGTGTGTGTGTGTGTGTGTGTGTGTGTGTGTGTGTGTGTGTGTGTGTGTGTGTGTGTGTGTGTGTGATTTTTGGTTGGGTGACAGTTACAGTTTGACAAGAGTTTACAGTGTGACAAAAGCACAATGTTGTGTTTTATTGCGAGTGTACACAAATATAAGTAAACAATTTGCAGGTTTAATGATCTGTATGAACAAAATGACGGAGTATGTTTTTTATGTTTCCACTGTTCGATCGCGCCCGCGCCTCTCTCTCTCTCAC
Organism: Rhinichthys klamathensis goyatoka; assembly: GCF_029890125.1. NCBI lineage: Eukaryota > Metazoa > Chordata > Actinopteri > Cypriniformes > Leuciscidae > Rhinichthys > Rhinichthys klamathensis. The sequence goes on from NW_026606877.1 coordinate 2,059,678, forward strand.
ACACACACACACATACACAGATTTCAATCGCGCCCGCGCCTCTCTCTCTCTCTCTCTCTCTCTCTCTCTCTCTCTCTCTCTCTCTCTCTCTCTCTCTCTCTCTCTCTCTCTCTCTCTCACACACACACACACACAGAGAGAGTTCGATCGCGCCCACGCCTCTCTCTCTCTCTCTCTCTCTCTCTCTCTCTCGCGCACACACACACTCCAGAATTGCAATCTTGACATCGCAGCCTGTTCATTGTGCGGTCACACCAAACGCGAATAGAGCGTCAAATTCGCGTCTAGTGAGACGCTAGTCCAAAGCGAATAGGATGCGCGTATAAAGCCAACGTTTGAAGAGAACGCGCGTTCAGAGCTAAGCCAATGGTACAGATTATGTGTCCCTAAAGAACCCACGTATCTAACAGTAGTTCCGCATTACATTAATTAATTTGCACGCGAGTTTTATTTATTTTTATACCGTTTATTCTCCGTGTAAATTCGTGCACCGAACCGTGACGCCCGTACCGTTTCGGTTCAATACGAATACATGTACCGTTCCACCCCTACTGCCCTAGGGCTGGGCGATATGGCTGAAAACTGTATCACGATATCAGTGTTTCATATCGGTCGATATCGATAATTATTGATTTTTTTTATGACCCATTTAAAATAAGGACCAGGAGAAAAAATATATTACATTTAAACATTTTTATTTTAAACGTACCCTTCCTCTGATTACAATCCCAAGACAGAAATGTCAACACAACCATGGAAAACTCAAATAATTAGAATGTAAACATAAGTCTAAATTCACAATCAGACCTGCAAACTCCTCAGAGTAAAAAAGGTGACAGTGGCGCTGCGGGACGGGGGTGGTGGGGGGTTGTGATCGTACGTGCCCCCTGCTTGATTTCTTTTTTGAGACATCACGGTTCGGTACGATTTCGGTACAATGGAGTAAAAAGCAAAACAGAAATATATTAGGCATTTTTATAAATGTCTTAAGCCTTGTATTTTTTAAATAGGGCCTAAGTTTTATTAATAAAGGCATAGAACCAGTTTATTTATAGTGCACTGATAATAGTTTTATATAATTGGTTTATTAATTAAACTAATAAAAAGATAGATATGAGATATGTTTGGTAATTGTACCTGAATGAATTTAAAATTAATTTGCTATATTTCAGATCAATATATTTGTTTTCCTTAATTTTAATTAACCCTAACTTTATTCTCATCAGAATTATAAATAATTGATTTCCGTATAAAATAATCTACCAACATATTTCACTTTCTTTTTTAATCAATGTGTAACTTAAAAATAAACAGATTAGTGCTCTGTTTTGAGGACAAGAAATGAAAACCAATGCGATATGATGAATGTCCAAAAGATGGAACACGCAGACTGTTTTAAAAAGGGTTGGATAAATATGTTTTGCTTTTAAAACGGTGTGTGACAGTTGTAGGTTACAGTTTGACAAGAAATACAGTGTGACAAAAGCACAATGTTGTGTTTTATTGCGAGTATAGGCCTACACAAATATAAGTAAACACTTTGCAGACTGAATGATGTCCTGTATTAACAAAATGACGGAGTATGTTTTTATGTCTCCACTGTTCGATCGCGCCCGCGTGTCTCTCTCTCTCTCTCTCTCTCGCGCACGGAGTCGGACACACACACACACACACACTCCAGCATTGAAATCTTGACATCGCAGCCTGTTCATTATGCTGTGTTCACATCAAACGCGAATAGAGCGAATTATCCAATAATGTTTCGCAACTCTAGCCTGCATGGCATGCAGATGAAGGGCACTCATTTTCTGCTTATCAATCGCCGGTTACTGAAGAGGAACCCAGCAGCACGAGACAACGATATGGCGCAACAAAACTGACACGTTACATGATTGCCTGAGCGTGTCACTCCCTACGTTGCTAGGTTACCAGAGAGCGCGTGCCTTTGATAATGCAACCAAACTTGCTTCGCAACCTGTGGTTTCTTCCGACGAAGAAAAAAAATATTGAACGTTTTATCGAACACATTTTTTATTGATATCGATCACGTGTCTATCGCGATACATATCGTTATCGTTTTATCGCCCAGCCCTACTGCCCAATGTTCTTTTCGAAGAACGAGGACGCGCTAGCCCAAATCTGGCCCAGCCGCCCGCTGTATGCTTTCCCTCCGGTCTCACTGTTGCCACAGGTGATCAAGAGAATCAGGGAAACGCGCCACTCGGTGCTCCTTATAGCCCCGCGATGGGAGAACCAAACTTGGTTCCCGGAGCTGACGCGGCTGTCACAAACAGCCCCGTGGCCGATTCCAGTGAGGACAGATCTCCGCTCTCAAGCTCTCGGCTCGATCTGGCATCCCCATCCAGAGCGCCGGTCTCTGCACGCATGGTTGATCAACGGATACCCGTTATCCTGCCAGAAGGAGTGATGAACACGATTACGCAGTCTAGAGCTCCCTCTACTAGAAAGCTTTACGCGTCTGTGTTCTCCAAATGGTGCACCGACAAAAACCTGGACCCCGTTGCTGGCCGCCTTATTCCCCGCTTATCTGGGATCCCCGGGATTCCCTGGGACTCATGAAGTGGATGCTTGGCGCACGGCGTTGACAAAGGGTTCCCGTAGCGTAAGCTAACTTACGCAATACGAGAGAACCTCTCGTAAGAGAACGTATCGGTTACCTAACGTAACCTCGGTTCTCTCTAGATGGGGGAACGAGTATTGCGTAACCTGCCGTGCTCGCGCCACGAGCGACTTTCGCTTCAGTCAATGAAAACCAGGGAGGCAGCCTCCGAGCCCCGCTTATATACGCTAAGCCACGCCCATTCTGGCGGGCTAAGACGCGATGAGGGCGCGAGTACCCTTCATTGGACGTGACGTCACGCCGGGCTCAGTGGTAGGCTGCTGCAGTTGCCGCAGGGCAGCCAATGAGCATGCTAAACAGCCTGCTCTAGGTCTGCTAGCTGCTGCACTGCGTTGACAATGAATACAAAACTTAAGGATAATTTTTTGGCTTCAATATCTCGAAAAGATTAATATTTCCCGTAGCGTAAGCTAACTTATGCAATACTCGTTCCCTCTTCTAGAGAGAACCGAGGTTACGTTAGGTAACCGATACGTTTTCCATTACAGTATAAAATCAACACTTTCAAATGACAGCAACATGCTTTAGCATGCATTATATACTGAATATACTTCCAAGACAGAGATTTCTTCTGGAAAAAAAGTGCTTTAGAAATTACAGATTAAACCTTTAAATGAATTACAGAAAAGGGTTAAAGAAAATTAAACCTGGGCACACGATCAATTAATAAACACTTTGCACCATGTAAGGAAAACTTCAAATGCACCATTATGCCTACGGGCATCAACAATTATTTTTCTCAGCATCATAAAACATGAGTCAATGGTATTTTTAAACTTGTTGAAGAAGCAAAAATGTAGCAATCAGTACATGCTTGTATAAATGTATAGTTCACTAGTTCTTCAGTTTAATAGATGACTGAGCTTCCTTTCTAACAGCAAAATCAATAAGTGTGTCTTTCTGAAATACTGCACTTTTTAATTATTAATATTAATTTCAGATGTAAAGTCCCTAAAGCACGTGCAAATGACAAAATCTCAGTTCCCCCAAAAAGTGAAACCAAGATGACCACAAACTATTTGTGTGATATTCTCTCATTTCTTTACAAAACTCAACAAGGTCTGTATACCTGGAGAAAGTAATCTGTCAGTATTTCCATTCCCCTCAATGGCATTTATTTGCATTGTGTAAAACTCCCTATATGTTTGCTCTGTTTTTTTTGGCCAATAACCTGAGCTGTAAATACCATGTGACTAACAACCAGTCCAATTCTGACCCAATGGCAAAAAGTTTTTTTTTCTACATAAAAGCTGGTGAAATAATAATAAAAAAAATTATCTAATTATCTATCTGAAATAAAGAATGAGAGCAAAAAAGTGAAATTAGGGGTTTAAGTAAAATGTTAAATACTGGCTTTTCTGGCAGTTAATACGTTACTACAGTCACACTTCATCCTTTGAGGTATCAACATAGAAACTGAAAATTCATTCTTGTCATCACAGGAATAAATTTAATTTTTTTTTCTATTAAAACAGAATACAGTTATTTTAGATTGTAATAATATTTCACACTATTACTGTTTTTACTGCATTTTTTATTAAATAAATTAAGCCTTGATAAGCAAAAGACTCCTTATCTATGTGTATATTTTATAATTTGAATTAAACATTGTTTTTTTTTTAAGTTACACTACAAAAAATGATTAGGTTTTTAATGTGCAATAACAACTGAAAATTATACAGTTATAATAATTGCATTACTTTATTATGGACTAGTTTATTAGCCTGCAGTCTCAATAAGCAAGCAGCCACTTCAGTTCAGTGTTCTAGATCACTGAATCACTGAAATTCACCTGGATCATTCAGCACAAGAAACTACATTTCAAACTGGTTGCTAGTCAGTGACCAGCAGACACAAGTGACCTTTGACATTTTCAGAGAAAGCTATATTGTCATGGCACCTACATTGCCGTATCTTTTCTCTTCCCAGAGAGGGAATCTGGCGTTGGGCCCTGTAGAGCTGCCCAACAAACAGCTAAGACAGCTAAGTGTCCTGCATTCATCTCACAAACATGGAGCAGACTACATTTATAGTGCCCCTATTATGCTATTTTTAGGTCCCATTTTGAACGAGGGGTCTATCACAATCGGATTGCATGCATCCAAGGTCAAAACACAATTTAATTTTCTCATAATGTACATTGCAGCATCACCTCTTTTTTCACAGTGTCTGAAACAGTTTGATAAAAGGTTCGGTCTCTCTAAACCTCTCCTTTCCGAGAGCCTACTCTGCTCTGATTGGCCAGATGGCCCAGTCTGTTGTGATTGGTCTACAGCTTACAGCGCGTGTCGGGAACGGCACACCCTTTACTATATCTGAATTTCAGCTCCAGGGGCTTCCTTGTACACACATTGATACAGACAGTAACTATTGCGTCGGTTTTACAGTATCAATTCAAGCCTGAGTCATTGTCCTTTGGAAGCGCGTGCGAAGGGTATTTGCTTTTGCAGCGCAGAAACAGCATCTTCTTGCCATGTCGACAACACAAACCAAACTCTTCCAGGCCTCAGTTACAACTACAGTGTTTGTGTGCGGTTCAAAGTAGACGTTGTTCGCGGGAAGCTGCAAATTTGTTTCAATCCTACATAGGTGCATGCAGGAAATAAAACTTGAATTACTGTCGACTCGTTTTAGGCAGTTCAGAAACTCCATTTATCGACCATTTTGATCTCAGAAGCATTGCAGACATTTTACATTGACGAACAGCTATGCAACACATGGCATGAAAGATAATATCCGAAAAAGCATGATAGGGACACTTTAAAAAAATCCAATATCTGTAAATCAGCGGTAATCTCTTTTAATGATTTATGGGTTGTCTATGCTTAAATATAAGGGACTATAATCAGTGTTAGAACTAACAGATCTGGTTAGGTAAGAAACCTTACACTAATACACTGAAGAGATTCAATCAGTAAAAATGCCAAAAATGTGCAAACCTTTGGTTAATCATCTATTAAGTCACTTTAGAGTTGGGTGGCTTAACTGAGTTCATTAGCAATTTAGCATAGTCAAGATTTAGTCAGTTGTGGGGTCATAGGTGAGGTCACGGGCACATTCTGTTCATTTTGAGGTACAGCACAATCAAGGAGGAGGTACTTGTTAGTATGTAGTGGGTTACATCATTATAATTATTTTATCAAAGAAACCCTCTCTGATATTTGATGCTTTCTTTAAATGGGCCAAAAGATGACATTCCTTGCATGTCCATCCAGCTCTTTAGGTTGATTTAATTAAAGACAACATGACAATGGCAAAGAAAACATTCTGCCCAGACATGTGTCAGCAATTCCCCAGCCTCCCACAAAACATGCTCTGTTTCAACACAGCCCATCTGCTAGAGTGCATCTAAATCACACTTGCACATGAGATTGCATCAGTCATATCTAACCAAGATTGTGACATACAGTTTCAGTACAATATATCATGAATATGTAAGGAGAATAATAGTAAAATGTCAAACAATAGATGTGTATATGACAGCTTGCTATTAAGAGGCTAAAACTGAGTATTTGCCTATATAAACTGCGCCTTTCAAAGCAGAAAACATGTTTACATTCTGTCACCTGATGGAGTTTGGGTTCCTTGCCACTGTCGCCACTGGCTTGCTTAGTTGGGGACACTTAATATTCATCAATATTAATTTCTCTGCACTGACACTATTGGATGAGAACTGAACTGAGTTAGATGATGACATCACTGTTTTCTGCAGAACTTTTGGAGCCAAACATTTGTTTTATGTTAATATTTTAGTTTACATTAGCTTTAATGTTGCTTCCCCTATCTTAGACTAGGTGGATCGTAACAGCATCAAAAAAGAAATGTGACTTTGAGATGGGACGGCATAACTGGACCACTGGTTTGGTCATTCTGGTCATTGCTCAGGTCCGTCTTCAAAGTAGTTCGGTATAATTCCCTTCCCTTCCCTTTACACGACTGCGTTCCCAAACAGCAGGCATCCGAAGCGCCTCAAGCAAGATAACTTTATTTTGTTTCGTCTGCGCGCTCTGAGAGTTAAGTAATTTATTATAGCTAAATGAAATTATTTTATGCAGTGGCTTCTCCTACTGCAGCAACTTCCATTTTTTCTTAGTGATATTTAGCACCACTTTATCAGGAACTGACGATTTTGTTCTCTTCGGCTCAATGGATGGAAACGGTGCTTTATTCGCAAATGTTTTATGTGATATTCCAACTTTGCACATCAGTTAATTTCGCAACTTTGGATGGAAACATGGCTAATGACATTGTTTTCTTTTACAGCTCAATTGAACATCATTGTATTATTTTGCTGTTACCACTGTAAAGCTGCTTTGAAACAAACTGTATTCTATAAAGCGCTATATAAATAAAGGTGGCTTGACTGTCACTTGTTAATATGACAGAGGTCTTTAACTGAACAGCACTGATAAAGAATCAGTGAAACAGTTCAGTTACCATACCATTGTAGAAATGGCCTACTTGCAGATCAATTTGTCACCCATGATTAATGAACTCATTATTAAGCTGTGACATAAAATAAGTCATTTCAAGCTTTTAAAGGCCCTCCAGCCATTCTGACAATGGTAAAACATCTACTACACTACAGAGCAGTGGTTTTTAACTGGTTTTGTTTCAGTTCACCAAACCATGTTTAATGTACAAAAGTAAACAACAATATTTCGGTCCTTAAATACAAACATTAAAAGGTTTATCATATATATATATATATATATATATATATATATATATATATATATATATATATATATATATATATATATATATATATGATATGACAGTTTATTATTCACATTTAACCGTTTTTTTCCCCCTCTGCCATCATACCCTATAAGAAAGGACAACACACTTATTCCAGGTCGTGACCACTATTTCTGTCAGGACCACTATCATCAAATACAATTGACAATTAGCATACAGTTTGGATTGGCGGTATGGTTCTGTTCTGGACGAGAACTCCCTGCGCATCCATGCAGCCTAGCATTGATAAGAGCAGGGAGATCAGCAATAACCCCCTTAGGATAAACAGAACAGAACCAACAGGAATGTATGCATAATTAATTCAAGATTTTAAAGTACAACATAATTCGAGAATTTATTCTGATTCAGAATGCAAATCAGGGAATTAAGGGGAATCAGAATGCCAAATCCTGACTGGATGAGAGGAGGAGCTGGGGATGGAGGAGGGTAATTAACTCCTGAGAAACGCGATAGCTGCTGATAATACTGAAGAAGCTTATACTGTATATGTACAGTGATAGGCGTCGTATTTCTATAGGTAGACGTGGATCAGCTGAGAGTCAGCTGATGAGAACTTGACTAACGTGACCTGCCAGAACTGATGCTACGCTTGATTATTATTTAAAATATGTTCAAAAATATGTTCTGAATGGCCATCAGAAGAAAGATGTTTATTAGACTACAGTACCAGAAAAGGCTAACTAGCCTATGCTAACCAACCAAATCTTGACCCCTTGGAAGTATCAAAGTGGTCATGAGACCTCTTCATTTCCTGTGAGCATAATTTTAAACTTACTTGTCAAAACAAGTATTTATTTATTTAGGTGCAAAAGTCACAAAATTTGATATTTTGAAGAATGTTGGTAACCAAACAGTTTCAGTTCCCATTGACTTTCATTATATTTTTTGCCCATACAATGAAGTCAATAGGAACTGAAACTGTTTGGTTACCAACATTCTTCAAAATATCTTCGTCTGTGTTTCACACATGATCATGTAAATGAGGAAATGATCATGTTGGTGAGTAAGGTGAGTAAGTAATAAATGTTTTTGGGTGGACTATTCATTATCTGAAAAAAATATATATATTTAGTGCACCTTTTACAATGAAAATGAATGAGTGTTGCTGTATCAGGATATGAGGCAGCCCAGATCAGAAGAGGAGTATCCGGCTGTTGTGCACACCTCTCCCTGTCCCCGCTGCTCTCTACCAAACAATGCAGCCGTCTGTTACACTGTCTAAGAGAGATCTGACTGTGTACAGCATTCAGAAGACACTTTCCTGTGATTGTTAGGCTGCAGGGGTTCAAACTGAAAGAAACATGCAAAGCTCTTCTCAAAACTGGCAATGACTCATAATAAACAGCTTTGACTAATATGTTGCTTGAACAGTTTAACAAACTGCATTTAAAAAAACACACTCTTGAGGTGAGTGCTCTGACAGTGAAACTAGAACACACTGTGGGATAATATTGCTTCAGCTGGGGAAGGAACAAAGCAATGGACCAAAAATATCTATTTGGTCTGGTAGTTTACTATCAGATAAATAAATGGACTGAGGCACAGAGGTCAATATTCTCTGCCATGACTTTTCACCTATTTTTCTGATTGTATGTGTCTAAAATGGTAATGAACTGGAAACCATTACCTGTACAAAACACATGGTATGTGAGCTGTGTCTACTTCATTTAAAGTATAAAATAATTATATTTTAAAATGTAATTTATTCCTGACTCCAGTCTTCAATGTCATATGATCTTTCAGAAATTATTATAATATGCTGATTTGCTGCTCTAAAAACTTTATTATTATTTTATTATTTATCAATGTTGAAAACAGTTGTACTTAATATTTTTGTGGAAACCATGATTTTTGGAGTATTCTTTGATGAAAGTAAAGTTAAAAAAAACAGCATTTATTTCAAATGAAAATATTTTGTAACAATATAAATGTATTTACTGTCACTTTTGATCAATGTAATGCATCATTGCTAAATAAAAGTATTAACTTCTTTCAAAAAAACCTTACTGACACCAAACTTATGAACGCTACTGTATGTTATTGAAAAATAATCTTGATAAACCAGTTTCGGAGGGTTCCATCTTTCTCAATTCAAGTATGCCTGTTAGCAACACAGAAAATAGCTGGCCAGAGGCATTAAAGGGATACTTCACCTCTGGAAAGATGAATGTGTATTTAAAATGGGTCATTTATGTAGAAGAAATGTGAAATTATTTTTGAATTTGGAGCTTTCTAGACTGAGAAAAGCCAGAAAATATATTTTTGGCTTATGTGGATGAAAGACAACAACTCCCAGAATGCACTTGCTTCGCTGCCCTAGGAGGCCACGCCTACCGGTAACAGAGCGCAGTAGTTAAACAACAAGTCTAGGCTACTAGTGAGTCTCCTTGATGAGTCTGCCCGGGATTTCGAGATCGCCCAAAATGTCCGGGATTCGGCTTTTGCGTTCTACAGTCGCCATTCATCATGTTTACTGTGGTGAGCAGGACGAGACTGAGGGCCGTGGGAGAACGGCGCGAGGCTGGTGGCGTGATTACTGATGAGCGACACCTGTGAGACGCACCTGTCTCGAATCTCTCACGGAGGAGCGGGAATTTTGCTTAGCAATGATAAAACGCACATCAACCGATCACTTGTTTAGCGTTCATGTAAACACTACATTCTGATTCACCAATCGGAATGAATTCAGTTAGATTGAAACAAAAGGTGTGCATGTAAACAATGAATGGCGACTGCAGAAAGCAAAAGCTGAATCCCACACATTTTGTACGATCTCGACGGCCGGACATGTCCGGGAAAAAGAGGATGAATGGTAACCCCTACTACTCAGCTTTCTCCTACTAAGTTACTCAGCTTTCTCCACAGAACAAGAGCCTGCTAGCTTAGCTTACAAAAAAGATGGCTGACACTATGTGTACATTCTGTGAGTGAGATCCCACCCTCTATGGACGGGTTGAGAGCACGCGGGACAGCCACTACTACTGGCTGTAGTCTTTAGCCTCTGGCCAAAAAATCCTATGATGACGCAAAATGACGATTTTTGCGTCATCGGAGGATTTTTTCTAGACAAAAAATACATAAATCTCTCGTCTCAGGGGTATATGAGGGTGGAAAGCACGGTAATTTGAAAATACTACAGGTTTTCTACTAATACAAAGCTTAATGCTAAATCCTGAAGTATCCCTTTAAGAAGGCCACAGGTTGGATTGCCTTGTCTTAAAATTAAGTTGTATAGTAAATTAAAATGACTATGTCAGTGAATGGAATTATGACAATAACACATAATTTGCCCTATTTTCATATAAAGAGTTATGGTTTCCCCATTTTCCAGACTTGGCAGACGAAGCAGACAAGAAGTGACAGTATAACCTGGAAAGATGAGAATGGAAAAAATGTTACTACACCACTAAAGTCAACTCTAAAAAAGTCTATAATCTTGACTCAGGGAATGAGAATTATAAACTGCTAAAAAGGAAATAATGATCTAGAAAAAAAAGGTATCATATGTATGATAGACATGTTACTCACATACATTTGTTGGGTTTAGGGGACTACACAATGACAAAATTAGAAATGGAAAAAGTCTCACAACTAGGTCCCCCTATCTAAAATAAGGCATGCTCTGTTTGCCTAAGTCAGCGGGTACAAAGTTTCCCAGTCACAGTGCTGGAAAGGGGTTGGGATTGTGTAAGAAGGTATGTTTGTCAGCTGCAACAACAGTCCAATAGATATAGAATTAATATAGAATTATATAAATTATGCAGATCAGTTCACAGCTGTATAAAAATGAGGGGGTGTTTCAATTGGGGTCCCGGGAGGCCACAAAGGCATGCTGAGGGGTTTGAAGAAAAGTTCAGAGAAAACTAGTAAAAAAAAAAAAAAGAATAAATAAATATATATATATATATATAAAATTTACTTCAATGTGTAGACAGACTACTGTTTAAAAATGTTTGGGGTTAGTAAGATTGTTCATGTTTTTAATAAGTCAAAAATACAGTCAAAATAGTAATATCATGAAATATTATTACATTAAATTATTTAAATAAATAATTTTATAAAAATACAAAAATTGAATGGTAGTTTATAAAATTAACAATTCATTAAAAAAATAAGATAAATCTTTAGTAGAAATTAATTAGAAATTATTGTGATTATTATATTTAATTCAAATGAAATAGACAAAAGCAAACATGTGGTTATAAAAAATTATGAAAACATTTTACTGTGTTTGAAAAGATATAACTTGCCAGGTGTAATGAAGTCTGAGAATATTAAGGCTAGTCACATCTCTTTACAGCTCTTTACTGAACTTCAAAAAAAATTGCTTTTACCAAAAACCACCACACGAATTGGCTGTTTTGATTGTTAAAAATCTGCACAGCAGGCATCAGATATTTAGTGAAACCTGTGGGCCTCTAACGGTGACTCCTGACGTCTCAGTGGAACACAGGGATGACATGTTACTCCATTACTAACAAGCAGATTAGTGACCAGCCTTATAATCCTGATCCAACACGACAGGATTCCCAGAACAGAGGCTTTGCATTAAAGTCATGGCCAAAACAGCGCTGCCAAGAAAGTCAGGATGTGTAACTACTGATTCATTAATTCATTAACTTGCACACTTTCCTCTGATTGTACAATTTTATCATCCTGTCATCAGACAAATTGAGCAGAATTTTGAACTATTATATTGAGAAGTGAAAAAAAATGTCCTCATCTCAGAACAATGCACATTGCAATACTCCCTCACATTCTTTCATGCTTTCATCAGATTTGGGTCAAGTTCTCAGTGATACAAATGGCCGCTGATGCATTTAACTGCTCTCTGTGTCTTAACAGTAAAACAAGTCTCAATCCTCACAACTGGAAATGTGCTAGCCATGCACACAATATGCCTGGTTCATAACCTGAACATACACCACTATTAAAGCGTCTGGGATCAATAAGATTCTCTATCTTTTTTTTAATTTTTAAGAAATGAATACTTTTATTCAACAATGATACGTTACATAGATCAAAGTAACAGTACAGACGTTACTTAAATGTCGCAAAAGATTTCTATTTCAAATAAAGGCCGTTTAAAAAAAGAAAAGAAAAACTTTCTATTCATCAAAAAATCCAGAAAAAATATCAGTTTCCACAAACATATTAGGCAGCACAACTGTTTTCAGCATTGATAATAATAACTGTTTCTTGAACAGCATATTAGAATGATTTCAGAAGGATCATGTGACACTTAAAAATCGAGTAATGATGCAGAAAATTCAACTTTGACATCACAGGAATAAATTAAATTTGAAAAGTATATTCAAATAGAAAATACTTATTTTAAACTGTAATAATATTTTACAATATTAATGTTATTACTGTATTTTTGATCATATAAATGTAGCCTTAGTGAGAATAAGAAATCGAAATAAAAATCGTACTGACTCCAAACTATTGAATGGTAGTGGACACATTGAAGTAAATCATAGGTTTAATTTCTCAAAATTGGGAAAATTAACATTCAAAGTCATGGTTCCAGTTTAGTGATTGCTAGTGATGTTTTGACCCATAAAGGGCTGTGACGCATGCTGACACATAATGGTCATAAAATACACTTAAAGGAGAACTCCGGCGCAAAATGAACCTTTGGTCTAATAAAACATTGGTACCTAGTCAACCGTTCTCTAAAATTAGTTTTCATGATAATCGAATGTAAAGAGTTTTATCTCTAAAAACTGTTTCGCGTATAACGCTAGTAATGGGGGCATCTATTAAGTAAAAAGAAATCGCTAGTTTATACCACTAACAAGACTCAAAATAGCCCCACACTAACACAGTAACATAATGAGGGTCCCTACATGCAAAACGAAGCATTGAGAACTTTGTAAGTGTACAGACCGTTTAATAAGAAGATAAAGATAAAGACAGTCCACTTCGTGTATAGACAGGAGCCATCTTTGGAAAACAGTCTCGACTAATCAAACTACAGCTCCCATCTCTGTGAATGAGGGAACATCACATTCTCCAAAGCGGTTCACTAAGCTTACAATTAAATTTTATATTTGAAATCACCAATGAAATCTAACAACTGTCTCATAAATTTTGTTTCTAAAAACTCAAATCATGACCAAAAAAACCCTGCATTTTTTCAAGCTGGACCAGCCAATGCACGTGTGCAGTCCGAAGCGCACATCTCAGAGCACTGACTGATTCTATACCGACCTATACCGAGCTTCTAAAGGCAGCTGCAGTGATGCAATAACTGTACCATAGGCGATTGGCTCTTTTATTTAGAAGGCGGGACTTATTCTGCCATAAAGTCTTTGGTTTACCCAATATTGTATTTTTATCTGGTCCCATGACAATGGCTCAATATGTATCTGTGGCGTGACAAACTTCTACTCACTGTTTGGCTTCCTCTAAGTGACAAAGGTATTCATATGCAATATTCTGCCTCCTCCTCTCGTCCATTTCTTCCGCCGACAGCCTCTCATCGTCCACAATGGCTGTAGGATAAACAAAGGAAAATAACAGTTGGAGAATGCAAGAATAGCTTTTTCCATACTGGTGGAATAACACATCAGAACGCTGAGAGTGACATTTTCCTCTCCAGTTTAATCAGCCAACTTTAGCACAGCCAACACAACAGCCACTAGACACACTATGACAAAAGGTATTGAATTAATCTGATGGTGTGTAGCCAAGTTCCATTCTGCTGATTATATTTTATTCAGACTTTGTGTGTTTCAGACAGCTGTTGATTTAAGTCACACTGGAATTGGATTTTAGCAGCGTGAAATGGAAAAAGTGCTCAAGCTATTTTTTTTATGAAGGAGAGAAGTGAATCAGAAACACACCACACTTAAACCCCTATAAGATCAACTAGACAAAACACTGAATGTGTGTGCTAGCTTGAGTAATTTTATACAATATACACATGCAGAAATAATCAGCATCTCTTTCATCACTGTCAGCGGTACATGAAAACATCAGGAAGTGACACCCTTACGACAAGCGGCTGTCAGCTGTCAGTACTGTTGCATTACGAAACCATTTGTGGCTGACTTTTACGTGATTGCTACTACGTTTCCTCTCCGCCACGTTCATCTTCAGCTCACAACACTGCCGAGTTCAATGCAATCGCTTTATTTCTGCTAAAGCAGAGCTGACATCATTTTACACATGACTTAAGCTGGTCACATGAAGAGGTTGATCAATCCTCACTGTCCTTGCTCTCAACTTGTAGTGATGTCAAAAAGTAATTCAAGACACTTAAGTCACATGGTGAACATCATTGCATTAGATAAAAAAATAAAAAAATAAAAATCAAGTGGCATCTGAAAACAAATGATACTAGGTCATACCGTGTCAACTCAACCAGAGGTCCCCGGCTAAAATGTTTGATTTTTATCATTTATTTTCTGGTGAAAGACATACATAAATGAAGAAGAATATGTCATGAATGAATATTTACTGAGTAATTCACTATTTTGAAGAGGGGACTGAAAATTGGGTATTATTTTTAGGTAGGTCTATTTCTTAATTGAGGAATCTTTGTTGCATTATATGCCAACAATGAACGCTGGGAAGGACCCTGAGAAAAAGCACTTCTTATGTGTTTTCCCCAAAGTGTGCATGCATGTAACTCAAGAAGTATTACAGATATTTCAATATCCTTTTAGATTTTTGGTTCTTAACAAACTTTCCTCTTGATATGTCCATTTTTAAGGCCCAACATGGTTAATTTCCAGATATATAGGGATTTCAATGTGGCTCTGTGAGTAAATTGATATTATACACATTTTCAACAAATCTTGGCCACATTTGTACAACCGATACTTTTTTATTTTAAAGAGGAATGCCTGAATAACAAATTATGTTAAAACTAGAAATGTTTCTTGTTTCCCTTTATCAAAACAATTGCATAGAACATTCCTGTCCGAGTACCATAAATATTATTTTTCCATAGTTTGCATGCCTGTACTAAACAAATCATTTTTTTTAAATATGCACTGTAAAAAGTGCTACACCCACAAAGTAGGTTTTATATATTTTAAATATTTGTAATCTAGTTTATTTTATTGGTTTTATACAAAAAGAGTATCAAAATACTTCCTCTTTACTTAAAATATATCAGTTTTTATATAACAATATATTTTAAATAAAACCCATGCAATTTATTTGGGTAGTTATTTGTATGTGGTTGTTGTGTACAATAAATGTTATAAAAGTGAGTTGACAATGCACAATTTATTTGAGCAGCTGTCGATGTGACAGGTGTGTTCATCAAACGTAAATATTTTAAATTTTATAAGTTGGCATTATCCCTTTTTCACTGGCGGGGACTCCAGACAGATGCAATATCTTCCTCGGCACTTTAACTGTTTGGTCGCTGCAGCGGATCTGAATTTCAGGGTCTGATTAACACGGTAAGTTGAGCAAATTTAGCCGAATGACTGGTGATGTAAACTAAAGTCACAAAATCGCTTACTCCACTAGGGAGCTGAGGTTAGGTTTGCAAATTGTATAGCTAGCTATCCTGCACACATGGTAAGCTAAGATGGCTGCACAGTGTGGTCGATCGGCAGACAACAGCAGCAGTGTTTAAAAACACATACAAGTTACGTATGTAATAATTAGTTGCACAAATGCCCTCAGTTATATTTTTAGATTGCACAGATTAAATTTCGGGATCATATGCGATCGAAACGGTCGCAATTTCGAGCCTTCAGGCAATAGTTGTGCGGGCAAATAAGGGAAAGTAAGATGTGGTGTTTTATGGACAACACTTTGTTTTGTGTGTTCTGTGTCTTTGACAGAACTCAGAGATTATGTTATTATACTTTTGCATTACTAAAGCAGATGCACAGATTAGACTGTATGTATGTTTAGTAGTCTGTCTGATTTTAGAGATTTGATCCACGATATTTTAATGCTGCATTGTCAATTAATGACAGATTTTTGGTCTAGATTTTTATACTATTTCTAACCTATTACTTAAAGAAGTTACATTTACAACTGATTTTTTTTAACCTTATTTCTAACATCTAACATTTTCCCGGTCTTTAGATACCCAAGCACTTTTGTTACCTGGGGTCTTCGAGCTTCACATCCAGGTAAGACAAACTTCAGAATAGATTCAATTACAATTAGATCAGATTATACGTGTTCTGTAAGTCCAATAGACGTTCAGGGAATCTCCATACAAGGTTAAAAACTAGTTCAGATGTGGACATATTTTATGTAATTTAATGTCTAATTTAGACAATTTAAACTTTTTCTGGACCAAACACTTTCAGGATGCATTAAATTAAAACTCATGTTTATTTCAACGTAATTTCTAATTGCAAAGCAACTCTCAGACAGTGTGTGTTTGTCCAAAAATCATGAAATCATTACTGTCTACTTAGGGCAGGCAGCTTAAGGTCCCTGGTTCGAATCTGATTTCTCTCATGATCCAAATATGTATAAATGACAGATGCTAAACTGTCTAAAGGTGTCAGTGCGTGTTTGTCCAAAAATCATGAAAAGAAACTTCACTGTCTGTGAATTGCTTTGCAATTACACATGAAAATTACATTGAAATAAATGTGAGTTTTAATTTAATATATCCTGAGAGTGTTTATTTGGTCTAGAATAAGTATAAATTGTCCAAATGAGACCTTAAATGATGTTGAAAATTGTCCACATTGTCCACATCTGAACTAGTTTTCAACCTTGAATGGAGCTTCCGTGAACGTTCATTACAGAACACCTAAAAAAAGTCGTAAAAACGTTCATTCTGGCTCCTCAGTGGACGTCTTTTCAATGTACGTCTTTGTGACAAAGACGTTGAAAAGATGTCTTTTGGACATAATTTTGCTTAGTGGGTTTATTAATATTGTGATGATATGGGGTGATTACATTTGCTCTGGAAAGATATTTAAACTCTGTAGCTTAATTAACAGTAATGTGATGACCAATCAGGTACAGGCAAGGACAATTGCATTTGTTTTATTGTAATGCATCCTTTGAACCAGAAAAATACAACACTCATGCTAGAGTAGATCATGATATTTTAGTACCCACACTCTATGGCAGGGGTCTCAAACTCAAATTAACTGGGGGCCGCTGGAGGTAGAGTCTGGGTCAGGCTGGGCCGCATCAAGTATTCCACAAAAAAATAGTATTCAAGTATTCCAAAAAAGGAGCACAACTGATCCAATCTTCTCAATATTTATTAACGTTTCTTCTGAACTGTTCCTCTGAATTTGAACATTCCTTTCTGTACATGATTGGTTCTTCATGAGCTGTCCTTCTGACAGTGGAAGTTCATTTTACAAACGTTCTTTGTCTTTAACACATATTTGTGATATTTATATTTGCTTATGTCCTTTTTATTTTCTTTATACAACACATTAATGATATTGAATGTTTTTTTTGGAAGGCACATTTCCTTTTATTATACTTAGAAAAACAATTATTGCTTTTGAAATACAAATATTTGCAGTCATGTCTGCCCGTCTTATTGAATTCTTTGTATAGTGTCTCAAATTACTATACTATACTACAAAGCAAACCTTCTTATCAACCTGTTGGACACATATTACAAGCTCAAAGTGATTATTCTCACATTGTTTTAGAGCAGTGTCTCTCTCCAACACGTCGCTCGCGAGCTACCAGTAGCTCGTGGCCTGATTGGTGGCAGCTCGCCAAGGGGCCGTTCACATATCGCGCTCACATATTTTGCGCGCTCAAGTTCGTAATTTCAAATGTAGGCGCGCGGCAAGCGCGCTCATAATTGAAGCGACGCGCTCATTTTTTCCAGGCCCAGTATGTTTGTACTTCGCGGTTGTCTATGACAACTATTGACAACAAACCCTCCGTAAGCTGTCACGAGACTATCTATGGTAGCTCATAAGGGATACATTTTTTTTTTTTTTTTTTTTTTTCGCGGCACACGCAACGACGGGCCGCACTAACATTAAACTTTAATGTCAAGTAGGGGGCCACAAAATATCACCCCGCGGGCCGCAAATGGCCCGCGGGCCGCGAGTTTGAGACCCCTGCTCTATGGCATTGTCATGGTAGACTTCACTCTGGTCACATGTTCTAGTCACAGTATCCATCTTGTATCCACCACCTTTAGCAACAAAAGTACAATTTGGACTTTGTGTCTTATCTCTTCTACCTGTCTGCTAATATTCATCTCATTTCCTATTTGTCTGACCAAACTCTTGTTTCTTTTTTGTCTCCAGCAAAAGAGTCGGGCTGAAAAAGAGGTGCACGCTGAGCTTGGCAGTTGCCCACTGAAAATTGACATGTTTCATCACCCCGAAACGATTGGGATTATCATATAAGGACAGCCCGTGGTCAGAGGTGTGCCAAACCTGTTGAAAGCATGCTGCCTCCTGTTTGAACTTACCTATGCTCTCGACCTCATGTATCCCTCAAAACTGGTGTATACTTGATATATATCAGAGGCTTTTTGTAGGATTGGACCCTGTGCGTCCTAAACCATCATCATGTAATTTTTGACATTGCAGTTCCAGAGTGATACAATGTGATGTTATGGCTCACATTTACCTTGATCCAAACATTTCAGATTGGGCAGTTTGGATATTTCACTGTACCGTTCAGAACAGGTTGAAAATACACTTCTACAGTGTTTGTTTTATATTAGAGTGTACATGTGCGGCCACATTTATTTGCTGTTTTGTAGTCACTGTTAAAAGTGACACTGGTTGACATTGAATAAATTATATATTGTCTTCAATCTATCTTCTCATCTTTTTCTTCTTCAATTGAATTTGTAATTGTTATTGACAATTAAAAAAAAAATATTAAAATGTTTATTCACATATGATTAAGTTAATTTTACTAAGAAAATAAAGTTCATAAAACCTAATTAAAATGAGTACAGGTTACTTGTAGCAACCCATAAATAAGTTACCTGTACCAAGAAAAGTAGGTTTATCCAACTGAGTAATACTAGTACTATTAGTTAACTCAACTTGATTTTGTTGCGTTTCTATAAAGTAATGTTAAAGTGTTCAATATACTTAAAAAAGGCTGCAAGTTGAATCAACATAAAACATCCAATGCAGCCACTTGCCTCACTTTTTATAAGTTAGATCTAGGTATTACTTTTTACAGTGTGGTTCTTCAAAAACTTCTCTTTTGAAATCTTCATTTTAAGGCCCTATA
The DNA here is from genome assembly GCF_029890125.1 of Rhinichthys klamathensis goyatoka. Lineage (NCBI taxonomy): Eukaryota > Metazoa > Chordata > Actinopteri > Cypriniformes > Leuciscidae > Rhinichthys > Rhinichthys klamathensis. The sequence continues at coordinate 2,079,260 of NW_026606877.1, forward strand.
TGGTTAAATCCCAGAGATATGGAGATCCAAATGTGACTATGTTCAATGTTGAATGTTACCTATTTTCACTGGTTGAAAACCAAATGTGGGTCACTATGCATGCATACAGCTAATACTTATTGTATTTAAAGAATAATCTCTGAAAAACAAATAATATTAAAAAGTGAAATATATATTGTTTCCCTATACTAGAACATTTACTTGTTATTTAATCATTTATTTTAATGGCATGGAGCTGACACTTACTGTACAAACACTCACCAACCACAATCATGTCAAAAATCATGTTAAAATCAAGACTGGATTTCAAATTTGGATTCTATTTTGAATTTAAACTGCTAAAAAAAGTTTGTGAAGCCCTTGTTTAACATGCTGTGACCCAACACATTAACATGACACACTTACAGATCAACTGTCAACCACATCTCACCATTACAAGACCATCTATAAGAGCATGCAGAATTTCACAATCTGTTGCATTTACCACAGAGTTCATGATTGATTCTGAGAACCCTAGCAGATGTAGTGGCACTCACGTCAATTGGTTTAATAAGTTATTTGATTATACAATCGCCCATCCCGTGACTGAAATATATGGTGTATCACCACAGCCTGGTGGAGCCCAGGTGAAACATCAATAAAATAGTAAAATATGACACTTATTATGACTCTTAGTGAAGTAGGACACATCCATTCTCAAAAGCAAAAGACAAGTTCATTCAAAAAGAAACCTAAACGCACCTAAAGAGAACTTGTGATGCTCTGACACACAACGAGAAGCTCATTTTTACCTCTGATAAGATCAGACCGAGCACAAGACTGTCCAACTACTAAGTGTTTTCACAATCCTCACTCAACTAGTAATAATTAAGCTTGCTGACACACGGTCACATGCTGGCCTTTGTTCGAGTAAATGAGATTCAGTCCTGTTATAGCAAACAACCCTGTCACACAGGCTCAGGCTTGCCAGTTAACCTCCGTGGGGATTCATTACGTAGGTCAGCTTTATTACCTTAAATCTGTCCCACAGACAATAACTCAATATTTTGAAAACATGGCAACAAAAGTGGGTTCTCATAAAGCATCGGTGCATTTCAAATATTATAATCAAAGAAAGAACAATCCAACGGCCACTTGAGGAAACATCAGAGATTCAGGAGCCGGTTGACTAAGATCTGATGTTGCACTTGCAACATTATAGTAATAGATGCTACTATTCTAAAGTTGTGGTGTCAATAAGATTTAGAAATTAAAACTTGTATTCAGCAAGGATGCTTTAAATTGATCAAAAGTGACAGATAAGACAATTATAATTTTAGAAGATATTTATAAATTATGTCCTTTATGAATTCGTCAAATAATTTTAAACTCTTTTCAGCACTGGTAATAATAATAAGAAATATTTCTTGAGCAGCGAATCAGCATATTAGAATAACTTCTGAAGGCTTATCTCAAAATCGTTCAAACATCTTAACACTTTTGAACAGTAATGTACATTGTGCCAGCAACCGCACCACACTTATAGTGGTTGTGAGGGGAACATCTGTTAGTAAACTGTGGCCATCCAATCTCTCATATCAATATGTGTCACAGCTCCCTCACATGATAATGAGATGCACTGTATGGCATTTCAGTTTTCATTGCTCAATATGATGTCATTTCCTGTATCCTGCACAGTCGGTCCTCAACCAAAGGATGCCATCCCTTGTGATGCACACTTTGACCCAACCATTTATCTTCAAACAAACAGCATAAGACACAGGGAATAGTTGTGAACAGCTTTTTGAGTTAAATCCAATATGAGAATGTGTTGTCATATCTAAAAATCAGCTTTTTATGAATAAAAAAAGCAATTAATAACAAAAATGCTAATACCCTAGATAAATCAGCAGAATGAAACCAGCAGCCTTGTCAGCAGTTTAGCTGGAATGTGATCTCGGTGCCAGTGTTGACACGAGTTAAGTAAACTTCATTTAAAGAGCTGACAAAAAGTGCTCAAGTAGATCTTTCAACCTTGATTTGATATGGTGGAGTTAATCTCAAACTAGCAGGTTCTGATGCACAACCACTAGTAGTTCACACCAGAATCAAATGTGCGCTACGCAAACAGCATCTTGAACATTCTTAATCATTCTAGATATACACCGTATAGACGTATTGTCAGCATGGCGCAATGTGTGTTTAATAAAACCTGCACAGATAAACTCCTCAAACAGAATTCCTCAAATATCTGAACTGTACAGACTGTCAGGTGATTTTACAAAGGGCAGAGGTAATGTTTAACTGGAGAAAACTATCATGGAGCTTCTCTTTGCTCAGGCCACAGCATGAGATCTAATGCCAAAAATACACAAGCACCTTTCTGAGGCAACATACCATCAGGATATGTCAGGAAAAGTTCTGGGATCTAGCTCAGGACAGAGGACAAAATAGTTGCATATTTGTAGGGTTCAAAAGACATTTTTAATGTTTCAGAAAAGTTCTGTTATCAATTACTCGCCCTAATTTGTTCCAAACCTCTATGTGTTTCTTTTTTTTTCTTCTATGGATATCGACTGATAATCATATAATTTTAAACAGTTTTCACACTTTTCTACTTTATCAGTTCAGTCTACCTCTGAACGTTAAGGGATAGTTCGCCCAAAAATGAACATTTTGTCTTCATTTACTCGCGCTCAATTTGTTCCAAACCTCTATGAGTTTCTTTTTCTGTTGAACACAAAATAAGATATTTTGAAGAATGTTGATGGACCCCATTGACTTCCATAGTATTTTTTTTTTTTTTCGTACCATGGAAGTCAATGGGATCCATCAACTGTTTGATTACCAACATTCTTAAAAACGTTTTTGTTTTGTGTTCAATAGAACAAAGAAACTCATACAGGTCTGAAACATGTTGAGGGCGAGTAAATTATGACAGAATTTTCATTTTTGGGCAAACTATCCCTTAAAACTTTGAAGGAATAAGTAACACTTATTTAATGTATTGTTTCAAAAAAATGACTCAACTCTTTACCAACCGCCAGATCTGCATATCAGTAATCGAACACAGAAATAATCAGTACTGTCTGTATATCAATCTTTCATCTCTAGATAAAACTTGCCTTTGTGTTAAATACAACTAGTGAGAGGCATAGGGGTAACTTAAAATACACATTTCCAGCACTCTAAAAAAAAGCATGTTCATGTAACCTAATAAAAGTTAACTGACTTTATTCGAGTCCAAAATATGATTTAAAATCAGCAATGCATTAGGTTACACTATTGAAAATCAATCACATCAGGTCAGGTAGAAATAGATCATAAGGCAAAAACTACATGCTACCACATTTTACAATGTGCTTCGAAATAATTCTGAATAATCATTGAGAAAATATTTTGTAAAAAAATACATTTTTTTTTAAAACATACATATTTTATTTTTTAAAAATTGTAATTTTTTTTTTTTTTCAGGGGGAATCACCCAAAAAAACATGACTGATCATGGATGTCAGATTACTGTTGCAGGCCAACTGTCATGGACATTGGGCACTACAGTAAATTCACATTCAATTTATACTCATTTCGTTTCATAAAATTAATAGAATAGTTACATATAACTGACATGAAGTGAAGTGGCTCTTACTTACATCCATATCGAGGTCTGATAGAGCTTACACCGTCTTCATGGTACATCCTGCTTCTTCTGAAACTCTACTGAGCCTCTACCATAAACTGCGCGAGGACTTTCTCACACTTACTTCAGACTTCTTTCTCAAAAGAGCAAAACAAAATCTACTCCTTTTGCATTGGTGCCGAGAAAAGCGCCGTACCCATTAGTATTGAGAAGCTTTCGCTTACTGCGTCTCTTCCTTTGCCTGTCAACCTGATGAAACCCCCTGTGAGCTGGCGCTGAAGCTCTGAAACTGACACTGAATGACGCGGCTCCACCTGCTGGCGCGTGACGCTTCTGGACTCAACACTTATTTGCACTTATTTGGGGAATATTGGCCCCAACAAGTGTTTGGACACTTACGCTATACTTAAAAGTATGAATGAAATTGGATTATAAAACAAAACGTGATCAGCTTAAATAAATAAAGATAGAGCATACAAACAAAAGCAAAAACAAAACAGTTCTCTGTACATAAACAAACAAACAAATAATTTCAAGGTTTTGAATGATAAAATGATACATAGCAACGCCTGCTGTTACTCTGTGTGAAGTAAACTTACTAGGGGACTGACTTAATATGAAAAAAACCCCAAAAAAACATGGGACATGATTAAAAGTCATTGCAAAAATGCTAGTTCTGAGGAAAATCTCAAGCATTATTTGTGCAGATGCCTCCTGGTTTTATATTATGTATAATTCAATGATATAGAGACATATCTAAGTGTGACTTAAGTGTTCAAAAGTACACAAATACTTCCAATTACGGTTCATATCCCTTTTGGCCTAATACAATGTATTTGAATGGTATAATTTCATAGACGCTTTATTTTAATACTTCACACTCAAAGATATGTTTCTAAACAGAGATCAAGGCCTGGTTTCACAGACATGGCTTAGATTAAACCAGGATTCGGCCTTACTTCAATTAAGACATTTAAGTAGGTTTTATAAACATGCCTTAGAAAAAAAAAACATTTCTGTGTGCATCTTGAGACAAAACAATGGCACAGATAGGTATATTTTAAGATATGTCAGTGCAAGTTGCTTTCGGTTAAGACTGCTCAAACGTGCATTTTAGTCGGGGACTAAGTTTAAGTCTTGTCTGTGAAACTGGGGGTAAATGTGACAGATGGGCTCCGCTTCTCCTTTTAGAGTAAAAATTCTATAATATTTTCATGAACTAGCAAGGTATGCCGAAACCACACTTCCAGCAGATGTCAGTGTTGTACTACATTTGAAGATCCAATCCAGAACACAACATAAAATAGGGTGAAAGTATGGGAAATTTGGCATATTTTGACAATTTATCTATAAGTAAGGCTCAGTTTATCAGTGATCTTTGTGTGTTAAAATCAGAAATGTTGTCCTGCTACAGTATGTGATGAGTAGAGCCCACTAGGGTCCTTCACTAAGTGTCCAGAGGAGAGGGGGCCAAAAGATACATTTGTTTTCTCGTTTTTAGGATTGGTACTGAACATTTTTCCCTATAAAGTCTGTTATATTACACTTTTAGAAAACATCATTTTTTTAAGCATGAAATGGAAGTTGTGATAGTATTGTCTTCCCTATTGTGATATATCTGAGTGGATAGTTGTTTGCTATTGCTGTGATCTCATGTGAGCGACTCACACCAGTAAACACATCATCAGAGAAGAGATGTTGCTGCAAGAGGGAGGGGGAAGTTTTTTGATTAAAGATTACGAGGGCACATGAATGAACTAGCTAGCCATGTATAAATCCCAGTTGCACAGGTGGGGTGTAACCCATTAACAAGCTATGCGATTTGATGTAATTTAAATTTCTTGTATAACTTCTATTTACTGCCTTCATCTGTTCTATATTTAAATCATTCTGGGAGAGATGTGGAAAGAAATGCGTGTCTGCTGTGTTGAATGTGTGTTTATTGTCTTTATCTCATTGTTTCCATAATATTGTTGCATGGATGCAGTTGTCAGGCACCAAATAGTTAGTTTTGAATTCATAAAAATAATTTCACTAGACAAAGTTCATAATTTATTTTTATTGCCATTTTGTTGAAAATATTTACATTTATTACAGCTCTCTGGAATACTTGATTCTGAATGGTCAGTCGCAGTATTAGCAGTCAACGCTAGGTGTTCACGCGCTATATTGTTTACCGTTACGAGATTCCGACCTGTAAAAAGCATCTTCCTACAATTTGTAAACGTGGAATTTTCTGAGAGCTCCGATTTCTAACTCACATGACCGCTGCAGATTCATATTGGTCTTGATAGTTGCCATAGAAACACATAATTCTGAGTCATCTCATAATTACGGTAATTACAACATGGCGTGAACACAGCCTTAGTTTGCAAGAGAGTGATTATAAACAAAATGAGTCGGTAAAAGCGGACTAGTGTGTAACGTTAGATGAGTTTTCCTGTTCGGTGTGATAACGTCTAATCTTCCCAACAATCTTTAGTCCCATTTAGCCACTTCAACCGCCTTTTATAAGACATGTAAAAGCTTGAACAAAAATACTGAGGTAGGCTATATGGTGTGTTTTAAAATGTAAAATATTTTGAGCTTGTGTTAACCACAGACAGACCTTATCCAGGGGCGGTTTCTTCATTTGGGTGATGCACAACCACCAAAGTAGCTAGCCTGGTTAAAACCAGACCATTCTCAGTTGTAACTGAGGTCTGGCAAAGCGTCATAGACAAATCATTTCCAGAGGGGCGTCACCAACGGACGTCGCGGATAGACCTAAAACCAATCAGAGCGATGAAGGAGATGACGTATGCAGAGCGGCAGAAACATCTCCGAGTGTTGTTCTTTGCTCGGTTTTTAACAAAAAGGAAACGTTCAAATCGCTTAAAACAGACGCGATAGCTGATTCGAACGAGTGATATTCGACGGCGGCATCCATCTTTGTAATATAGGCTACAAAATCTGCTTCAAAATCCCAGCGCTGTCGTCATCGTGTAAAGCCCGCCCCAACGTTTCTGATTGGTGCCGCGATTTCGACGGATTGGAAATGGGCTTGAATGAGCTCTTTGCCAGACTAACTTTCAGAGCAAATCTAAATTTGCCGGAAGTTGTCTGGGTTTTCCCAGGCTACCACCAAAGTGCAAAAAGGACGGATTTTTTCAATCCCATTCACATTCAACCGCAGAGTTACAAGCCTGTTGCTCTGCCTCGGGATAAAGTCCAATCAGCGTCAAGTCGCGTTCTGTGGAGTACCGCCCCTTTTTGGGCGATTTCCCTCTGGCCGAGAGTTGCCCAGGGTTCCCATATAGGCCTACTTCCATAGAATTTTTTTTTTTTTTTTTTTTTTTTGAACTGCAGGCACTGCAAAGCATTCTCTATTGGTTCCGGGAGGACTAGAACTCTATGGAACTAACGTCCTTTCGTCATCATAACCTTAACTTGTGCAGCGATTGGTGGAAACAACCTCTATTAATAGGCCTACTATTTAAGCTGAAGTGACATCCAGTAATTTCCTCAGTGCATACCTTACATTTCACGGACATATTCTCCATCTGTAAATGTTTGAAAATCAAGCATTCCTTCTGCAAGCTAAACTTGCACGAGCGCGCGCGCCAAACAGACGAAGAATATGAGCGCAATAATTCCGACTAACATAGAATATGAGCGCAATAATTCCGACTAACATAATTCCGACTAACAATCATCAACACTAAAATATAAATCCTTTTGCTAAAATATTTGTTGTTGAATATTTGTTGTTGTTGAAGAATATAAATGTGATAGGCCTATGTGTAGAATTTCAAACCTACAAGTGTATTTTTATGATAGCGGTTTTGTTTTTATTTATTTTCATTTTAAGTTTAGTGAATTTAACTACTTCTTTAAAAAGCATTATTTTGTTTTTAGATTGGAATTTTACGATGTTAAAATGTAATGTGATTTGATTTGACCCTTTTTTTGCACATAATAGACAGACTTCAAGGTTATATTCACTATGTTTGTTTTCATAGCCTTCAATATGAATATTTTTTTTTTTTTTTTTTTTTTTTTTGCCATATTGCCCAACCCTACCTTATGGCATGCTTTCAAATGCTAAATTTTCCACCTTTTAGCTAAGCAGTAATGATACATTATTATCACTGTTAAATGGTTATTTAACAATTAGCCTACATTCAGTCCTGCAGTACTAATTCGGTTTGTTTGCGACAAAACAAAAACCCATTCAAAAAGCCCACTGACTTCAGCACAATGGAGTGCTAAAATGCTAAATAATTTCCTACAAAAATACATCATCCCTTCAGGAAAAGAAACACCTGACAAACCCATACCTAACAAACATGCAACCTCCACACAGAAAGACCTCCTGGCTCATTCAAGGACTTGAAATGGGGAGGCGAAGGGCTCCCCTTTTTTTTTTTTCTTACCCAAGCACTCTGGCAGCTTTAAAGTCGACTTTCTTTCTCTCCATGTTGCTCTGCTTTAACCAGTTTCTCTTGCCTTTTCCTTTACTTCCAGGTCAAGAATGTTTCCAAAGTAATTCGAGTAACATTTGCTACAAAAAATAACAGCTGACCATTACAACAGTTTTGAAAAATAATATTCAATACAATGAAATTAATTAAAATGTTACTTTACAATCATGTTCTGTGACACTATTTTCTCTTCCTTCTCACCCCAGTTTCTATCAAATCCTCCGGCAGATCTCAAACTCATTATTTTCTTCTTTCTTCATAAGCCCACAGGAAGAGTGCGGCGGTTGCCATTGCATGCCTTACGTAAATAATAATAACCCTCTGGGGTCCTTCGGCCCAAATGGACCCGAAGCATTTAATTTTTTTTTTTTTTAAATCATTGCTTTATCGGACTGGTCCGAAATTTGGTGACTTTGTTGGTACTTGGCATATGAACACCCCAAAAAATTGGGGACAGGATTTGAATAGTCTAAGTGGTTGTAAAAAAAATAGTCACACTCAGGACCTTCGGGTCCAAATGGACCCGCATAGGAAATGAATGGGAAATTGGCAAAAATGTGAAAATACAGAGTTATTTTGTGCGTACAAACTACAAATCAGCCACGATCCAGAAAAAAAGCACACAACAGTGAAGGGGTGAATCTATAAAACATCAAGAGTGCAAAACAGACACATCCACACACACACACACACACACACACACACACACACACACAAACACACTTTTATACACATACACACTAATAAATTCAGATTACATATGGGTTTTGAATTTTTAAAATGCTCAGTTTGTCCACCAGATGGCATCCATCTCATTTCAAAAATTGCTTTCATGAGGCCTAGGCTTGACTCTAAAATGAAATACAGCTTTAAAAAAAATTTAAAACAATTAAAATATTTTTTTTTAATTTCTATTATATTCAATGGGGAAAAAATGGGTCATAATTATTGCATTAATATTAATTATAAATCATTTTTATTTTTGAAATTATCTCAAAACACCAAAAAAGAAAAGAAAAAATATTATAAAAAACAAGTTAAAAAAAAAAAAAGATGATTTTTTTTTTATAAATATTAATCCCACCCTTCCGGCCCATTTGGACCCGAAGGTCCTGAGTGTGACTCTGAAATGAAGGACCCCAGAGGGTTAAAAAAAATTATTTCCTTTTAATGATGGGAGAAAAAATCATCAGCAGCATGTGCATTTGTATAATCATTCACATACAAGATTGTCTCTGTCAGACTCAAAACACTGACTGTTTAGATTCAAAACACACAAAAAGCTCTTTCTCAGGCCGCACTAGAGTGTTATTTTGGAAGCAAAAGTCACCAAAGCATTTATGAACTTAAAAAAGAAGAGAATTCAGTTTACAAAGGTAGATACGAGTCGGTGCAAGAAGGTTTCGTTCACTTAAAAGATTAATTGAAAACACAGATAGCCTATATGACAGGGTTCCTGCACACTTTTGAAAGTCAAATTTAAGGCTTTTTAAGACCTTTTTAAGACCTGAAGAAATCAAAATTAATACCGTACATTAGGGCTGTGCAGTATTGACAAAAATATATCTTGATATTTTCAACGTTTTGTTGATAATAATTAGATGATATTTTACTGATTGTGTTTTTGTGCTGGTGCCATGGCTGGTTTAGGTCTATTGTTGACAGCTGACTCACGAAGATATTCATATTTTTCATATTCTATGCTGTGGTCAGTTCACAGCAGTGACAGAAATTAATATTTTAATTAAGGGGCAATATTTGCCACCTTAAATTGATTTTTTCAGGGGCATTTTCACCTATATATGGACATTTTTTCTAAACTTATTTAGAGTTATGCATCACCTTTAATGTCAAATACTATCATTCAAATTAAATTATACAGTAATTATACAATAATACTTAATTATATAATAATCATACAGTACCACTGTTACAGTCAAATTAAATCATTCAATCAAAATCCATCTTTGCAGTGCAGAGGTGACAGAAGCGGCATCAGAAGTGGCATTAATTTATTTACACTCCATTTACAACTGCATAAATAAAGCTATGAGATATATATTTTTAAATCAATATTCAATATTTAAATATGAAATGATTTCTAATTTTAACATTTTATTTAAAGGGTACTTTAAATATGAAACCGCAGCGGCAAATCACTGTCTTAATAAGTGAGTCATTCATTCAACCGATTCGTTCAAACGGCTGATTCATTCGGGAAAGAAGCAAGTGATTCGTTCAAAACGCGGATTTCAGTCAAGAAATAATCGCTGTCGGTTGCATTGAGACTCTGCTACGGTTTCATTTTGAAATTAAAGTCGGCGAAATAAAGGGAAAACAAACAATATTGACAATATTGTGTCTAAAAAGTAACTCAATGTTAACTTATTGTTAATTTAACTGTTGTATAACATAAATATCACACTTGGAATCGTGCACGGGAAAACGGCACTCTTTCTGATGTGATATTCTAATATAAGAACATAATATGATATAAATATAAGACAAAAACTAACTTGGGGACATAACAGTTACACCGCACACATCACGCAGTGAAAGCACGAGAGACAAATGCGATGTCAGCTCGCAGTGCCTCGTACATTGTTAAAACAATGATTGCAATATCATAAAAGACAATACACATCGCACACCATACGCACATAAAGAATGAACTTACAACTGAACTGACATTTACGACCTTTCTTCTCCTTCTCTCCTCTCGCGTGCAGGAGACAGTTATGCTGCCGCGACTCGCGAGTGACGCGAAATGTCACGTGAACTAGCAAATCCACAAAGATAGAATAATAAATCAATAAAAATACGTACGCTAATTAGATGGTTTTAATTTGGAAAGCTTTTAGATATGTCTAAGTCAAAGTGTCATCTAAAATTTAAGACCTTTCATAAGTAAAAATAAGACTTTATAAGACTTTTTATGGCCTTAAATTTTAAAAATCTAATTTAAGACTTTTTAAGACTTTTTAAGGATCCGCGGGAACCCTGATATGACCAACAAACACAGAGCAGTTCCAAGAAGTTCCTAATAATGCTGGCCTTGACAGACACCACTGCATACATACACTGAATATACCCTATTTAACTGTAAATGACGATGATAATGGTGATAGAGAATCATAGTACATGTAACAGAGCTTATGCTGCTCTAATTGACTTACTGCTGATATCAAGTGTTGTTTACATTTAAATGAGCCTCAACATTCTAAGTCAGTAGCAACAGAAGTTGACATTTGAAATCAACACAACTGTCCCTGCAGCCTTGAAGTCTGATCATACGTGCTACACGCTCTTTACAACTCTTCAGTTCAGTAAGTTTCTTCAATTTGTCTAATTTGGGAAGCTGTTCTTTGGTCATCAGCATGCGTCGCTCAAGAAGAATCAGGGCTCGTTCCACACACCTGAGGGGATTCTTGGAGGAGGGCGTCTCTTCCATTCAAGATCTTTCACAGCTGGCAGCAGTCAAGTTAGATCACAATTACAGCTGCACCTCTGTGGAAGTTCAAAGACCCAGCGGTTTAGAAGAGCGTTACCTACAGAACGCTGCTGTCCTTCCCGACATCCATCCAACAGCCTCAGTCTCTTCAGTGGACGTGTGTCAGCAGGAAGAGCCTGTCTCCATCCATGGCTTCAGTGTGCAGGGCTACCAGGACATTTACCGCTCTGTGGTGGAGCCCATGAGGAAGACACGCTCTGGTCGGCACCATCCCTACAGCCTTGAGCTGGGACTGAAGATCAAGCAGCGGCTGTGGGAAACCCTCAACTGCCCTTCACTGGAGGAGACGGAGCAGCCTGACGGACGCGTCCTGATCACGGAGAGCTTCTCCACACCCAGCAGAAGAAGCTTCGCTCCACGAATCGATGTGGACATCAGTGAAGAGCCCCTGCCTGAGGAACCCAGAAGAAAGAAGCCCAGACACTGAGTGGTCAGTGTCACATGGAAGCTGGAGTTTCACACAGCAGGGCGTGTTCATGTAAATATTGTATATAGTTATAGAGTGAGTTTAAATTTATAGAGTAAGTTTTATAGTTTGAAGAGTACGTTTTTATTTTGATGAATACGTTTTTAGCACACTGCTATGAGATTGTTTGGATGCTTTCGGTGATTTTGGCTCCTCCTAAGTTGTTTTTAGTGGTTTTTAATGCATTGCTACATGGTTGTCACAGTGTTTGGGGTGGTGTTGACGTGTTTGCCAAGGTTTTCTGAGAGGTTGTTAGCTTGTTGCTGTGCGGTTGCTGAACTTTCGGAGTGGTTTTTCATGCATTGATACGTTGTTGATGGGATGTTTCGAGTGGTTGGCACTTGGTTGATACGTGGTTGATGGAATGTTTCGAGTGGTTGGCACTTGGTTGATACGTGGTTGATGGGATGTTTTGAGTGATTGGTTGATTTGCGGATTCCTTTATCCTGTTAGGTTAGGGTAGGTTAGGGTCCCTCACACGGTTTGCAGCTTGACGTGCTGTGAGGGCTTGTGTGCATCAGTGATGCTGAGAGCTACACCGCTGGTTCTTCACAACTACTGGTAGGGTCACCCATAGTGGACAGGTCTCAGCTGAGGTGCCAGACGGAGACAAACCACCTTCTGGACAGGAGATGGATTGGCCTGATGTTCTTGGCAGAAGATCACAGTCTTGTGACAACGGCAACAACACCAGAATTACCTGTATGGAAGAAACTTTAAACTGATTACATATGTGGAAGTCATCGTTGGATCGAGGAAAGCAACTGTTCTCAGAATGAGGAAACACAGAATGGTTTCATATCGGTAAAGGTTCTTTCTTTCTTCAGCACTCTTGTAACAGCGTCCATCCAATCAAATTTGAGGGCCGGTAATTATATTATATTTTATTGCTTCTTAAATGCTATGCGTGTGGTAAACATTAAAAATAAATCACTTCTGAAATGGTTTCTAAATTTAGGCATATAGGCTATGATCACGTAAATTGATTGGAGCATTGAAAATTATGTAAACAACAATTACTATATACTGTATAACAGGTAAAGCAGTAATCTAAAATTCTTAAACCAGAGCTTAACACAGCAGACTGTGCTTTGTAACATAATTATTAACTGATTATTATGAATAATCAAAACATGCATGTTAAACACAAAAACTAGTGCTATCAGTCATATATTTAATCACAAACTAACGTTTTATCCTTAAATATTTAATCACAAACAATCAGTTTGAAATGCTGAAATTGAATTTGTATTTAATTATTTTCCTGTCAAAATGCATTTAGTTTCTTCTTAATGAAAGATCACAGAATATGTAGGCCTAACAATGTTGTATTAACATTTTACACAAAGCCTTACTAAAACTAACATAAAAAAAAACATATATTTATAACACACGTATAAAACACACGACTAAAACAATCACAGCGTGAAAAACAGCATCAGAAGCTCAAAACTATTACACTGTGTTGTCGGTAATTGTCACAATTTTCACTACACCAGAGCGTCGTTTCAATATGTTGTTGCATAGGTGAGAAAATAATAAATAAATAAAATGCATTTTATTCAAGTTGTACTTTCTCTGAGTTTTATTTCTAATGTCTGATTGTATTTTAATATATCTGTATGCAAAAAGACAAAAGGAATTATTATTAAAAATATATATTCTTTTGTTTTTGTACTTTTATTAACAAAACAGCTGAAACATTAATCTAAAATATCTTCTTTTGTGTTCATCAGCTGTAATGATGTGAGGGTGAGTAAATTATTACTTTTTGAGTTACTATCCCTTTAATATGTGAGCTTGATTTCCAGAAGGTTTTTTAATGAAAACCTCTCAGATTTGTGTTCCGAAGATGAACGAAATTCTTAGTAAACACTCACCCCAAGCACTCTGGCAGCTTTAAAGTCGACTTTCTTTCTCTCCATGTCCTTTCTCTTGCCTTTCCCTTTACTTCCAGGCCAAGAATGTGTCCACACTTTAATACTTACAACGTTTCTGATATTGAATCTTTTGACACTACAACAGTCACATCTGGCCAGTCTTTTCTCATGGCCTGAATTCCCCCTTTTCACATTCTAAGGATTTCCTTCAGATTAACAGGCTCAGACACTTTTCAACACATCTTTATTACCTTCACAAAATATGACAGCTATATTCTTTTGAATTATTCTGTCATGAAACACAACAGTGCGACATTCTTGGAGAGATGAGCACACACACCCAAAAAGGTTAATACATGCAGTTTTGATTAGCGATGTCTCAGGACGGCTGGATCTTAGGGACAGTGTGTTGCAATGACAAATGAACAATGGAAAGTTTCAGCAATGTACATACATTAAAGCTTCATCCATTGCAGTCACCAAAAATGTAAACACACAGTATTCAGCTTTTGAGTCGATCACTGTAACAATATGTACAAAATATACACGGATAAGCACACATTTACCCATACAAAGATATACACACAAACAGTATGTACTGTTCACAAAGCATACACACATCATTTGAGACAGTGTTAACACTAAAATATATGCACACATAATTAAAAAAGGTTTTCAGATGAAGACAGGCTTAGATCAAGGACAGTAGGCCTAAAGCAATTATTATTTATATCCATAATCTTTATATAATTTATAGGCCTAAATAATGCCTTTACGAAACTGCATAGCTTTGCTGAGACTGAGACAGCATTAAGCAGGTTAGTTGGAAGCCAAATTAGATATTTTTTTAAAAACATCAGTGATACTTTGTGAGGTCTATTTTTCTTACTTTTTTCTTATTGTAGACCTCTCAAAACATTTCAAAAGCTAGACAATAGTTGAACATTATTGATTTATGTTATTCAGAAAACTCTATTTGGCACTGACTGCAAAAGCTAAACTGTAAAATGTGACATTGAAATGTGGCTTGACAAATATTTTACTGCTAAGCATATCAAACTGCTGAGGCTTGTAAGAACTTTTCATTTTAGGGGCAAGTACAGGTGAAACTCGAAAAATGTGAATATCGTGCAAAAGTTCATATATTTCAGTAATTCAACTTAAAAGGTGAAACTAATAAATTATATAGACTCATTACATGCAAAGTGAGATATTTCAAGCCTTTATTTGTTATAATTTTGATGATTATAACAAATAAAGGCTTGAAATATCTCACTTAGTATGTAATGAGTCTATATAATATATTAGTTTCACCTTTTAAGTTGAATTACTGAAATAAATGAACTTTTGCACGATATTCAATTTTTTCAAGTTTCACCTGTATATAGTTATTATTATGAAGACATTATCTATGGGCTATAAAATACAACTGTATAACAAAACCGTTCCACTGCATTCAAAGGTTTGAGGTCAGTAAGCTTTTTAAATGTTTTTTAAATACATCTCTTATTTATTTGATTGTAAAACCGTTATATATTATAAACTATTTTTTAAATTTAAAATAACTGTTTTCTATTTTTAATATATTTTAAAATGTATTTCATTCCTGTGATGGCAAAGCTGAATTTCAAAGTGTCACATTATCCTTCAGAAATCATTCTAATATGCCGATATGCTGCTCAAGGAACATTTCTTACTATTATCAGTGTTGAAAACAGTGCGGAAACAGCGGTACATTTTTGTTCAGGATTCTTTGATAAATAAAAAGGATTATTATGTAGAATCAACCAAATAACACATAATTCTCTTCCCTTGGCTTGTAAATGAATCATGTGTCATGTGGTTATCAAACACATCTCTCTTCCCCTCTCTACAGATTGTAGACCCCATATGTTGAGGCGGGCCCTCTAAACTCCCTCTGCACCAAGTGTCAACAAGATGAGTCTTTGACATTGTACATAAAAGAGGTTTATCACCAGCCTGATTCTTATCAGTCCTTTCTGTCAGATTGTAAGATGGTTTTCATAAATGACAGTGGCAGAAACACACTCTGATATCAATTACAGCAGCTACCTCATGTTCATATGTGATAATGATCGTATGTAGGAGAGGCACAGTTTCAAAAGGCCATTCGCTGTTAGACAAATCACAAAGTGGCAGAACAAGTCAGATACAGTAACACGTGTCTGTTGTACATGAAATAAAATGGACTTTGTTGCTTACAATATAAAGCTTAAGAGCAAAATATACTCCACTTGTAAGTATCTGCAGAGCACAAAATAAGATTTTGGATTTTCATAAATCTGGCTAAAGGGAATATTATACATGTACTTAAAGCATGAGAGTACAGTGCACATGTGTGGCCTTTTCATCAGAGGTTGGAGTACATTGCAAAAGGCGTGATTATAAAAATACTGATGATAATAGTTAAAAATAACACCCCCAAAAATGAATACTCAATGAAATTGTTCTAATAGCAAACCCTAGTCCAATAATGTTTTCAGTATGTAAAGTCAAATTCTGAAACTAGGCACTGAATAAAGAGTTGTTTACCAGTAGACCAGTCTCAGTCTCTCATCTCTTCAGTAACTCTCTGGGTTCAGTCAGCCAGCTGTGATGCAGCTGTGCCGCCGAGCTCTCGGCATATCTGATCATCATCTCTGCATATTTGCAGCAGGTTTGGACGGCTCATTAATAGCTTGTTTTGCTCAAGTCTTAATAAGGGGACATTAATATTTATGCTCACGTCCATTCCTAGGCCGTTACAAACCCTTGAAAAGCCACAAGGAAACACAAGGGTTTTTGGTCGAATCAACCGTACAGTATGTAGGTGCACAAGTTGTGTTATTGCAAAAAGGAAAGTGTAAAGATTGTCAAAATATTTACCCACTGTTTGATGACTAATTGAAAAGGATCTTGTTTTGAGCCACCAACATTCAGCAGACTATATAGAAACACCACTGAAACAGTATATGCATTTATGTAAGTACGCAATGTACCGTGATGATTAATGAGGGTTAAGTCAAGCCTTTTGAGTTTCTCCAGACCTCTGATACAAGGGTTACATGAGGACATTAGACCTGGTGTCAGGTAGTCGCAATCCCACCAAACCTCCGCCAACAAGCACTGAGGAGGCCATAAGAATAGGGATAGCTTTGGTGATGCCAACTAAAGATCCAAAAATCAGATTTCCCATCGCGGCAGCTAGCTTGCACAAGGCATTACAGAAGCCAAATCCAGTTCCTCTGAAATAGAGAGGTGGAGGGAGGGAGGATGGATGAGAAAAAAGGTAAAAAGTTGGTGTTACATTGATATTTAATGGGCTTTGAGATTTGGGAGCTTTGTTGTGTGTCTGTTAGCATATTTTATTATGTATGAGAACAAGCCCACCTTCTGTCCGTAGGGAACAGCTCTACTGTCACAACGTCCAGGGAGTTCCAGGCAGAGATACTCAGCCCGTTGTATAGGCACAACATCCCAATCATCATTGACTCACTGGTGCCAAACCACAGGAAGAAACAGCTGATACCAGACAGGATCATGGAAAACCCTGACAAAACAAACTAAACACTTACAGACTATTCTTTCACACAATGATGAAAAGTATAAATCTCATATATTTTGTACTCATACTTTTCTGTCTCACCTAACATAGACAAGCGGCCAATTTTGTCCATGAGAAGTGCAGACACAATGTTGCCAGGCAGAACAGCCAGTGTTCCCAAGAAATTGACAAAGTAGACCCAGTATGCACTATAATCATCCTCAAACGTCATTTGACAGCCTGTTTTGTTGTGGTAAAATGTGCCGTTTATGACGTCTGTGTTTATCAGTTTGGAATCGTCAATATCTGTCAAATGAATGAATTCATTTCATGAGATTTAAACCACAGTAGAAAGTAGCAAACATGTAGCAAAGTGGTAAAATGCAGAAAAGTGGTCTGTTCTGCGTTCAAAAAGAAATGACAATATTACCAGTGTTGTAGAAGACAGCATCAATAAATGTGCAGTCTCGAAAGAAAGATCCCACCGATGTCACATGCTTAAAAAAGCAGTTTTGAAAGGTGGAATTGATGAAAGTGACGGACTTGAATTTCATACTTAAGAACCTGAGTAACAAATATAGGAAATGAATTACAGTGTGAAATAATATGCAGGCATACACAAAATAAGATTTAGTACATTTATAAGAAGATTACTGTGACATAAGGATTTGAATAAGTCACCTGTCATTTATAAATAAGCTATTAGTGTGTATCTGGTTCTCGAGGGTGAAATTGAAGGTGAAGTCTTCAATGCGTTCGCTGTTATGCCTTTGTACTTTGGAGGCGTATTCATCAGCCTGAAGGTGCTTGATGACGTCAGGGAACCACACAGATAAACCATAATACCTGCAGAAGTATTGGAGTTCTTTAAAGACGGATGGATGGATGGATGGATGGATGGATGAATGGGTGACATAAAAAGGAAGGTCTTACCCAAATGACAATGTAAGCCACACAATAGCAAGTTTCACTGTAATGTCTTTCAGTGGATAATTAAAACACTTCAAGAAGTTCAACCAAATCTGGAAGGACAGAAAAAATGAGTTATTTTCATTTGCATCATAAAAATATCACAAGTATCCTGTAATTTATCGTGAATCTCACCCCATGAAGCTCAGTCTTTATTCTGAAGATCGCTTTTGAGAAAGAGTTGCCGGATTCATTTTGCATCTCGACAAACTCATCAATATGCTTTGGGATCTTAATTCTGTTCACCTACAAAAAGAAACAAGACTAAGGCATATGGGCTTTATTCAACAGAATGTCTGCCAAAAAAAAAAGTATATTTTGTTATGTAATGCAATGAAATATGTTTAAAAGGAATGGTTCACTTAAAAAGTACAATTCTTTCATTTACTCACCCTCAAGTTGTTTCAAACCTGTATGAATTTCCTTCTTCAGCTGAACACAAAGGAAGATATTTTAAAAGAATGTCGGTAACCAGACAGTTGATGGACCCCATTGACTTCTATAGAAAAAAATACTATGGAAGTCAATGGGGTCCATCAAATGTTTGGTTACCGACATTCTTTAAAATATCTTCTTTTGTGTTCAATAGAAGAAAGAAATACATAAAGGTTTGAAACAACTTAAGGGTGAGTAAATAATGACAGAATTTTCATTTTGCAGTGAACTATTCCTTTAAGTATCCAAATAAGTGTTAAAGGAACACTCCGACTTTTTGGGACTTTAGCCTATTCACCTTATCCCCCAGAGTTAGATAAGTCCATACATACCTTTTTCATCTCTGTGCGTGCTATAAGTCTGTTTGACGCACCCACCGCTAGCCTAGCTTAGCACAAAGACTGGATGTAAATGGTTGCAGCTAGCATACTAATCCAAATAAGTGACAAAATAACGCAAACATTTTTCTATTTACATGTTGTGATTTGTATAGTCACAGAGTGTACAAAAAACAAAGTCACCTGAGACACAGACATATTTTAACCGTATAAATACTGGGAACTATATTCTCTGAAGGCGACTATATTCTCTGAAGGCGAAGCACTGCTACTTGGGCGGAGTGATAACCGCAGCACCTGAGACGCGCCGTGGTGAGGAGCAGAGAGCGCGTCTCAGGTGCTGCGGTTATCACTCCGCCCAAGTAGCAGTGCTTCGCCTTCAGAGAATATAGTTCCCAGTATTTATACGGTTAAAATATGCCTGTGTCTCATGTGACTTTGTTTTTTGTACATTCTGTGATTATACAAATCACAACATGTAAATAGGAAAATGTTTGCGCTATTTTGTCACTTATTTGGATTAGTATGCTAGCTGCACATCCAGTCGTTGTGCTAAGCTAGGCTAGCGGTGGGGTGCGTCAGATAGAGTTACAGCACGCACAGAGATGAAAAAGGTATGTATGGACTTTTCTAACTCTGGGGGATAAGGTGAATAGGCTAAAGTTTCAAAAAGTCGGAGTGTTCCTTTAAGACCACTGTAATAGAAAAAAGAAAGAATATGTTTAAGAAGGTATCAAATTTAGAGTATCAAATTTATGTGACAGCTTGATCTTCATCATTGGGCTGCTCACAAAGCCTTGATGCAGTCTGCAATCTGTCTCTATTTCTGAAACTAATGACACCAAAAACATCCAAGAAGCCCACATACAGGGAAGGATGAGACAATCATTCATGAATTTATGCAGCTTTAAAGCATAGTTGGTGCTCTAAGCAGCTTAAAGTTAGTGCAGTGAGGGAATCGACTCACGGTAAAGACTTTCTCGGGCTGTCCACGCGCTCGCATGTTTGTGTCATGAATCTGCTTGAGGATCATCCAGGCCTCGTCGTGCTTTCCCACCTGAAAGGATAAGAAAAATCCCTAAGAGATTAACTGGATTAAGTGGAAACCAGAGCGCTAGATGACAGCCGCCCACCTCTATTGCCACGGCAGGCCCGGGAGAGGGGCGTAGGGAGTCACGACAAGCACGCGTCATTAGCTTCAAAGAGAGTCGTGTTCCCTTAAGTCAAGCTGTTTCCTCAGATTTTCAAGGCATTCAAGTCATGTAAACTGAATTGATGTTCTTGTAAACATGCAGTTAGCAATAAAACAGTAGTTCAATTTACAATAAAATATCTGAGTTACTTTTTTAAATAAGTAAAGCAAGTTATATAGTTATCTCATTTATTGACTGAAACCTCTCCTGTCCCCATGTTGAGAGACATTAGGGACTTTAAGCAACAGCTGCTGATAGAACGGCAACGGCAGCCGGAAGTGCTAAACGGTTAACTAACTGCCATAGCTAAAGAGTGCAAAAATCACTAAGCAACAGTAAAGAGGACGGCATAGGGGATAATTTAATCATCAGACAAAATACAAAAAAATAAAGTGATTTTAAAAAGCAAGAGAAGGGTTGATTTTGGCATTTAATTATATACAGAAACGATTATAATGCCACATAACCTAAAACATAACATTAACTTTCTTAATCTGTCACGTAGTAACGACTACGGCAAATCAGCTGTTCTCCCGTAGTACGGTTACAGTAGAACGTCGCGAAGTAGCAGTTAACGTCGCGCATGCGCAATAGAACGACAGAATGCCGTTGCCGTTCCACCAGAGGCTGTTGCTTAAAGTCCCTATTGGGAGTAAGGTGCAGAGGCGTTGTGTGCGATGTGTAAACTTGATGGATATTGTAGTTCAAGACTAAATGTGAGCATGCATTTACTCATCTCACTTGCACAAAAGCATTCAGTATTCTTAAAAAGAATACAAACAGTAAAATGCTAACTAAAAATATTACGCAAATCTGCAGTAATTAATGTTAAAAGAATACACTTTATGTATTTAATCTCACTTTATTAAGCAATGTCTTTGCTGCTGACCTATGATGATCCAATTCAACCATGCTAATAAGCAAAATGACTAGATAAACATCACATTTTGTGTTTCAATCTTTTTCAATTTATTTATATATTTTTGTCAAAATAAGATTTTTGAACTTTCTTCTCCTGCATCTTACCTATTCTTCTGGAATTTAGAATAGCAGCACAGCTGAAAGGTTTGTTTGAGCTGTGCCCTCTACTGTACAGGTGGAAATTTGCATTTTCTTCAGCCTTAGGCTTATTCATCTTTTGACTTTTGGTGTGAAAGGGCCTTTACATTTGCCAAAAAAGAACTTTTTGTTTAAAAATACAAACAGCCCAGCCCAGATAAGAAAAACTAACGCAAAAGTAACAATGATTTACTTTCCATAAAAAGTAACTAAGTAGCACAATTAGTTACTTTTTTATGGAGTAACACAATATTGTAATGCAGTGTTTCCAATACATTGATTTATCTGTGGAGGCCCGCCACAATATCAACATTGACCGCCACAAACAGATTTCAGTGCTTCCCATTTATTAACTAGACTGTGGCGGCCCGAAAATATATTTAAACTTCTCATAATACAGTAACATAAAAGGTCTTTAATGTCGTGTTTTGTGCCCATGCTGTCAAAAAAATTTCAATCGAAAGCGCGATAAGGCTTTGTGGCGTTTCGCAAAGAGAAGTGCGCAGTTCGCTTATGCGATACGCACATGATCAGCTCAGTTCACAGTGCTTGCGTTAGCATTTCCATTGACTCCCATTCATTTTGGCGTCACTTTGACAGCGAATAACTTTACATCTGAGGCGTTTAAAGACTCCATTTGTCCATTATTTATTTCTAAAGAAACACGACAATGTATAAAGTGCTCCATTACCTTCTATGTTACATTATGGCCCCGTAGAAACAGTTTTAGTAAAAATAGGCTAACGATTGCGTCATAACCACTCGACTCTCTGTCGCGCTGTACAGAAATTACCGTACAGACAGGAGGAGAAGCTCGCAGGCAATCGGGGGGACGTCCCGTCAAGGGAGAAGCCCATAGATAATGAGTCCATAAAAGCAACGGAATACTTACTCCTGCTCACTCACGCCAAAGAACTCTTTGCTCAAGTTCCCCGTCTCTGCAAGATTAACGTTGGCAATTTTCATGCACAGCTACTAGAAGAGTAACGTCTGTCAGACAGGTTGCTCACGTCATCAAGCTTAGTTTGAGTTGGTTTGAGTCTGCGCGTCAGGAACGGAAGTGCTCAGAAATCGCTAAAAATGGGCTTCAACTGTCTCAACTGAGTTCCAATGAGATGGCTCTGTCCACTTCTTATACTGTCTATGGAGAGACCTTGCGTGTGTGCCTCATGAAGCGCGTGTAAGACAGAGAGCATCCTGATTGGCCTGTTTCAACCAATCACCAGTAAACGCTCCCCGTGACGTAAGCAGACCAACTAATCGATAATGACATTCGTTGACAACGATTTTCATAATCGATTATTATCGATTTTATCGATTAGTTGTTGCAGCCCTAAAATCAATGACATACATATACATACAGGAGAGAGAGAAAAAACTAAAACAAAACAAAAACAAAGAGAGAGAAAACAGCTAAATATAGATATCGATATAGTGGTGTATGCAGGTACATTGGTAAGTAATTGAATATTTTAGTGATATAGGTATAGATAGAGACAATTTAAGACAATAATAGTAATAGTAGTAGAGTTGTAGTGGAGGTAGTAATCATACTAATAATAATAACAATAATAGTAGTAGTGGTATTAGTAGTAGTAACGATGATAATATTCATGATAATAATAGGATTAGCATTAGTGATTTATAATATTAGTAATAATAGTTTTAGTAATAATAATACCCCCCCCTCCCCGACATAGACACCTCCCTTCGATTCACAGATCCATCTGCCCCCCGGAATGCGTCCTCTGAAGGGATCATTTATCAGTTTTCGGATGCAGACAATATCACAACTAAAAAGAGGTTTGAGTCTTCTTTAAAGTTCAGGTACAAGTCAATGCACAGACTTTTTCTTTGTTCGATTTGCACACTGAATACAGGTTGGAGCTCTTAATTTTGAACTGCCAAAGTGCACCAGATTGATGAATTTAACTTTAAAATTTACAAAATTTTCTGACAGGGGACATACCGAGGTCCATCCACCACATTGTGGCGAGCAGGACGAGGTCGAGGGCCGTGGGAGGCCGGCACGAGGCCGGTGGCGTGATTACTAATGAGCGACACCTGCACGCCGCACCAGGCTCGTATCTCTCACGGAGGAGCGGAAGCATAAAAGGAGGAGCGACGACAGTGGAGCTCGAGAGAGGCAAGGCCTGGACTATATTATTTGATGTTTTGTTTTATTATGCGTGGCGGCAGTCGACTGTGAGGAACTGCCGTCTTTACTTTCGTTTTTGTATTTGTTTATTTATTTTATTAAAATCTTTAAATGTTCGCTGGTTCCCGCATCCTTCTTCCCATAACATCTGAACTGCGTTACACACATACACAAAATCCTGTGGGAAACACTGTAATGCACAGGGGTGCACATAACTTTTCGGGTCTGGTTCTCAAGGGAGCACCTGGAGATGCTGCTTGGTACTCACACTTTACTTTTCAACCTGTCGTCATCACTTTCCTCCCGACTATCTTCTTTTCTCTCGAACATGGTAGATGATGATGATGTTTTTTTTATTTTATCAACATTAATGGCACAGACAACAGCAGGAATATTAGGCTGCTGTCACTTCATGACCGAATGCACGGACCGAACATACTGACATACATCCGGTTTCTTTCTCAACTGTTCACTTATGACGTAACCAAGAGAATACTTGCCGAGATGGGTATTTTGACATCATTTTGTTTCTGTCCGTTCAAACCCAAGTAAACGCGAAAGAGGAATCAATTCGGCGTTCGAGCGCTGTCTGAAATGCGCCTCTCTCTATCTCTCTGCGTGCACGCGCTTCTGGTATGTGCGCGAGTCCAGATTTTCGCCTCTTATTCCACGTTTAAAATCGTTTCAATTAGTAAATTGGCAAGACAAAACGTTCAAATGATAAACTTTCACTCTATGATGGTTAAACTTAGCAGTTAATCCATGAATCACATGTGTGCCGAACCGTGGGGCCTGGTCTGTACAGATCACGGATCAACTGCGATCCATCGCACCCCTAATAATCATTGAACACAATTATCATCATGATTGCTATCTTACCAGAGATGGAGAAAAATCCTACAACAGTAAGTAAACGTGCCACTGTCCCAAAAAATGCCAAAAATGTTGGTACTCAAAAGTGCTTCTCTCCACGTTTTCTGCTGCGCATAGTTTATTTTTACCATGCATATGCACCTGCGCACCAGTTATGTGCACCCCTGGTAATGCACTACTTTTAAAAGTAACTGTCCCCAACACTGACGATAAAGATATAGTTCTAAAAATCATTCTAAATGTAAAAGAATAGTGAAGTCCACACCACAACTATAACGAAAATGTTCTACTTACCTCCAAGTAGAACCTCGGGCTCTCCGGCATGAACATTAAAGCCACCACGGCACAGAGGCAGGGAAGAGCGCACACCACCACAAACACCCTCCAGCTGTGGAACTGATAAGCTGAGCCCATACTGAAACTCCAGCCTAAAAAAACAAAAACATCAAACAATTTTTCATGTTATTGATCCAGCACAGAAAAGGGCTAGGCTGGTGGCTCTTCAAGGCGTAAGACTGTAGGATTTGAACTGGCAACATTTGTCAATAACTGCTGGCGTGTCACAGTGATTACGGTCTGTGTGAATACATCCATTTCATTTGTCCAACGCTGATTGATTACATAAATAGTGAATCTAGTGTGTTTGTCTTTTGAACTGAAAACCATCAGAATTAATATGTGTAACAGATTGGGTTTCCTTTTATAATGCAGTCCTAATTTTAGTTAGCAACAAAGTATGGAATAACAAAGAACATAAATCTTAAAATTTTAAACAGTGTTGTTATTGTTAACTAAAACTATTTAAAAAAAAATGTTTATTTTTTTTTATTTTTATTTATTTATTTATTTTTTATTTTTTTTATTCCTTTTTTTTCCTTTTATGAAAAAAAAATGTTTATTTAAATAAAGCTGAAATAAAAATAAAATATAAATATTAGACAAAAACCTTAAACTTAAAAAAATTTAATGAGAATGTTGCATTCGCAAATAACTGAAATTATTATTTATGTAAAACTAAAATAAAAATATATATATTATTACAAATATTATATTATTTAAAATACTTTTTAAAAATTAACAAAAATTACAAAAGCACCAAAAAATGACTAAAACTAAAATCAAAATTTAAATATGGAAAAATAAAACCTACACCAGCATTGCCTTTATTAACAAATGTTTCTTTTAAGGCCTCAAATATCCTAAAAACCTAAGAAATTAATACAATATTCAATAATAAAAGGGACGGTTTAACGTAGCATATTTGTGTAAATGTTATATAAATATTTATATATATATATATATACACACACACCTCCAACCAGACACATTTTCCTGGACATTCTGTGTGCAGAAATAATTTACAAACTATAGAAAATCGAATTGCTTCATTTACATTATCTTGCGTTTATCTACATGGCAAGACAGTAACGGTTTGGTTAAGTGTATGGAGCATGACATTCATCATAAGGCTAGAAGAGAACAGAGAGCCCACTGAGCTACAGGATTGCACAGTTCTGTTATAATATTTTTAAGTGCATGTATATAAAAGGACCAATCAACACACACATTATCCAAAACTATTCCACATTTCTAAATTTAAGTGGTGTCAGGCAGGTTTCTGAAATCAAGTAAAGCAGCTTTAAAAGACTGTCATGGACTCCTAAGCTGAAAATGTTTTTGTCTCATTACTTTACAGTTTAAGTGGTGCTTTTTCTACTTCTCCACCATATTATGTATCTTTTTTTTTTTACAGTAATGTCTGATGCACTGAGCTGTAAAACTGTGTGGGGTGCTAATGATGTAATTAAAGTTGAAATGTCCCATTGAAAGGCAGAAAGTACCTTTTATTGCTTCAAACGCAAAGTGGCCATTAAATGAATTATTTATGTTTTATGCAATAAGATCATAAAAAAAGTTTTTAATCAAGTTTGTATGGGTGGACACCCTCTGCCAATTTCTTATGCCCCCCAAACCCCTCACCCCATCACAAGGACCCAGGACAATGTTTGTAGACATTAAATACCATATGTCTAAATAAACACTGCGGTATTTTAGATCAAATTTAGCTGTCATTTGGTAGATGCTAGGCAAACTAGACAGATGCCAACATGCCCACATTCCTAAAAGTCACTAACATAACAGCACAAAGTACAAGAAAAACCCAAACTGTATTAAATATGGGTAACATAAAAATGTATAATATGCAAAGTAAATATAAAATCATGAGTTTACAGCTGATGATGGTGTGATGATGGTGGTTTACAGAAGATTGTGGTATAAATAATGGTTTATGTCTGTACCGGAGTGAAAGACACTCTAGAAATACAGCATGGTAAAACCAGTCACTCAATGTGTGTGTTCATTTGTGCATCTCTGTGAGGACCTGTGGTAAATGATGATGGTATTATTACACTGCAGTACAAGTCAGAGTTAGAAAGATGTGATTGCGGCAACAGGCAAGCCCAGAGGGTTAATGTTTCGCCATGTCATTGGAAATCTCATTACATGGATTATGTGCATAATTGACTGAGGAAACGAGTGACTGAGTCAGCAGCTAGCAAACCTACGCGTTTGAACTCATGTACAGTGACTTGCCAGCGGCTCTACTATAGCCGGCTTCAATGCAAATAAAGCGACACACTCACAAACACACAAACTGAGTGAAAGTAAAAATGGAAAAAAATTCCAATTCTATGTACATTCAGACTTTTGCTCTGTTACAAAACCTAGGATGCTGACTCCAGAGGCACTGAAACTTCACATTGGCATGTATCCTTTGTGAAGAAAGCAGTCCCAGAATTCACTGCGACAAGCTCAGTGAAAAAATGCCTCTATTACTATTTTTACTAAGATATGGTAAAAAAAACATAAGAGTTCAAGAGAATCAAGAGAATTCAGCATACGTCTAAGAAGAAATGTTCATTCAATTCATTCAAAAATGAATTTTACCTAATATTTGTGTGCTAATATTTGTATTATCTTTTATTCATATTAGCATATTGTTGTTGTGTTAGCTTAGTAACTAGTGAACATCAGACTATTGTGTTTCAAATCTCTTGTGATTTGTGATAAATAAATCACTTATGAGGCTGTTTTACATGCATGCTGCCTTAGGCACCATTCACATATAGCGCCTAAAAATGCGTAGAAAACGCTAGGCGCGCCGCATTCTCCTTTTTCCAAAGCACTAGGGCGGTTGCGCTCCGGTTGGTTCTTGTCACGTGACCTACGGTGCGCTTGCGGCATTCTGTAAAGTTGAGATGTTTTTATCTCGATGCGGCGCGGACGCGTGGAAAAAACGAGCGCGTCGCTTCCATTATGAGCGCGCATACCGCGCGCCTACATTTGAAATCATAGACATAATAAATACATAGACGCCCTATTGGCCGCTTTGGAACGTTGCTGTTATACGTCAACGCGTCCGCCATTTTGCGGAGGGCAAGACTGCACTTAACTGTAATCAAATGCAAGTAAATGGTGAGCTGTGGTTTTTCTGGATAAAAAATAAAAAATAAAATTACATTTATCAACTGATTTCAGTGGTTTGTACGTGGTGTACAAAAAGTTCCATCTCTAGTTATTTAAAATCTCGATAGTTAGACTTATAAAACTTTTTTTTTTTTAATAAGGAATTGTCAAAGCTCAGGCTTGTCATGTCAGCTATCTGGCTTTTTATTTTTGGATAAGAATTGTGAAGATATAATTTAATTTTTACATTCAATTAAATAAAGTTTTCTTATTGTGGAAAAAGCATTTTCTGCGATTGACCCGATTTTAGCAATAACAAAGATAACTGATGGATCCTTAAATGGTAATACATATATGGTACAACTACAGTGCAATGCAAATAGTAAATATAAGATAAAGTGAGAAGTAATAGTAAATAGTTTAGTCAATAAAATAAACAAACAGTATACGGCAAATAAAATAGTAATGAATAGTATAATTATATAATATCATAAGTACATAATATAATAATACAAAAATGTATAATAGCATATACTTTATGTATAATACTATAATAATAGCAATGGAATAAGAAATATCAATTACAGTATATAGACAATAAAAAATAATAAGTTAAATAGTGACTATGAATAGTACAATCATTTAACAGCATAGCTGTAATAGATTGATAATTGCAAGTGGTATAATATTACAATAATAATAAGAACAGCAAATACAATGTAATATCAATTGCAGAATAATATAGACAATATGAAAAAAAAAATGAAACATGATAATATTGATCATTAAACTGACATTTAACAAAAAGATTTGTGTAATTTTATTTTATATAGGCCTACATACAGTGAAGAGAATGTATATATATAAAATAATTTATATATTTTAAAATATTCCTACATAGGCTATATAAAATAAAATGTCACAACCCTGTCTCTTTTTGTAAGACCAAAGATCGCCCGTTAGATATACACAAGACGAATTATATCTCATGTTTAACCACTAGACTAGAGACATCAGAGCCAGCGGCAAACGTCAGAAGCACTAGCTGAGGTAAGGCTGTTCCAGGCGGGGTACATGAGCGCTGAGCGCCCGGTGAACGCCTGGATCTCACAACTCCGAAAACGTCAGATCACATTTTTAAATAGGCGCTATCTTTATAAATAACCCACAGATTTGAGCTATAAACAACTACATTGTTGACTGAAAAACTATTAAAACTACATTTCGTGACACAATAACAGTAGTATTTTTACATTTCGCGGCTTTTCTCCTCTGGATGTTACTATTACTAATTATATCATGACCAAATACAACCAGAAACAAATGTTCAGTCTTGCTTGTGAAAGATAATTCCTCGAGACCCGTTTTCAATTGTGTGGCGATTTGTACAGCCCCAAACAGCGCACGAAAGAGGCATTTATCTCAATTCTCGCTATGAGAAGTATGAGAAAGTTGCCCTCCGCAATATGGCGGCGCCGTTGACGGACGCTCCAGCGGCCAATAGGGCATCTATGTATTTATTATGTCTATGTTTGAAATAACGAACTTGAGCGCGCAAAAGACACGATATGTGAGCAGGCCCTTAGAATGGAGCTGACTATGTAAAATGTGTTTTGCTTGCTTGAAGGTAACTCGTTTGTGTATGGATGTAAGAACATAGTGACAAATGACAAAAGAGCTTTTAAAAGTGTCAGGCAACTGATGTATTACCCATAGTGCACACATAGTATACAGCTTTGTGACTCACACATTTCCATTTATATTCAATTTATTATTAGTAATACTTGCTAAGGCATATTATTACTATTTGATTCAGAGATTTAAACAAACACCAAACCATATTATACTTCAGTGTGTAACTCCCAGACTGTCTGCACAACAAACATGAATGATACCTCAAATTGTGCAGCCTCTTCAGGAGAAGTGCCATGTCACAGTCAGTAGCTATGTTTACATGCAATGAAATAATAATCTATTTAAAATTGGAGTGATGGCTCAATCGGATAGAAAAGCCTTTATGTAACCCCCCCAACCTAATCAATGAGACTGAGCTTGATCCGAATGAAATTTCGATATGATTAAAAGAGGTGGTGTATGCAACAAAGTTCAAGTTCAGGAAAGCAAGTCCCTCGTTCCCTTGTCTCAGCCTCAAACGTCACGCCCACAGACCGTTGGCTGATCATCTGATACATATGGAGGTACACTTTACTGGAAACACTTCAGTCACCAGATTTTTGTTCAGGCACAGAGTCCCCCCCTCCCCAACAGACACACTCAGACTCCCAATTTACTGGGCCTATGATTGTTTCCCATTGATTCCCGGCATACAGACTATAATATAGACTCCCTAATAGCCACTGTGTCTGACAGCTTGTCCCCAACCTGGGCTCCACGAGGGCCATTCATAAATCAAGCACCCCTTTCGCTTTGTCGCACAAGGCAAGGAGAAAAACCCCATTATGATCTCAAAGAACAAAACAGAGCGAACCCCCCCTTAAATAGGTGTGAACACGGTCACACCTATTTAAGGTCAGCTCTCGTAATCGTTTTGCCCGAAAAACTCCTCTCCTCCACCCCTTTCCCTCTATTCCATCATTTCGCTACTGATGAGTGCAGCTTATTTCCAGAGTAGAGGTTCTCATAAATCATTGGGCTATGCCTTCCCCCACAGGAGCCACTTCATCCTTTAAATATCCCTGCAGTGCTCTGTTTCAACATTAATCAATTAACCTAAAGCTCTGCCGTTCTCCGCTCCCTCACAGTCGTCCCTGTCTGTGAGAGGACAGCCCACACGTGCCGGAGGAAAAGCAGACACCTTGACCTAAGCTTGCAGAGTACCTTTTTGTAATCGGACTGTCGGCCTACCTGTGTCATGTGATACTTGATTTACAGGTTTATACACTGAACAAAATTATAAACGCAACACTTTTGTTTTTGCCCCCATTTTTCATGAGCTGAACTCAAAGATCTAAGACTTTTTCTATGTACACAAAAGGCCTATTTCTCTCAAATATTGTTCACAAATCTGTCTAAATCTGTGTTAGTGAGCACTTGATGCTGATTAGACAGCATGATTATTGCACAGGTGTGCCTTAGGCTGGCCACAATAAAAGGCCACTCTAAATGTGCAGTTTTATCACACAGCACAATGCCACACAGCCGTGCAAAGGCAAAAAAAACTGTAAATTTGTGTTTGGTCGAAAATGAGTTATTGATATTTTTGGCACATTCGAGACCTCCTTTATCATGTGGATAAGTATCTTGAGTCAATTCTGTTGTTTTTTCGAGAAAATAATGGGTTGTCTTAACAGTAACTTCCAAAAGCCTATGAGAAACCAAGGCAGAGCACTGTAACTGGTGGCTTACCTCTTTGGCTTTGTTTTGGAACGCTCATATTGAGTTACGGTACTCTGCCTTTGTTTAGCCGTGCGTCAATATGAAGTTACGGTGCCGGTGTTCTATCAAATAATGCTACCTTTCAGATTGTACGGTGTTCTGCCTTTGTTTTACTCTCCATTAAAATTTAAATGACGATGTAGCCTGTGCACTTTCTACAGTTGACATCAGTCCCTGTAACTTCTGATGTCCTCAGAGCTTTGTCCTGCTAAAATGCGGTCAGAACATTTAGTGGTCTGAACCCGCTCCATCGACAAACGTGCGATATCCATCGCGAAGGATATATGCAGAGTTGACAGAAAAATGTTACACATGCCGTAGCAAGTGAATACAACAAAAAACTAAAGCCCCTCACCCAGTTCGGGTACCGGACCTGGTTGAAACAATCATGCATCTAGCTGGCAGAGCGCCAAAACTTCACCGGCACCTTCAGCACCGCCCTGAACACGGTCGAGCCGTGCTGGTGCATACAACATCAGACCAGCTGTTACAAGTGGGTTGTACCTACAATGACAGCGTCCGGCATAAATCCGCGGGACGAGCGAAGTGCACAAGCACAATAATAGGGCAGACAGCTGAAACCACCGCAACTGAAAAGACGCAGAACACAGAAGGTTGTGCTATAAATGCATTAGTCGTCTGTCTAGGTCAGGGTTCCTCAAACTCGGTCCTGGAGGGCCACTGCAGAGTTTAGCTCCAACCCTGATCAAACACACCTGAGCAAGCTAATCAAGGTCTTCAGGATCACTAGAAACTCACAGGTAGGTGTGTTTGATCAGGGTTGGAGCTAAACTCTGCAGGACAGTGGCCCTCCAGGACCGAATTTGAGGAACCCTGGTCTAGGTAGTCCAGGGCGCACTCCCCACTGAGTCTCAAGGGGGAAAGCACTGCGTTCGTACTTCGTACTTTTCGTGAAAGTACGAGGAGCATGACACCTTCAAACATGAATATACTATAATCCAGTCCCCGGGTCGAATGTGCGCGAGGATCTGTTTTATAGTGATCATTTTGAATGTGCGTTTATCAAGTCTTATCTAAGATACTCTTTACCGCTATGGTGATATTTTGTCATGTCTAATGTATTAATAATGCCACCAGAATGCAACCAAAGCACAGGATAGCAATAAGTAGATGTCTATCATTCAAAATAAATGCCACGATCACTAGATTTTATACAGGTGTTACAATAATGATTTTGTTAATGGTGATCAGCAACCAAATATTGATAATGTGGAAGTTACTGCCTTTTGCCTTGGCATGACTTCTCACTTTTTGCTGACAATACAAAGGCAGAGTACAGTAATTTAAAATAGTGGTCAAAAGTCAAGTTTGAGCTCAAGATTTTTTTATGTAGATAATTTTCATTAAGTACTAAAACATCTAATTGCCAGATTTCCAGTGTCCTACCTATTAATTTGGCGGGACAACTACAAATCTTTAAAGTCATTTTTCTCAGTTCCATACTCTAGCGAGTTAAGGTCTTTTGCCTTTGTAGGGCAGCACAGATGTCACAAGTTTTGAGGGAGCGTGCAATTGGCATGCTGACTGCAGGAATGTCCACCAGAGCTGTTGCCCGTGAATTTAACGTTCATTTCTCTACCATAAGCCATCTACAAAGGCGTTTCAGAGAATTTGGCAGTACATTCAACCGGCCTCACAACCGCAGACCACGTGTAACCACACCAGCCCAGGTCCTCCACATCCAGCATCTTTACCTCCAAGATCATCTGAGACCAGCCACCCGGACAGCTGCTGCAATAATCGGTTTGCATAACCAAACAATTTCTGCACAAACTGTCAGAAACCGTCTCAGGGAAGCTCATCTGCATGCTCGTCATCCTCATCGGGTCTCGACCTGACTGCAGTTCGTCGTCGTAACCGACTTGAGTGGGCAAATGCTCACATTCGATGGCGTGTATGGCATCGTGTGGGTGAGCGGTTTGCTGATGTCAACGCTGTGGATCGAATGGCCCATGGTGGCGGTGGGGTTATGGTATAGGCAGGCGTATGTTATGGACAACGAACACAGGTGCATTTTATTGATGGCATTTTGAATGCACAGAGATACTGTGACGAGATCCTGAGGCCCATTGTTGTGCCATTTATCCACGACCATCACCTCATGTTGCAGCATGATAATGCACGGCCCCATGTTGCAAGGATCTGTACACAATTTCAGGAAGCTGAAAAAAATCCCAGTTCTTGAATGGCCAGCATACTCACCGGACATGTCACCCATCGAGCATGTTTGGGATGCTCCGGATCGGCGTATACGACAGCGTGTTCCAGGTCCTAAATATCCAGCAACTTCACACAGCCATTGAAGAGGAGTGGACCAACATTCCACAGGCCACAATCAACAACCTGATCAACTCTATGCGAAGGAGATGTGTTGCACTGCGTGAGGCAAATGGTGGTCACACCAGATGCTGACTGGTTTTGCACATTTTAGAGTAGGGCTGTACTGTCCCAGTCGATTAGTCGATTAATTGGTCGATACGTTCTGGTTCGACCAAAATTCTGATTGGTCGATTTTTTGCAGCGTTCATTTCATCAGTTTTGCTGCGCTGAGGCGCGCTCATTTCATCAGGTGGAAAGCACTAACTGCTAATGGGGGTGTTTTCAGAGTACCCTTGTTTCACAGGTAACAGTCTGTCTTCAGAACACACCCCTTGTTTTCACCTTTTTTGGATTAGCCCAACCCAAGAGAGAACGATAAGTAGGCTATAGAAGGTTTGATGCTGAATATTATTTATTTAATTGTGAGAGCGTTTAATAGTCAGTCCTCAGTGTGGCAGCATTTTGTTAAAATTGATAACGGGAAAAAGGTCGAATGCAAAGTTTGCAAGCAACAGTTTTCCACAGCTTGACGACAACCATGACATATCATCTAAAAGTGGTAGGCTCACTTGTCTGCGTTAGCTTGCCCTGTCTGTTTTGAGTAGGCTATGAACGTATCAGAATTTGCATATTTCAATGTTTTAGTGTGATAACCTAACTTTTTTATTTTTTATTTGGAGCCTAATGCGCAATTGCGCTGTGCCGACTGTTTGTGTTAGTTTTGAGCCTAAGATGCTTTATTTTTCAGTTATGCACTTTATTTTTCGTTTCTGCTCTTGATCTGGTTTAATACATTTTTTTTTATTAAAGTGGACGTGCCTTTTGTGTTAAGAGTAATAGTCTATTCGTGTCTCAGCCGCGAAGCTGAGCTCCTAGGCCTCGCTCTGTGCGAGGACATGCACAGAGCGGCTGAAATGATAGTGTCTGACAGTTATAACTTAATATTATAACATATGACAAAAATAATTGTCAAAATTATGTTGCATATTCCTCAACAGTTCTTGTGATGACATAACTAGTACTATTTTCGGAAATCATAGGCTATGATATTGCACAGGTGCACGTGATGCAAAGCTGTCAGAGCCGACAGACTCGTGTGTCAGACTCATTTCAGTGCAAAATAATTAGGTCAAAAACAATTTAATATACTGCAAATAGCCTACTAGTTTTTCATGTTTATTTATAATTCATTTAGGCGGACAACAAGGCTACCAAGTACTGCGCACTGTGCGCAGCTAATTAATATAACGGGGTTTTTTTTCTAACGTCATTTTTAGTCGATTTTTAGTCGAAAATTTCAGGACTTCAGTCGACCAAGATTTTCTTTGGTTGAGTACAGCCCTATTTTAGAGTGACCTTTTATTGTGGCCAGCCTAAGGCACACCTGTGCAATAATCATGCTGTCTAATCAGCATCGTGATATGCCACACATGTGAGGTGGATGGATTATCTCGGCAAAGGATAAGTGCTCACTAACACAGATTTAGACAGATTTGTTAACAATATTTGAGAGAAATAGGCCTTTTGTGTACATAGAAAAAGTCTTAGATCTTTGAGTTCAGCTCATGAAAAATGCGCTGGAATAATAAAAATGTTGGCAAAAATAAAAGTGTTGGATTTATAAATTTTTTCAGTGTACAATCACTAGAACACATTTCTGATTTCTGAAAACTGATAAACTTCAAAACCTAACATAGTACAAAATTGAATAAGACAGCTATTTGCACCAGTTCTACAGTGATACCATATTCAAATATATTACGAATGCAAAACGTGAAATACAATCGAAACAATTCGATGCAGCTGAACTCCTACACAGGTTTTAGTCTTTCAATTTCTTTACCATCTATACAAAATATGAAAACTTAGGTATAATTTTGTAATGTAAACATGGACTAAGTTACCTACTGTAGTGAATTCTAAACAGCAGAGTGTCATTCTTGTTTTGTAAAGAACTTTTACAAAAGCAATCATTATATAATGCTGCCCGTTGTTAGTGGTTTTAGGTAATTGTTTTATGAGTGACAATGTGAGTTTGTGACAACCTTTGACAACCTTTGGCAGTGTTGATTGAGACTTGATTTGAAGTGATTTGGTAGTTTCAGTGCATTTTGAGTGTGAAATTAACTACTATGACAAGTTGAAAGTTAGTTAGGAAAACTTTGTGCTGTAATTTATTTGTGGAAGCAGTGATTTTAAATATTATTTTTGAAGTACATGATCTGGTTCTCTTACCGTAGTGAGGTATGATGGCCCAGGCCATGGCAGAGGCATAAATCTCCCCTATCATCCAGAACATGCAAAGCCAGCTCAGATGTTCTCCACGCTTCTCTCTTGCCAACACCTCAGCAAAGTATGAGAAGACGATGGGCACCGCTCCACCAATCCTGAAGGACAAGAGAAGGAAAAATAAAGCAGAGAAGCACAATCTCAAGGCCAGTGCAGAGGGTATAAGTGCTCAGCGAATTAAGACAGCTGTTTTCTTTTTTATGTACTTCCCATTTGCATAATTTTGAAACACAATAACAAGTGTGTATCTGTGGAAAGATAGATATCTGTATCTATCTTTTTTAAATTGTGTTTACAGTTTTTCTCAATTGCTAACACAACTCATTAAGCAATTGACCATTTTCTCACACCTATAAACACATTCTTAAAACTGCACACCAACTTGGACAAACCTCAAACTTCCACATCAAAATCAAATATTTTTTAGTCAAAAACATATTCTCTTGTCAGAATTAAACTTTGGTCTCGGATGACACACAAGAACCTAACAAATACACAGACTGCTTTCCTCTCCAGTGAACACTAATGAGATCAATTCATAACACTGTAACAAAAACCTCTTTTTGGGTTTCAGGAAATATTTTGCAGCTCACTGTCTATTACAGTATGCAACATGAACAGAGGGGTCCAGATACAGTAAAATACAACAATGAGCTTAAATAAAAGTTTATTTACATAGCACTACTGTAAAGCAGACATTCTCTATGTACCTTCCCTAGGCAGTCATTTCTCAGTTTTGCAAAAATACAGAACATGTCAAAAAATATTTGGCTAAAAATAAATTTGACAATCATGAGTTTGAAGGTATACAAAGTTTACTGTACAAAGGGAAATTTCCCTCATCGAAAGTACTGTTTCTGTGTACTGTAATTTCACTGTATGTGTAAATCATATAAAATCCCTGTAGATGATTCTTTCAGCTCTCTCTCCAGTGTTAGGATGCATTTTCTAAAGCACAATCACATGTGCTCCTATTTATAATATCCCGAGATTCTGATGTGTCAGGTTAAGCCTGTGTAAAATGAATATAATTTGGAAGAAATCGTTAAGAAAATTGGTATGTGTGCGAAAACAGGTGAAATGTGTCTTTGTTTTGAGAACTGAATGAATGGTTTGGGAAACTGTGCCAACTGAATCAGTTATAGTGTTAGCAATCGAGAAAAACTTTAAGTGTGTTAGCAATCGAGAAAAACTTTAAGTGTGTTAGCAATCGAGAAAAACTTTAAGTGTGTTAGCAATCGAGAAAAACTTTAAGTGTGTTAGCAATCGAGAAAAACTTTAAGTGTGTTAGCAATCGAGAAAAACTTTAAGTGTGTAATTTCTGTGTTGCCACCATCATCAAACTGAATTGCAAAAATTTCAAGATGGTTTCCAAAACCATAATGTTACACTTTTAGGGAAATCAACCTAAAAATGGCTTGTACTGCACATTATGTTAGGTTAGGCAAACAAATATTTAAGACTGAAACATTACAAATTGAAAAATGTGATAAATGAGCTTTAACTGCTAAAAAGAATCTACTGAGGGCTATGAAGAGCACTCCTCCCTTATCATGTCAATTGTAAATCACTAATCTTTTAGATAGATATTTTAAACCTTGAGAAATTTTCATTTGATTTGACGATCAATCAGGAAAAGACTACCTGTGTAAAGCAATAGACTTGATTTAATTAAAGACTACTCTGTGTCCACACAAGAAAAACTAAATAAGTCTTGTCTGTGAGATTTCATTTAATTGCTACTACTGGGTTAATTAGTCCCCGGTTTCTTCTTCAGATCAATAGTCGAAGGAAAGACACTGAAATACAATGTAAACCAGAAACTTCCAAAATGTTAGCATTTAAAAGAATTAAAGATTATTTAAATCTGGACTTTACCTACCTTCTCTAATACTACCATTTAAAAGTCAATAAGATATTTTATTTTGAGACTTTTACTTTGTAAAAAAAAAATCTATATAAAAAAATGCTGTTCTTTTGAACTTTCTATTAATCAAAGAATCCTGAAAAAAAAAATTTAGTTTCCACATATATGTGAACTGTTTTCAAAATTGATAAAATTAATAAGAAATGTTACCAAATCAGCATATTATAATGATTTCTGAAGGATTATGTGACAATGAAGACTGTAAGTAATGAGGCTGAAAATGTAGCTTTACCATGACAGGAATAAATTACCATATAAATTACCATTTTACCATTTTAAAATTACCATTTTAAAATATATTTAAAAGGAAATCAGTTGCAAATTATAATAATTTTCACATTATTACTGTTTTTACTGTATTGTTGATCAAATAAATGCATCCTTGGTGAGCGTAAGAGACTTCTTTTTATTTTATAAAATTATCGAAAAATGGTCATTCAAAGTTTTCTTTATCAGCAAAAATACCTATCTCTGTGTTGAAGGTTTGGGTGAACACTGCGAATTGTAAACCTGTATGACAGCGACCTCATCCTGTATTATTTTTGAAATATGAATTTAAAACTGAAACATATATTATTTTATACAGACATGATACTACTTATCATTGTACCCATATTGACATTTTAATTAGCAACAACATCCTGTGAAATGCTCATTAGGAGGCGCAGGCTCCAGTGCAAGTCATTACAGGCTGAATGTGTTCAAAGATTCACAAGAACTCCATCATCAGAGAGACAAGTGCTTTAGCCATGGACCAATAGACAGTGTCTGCCAGCAATCGAGAATCAGAGACCCAAGAAAGCAGCACTGCAGAGGCTATTGATCCAGCCAGATGTAATGTATTGTCTGTCTGAAAAAGACTATTATCTAAAGAATAGGGGAGACATTCTCGTTTTAGAGGAGGGTTGATAAAAGATGCCCATTGTATAGTTTTTCATGATACCAGCCAAAATCGCTTTCCAGAAACACATGTCAAGGTGCAGGTGGAGACTATATTTAGGTAGTCTGTTAAATTGATCATTTCCATGTCTGTTGACACATGGGAGTGGCAGAGATATTTTTCAGTGTTGTGAGTGGAAGACTTCTTTACAAACATCAGAAGAATCACTGTAGGATGTATGTTCTGAAAAATAGCCTATATTGAGGCATGATCATGGTATAAAATATACAATCTACTTAAACAGTGTTTTCTCACTTTATACATCTTTATATATTTTTTTTTTATTTAATCAAAAATACAGTAAAAGTACTAATATTGTGAAATATTATTATAATTTAAAATACATTTGTGATGCAAAGCTGAATTTTCAGCATCATTACTCTAGTGTTCAGCATCACATGATCCTTTAGGAATCATTCTAATAATCTGATTTGCTGCTCAAGAAACATTTATTATTGTTGTCAATGTTGAAAACAGTTCCGCTGCTTAATATTTTTGTGGAAACCATAATAATTGTTTTGTCAGGATTATTTAATGAATAGAAAGTAAAACAACAACATTTATTTTAAATAGAAATCTTTTGTAACAATGTAAAAGTTTTTACTGTCACTTTTGATCAATTTAATGGATCCTTGAATAAAAGTATTCATTTCTTAAAGAAAAAAATCTTACTGACCTCAAACAATGGTGCATATATTTTTATCAATATTTTCTTGTATTGTAGTGATGTACAGAATCTAAAGTCTTTATGATGATCCACATTTTGGACTTTTCAAATTTAATTGTTAATTAAATGTTGAATATGCAGGAAACGGACTCACCCTAGGCCAGCTATCGTGCGACAAAGCAAGAAGACGCCATAGCCCTGCACAAAAGATGATAGGAAGGCGAAGAACCCATTTATGGACATACAAAGGAGCAGACACTGCCGTCTGCCCAACTTGTCGGCCAAGCCGCCCCAGAAGAAGGCCCCTACCATCATTCCCAGATACACAATGCTGCCTGTAGTGAATAAGAGTAGAGGAAAAA
Organism: Rhinichthys klamathensis goyatoka; assembly: GCF_029890125.1. NCBI lineage: Eukaryota > Metazoa > Chordata > Actinopteri > Cypriniformes > Leuciscidae > Rhinichthys > Rhinichthys klamathensis. Next base: position 2,119,154 of record NW_026606877.1, read on the forward strand.
AAGAACAAAGTGAAACAGTAGGAACACACACCTCAGGCAGAGAAACACACAGACTGAAGTTGTCATATTCAGGAGAGTTTGTTTTTGCCTTCATTCTTGTTTGCGTGCTGATTTATATGAACAAAATTGTTTATATGCTGCTTCTTGGAACAGGAACTCCATTAAACTTTCAGTTGACTGATGTTTTCACCTGAGGACTTTGTTGTTTTCCAGGTGAAATGCAGGACACTTTCTGTGATGATGCTATTAGCACAAGGGACGGTGAAATTTGTGATTACATAAGTAGTCCAAAGGAAAAACAAATAACCATTAAAAATGTATCAGATTTAAGTGATCTCAGAATACTCTACAGAAGCTTTCTGATATAACTGTCAAATATGCTTTACTATGCTGTACTTTCAACATTTACTCCATCTGTACAAAAATATTAGCATCTAAAGGATTTAACTGAAAAGGATCTGCAGTGATTGTAATAAGATGCCTACATATCTAGAGCACAGCATTAGGATACTGCAGATAAAATGTTAAATACAGAGAAAAACACAACCTAATATTGTCTAACATTATTATTTTGATAAAAAATGTGCCGGTTTACAGGTACAATGCAATCAAATAATGTTATTCCTCTTCAGCAGACTGAATTTTCTACAAATAATCTAATTGTGTCACGAAACAGAAGAGGAGTCATGAAGGTAAAAGTAACAGTTCTTTATTAAAGGGTTGATGGTGATCTGGAAGATCGTCAGACAGGTGAGTGATGAGCATAAGCAGTTCAAATGACAGTCACACTTAGCTGATGGGGTATTTCTGCTTGCAGGGTTGAAGACAAGCATGATGAAGATAATGGGTCCAAGGCAATGAGTCTCTGGAGGAGGACGATGAAGGTAGGCATATGAAGGCGAGTAGTCAGGTAAGTGTAATCGTGTAGAGACTGACGAGACCGGACAATGAGTGCATGTGAATTGGGTGCTTATATGTGGTGCTCCATGAGCGTGTGACAGGTGTGGCAGGTTAATACTCAGGTGACTGGGAACGAGTGGGTGGAGCTGAAAGACCTGGTGCTGAGGGTGTGTTGGCTGAATCCATGACAGTATAGACAGACCTTCTGTACCCGGATGGGTGTAGCAGCTCTTCTGGCGTCGGCCTGGGTCTTGTGTCTTCGGACTGTCCCTTGCACATGGACATGAGCTGAGTCCCACACCCTCTCGCTGGAACCTGGGATGGTTGGTAGCCAAGAATGCACTGGAAAGGGGTGATTACTTGGCCCACAGTAAGAAGCATTTCCAGCTATGTTGATGATGGTGGCACTATGACCGCAGGTAACAACAAATTTCTTGAGTCTTGCGTTTGGTTTGGCTGTTGGTTTGGGGGTGATAGCCAGAAGAAAAGCTCACTGATACTTCGAGAAGACGAAAGACGGCTTTCCAGACATGAGAGGTGAATTGTGTGCCTCTATTCGACACAATATCCTCTGGTAACCCAAAGTTACGGAAGACGCTATGGACCAGGGCCTCGGCTATTTCCATGGCAGTAGGAAGACCTTTGAATGAGATGAGTTTGGAGGCTTTGGAGAAGCGGTCGACAGCTACAAGGATGCAGGTGTTCTCGTCGGATGGAGGTCTATGACAAAGTCTATTCCCAGGTGAGACCATGAACAGTGAGGGATGGGTAGAGGATGGAGCTTGCCCTCTGGTAAGTGTTTCAGTGTTTGGAGATGGCACAGATGGGACACCCTTGAACGAACGTTGGACATCCTGGGCCATAATTGGCCACCAGCAGCGTTCACAGACCAAGAGGGTCTGCTGGTTACCTGGATGCCCAGTTCCCGGAGACAAGTGAACTGAATCAATGAGGGTTACACGTAGGTTAGATGGGACATAAGTGAGGCCCTCAGGACTGCTGTGGTGGTGGTGCGGCACTGGTGGCGGCTGTAATCTGATCATTAGGAGACCATTGGATCGGAGACACGTAGAGGGCTGAAGGGAGAAAGGTTTCAGAGGATGGTTGAGGTCAGTCTGGAGATTGAAGGCGGGAAAGTGCATCCGCTTTAGTGTTCTTGTCTCCTGGACGGTAGGTGACTTTGAAGTCGAAAAGTGTGAATAATAAAGCCTACTGGGCTTGGCGAGGATTAAGGCGGCATGTGTTTTGGAGATACTCCAAGTTGCAATGATCGGTGATGACCAGGAATTGATGTTTGGCTCTCTCCAGCCAGTGTCTCCATTCTTCTAGAGCTAACTTGATGGCTCACGGTTGCCAATTTCATAGTTTAGGGAGAAGGCGGCACATGGATAAAGTGGAGCGTGTTCCCCCTTGCCGCTGTGAGACCACCGCTCCCACACCATTGGTGGATGGATCCACTTCCACGACGAAGGGCAGATTAGGATTGGGATGTTTGAGAATTGTAGCGGTGCAAAAAGCTTCCTTCAACCGGGGCGAAGGCCTTTGTGGCCGCTGGACTCCAGGAAAGAGACTTGGGCCGATTACGGAGCAGTGACGTGATGAGAGAGGCAATCATGCTAATTTTTTATAGAAGTTGGCGAACCCCAGGAACCGTTAGCTATCTGATGGAAAAGTTCAGGCCAGTTCCTGACCACATATACTTTCCACTGGTCCATTTGGATGCCACATCCGTCGATGATGTAACCCAAGAAGTGGACGGATAGACGATGAAACTCGCACTTCTCCAGCTTAAAATAGAGTTGGTGATCTCTGCGGTATTGGAGGACCTGTGCAACGTGATGGTGGTGTTTGGCCAGGTTACGTGAGTAGATCAGGATAACGTCAATGTAGATGATGACAAATCTATGGAGCATGTCTCTGAATACCTTGCTCATGAAGCCTTGGAAGACTGAAGGTGAGTTAGCTAGCCCGTACGTCATAAACTTGTATTCATAGTGCCAGAGGGTGGCATTCATAGTGCCACTTTTGGACTTTCAATGGTTGTGGAGTAGAGATAAACAGTAGATTCAGGAGATGAAGATGAAGTGTCTTCCAGAGGAAGATACATACAATGATCAGGACAGAACTCACTCCATTTGGTAACTTCTCTGGTAGACCATGAAACGACAGGTGAATAGTTCTGCAGCCAGGGACGTCCCAGGATGATATCAGTGGTAGATCCTTCTAGCACCAGAACTGAGATCTCCCCCCTATGCATGTGTCACACAACAGAAGGAAACAGACAGGTAAGTGAATAAAGAGATGTTTATTTAAAGTCCCACTCCGATCATATTTTTAGCTATTTTTAAACATTCCCAGTGGTCTTTAAATTATGATTATGCCATTTTTAGCCAAAATCACAAAACCTGTGCCGTTTTCTGGGACTTCGCTTCAGCAGAGCGGCAGTAGCTCATTAGCAATTCGCCTCTGCGTTGTGGGCGGAGCCGTTGGCACGGAGACGACCCTCCCCCTGCCCGTTGCTGAGAGCTCTGTCTCTCCCGCTAGCTTACACCCCCAATACCGGTGGGGCAACAGTATTATATACACGTTAATTATTATTATCCGTAGTTAATCAAAGTTATCACCGATCACCAATCATTATTTCACTCCAAGACGTCGCGTGTGGAGACGCCCAGTGGAGTTACTACGTCACAACTCCAGTCTATTTTAGCCGGCATTTTATCGTCTGCTACTGATTCACAGCCATTTGAATGTGGAAATACTCAGAAATACAACTTTGAGCTTATTTTTCTCAAGGTATGTCCTCTAACATCAGAAAAATGCCACAAGAACATGTTAACACCTAGAAAAACATTATTTTCATCAGAGTGGGTCTTTAAGCAGAGGGTAGAGCGATAGTGGGAACCAGGCAACGGTGAGTCTATGACAGCAGGAAATATCAAACGATGACTTAGCTGGATGGTAATGACTGTTTGTATCTTTGCAGAAGGTGGAAGAGAGGCGAAGGCTGACGAGCTGGATCTGGACGGAGGATGACAGAAGACAGGCGACTGGAAATGGCGATCTCAGCTGAGTATTGGCGGGTAAGTGTTGCAGGTAGGTAGTCGGTGCGTCTTAGTGTTGATGAGGGAGTGCATGTGCAGTGAATCAGTATTCGGGTGATTGGGAACGAGTGGGCGGATCGTGATGATCTGGTGAAGATTGGTGTTGTGATGGGCTGACTCTGTGACAACAGGTCTCCAATACTGAGCGTGACGGCTGGTGTGCAGTGCGTGATGACTCCTCGACCAAGCAGCTTACCCAGGATGGAATGGATGTTCAGTGTTTGGGAACTGGGGAGTTTCTTGATACGGATATGTTCGAGAAGTTTCTGTGAGATGAAATTCCCAGCAGAGTCGATGAGAGCTTGAGCTGGAAGGGAACATCGAGGAGCAATCACTGACACTGGAGTGCGTTTCAATGAAGAGATAGTTAAGGGGAATTGGACAGCACTCACCATTGGTTGAGTAGGACGTACTTGACTGTCTGGGATTAGGTGATCTTTAGACCCACAGTATAAGCACAGATTGTTGTGAATACACCGTTGTCGCTCAGACTGGGTGAGATGGAATGAATTGACCTGCATAGGTTTGCTGAGTGGTGCTGCTGGAGCGGCTGATGGCATAAAGCAAGAGGATTGCAGCGGTGGTGGTGAGTCCAATTGGCAGGCTGAGATGCATTGAGCCACACGAATGGATCGTTGAATAAGAATTTCTAGTTCTACGGTTTCATCGTAAATCACCATTTGAAGTCTTAAATCTGGGGACAGACCTTAATTAAAAGCTGTTATTAATGCTGCTTTGTTCCACCCACTTGCCACCGCTAGGGTGCGGAATTGCACAGCATAATCACTCACTGAAGATTTACCTTGATGGAGGTGATAGAGTTGATTGTGGATCGAGGTAAGGTGACTGGTCTGCCCAAACACTTCTTTGAAATGTGTGATGAAGTAGTTCATAGAACGAGTGAGTGGGCTGTCTTGTTACCAAATGGTGTTTGCCTACTGAAGAGTGCGACCTGATAGGAGAGATATTATGTAGTCGATCTTGGCCTTTTCGGTTAGAAAACAATGAGCCTGCATTTTGAACAGCAACGGACATTGTAGGAGAAATCCACTGCAATCCTCCACCGCTCCAGAGAAGGTCGCTGGTTGAGCCATGGGACTGAATGATGTGACTACCGCTGAGGGAGTGGAAGGAGGAAGAGGTGACTGTTGGGGAATTTGGACTGCTTCAGCCAATGGATCGGGATTTTCAGATTCCATTTCGGTTTCTTGTTGTTTGTGGTCTGGTCTTCTGTCGCAAAACAGGAGAGGAGACACGAAGGTAAAAGTAACAGTTCTTTATTAAAGGGTTGATGGTGATCTGGAAGATCGTCAAACAGGTGAGTGATGACGAGCATAAGCAGTTGAAATGACAGTCACACTTAGCTGATGGGGTATTTCTGCTTGCAGGGTTGAAGACAAGCACGAAGAAGATAATGGGTCCAAAGAAAAAAGTATCCGGAGGAGAACTGGTGCTGGGGGTGTGTTGGCTGAATCCATGACAATTTGACACAATTTATTGAAAAAAAAGGGAAGACCTTGGTGTCATAAATGGGCTGTAATGATGCTGAAATCAAACAAAAACAGCCTCTAATAGATTCAAACAGGAACACGCAGAAGATCACACAGGGTAATTAAAAACAACCACATAAAATAAGATGCAAACGAAACCGGACAAAGAACAGACAGAACTCAGGGAATAAATACACAGGGAGAACTAATCAAGGAAAAACAGAACAGGTGCATGAATTAATGAATAACTAGGGAAACTAACAATGACTAGGAACTCAGGCAAAACGGAAGATGGCACTGACTGAAAACGAAACCAAAACAACATAAACATTAGACTGGGTTAAATAAAAGTATATATACATTTACATATATTTATCAATGCTCTTCCCTTTTTTCCAAAAAATATTGTTACGTCCAGGCAAGACAAGGAAGAAGTGAGAGAGGAGGATCCAACTGCAGCACTCTTAAACTTTTATTTTAAAAAAAACATGAATTCCAAGACACGGAGTGGCTGAACCATGACTACTAAGCAAATAGCAAAGACAATACAGGACAATGAACTGAAACAAACTGAGGGCTTAAATACACAGGCTTAATCAAACCAAACACGACCCAGGTGAACATAATCAAATAGCCAATGTTCCATAGTAAGAAACGACCTAATCAGAAACCAAGGAAACCAAGCAAACAGGAACTAAACACAGGAAGGAAAAACGGGAACCAAAGGAAACACAACATGAGGCTGAATCCGAAATCACATACTTCCCTACTATATAGTACGCGAAAAACGGTATGTGACAAAAGAAGTACTTCCGAATTCACAGTACTTATAAAAGGGTAGGCAAAAAGTACCCGGATGACATAGGCTAATACTTCTGGAGAGATTCTGAAGTGAGCATACAATGGACACTTTTCTATCCCATGAGGCCACAGGAGAGGATTTGTGAATAACTGATGCTAGTAGGTTACATGATAATGACAACATGGCAAATAATGTAGTACGGATTACATTCATAGTACACACATTCATACAATATAGAATGCACTTTTTTGGAAAGTACGGTTGGAAAGTAATGACTTATTTAAAATAATTAGCCTACCTACTCAAGAGAGTAAAGCGATTTTGGAAGCAGCCTAAAGGCCAATTCACACAGCACAGACAAACACCAACAAACACGTTTGTTGGGATTTTTCTGATCAGCGTGTTACCCCTGTCGGCGTCCATGACTGCAGTGTTTGTTGGTGTCTGTTGGGGCAGTGTGAACATGACAGCAGGGCTGCCAACTTTTGAGTTCAGCTTAGAGTGAGATTTTGGGGGGCGGGGCTTGGGCTATGGGGGAGGGGCGTATTGAGGGGCGTGGCTTGGTGTGGGGAAAAAATACAAACACAAAATCCTTGCATTAGCAGAAGTGTATTAAGTATATAGGCTATTGATTGTCAAAGTATTTGGTATCTGTAAAGAATTTCTTGGGAGATTTACATTAAATTTAATTTTACATTTAACATTTTAATTGACATTCTGTTCTTAGAAAACAATAATTAACATTAACTACTAGGCATGTCCAGATATTTGTCATCTGGAAATGCTTTTGTACTGTTTTTTATGATAAAGTTATGTAAAATAACTGCTCAGTGCTGCAAAACAAACAAGTCTGCTAATGCTAACTTAATTCTATATAAACTATATAACAGGCCTATTAGTTACTAGCCTAAACTGGATGGAGACAAGGAGCGCCCTGTAACTCACTGACCTGCCTGCGTTCACAATTCACACGGTGCAGATGGGAGGGAGAACGGCTGACTGCACAGTTTATGGGAATAAATTGTGTAGGCTATTTCCCTCACAATTGTCACAAAAAACTCACACTGTCTGTCTGGTTTTCAGAGCCGGTCCGAGCCTTTTGGGGGCCCTAAGCAGAATTTGATTTGGGGGCCCCCTCCCACTACGCGAAGTCCCCTGTGCTTGACGATTATTGACACAAATGTCACGCAATAATGATACATTATAAATGAATACAGTAAGGTTATGTATTAATACAAAATAAATAGGCATACTTAATAAAAAATAGATGCCTACTTAAATAAAAAAGTTTTAACTTTTACTTTACTCTTTTACTAACTCTTTGAAACTTCTTAAAACAAACTGTCTCAAAACATATAAAATAAATTATTTGCTAAAATAATGACAAAACTGAGAAATCAGAAACATAATAAGAGCAAGGGTTCAACAATGACAATTATTGTTGAAAACTGTAAAAAAAAAAGATTATTTCTCAACTGTCTCAATACAGTGTGTGTCCACTGGGTTGTGTTGCGAGAGACACGCAAGCTCGCTTACCTCTCTGCCGTCGTGCGCGTGCGCGGTTAGGAGCTCAACACATCTGTCTCGCATGCACGCTCGTTTGCTATAGATTACAGGATATTTTAACTAATTTGCGGTAAAACTAGTCGATCACGAATGGCTCAACTGGTAGATCTATAGATAAACTTATCTTTCAGGCATTTGACTGACCGGGTTGACACTTCAGCGTGAGAAATCGGGGGTGGCGTGAGAGCGTGAGAATTGGCTCAATTGCGTGAGTCTCACGCTCAATGCGTGAGAGTTGGCAGCCCTGTGACAGTTATTTTTCATAAAATTCTAAATCCAACGGCCAACTTGTTTGTTGGTGTTTGTTGGCGTTTGACTGTGTGACGTGAATTGGCCTTAAGAGTCCACAAACAGAACATAACCATTCGTTTTGTCAAATACATTATCATTTGCAGAAAAATCCCTGTTTTCCGATACATGGGCAAAAAAGGAAGCACTTAAATGTTAATAAAAATGGTTAATAATGGTTAAAAAAAATGGTTAAATAAAATATTTGTAGCAGACATACAATAATTTATAGAAAAGGGAGAAGTTAATAAATATTACATAATAAGACTGATTATTAGCTGTCTTATCAGACATAGAGAGCATGATAAAGAGAAATTGTGAGAAACAGGTGGATATAGTTGTATTTGACAGAAGGGACAATAGATATGTACAGATTTGCAGTGACACTTTTTATACAGACCATGTGTTGCAATGCACAAAACGTTTTGGAGATTTGCTGATTACTCAGAGTGTAAATTTTCATCTGATACAGCAGCTTTCTCTGTGACCAAGCACTTACACAATCTGCTGCTTTAGAATCAGCACAGCAATTAACAATGTGCAGTAAAACTGCTTTGCTGGTACAGTATAAGACCGGTACATAGATTTACTTTTGAAGTTGACTACTTTAAGACTTGTGTGATTATGCATTTTGTTTTATATAATAAAGCAGAAAGTGTGTATGATAAATGCATGTCTCACATTTCTTATGATAATACAAACTCATAGAGGCATAAAATACGCATATCTCCAAAAGTTCATTATTTATAATGAAGACTCCAGAAATCATGCCAGGCATTGCGCTTTTCACCAAGGTGCTAACTTAAAAAGGTCAAACATTTCTTATTATTTTTCCCCTTTAGGTCAATTTTTAACCTTAAAGTTTTATGCCAAAAGCATCATTACCTTAAAAACTCTTATCCAAATCCATTGTAAATGCAAGAAGGGCAAGGGCAGCCATTATTATTGTGATTACCATTTTAAATATATATTTAGGTTTCTATTAATTCTATTTCTATTTTAACAGTTACTATTATTTAAGAAATATCTCACAGCAATAGACGTGTTGTGATTACCTGTGACATTGTTCTCATTTGTGAGTAGACATTGCTTTTATACAACAGTTCAAAACAAGAAGGTAATATAAGGCTGCGTCCGAAATCACATACTCTCTTGAGTAGGAAATTATTTTAAAGAATTTTCAGAATTTCACCCGGAAGTAGTAGGTCATCCGGGGACTTTTTGCTTATTCTTTTATGAGTACTGTGAATTCGGACATACTTATTTTGTCACGTACTGTTTTTCGTCTACTGTAGGGAAGCATGCGATTCCGGATGCAGGTTTACATTTTACAAACTATATTCAAAATGACTTTGTTGGTCTTTGCTCTGATAACAAAAATAGTTCCAAACAAAGCCAATGCAGAATCAGGGTAGTAGCACATCAGTGTTTTTGAACAAATCGATTAAATTAATGATTCATAAAGATATTGTCACCACGTACTGGGGTAACAATGTAACCTACACTGTAAAAGATTACCATTAAAGTCACTATGAAATTAAAATAGAAATTTATTGAAAATTGCAGTATTTATTATGAATGATTTATCTGAGCACATTATTATTTTCTTAAATTCATGTGCTGAATTAAAATAACTTTCAGAAACCACAATAATACAACGATCCAATCAATTCCCAATGGAAAAAAAAATTACGTCCCGTCCTACATTTTTTTCTTGTTCGAGAAGCCGTTTCATATACAAGTCACAATACGGAACAAAAGACTATCACAACTTCCATTTATGTCGACTTTAATGCGGAGACAGTCTGTATGGAAAGTGAAAACACATTCAAGCACAGTGACACAAAAACATTTGTCCATAATTTAAAATACCATAATTACTGCAGTTAGTGTTGCCTCTCAAAAGCCATAAAAGATTAATACAGGTTATGTTTCAAACTGTGTAAGAAGCTTCATGAGTCTCAGTTTCATTCCTTTTTAATGTCAGTAATGGCTACTAAACCAAAAGTTTTGCGTTCCACCGAGAAACTTTTCATATTTTTGGCCATCACCATGACCTCTTATGGTCTCTGTCAGTTACAACAACTTTATGCCATGGTCTGTCTGAATACTCGATTCTGACTGGTTAGAACATGCACATTAAAACCGTTTATGCACAAGTAGCTCCAATCAGTTTAATCACCATTCTATATTAATGCGCTGCTTTCATTGAAGCACAGCCACATCACTTGCAGAGATATGAGATAGCACTGAGCGCACACAGAAACATTCAGGAGCACAGAAACTTGTTATCAACACTGCACAGCAACTTTTATTAATAAAATAGCTTATCTGCTGAATCTGCTATTTTATATTACTCAGCAAGGAGGTGGTAATGTTGCTGTTTTTGAAGTAATTAAGCTCACAGCTTCATTGTTAGTAGAGAGAGACGCTACAAAGACAAAGTAATTCACACAAGCATCTCTCATCTAACCGTGCAGACTGTTAGATCTAACGAGTCGTATAGGCTAGCTGACGGAAATAACCATTATTTTAACCCTCCCAGTCAAATTTAGTGCTGAAAACATCAATGACAGCTTTAACTTGTCAATGCTGGCAAATGCCCATGGTATTAAGTGGGATAATCCATGGCTAGCTGTGCATTAAACATCTGCGGAGCCATTCAAAATGTGAATTTTAAAGTTTAATGCACAGTTAGCTGTGGATTATTCTTTAGGCTACATAGTAAGCATGGCATTTTGTCAGAAGTTATGGTTACCATGTACATTTTTTTACTTGCTGACTAATATGTTCACTATAATGTTGTACCAGTGAAGTCAATCTATATAACCTCACAGTGAAAACATAGTGATAACCAGTCAAGAACATTCACTGCCAATCAACACTTTGATGATTGTGGAAGAGGAAAGCACAAGCTCCTTTATTCATGGCTGTCAAAAAATGAATTACCCACATAAGGGCAATGACTCACACATTTTTACTACCTGTACTTTTGTTATTTTTCCATTGTCAGCTTGTCTTTATGATATTCACTTTAAAAAACAGATGAGATGGCTGAGATTACTATAGCAGTGTGATTTATATTCTGTGTAAAATCTGAGCCATAGAATTCAGGATTATTTTGAGAAAATGTTCTCTGTAAAAACCGAGTATATATCTTTCAATTTCTCTGTGTGCACACATTGAGAGTCTGCATATGCAGGTCTTGTAATCTCTGCAGTGGGGTGATTTTACTGCAGTTTAGCCAAGCTCAACGTCTCCTAGTCACCAACACACGAAAAGAGACAGATAAAGGGAAATAATAAGAGAGGGAGGACAGAGAAATAGATTGAAAGGGGGTTGTGACAAGATGTAGCCTAGTAGATACAACAACCACAAATTAATATGGACAGGTGGACTCCTGGATCTAAGCCAAAAGTAATGAAAGACACACCACACAAAATATTCAAAACACCATCCATTACTGTAACTAGGTGATGCAGCAATTTTCTTTAAAATTTGCACAGAATACTCAATGCCCCTTTGGTATAAATTATAGATTTTTGTCAGGATGAATAGACTGATAGTAGTTTGGTAATTAGGAAAGCCAAGACTGTGAAACTACATTGAACTATATTGCTCTGTACATACGGCAGGAAACAAAAATGGATCAAATAAACGGAAATAAAATGGATAATGCATAAACACAAAAGTCAATTCTCCTTTACTAAAGCATGATAGCCTTGAGTAATGCCTGAAACTATTATGACAGAAAAGAATAGTAAATATCAAAGTCATATCATATTCATATCATCACTACATATTAGCCAAACTTGCTCTCAAAATTGGGTAACAAATCCTTAAAATTCACTAGAGCTAAATAATGTGGTCAACCATTTTAGTAAAAGCTCAAATATCAAATGTCCTTTATATCCAGCATCTGTTTAAACATTTATAACACCACAACTGTACAATTTGAACAAATTTGACAGAATCACAGATATCTGTTGTCTTAATATTCTTTCCAATATTTGCTTAAAAGACTAATATATATATATATATATATATATAATCTATATGTAATATAGTGCATGAGTTATATTAACTACTGATGGTGCCTTTTATTGCAGACTGAAAGCATAAATCAGCATAATAAATCAAATAGGGTTTTGAATGACTTGAGGATTAGTAAATGATGACAGAAATTGCATGTGTGAATTGTGAATGGTCAAAGTGATCAGGTTTAAAGATCAAATGTGGAATATGAAGCTGTGCAATTTCACTTGATAGCAAACATAAAAAGACTCAAGATCTGCAGAAAGTTCACATTTCTACTGGCTCATATCTGATCATATCTGCACTAAATTGCCACTGCACCACTGTGCCTGCTGGAAAGCAGCCATTATCTTACTCACCGAGAGATATTCAGTGTTTAGCATGAGTCAGCAGGCTCTGAAAAACTAGACATATTCAAATAAATAAATATAATTTTAGCAAGGATGCATTAAACTGATCAAAAGTGACACTTAAGACTTTTACATTGTCACAAAAATATATATATTTCAAATAGTTATTTTGAGCTTTCTATTCATCAAATAATCCTGAAAAGAATATCATGGTTTACACAACAATATTAAGCAGCACAACTGTTTTCAAAATAGATAATAATAAAAATGTTTACTTGAGCAGCAAATCAGCATATTATAATGATTTCTGAAGGATCATGTGACACTGAAGACAGGAATAATGCCGAAAATACAGCTGTATACATTTTAAAGTATATTATAGTTATCTTAAATTGTAATAATGTTTCACAGTATTATGGTCATATAAATGTAACCTCAGTAATAATATACCTCTTTCAATAACATAAAAAAATGCACTGACCCCAAACTTTTATATTTATAATGGCTTTGACAATGTCTGAGATGTAGGAGCATTTGAGATTTTTTATATAAATGTCTTTTGGTCCCTACATGTTTTTTAATCTTTCTAGCTAAGGAGCAGCAATTTCTTCAGCTGATGATCGTATCCGATCTCTAAGGCCAGTACAAAGGCTGTACCGACAGTCACGGCCGGCCACGTGCGATTATGTCTTAAAAGCCATTGACAGAGTATAAGGACAAAGAGAGAGAGAGAGGGAGCATGAAATAGGGAAGCAGAGCATGCCACACAATGCCCTCAGGGCTCTCCAGATGAGTGCATAAGTGAAGAAAAGGCAGGATAAAAAAAGAAGGATAGAAAGAAAGAGAGATGCTCAGACTTGATTAAACTGATAATAAAACACATAAGAATGTCAATTGATATCAATTTAACCAGGTCAAACAGAACTACAAGACTGTTTAAATAGCAGTATCACACACTTGCTCTAGAAATAACAATTATAAAATGAAGAAGAAAAAGAAGAAGAAAACATAAAAAAAAATTGTATTGCCCTTTTGTTGCTCCTTTTTGTCCAACATAAAAAACTGGCTGGCTACACTAGATATCAATCCCTCACATCTATACGCTCAATGTTGTTGCGACACTTTGATTAAAAAAAAGGACGTTAAATAAGAAAAAAATATTAAAATAACTTTTACAATTCCGGTCTCTTTTCCCGTTTTGGGCCCTATCATACACCTGGCGCAATGCATCGCCAAGCGTGACGCAAGTGTCTTTTGCTAGTTTCAGCCCGACGCGGTTATCATTTTCATGTCCTGCGACACGTTGTTGTTTAAATAGCAAATGTATTTGCGCCTATTTGTGCGCCCATGGGCGTGCTGGTCTGAAAACGAGGTGTGTTCAGACGCATATTTTTGGCGCGTTGCTATTTTGAGGCAACTGAAATAGACTTCGCCATTAACCAACTGAAACCTGGTCTAAAGTCAATGGCACAATATTTTTTATGTTATTTAAAGAGTAGTAATGTGCGCCTATAGGCGGGTCCACAACGTGCGTACACTCTGGTTATTACACACACAGGGACGCACAGCAGCACACAAACTAGCCAAATATTAAAAATAAAAGGATTACAATGTAAAAGATTAATTTTGTGTACAAAAAGGAATCCGGCTTGTCTCGTAGATGGTCTGCTTGTGCGCTTTAACCTCATGCACAAGCAGATCAGTTTGCTCTCAGGAGATGCGTTTAGTCTTACCGCTTTCAAATTCCGTCATGTAAATTGCAATCCGCCATGGCGCGAACGCAACTGGCATTTAAAGGGAATGGGAGATTGGTTTGTTTATTTCACGTTATGCCCAAAACACACCCATTACTCATTAAGAGAATAGGGACAACCCTTTTAGACCATGCGCCGCACGCGCCAACCATTTTTCTCGTCGTTAAATTAGCAAAAGTGCACTTGCGCCCTGCCTTAGACCATGCGCTTGGATCATTAAAATAGGGCCCATTGTGTTTAAGGACTCTTATTTTGAAGTGTATTTTTTGTTCCTATTGTTGTTAGTGTTCTATTCCTGTGTTTAGTTTTTTGCCTTAGTTACGCTTGTTTGTTTCCTTAGCAATTGATTACCACCACCTGTTCCTAGTTTGCCTCTTGTTATCCTGTGTATTTATACCTGTGTGTTCCCATGTCTGGTGTTGGATGTTACACGTGTGTATTTTTCAGTTCTGTTTTGCCAGTCTTGCTCTGTCTCTGGATCATTTTTTGCCTACGTATCCCTGTGCCAGATTTTTTGCTTGTAAATAAACATTTATGTTGCAATTAGATACTCTCCGGTTTTCTGAAACCAGCATTACCGGTATACTATCATTCAAAAGTTTGAGGCCTTTTTTTTTTATTGATGTTTTTAAAAATGTATCTGATGCTCATCAGGGATGCATTTATTTGATCAATTTTTTTTTTTTTTTATTAAATAAAATATTTATTTTAACATTAATGGTTTCTAATGGAGTTTTTTTCAGGATTCTTTGATGAATAGAAAGTTAGAAAAAACAGCAATCTTGAATGAACAGAGTCATTGCTGTATTAAATATTGAAAGTATTGTAATGGGTGTCTGCTTTGGCTGGGTTTTGCACATGTTTTAGTTTTGTTTCCTGTGTTTAAGTTTGTTTTTATGGTTTCTCTTTTTTTGATTATCATGTGCACCTGTTGTTATTTTCCTTATGTTTTTAAACCCAAGCTGTGTTAGAAATGGCCCCCATACCCTCATTCATTATTCCCTACATTAGTACACTAATTTAGTCCACTTGAAGGAGTGAATGAATATGAGTGAGTGAATTTGGACACTAGTGCGCCGGAAGCGTTGCCTCTTTTGCATAGTTTGTGTTTAATAATCATTTGAAACTTAGCAAACTGGCAGCTCCAGTAATCAGATGAAAAGATTGAACTCTGTCATGGAAACTAGCATGAATAAACCTTAATTAAACAATTTAATAATCAATTAAAAAAGGGTTAGGGTTAGGGTTAGGGTTAGGGCTAACCCTACCCCACATTAGACCAGAAGTTTGGAAAATGGACGGATGGATGATTCAGCTGTGGGCGCCATCTTCAGGTCAGATGCAGGAATTAATGTTGTAGCAGAACTTCACTTGCGTTAGCATTTCCATTGACTCCCATTCATTTTTGCGTCACTTTGACAGCGAATAACTTTACATCTGAGGCGTTTAAAGACTCCATTTGTCCATTATTTATTTCTAAAGAAACACGACAATGTATAAAGGGCTCCATTACCTTCTATGTTACACTATGGCCCCGTAGAAACAGTTTTAGTAAAAATAGGCTAACGATTGCGTCATAACCACTCGACTCTCTGTCGCGCTGTACAGAAATTACCGTACAGACAGGAGGAGAAGCTCGCAGGCAATCGGGGGGACGTCCCGTCAAGGGAGAAGCCCATAGATAATGAGTCCATAAAAGCAACGGAATACTTACTCCTGCTCACTCACGCCAAAGAACTCTTTGCTCAAGTTCCCCGTCTCTGCAAGATTAACGTTGGCAATTTTCACGCACAGCTACTAGAAGATTAACGTCTGTCAGACAGGTTGCTCACGTCATCAAGCTTAGTTTGAGTCGGTTTGAGTCTGCGCGTCAGGAACGGAAGTGCTCAAAAATCGCTAAAAATGGGCTTCAACTGTCTCAACTGAGTTCCAATGAGATGGCGCTGTCCACTTCTTATACTGTCTATGGCATACATTAGTCTCAGCCTCAGACGTCACGCCCACAGAACGTTGGCTAAACGTCTGATGCATTATGGTACACTTAACTGGAAACACTTCAGGAATGTCGAAGTCGTCATCTGATTGGTTGAATTTTATCGGATTTCCGGGGGGCGCGAGTGTCGCGTTTATTTTCGGTCCGCCGGGAAACAAAGCGCAGACCGGCGCAGACGTGTGATTGCGGAAGAAAAACTGTTGTGTTTACATGAGTGACAATGAGCATTTATCAAGATCAGCTAAACGTAGGATTTTCAAAAGTATGTGAGGTTCACGGCATAGACTCTTTAAGAGATGTCCAGGAGTTTTGTTTGAGGCACTTAGTGGAGACAAAAAGAGATATTTTAGCCTGTTTGCCGACGGGATTTGGGAAGAGTATTATTTTCCAAGCCTGGCCGACCCTTTGTCAGCATTTAGAAGGATTCCCAGCAGATCCAATTTTAGTTGTGTGTCCCCTCCTATCTATTATGGAAGATCAAGTGAAGTACCTAACCGCGAAGGGGATATCAGCCGCGTTTGCGGGCAAACATGAAACAACAGACGCTGACATCGCAGCTGGCCGATTCAGTATTGTGTTCGGTTCTCCAGAATTGCTTGTGGGTGTTAAACAGTGGAGAGATATGCTTCAAACAGATGTTTCCCGCGAGCGTCTCATCGGTATGGCTGTTGATGAAGTGCACGCCATTGTTGTTATACGTGCACGAACAGATCAATGACTTACTGCTTGTTTTCTTCTCCTTCTTTGATTTTCTATGCTGACTGACTTGTTGCATGCCGGTCTGTTGTTGTGGGGACATTTGCACGCCCCGAAATGTGACGCTGAACGAAACGAACTGTAATTGGTTTTTTGACATGTCGGTCAAACGGCCTTATGGGCGGGCCTTGGCCAAAGAAAGCTGCTATGAATTCCAGACCTTCAGCCGTCAGTCTGAAGGTCTGGCTACGCGAGACTAAGCATACATCGGTTGTACACTCGTTATTGCGGTGCATTATGGGATTGAATGAGTGCACTCGATAACGTCCATTATGGTTTTGGACACCACTTGGCTGTCCTTTCAAATAGTGCCCTATTTAAGGGTATAAGAGGGTGATTTTCGACGCAGCCCCTGACTTTGTTCAGTTGTCCGTTCTCGTCCGTTATTCCGTTCCTGTTCTAATATTTCACTGAGTATAGATTGATGGATAGCTGGATGGAAGAAATTCTAGTTTAAAATGTTAAAATTTTACTTTTTTTATTTATTGTTTTACCTCTATAACACCGTGTCCTAAACCAGATGCGTTGCGATAAGATTCCAGCGACAAATAATTTGTCTGTCCACACTAGACGCGACGCGACTGCGAGATGCGTCAAAATCAATCAAAACCCACAGCCAATCAGAACAGCGTGTGGGCGGAGTCTCGCAGCATATGCACAGCACCAGAGAGTAATCTTGACGGCACTCGCAAGAAAATGGATAAGTAGGGTAGGCTACATAATCAAATTCACAAATATTACACCATTTAAACATTATTAAAAATACATAGGCTACTGAGTTACTAAAACAATCTTTGTCAAAGAATACACTTGTTTGTTCACAGTTTGAACGTTCTTGTTTCCATTTGTTTAATTTCAAGATCTGAGGAGAATTATCCATTGTCACTTTTACAGAGCAAAGCTGGGAGAACTAAATGATATTCAAAGTCACATTGCATGCTTTTAACATTAAATAAAGCACATAAACAGTACCTGAGATTATCATTGCCACACTTTGTGTTTGTTGTTCCAGCCTCGACGTTGCAGGAAAAATAGAAACCGTTTCTAAAATAGAATCGCTGCGGCTGGTTAGGACAAAAACTCTGATTAACATGGAAAATATACCTTTTATCGCGCGGTGCGGCACATGTAGTTAAGACACGATGTAAAGGCCACCTACCCCAAACAGTTGTGCATAGTGCTGCCAAAACCAAGCTCATGGGTTTGATTCCCAGGGAATCTAAACTAATAAAATGTATACCTTGCATGCAATGTGCGTTGGTTTTAATAAAAGCATCTGCCAAATGCATAATATAGTGTCAATGTGTATTTGTTGTTATTCCTGTTATTCTTACCTAGCCAGCCAGAGCTCGAGTCAGGCGCACACATATCCGTCTCTGCGCTAGGGAGAACGAAGCCCACCACGAAGACCTCCACACCATCCGACATGAGCGCCAGCCCCAGCGTGAAGAACAGCTGCCACTGAAACCTGCCATGTCCACACTCCTGTATGATGAGCTCGTACTGCTGGGCCAATTCCTCCTCGTCTGCCTGCCTCTCATTCTCCAGCTCTCGCCGGTCCTTCAGGCCATCCGCCAGCGGCTTTCCTAAAGCCACCTGCCCATCCCTGGGCTTTGCATCCGAGGGGATCCCCTGGTACTCCCCTTCATATATCTCATCCTCATCATCATGACCCTCAGTGGCGTCGCTGGATCCCTCTTCATCATTGGCGTTGTGGCCTGTGTAGTTCCCATCCGGCTGGCTATAGTAGTCATCATCTTCATCCTGGAAGCGTTGGTAGGCGCGACTGTGGGAGTACTCGTTTGAGGCATGGTCCACAACTTTGTTGACTTTCTTAGCGGCTTGTCTTTTGGCCACCTTAGCAATGTCTCTGGCCCCCTTCATGAGGGAAGATGTGTCTTGTTGAGCTGTATCATCCATTATTAGATGATGGAGGGGAAGAGGTCTGCAGTCAGCACAGAATACGAGATTTTGCCTTTATGGCTCTCATGAGTCTAGGGGAGAAACACAGGTTCAAAGTTATACTGCGAGTACTAAAGTTTTGGCCTTCATATAGTTCATAAATAATCAAAGTTTGGAAAAGCCACCAGAATGTACAAGTACTTAGCAAAAACTATCTGGGTCTGATCATAGATGACATTTTATAAATATATCTTGATTTCTGAAGGATTATGTGACACCAAAGACTGGAGTAAATGCTGCTGAAAATTCGGCTTGGCCATCACAAGATTAAATTACCGTACTTTAAATTGCAATAATAGTTCACAGTATCACTGTATTTTTATATACAGCCTTGGTGAGCATTGCACTTCAATGCAAAGGAACAAGCGCACCGTTATTTGTTGCGTGATGACTCACAAGTTGAGTGTTTGCGCTAAATCTGTGCAGATTTGGCTTACACGAACTTCTCACTTCTCCAAGTGAGTAAACATAATAAGTAACCAGGTTTGCAAATCAGGTTTATTGGCAAAATTTACAGACTTTCCACTGTTTGATGCAATGAACAAATCATACAAAAGAATGAGTTTCCCCAAATTCAACTGAAAAAGCAACTTTCTCTTGTCTCAAAATTTGTCTGAATAGAATCTCTCACAACAGCACGAATCTGCAAAACAGGTGTTGTCTCAAGCACACCTGATGCAACTAATCAAGGGCTTCATTAGTTGCACCAGGTGTGCTTGAGCTAGAACACATGAAAATATCTGAACTGGCTAGGTTTGTTGAGTGTCACATTTGACTGCATGTTAGATATCATCGCCCTTTACAAACAAGGAAAGGGATACAGAAATATAGCGAAGGCACTAAATGTTCCTAGAGACACCGTTGGAAGCATAGTTCGCAAGTGTAACGGGGTTCAGTTGTTATGGGAAGAAGGAGGCGGGAACCGGCGAACATTCAACAGTTTAATAATAAAATAAACAAATACAAAATGAAAGTATAAGCCAGCAGCCCCTCACGGACAACTGCTGGCACACAAAAACAAAACACAACATAAGTTCAGGCCTGTTCCTCTCTCGATCTGCACTGTCGTCGCTCCTCCTTTAAGCTTCCGCTCCTCCGTGAGAGATGCGAGACTGGTGCGTCTCACAGGTGTCGCTCATTATCACTCACGCCACCGGCCTCGCGCCGTCCTCTCACGTCCCTCGACCTCGTCCTGCTCGCCACAACAAGTTCAAAATTAAAGTAACAGTGGTTACACTACCTGGACGGGCAGAAAAAATAAATCTATCAATGGGCTAAACCCGTGCCAGAACTCCAAGACGTACACAACTACTGACCCAAAAGCACAAGAAAATAGGCTCCAATTTACTCAAAATCATATAAATAAGCCACAGAAGTTTTGGGATTCTGTTCTGTGGAACTCTTTGGCCCTATGGATCAGCGGTATGTCTGGAGGAAAAGAATGAAGCATACTATGCTTCATAAAATAACACTCTGCCTACAGTTAAGCATGGTGGTGGCTCTGTGATGTTCTGGGGCTGCTTTGCATCCTCCGGCACAGGAAACCTGCAACGTGTGGAAGGTAAGATGGATACATTTTTGTATATCAGGAAATCCTAGGAGAAAATGTCATGCCGTCAGTAAGGAAGCTTCCAACAGGACAATCCCAAGCATACCTCAAATTCCACCAAGGCTTGGTGGCAGAAGAAGTCCTGGAAGATTCTACAGTTGCCATCACAGTCACCTGACTTGAACCCCATAGAAAATCTCTGGTGGGATTTGAAGAAGGCGGTTTGCAGCACGCAAACCCCAAGAATATTACTGAACTGGAGGCCATTGCTCATGAGGAATGGGCTAAGATTCCTCAGAAATGCTGCCAGAAGCTGGTGTCTGGTTATACATCTCTTTTACAACAGGTCATAACAGCAAAAGGCTGTTCTACTTAGTACTAAAGATGCTTGCCATGAAGGAGTTGAATCATTTTGAGACAGCAGAAGTCATTAAAAGTTGCATTTTCAGTTGATGGGGAAACCACTTGAAACATTTGTTGTGTTGAGCTACTTCAATTGCTTTTGTTTGATTTGTTCATTGCAAACAGCTCAAAGTCTGTAAATTTTTCTTGAAAATTCCCAAATAAAAAGTAAAAAGTCACATAACAGTTAGTAGCATATAATATGGTATCTGGTGTGCCCCCTGTAGCTTTAATGACAGCAGCACTCAAGCAAAATCTGATGATCATGTTCTCCAACTCAAAACTGTTCCAAAATCAAAGAGGATCTTGTGCTTCATTGGAAGCAAATCAGAACTATTATCTGTTTACATTTGATAAGTGACCTAAAACAGTGAGAATCAGAAACATTTTGGTTCCAGATTTTCATTGTGGTCTCAGAATTTGGGACAAAACATTTCATAGGCTGCAACATAATTCAATAATCGCAAATACGATGTGAACAAAATTGTATAATTTAACTGAACAGTTGTTTTACGTCTTATACTTTGTATGACTTATAGTACTCAAAATCCGCACCACACATACTCAGAGCCATACACATCCGAATGAATCTGTGAGACTTTACAATAGCTAATGGATCAAAAGAGAGCTTGTTTCACATTCATTGTGTTTACATGCCGTTGGGAAGCTGAGTGCTCAGGCTGCGGAGTAACCCATTATTGGCCGACTGAATGGATGTGGACCATGTGTCTGTCTGAGAGGTCTGGCAGCTCCGTTGAACTGCATGATTGGCCCCTCGGTGAACAGACAGCACTTCCCCCACAACCTGCGTAATGCTGGGGGAATCTGACAGTACTGCTGCTTACAAATGATGGACAGCAACAAGTCATGAATATCATCAGCTACACTGAACAAAATTATAAACGCAACACTTTTGTTTTTGCCTCCATTTTTCATGAGCAGAACTCGAATATCTAAGACTTTTTCTATATATGTATGTACAAAAAAGGCCTATTTCTCTCAAATATTGTTCACAAATCTGTCTAAATCTGTGTCAGTGAGCCTCCTTCTACTGTGATGTGCCACACCTGTGAGGTGGATGGATTATCTCGGCAAAGGAGAAGTGCACACTAACACAGATTTAGACAGTTCTGTTAACAATATTTGAGAGAAATAGGCCTTTTGAGTACATAGAAAAAGCCTTAGATCTTTGAGTTCAGCTCATGAAAAATAGGGGCAAAAACAAAAGTGTTGCATTTATAATTTTATTCAGCGTAGGCTATAAATCATATAACTATGGAAAACACTACTTCAGTTCAAATACAACTAGGCCTATATCTAAATAATTGTTTCCTGATGAATGAAGATCTGAATACAAGTCTGAAATAATATTGAAAAGCACCATTCTCAACGTTTTACTGATCTGACTTGAAACGGCTTAACCTAAGTGCACAGTTTAGGTACAATTAGTCGCAAGTGGACTGAAAATAGGCCCTGCACTCTTTATAGCCTTTGTCGAAATGATGTATGGTGTTTCTGTTCTGTTCTCTATGCGTTCTCTGGTGCATTGGGAGTCAGCAGGTCAAGTTATGCAAGAACATAATAGCATATTTGGCAAGCTGGCATGAATAACAATGATTTTAAGGGGTGAGCTGTAAAATTGCCCGCCGATATGTCAAGATATGGTGAGGTGGAAAAAGTGAAAAAAGTTAAACATGGCATTTCAGCCTAAGAACAAAATCAATTTCAATATTTAATGCAATGTATTTAGTAATATTTCTTTAATTTTTGTGGTGTGATATAGGCTACTGGTTTCATTTCTTTACAGATGTGTTGCTATATAATACTCTCAGAAGTGATAGGAAGAAAACAACACAAGAAATCCCTAAAATTACCCATTTCAAAAACAAATTATATAAAATATCATTTAAAGTTAAAAAGTAAAATCAGTATTTTTTTCTGTCAGGATTGACTTTGACTGACAGACATGAACTGAAATGCAGACAGGAGAAAAGTCAGGCAGTGTGAATAAGCCAGGTTCAATCTTCTAATGGTTTAGAGAGGTCATAATTGCATTATAACAAAAAAGCAAATGACCTTGTCTATAAGAAGGACGCTAGGGCATCTTGTGTTAAGAGATTGCTTCAGATGATATTATGGAGGAGGAGGAAAAGAAGAACACTGTTGGGGGAGGGTGAATTCGCTGTCTGGAGAAACTATTTTTGATGATGTTCTTTTAAAAGTAATATGTCTAGCACTAAACATTTAGGCTATAAGAAAAGACACATTGACACTATATCAAAAACGTACAAAGGAAGGCATTTACTGCAGGGTATTTCAATGCTTTGTGTATGTTAATTATGTCATAATTCTCAATTAAATATCACAGTCTTTGATGATTGTAGACGTTTATGTGATTCTTAAGACATGGGACAAAATATTGTACATGTTTACCTGCCATTAGTTTTGAAAAAGGCAACATTTCCATATTGAAATTAACCAGAGACGAGTACTAGAATGTTCTTAACACAAATACAATATTTCCTTGAATTGTGACTTTATCAAAAGTATGGCATCACATTATCATTCACTACCTCTAAAATCACCTGTTCTCAGACCACATGCTAGATCAAAATATAAAGTAAAGTTAAAGCTGCAGTCCGCAGTTTTTCCTCTTTGTTGCCATCTCTGGTCGAAATCTGCAATTGCAGTTATTTGCGGAATTATCAACTTTACGTGAGTTGTGCCCTGGCACGGCACAGTGCGGATGAATCCAATGTTTGAGGAGAATGTGTGGCTGTCAGTCGCCGCGCCGTTGTGGATACTGGCATTCAGAATCACAGATTATTATTTTTGGAAGTATGAACAACATAATAATTTTCACCGGAAAATGTCATCTGAACAAGTAAGAAACATCCACTTTTGTTCTGACCAACTAAGGGGAAAAAAGCATTGCAGTAAATTGCGCTGATTAAATCTAACAATCACTTATCATATCACGTAAAACCGTGCAAATTATACTTTGTTCTCAAATTGTTAATGTTCACCATCAGCATTGCGTGACTACATTTAATGCTCTTACGATATGTATCCTTGATTTTGCATGGGCCGGTTACAGTCTCTTTTTTTCTGTAAGTTAGCCACTCTGAAGTCCAAACGAAGTCTTTTGCATTTTACAACGGGTGAATCTGTTGTCACTGGTGATTGTCGTTTGAACCTTTCTGGATCCGCCATCAAATTGATAAGTTTAATTATATCAAGTGCTGTGAGAAAAGGCTATAAATCTCCACCTCCAGCATCCTCACACGCAATATAGCCTACTAGCCGAGACTCCTTTATGTGTACAGATGTGACGTAATGACGCAAAGACATGCTCGAATCTCCCGCGGAAATCCACCAGTACCACTGGAATTAGAAACATTATTACAAGCTTACCGTTTTGAATCGAGCTACGGCAAGCAGATAGTTTTGAACACTGGCTGGTCATGTATTTGCTCAAAAATTTATTTTGGATCATTTTTAACCCAAAAAAGCTACGGACTGCAGCTTTAAGAAAAACAGAAATATGAATGTATTCGTATTGCTATATATATATATTTTTTTTTGTGAGTTGGAAAATGTTTTAATACTTTTATAAGGATTTTAAATTGAATTTTACTCTTATACTTTCCATCATTGTCACAAATTTGATTGGGGAAGTTCTGGGAATTTTTTATTGCGAAACTCGAAAAAATACAATGGCTGCTGAATCTATCATCAAACGGAATAACGATTTTGTCAACATAGTATGTACGCTGTCAGCACAAGATTTTCTGTCTGACTGTGAATCAGGGTCAGCTGAAAATCAGTTTGAAATCATCCAGTAGTCTCAATTTATTTGTAATTCTACCTGAATGCTAATTTGCAAATAATAATATATGGCATGACAGCATATTATCTGACAATGTTGACACAGTTAAGTTATAAGGAAAACACATTTGGAAGAAGCAGGCATCATCTGCACTATAGTGTATAGTGAATCCCTCTGAACATGTTTAACAGATTATTCTAATAAAATTCCTCTGTACTTAACCGTTAATCTTGAGATTACATTTCCTACATCTCCAGAATCAGTGATACATCATGGTATCATAATATGACATATTGACACGCATTGCCATGCACAAGTGGGCTCGGATTATGAGGCTTGTCACTCTCAATCACGGCACGGCCGGCTGCATCACTCTGCAGGTAATTCAATAAAACCTTTTCTCAATGGGCAGAGCGATGGGCCAGCAGAACCTTGAACACTACAGCAGCAGATTCTAATCTTAACATTAGACATGTGTTCCCAGTCATGCACACTAAATGCAGCAGAGAAAAAAAATCATATAGTTTTGTGAGATGCCAATATTTTTTTTTTTTTTTTTAAATACAGCATGTTTACACAATGCAATACTAAATAAATGGTTTATCTTTGAATTGGTCAGAGCACATAATGCATCCTAATGAGGCTAACTTTATGAAGGCAAAGATAACAGACTGGAATGGGGCATTGCTGATGAAGTGCTGCCCGGTTCTCAAGGATACAACCTTGAAACTATTGTAGTGGAATGAGTTTAAAGTGACTGAAATTAAAAGCTGCATTGGTCTCCACTTTTATAGAAAACACTGGCCACAATTGTTCTAAATCGTTTTCTTTTTAAACGTGAAAATTTCAGTGGTCATCCATAATTTTAGAGAATCTTCAGTTTCAAGATTTCTCTAGAAAACAGTTGTCTCGGTTTAACCCTTTAACTTTCAACCCTAAAATGTGCCAATGAAAAGTTTGTTATTGGACAATTAAAAAGGACCTTTTTTAAATCTAGAAGATATGAAACTCAGCAATTAAATGACACTGCTCAATGTCTCAATTTGACTCAAAATAAAGAACCAAAATGGATAAACAATAAAAAATAATAATACAAAAATAAAACAGAAATAACTAGGTGAAAATACAGTCTGGGTTCTGTCAAAACAATACCACTTGCAACAAATGAACTAAATAAATAAATACAGATAAAATAGTTATTAATAAACTTAGATTTCCCATCAAATGGACCTAAAAATATTTGTTTAATGTTTTCATTACATTAAGAAAGGATTCAAATTATGTTACTTCTTGGGTGTCAAACATTTTTGTATTTTTTGTCTCTCCTCGGTATCTGTCTCTGTGTCTCTGCAGTGCTCGTATCGCCCGCGGCGCGCACTCCACTCTATTCCAGCCAGCGATCAGTCGCTTTCGCTCATGTCAAAACTGACTCTAGAGCAGCGCTCATCACCGGACACCCCCCTCTAATAGTTCAATAAATGACTCAACATAATTTATTAGAAATTAATGTTTCAATTACACTCCTTCAATTAAATCACTTTTAGTTTGGGTTCCTGTAAGACCGAATAATAAACTTTGGTTTCTTGAAAAAAAAAAAACTGAACTCTCCGTCCATCATGCGGATTTCACAGTCTTCTATCAATTGACAAACTATAAGTGCTAATAATACTACCGTATAAGATGTGGATTCTTTTATTTCTTGTTTCTACCGCAATAGAGCAAAATTGACTGTTTTAAAAGGAATTAAGTCTTAAAAGATTTGACTCACCCTTTAAGGAGCTGAGCAGATGAGATGTCGATGTTGGTTCTCCATTACGAGACTGCCGCCGCTGCTAATGAATAAACATCAATGGATCCTTAAGACATCCGGCAACTAAAGCAAGAGCTGACGGTGTTTAGCGTTGCAGCTCTGTCTCTGTCTGCAGTAGCTACTTCGGAGAGAGAGAGAGAGAGAGAGAGAGAGAGAGAGAGAGAGAGAGAGAGAGAGAGAGAGAGAGAGAGAGAGAGAGAGAGAGAGAGAGAGAGAGAGAGAGAGAGAGAGAGAGAGAGAGAAGACCAATAACGAATCACCGCGGTATGACGTAAAGAAAACCCCTACAAGAGTCGTGCTGGATTAATGACGTCCTATTGAAAACACCTTTGCCAGATTTGAGAAACTAGCGTGCTATAGATGCACTCTCTCTCAGCATATTTAGCTAATTAAGAAAGTTTTGCATCAAAACGAATGGGGCTTTTACTAATTTAAATTAAGGACACAGCCTGCAGTCTTTAAAAGCTGTTTCTATCCTGCTTTATGTATCCCAAAAGAAAAATGTATGGATATAATGCATGTGATCAGCTCTTATCATTATTGCTCATTCATCCATATTTCATGTTCACTAAACATGACTTGAACAACTGCCAAAATTATGATTTTTTTAATGATATTATTTAATGGACCAGAGCTAACATGAACTAGCCTATAATGTATTTTTATAAACTGTTAACACATATTAATGTATTGCTCTTTGTTAATGCATGTTAACGAAATCGTATTGCAAAGTGTTACCCATATTTTATTTAGTGTTTTTTACGATTGAATCATGGTCGATATGCATGAAATAAAGGGAATGTGTTTGCTCTGATAAACACTTGTACACATTCATTATCTCAGGCTGTTTCATTAGCCACCCTTGTTATTTAGTAGCCTACTTTCTGGAAGAATTAAAAGATAGCATTAAATATGTCTGATTGACAGTGTAAACCAATCTGACAACATGGGATGAAAAACATTGCTATGGGCCACATTATTATAAATAGGCTAGTTAGAGCTTTGTTTCAATCAGACTTCAAGAACATGAGCTTTTCAAATAGAGAACTATTTGTTCACAACACATATGCGCACATCAGATTATGGGTACTAGAACTAACATATTTGAGTGCATCCAATGCGTTATATTCTTTTGTTTGTTTTATACTATTAAGCCAGCGAATCAATGTCCTCTGATTTCTTCTGTCGTGTGACCTTATGCTTCTGTTTCTCATTTATGACTGAGCCAAAGAGGATGATACACTCATTTATAGCATGAATGACTGAAAGCCAAGGAGCACTTAACTTAATGAGCCACTGCGCAATTTGGAGGTCCTGCATTAGATCAGTGTGTGTCCTCAGTTGAGACTTCATCAGTGCAATTTCAGCCAGTTAAATCTTAAGAGTAAATAAAATTGAGTAAAAAAACTCAGAAATACAGCTTGACATAAGATTATTTACATCAAGACAAGTCAATCACATATCTATTTCATGTCACTCATGACACAGAACCATACCGAATAGACTGTTTTCATGCACATGAGTCAGCAGCTACCAACTTAATATTCTTGAAATCTTTATAACTGTTCTAATGTCATTATGTCAATGTTTTCATTTGGATTTTTACAAAGAATAGCAGAATATTCAGATTCAGTGTCTCACTCCTTAAGAATTAAAGGGATAGTTCACCAAAAAATAAAAATTCTATCATCATTTAGCTACTCACCCTCATGTTGTTCTAAACCTGTATGAATTTCTTTCTTTTGCTGAACACAAAAGAAGACATTTTGAAGAAGTATAACCAAACATTTGATGGGCCCCATTGACTTCCACAGCATGGAAAAAAAGGCTAGCAATAGCAAGCTAGCTCCCACCCTGCCTTCCGAGCACCCTCCATAGCCATGCCCCCTTCAAAAATATATGAGCGCGCACAGCAGAGTCTACAACCGCCACAAGAGACGCAGTTAAATAACCTCATGTCTCAAAGCAGGGCTTGACATCAATACCCCCAACACGCCAAATGCGGGTGGATTTCAGCAGTGGCGTGTAATTCAGTCACACCTATACTAACCACTTTGGTGGCTTGAATTTTATAGGCACACAATCCCGCCTCCCCTCACTCGCTTGTTTCATTTGCGCCGGATGAATATTGTTTGTGTTACAGGGCTTGAATTCAACGTGGGATTGACCGTATTGCGCATAATTTTGTGCTCACACCCAAAGTGTGCGACACACATAAAGCCACCTCTCAGTTCTAACTTGAGTTATTTTTCGCTGCTTATATATTGTGCTTAAACAGTCAAATAAACACAAAATAATGTCAAAATGCCGGTCTTGGCGAGTATTCACAGTCAGTTATGTTTTAAGTGAACATAAACAGTTGAGAAAGATAATGCATGTTTATTACAATCTAAGTATAGCCGGTAGAACGTCGTGGGTTGCCATAATTGTTTGGTCATGAGATTCCCACAGAAGATAGGCTACATGTTTTAATATTTAGATCACTTCTATCATTGATTGCTATCCCTAACACTCAAAATACTTAATTAGTTTGAGTAGGAAAAACTTAAATTAAACTAATTAGTTCAGTCAAATTAACTTTTATGAGTATTTAGCACTTTCTTTTTCTTTCAAGTTCACAGAATGGATATATTTTAAGTAAACTGAACTGTTTCATTGTTTTGAGTTTTATGAAATTATTTCTTTTAATTTAGACGAACTTAAGTTTAACTGAAACGGCTGGGATGTATATTTCCCAGCATGCTTTGCCGATGGCACTCAAAAGGGAGAGTAAATGCTAAAATTAAGTGTAATACAATGTGTTTTTGTGCAAGATTAATGTTAATCGGGTGATTTAGTAATGATTAATGTTTCGTTATGCTAATTTAGAAGAATTTCTGTTAATGTTGGTTTTAGGATAGTTACCATCATGGTGACAAGTGGTGCATGAGCTTGATTTGAGAGCAAATAAAACCTTTATATTGCTGCAAGTGTTACTGTATAGCATACTATTGTTAAGATGTTAACAAAATAGTATGTTAGCAAACTAGCTTGTTAAAGCTAGCTAAGTTTATACTAATAAAAGTGTTCACATTGAGATTACATGAAATTTTAAGTTAAATGTATGAATTAGTGTACTCAAACATTTCAAGTTAAGAACAATTCAAATGTACAAATACAAAATAAAAATATGTCAGTTCTGCTTACTTAAACTTTGAATTTCTTTACTTAAAAAATTTGAGGCAACTGATTGCCTTAAATTTTTTGAGTTGTGCCAACTTATTCGGGTTTACAGTGAGGATGTGAAGAGAGTTTCAACCTAACCTACCCTACTTTTAATAAAGGAGCTCGACCACAAAAGACTCATCATGACAATAATAAAAACTAAGATGGGTTGTGTCATAATAACAGCAGTAGATTGGCCTCTCCATCTTACAAATTGAATTATAACCATTTAGGTAAAACTTCAAATAGATCAGCTTGCAATAATACATCCTCTATATGCCAGATTTATGTTTCCTCTTATAGACCTTATGTACCATAGAAACGAGGTCGCAGCCATCTTTAGAATTGTCTTTGAACTTCCGTTTTTGCGGTCGCTGTACCTTTCAATGGCATTGCTGTCCAGGAGTAGGCCTAATTAGCTTTTGAAGTGGATTTACTTCATGTAGAGTTAACGAAAGTTATCATGAGGATTGTAATGTTTAAAGCAGATGTCTTAACAAATGTCAGTAGACCGGCTAGATTTTAAAACGAGCCGTTCATTCATAAATAAGCAAGATATGAAAATACAGACAGTAAGACAAAAGACAACGAGCGCAGCGCTGAAAAGGGGCGGGGCTACTACATACATAAGTCTGTACTGTAGCAAATGAATACAAATGATGCTGAATAAGAATTCACTATGCACACTATTGCTTATTACAAGAAATCATCCTTGAATTTAAAACAGAAATGAAGAACTTTGAAATAAATCCTACAACCTGTCTGCATACGTCTTAGTTTTGAGCAATACCTCAAAGGCATTTTCCATTGCTGCAGTGCTTCAGAGTAGAGCAGCTTTATGACAGCTGTTGCTGCCTATGAAGGATTCCCTGCATAATAATAAGGGAGTTCTGCATATGCTCTGCATATCTGATCACATATTTCAAATATCCAAACTGTTCAAAGTGCAAACTCTATAGAGCACATGCATTATGTGCATTGTTTTCTCTGTTACCAAATGTCCCCTCCACATTTTTGGGTC
Source organism: Rhinichthys klamathensis goyatoka (assembly GCF_029890125.1). Taxonomy (NCBI): domain Eukaryota; kingdom Metazoa; phylum Chordata; class Actinopteri; order Cypriniformes; family Leuciscidae; genus Rhinichthys; species Rhinichthys klamathensis. The sequence continues at coordinate 2,149,969 of NW_026606877.1, forward strand.
CCCATGAAGAAAACAGCTTATAATCATACAGATTTATGTTGTTTTTTTTTAATGTAAATGCAGAAAATGTTCTGTGATGGGTAGGTTTAGGGGATAGAATATAGTTTGTGTATAACAATTATTATGTCTATGGAAAGTCTCCATAAAACATGGAAACTTGTGTGTGTGTGTCCCAGGATGTGGCTCATTATTAATTTCAGAAAAAATTTGATTCATTTTATGCTCATTCATGGAGGAAAAAGAATCTGTCCATCTAAGATCAAACTCTGCCGAGACAGATAATAGACTTCTTTGTACAACACAATTACATGATCTTGAGGTCAATAAATGTCATTGAAACTGCTAACAGAAAAAGCTTTTTGCTACTCGATTAACCTCCGACTGTAACTCAACTCGACTTCTGTCCTTTGTCAACAGTTTCTGCATCCTGAAGCCCGCAAATACCACTACAGAAACACCACAGGGGGAGAAAGTTAATTTAATGGCTCGAGACTATTGTCCTGGAACAAATTGAACCAGGTTGTGGGCAAAGAATGTGGGCTGACTTTCAAGTGAGAGAAAACGCAAACATGGTTGTGCTTTTCATACTAAGATTCAGAAGCTATATTTGAAATCAAGCTGCACGTTTTATCAAGGTGCTGCAATAGAGCAATAATTTACACAGATTATGAGTCAAACTCTAAATAGCCTGCATGTGTCCCTGTGTTATTCAATGCTGTACGCTGAGTGTTGTAGGCTATCCACTGGGGTCGGTGCCAATGTTCAATGCAATTCATTAAACAAAAGCTAACCACTTTAGTAAATTATATTCTAGTTCCTTTCAATTCTCAAAGCAAATGTCAAAACTGAGACGATTTTTTTATGGCAAAGGCATTATTCTTTAAGCTAGGGCCTCAGAACATCAGTAATTAGGGTACATATAGGTCTATATTGTGCTTTTGTGTAATGTAGTGTATTACATGTCTAAAATAGCCTACCTTTTGAAATCAAAAAAGCCTTGAAGTTATTGTAGTCATCAGAGAGTAAGTAAAGTATCCACTCAGAAGGCTCTTATGGTGGCCGAATTATGAAGCACTCCGACACAAAATACCTGCAGGGTTTAGGATGAAACAGTGCAGTGCTTTCATTCATGATGGTCATTGTGTTATAAGGTCTGATTTATTCATTCAATTCATGATTCTTGATGCTTTAATGTTATTATGATACATAAGCTATCTATTTGGCCTTAGAATTTCCTTTGATTTTCTTCTCTGATTTCCTTTATTTATTTCTAAGTTGATAACTAAATTAGAAGGGTCCAAAAGTCTGAGATCACATTGCAAATCTGTGATCCAAAATCTATTTGAAACCTGGAAATAATCAGAAAGTTAATGGATCAAAACAAAATAATAACATTAAATAAATGATGAAGAAATATTTATGAACACTATTCTAGGTTGCTAATTAAATAAGTGATATTTAAAAATGGCAATTTTACCCTTTAAAGAAAAGAGAATAAACATTCAAAAATGCCTATTTTTTATGACTGCACTGTTTTGCCGTTGTGAGTGACTATGGGGTACATGTCAACACGATACAACAGAGTGGATACAACCGACGCTTCCGCGTATCTGTTACCACGGAAACATTCTACCCAATCACAATAGCCAATATAGACGTGCCAAATTTTCAACCAATCAAATAGACTTTTACTCTAGCGGCTAGCAGTTTGAAACAGGGCTTTTAACAGTAGAGTGGGCACTTGCAGATTGAAAGCATTCATTGTGTTAACAGAGGAACACATACCTTTAAAACTCTAGCTAAGAAGGTAATGATCGTAGAGATTCATCTCTTTACCGCACCCGACATGATGCTTTGTAGATTTAGCCTAGGAGCTCATTAAGAGGCTAACACAGTGTTATGAAGCTTTAGCAGGAACTTAGGTTGCACTTTTGCTTTAGCTCAGGGACTGGTTGTTTATATCTCTATCTGCGACTGTACAATATAATATAAGAACATTATAATAAACATTAGCAAACATTGCTAAGTTAACTCTTTTCTTACATAACTTAGTTGATAAATCAATCACTGCTGCTCAAATAAACAAAAACGTTGCAAAGTTCGTTAGTCCTTCGCCTTATGTATCGTTATATAAGTACATGATTATTAGTGTTTTGTATGGCGAATATTAATTATTAGCTGATAGATTTAAATCGTTTTTTTTAACAATGATAACTTGGTAGAGTTAGACAGGTTTGAAGTAACTTAGCTATAAAGTAAACAGGATTCGTCTCTTTTGGTCAATTTGAAGTAAAATTAGTCATCTAAACATGGTCATATATCACAAGTCCTCGTTCATTCTGTATTTCAGATGTCATCAGATGAAGGGGAACGCAATAGTCCAGATTTACCAAGAGATTCAGACAGAGGCAGCTCAGTTTCCTCTGTGCTTCAGGTGAGTTATTATATCCACCATTGCAAAAGTCACAACGATAAGGGACTGATTTTTCTGTCCTGTCCGTTTAAAGGACACTTTGGTGTTGTTCCTTCTCTTTCAAATTTTCAGGATGAATACGAAGAACTTCTTCGCTATGCTGTTGTCACTCCTAAATATGAACCGAGTCTCCCATCACAGCTCAACTTGAGTATAACTCAACTCTCCAGTTCACAACATACTATTAAAAGAGACACACCAGCTCAACCTTCTGCAGGTAGGCTCCTTACTGAATGGACTCCTTACTAAAATGTAACGCATATGGAAATGATAATGCTAGATCATTCCAAATTGCAGACACTAATATTGTAAAAAAAAAAAAATTGGGTTGAAAGGTTTATAGGTCTAAAGCAGTGATTCTCAACCAGGGAGGCCAGGGCCTCTAGGGTAGGGGTGTCCAAACCTGCTCCCGGAGGGCCACTGCTTCAACACACCTGCCTGGACGTTTGTAGTATGCCTAATAAGATCTTGATTAGCTGTTCAGGTGTGTTTAATTGGGGTGGAGCTAAACTCTGCAGGACAGTGACCCTCCAGGAGGAGGATTGGACACCCCTGCACTAGGGGATCTCAGGACACTTTCAAAGTGGCCACAGGATAGCTTAAAATCAGGGGTCTCCCCAATTAAACACACCTGAACCAGCTAATTAGTGTCTTACTAGGGCCTGCTTAAAATTATTTAAAATAAGACAAAACAAGGTTTATACAATCTATTCTAGACAGCTAAAAATAATTTTATTTTATTTTATTTGCTTCATTAACAACTGCCATTTTTATTTTAAAACCAGGGTTCTCATGATCTTTGACAAACTGCATATACTGAATGTGAGAATTGTAAAAGTGTGATTTCTAGAAATGGAAAAGTTGTGAATTTTATTTTTTAAATGAAAAATATAATTTATATATCAAATGTAAAAATAGCTCTTAAAATATTTAGTTGGGTAGAGAAATTGCTATTTATAAGAAAACAAAAAAACTAGAAACGCCATGCAAGTTAATTGGTAATAAACGATTTTAACCATGAAGAACATTCAGTTATGGAATTATGGAGTTTAATTATTTGGAATATTTTGTCCCTCCTAGTTTTTGTAAATAAAAAGTTTGAAAATTAGCTCTATTTTTTCATAAGTATCAGAAATATTTTGGGGGGCCTTCAAATATTGTCTTGGAGTCAAAAAGGTTGAGAAAAGTGTTGTTTCCTTTGTTTTATTTCAGATAATGAAGAGCATCCAAACAACAGGGCTACACCAACTCCTCCATTAGAAGAATCCAGACCGCCAAGTCGAACATCTGAGGGTAACACGAAGCCATTTCAAAAAGTCTCAGTCCTCTTTCTTTCTTTCGATTATGTCTCATTCAATCAGAATTTAGGGTGCTTTTACACTTGGTTTGATTGCCTGGTCCGAACCCGAGGTAGATTTACCCCCCCTTCCCCTATCCCGCTGGACTGTGTTCACATAATCTGAACCGTAATGCATTTGTATCATCAAAGCAGCAGCTGTTTACCAATGTTTCCTTAGTAATGATGATGCAGGAGAAGGTGGATTTTTTTTTTTTTAACCTTTAGTTTTGTTTTCTAAGCATCAGCACATGACGCCGTTTTTGTCTATCTGCTGCGAATGTACTGCAAATGTTCTACAGAAAGGCGAGCAGAAATGAGAGATCCATTCTCTCTGCTTGCAGTGTGTCAGTAATGCTTGCCAGGAAAGTACCCTTAAGAGTTGGAACTATCTGATATAATATATTGCTTTTACTTCAGGTGAGTGCATGGCAGCCAGGTCTGTGTCATCTGAGGAAAGATCAGACATATCAGGACAAAGCAGTGCTGATGCTCTGATCACCGTCATGACAGAGATGTTCATCTCAGATGAGAATCTGAACAGGATGGAGAACATTTTGGACACCTGGAGCACAAATCTTAAGGTTTGTCTTGCAATTGTATGTTTTGTACCATTTTGCTGCATACCGTAATACATTATAGGAACTGTTTCTTGGTCTGTGTGCAGAGTAATGTGATGATGGAGCTGAGGAAGTGGAAACTGGCTTGTGTGGAGCAGCACAGACTGGAGCTTAAGAACGAGAGGGAGAAACATGCAGCACATATGGCTGCTGTAAATGCTGAGATGGATGGTCTCAAAGACCTGGTCAACACTTACCAGATCTCTAACCAGAGGAAAGATGAGGTGTGCACAGATATTGAGGCCAAAGGCCCATTCACACCAAGGACGATAACTATGAAGGTTAAGATATAGTTCTAAATGTAAAAGGATAATAAAGTCCACACCACTACAATTACCACGGCACAGAGAAACGATATTGTTGGAATCGCACTCAAAATAATTTTATCCAGCTGATGAACGAAAACATTGACAGCCAATCATAATACTTCCTGCTTTAAAGAGCTGGAGCATTTAAAGCGGCAGATGACAAAACTGCAGCATGCGCTTAGAATAAACAGAACAACATCGTCCACTGGTGTGGACCAAGCGGCAACCTTCTACCTTCTCTCTTGAATCCAAAACGGAAGTGACTTAAACTGCAATTCATCAACTGGCCGCTAGAGACAGGCTCCAAAAGAGAGTCAATCCCATAGACCCCCTATGTTAAAATGGCCAACTTCACAGCAGCAAAAAAGTGGTTTTGGTCTATATAGCTAATTTTGCCCTTCATGACAACTGTGAGGGGGGTGAATTATTATTATTTTTTTTAGAACTTATCCGTTTGAAATTATATTAAGCCTTAAAGTTCAGCATAATTAAGGGCGTGCCCACTTGAGTGGATTGCCGCTGCTGTCTCTACTAGCCGCTTGTCTGCTGTCTGTTAGCCATCACGTCACCTCAGCTAATCCCGCCTCTTTGCCCATTTTCGTTTATCCGGGAGTGACGGGCTGCCAAGAGGGCAACGGCTGGCTCTGCCCACTTTGGGCTTCAAAAACGCTCTTCAGAAACCTACAGGTGATGTCATGGACACTACATCTATATTTTTGTTTACAGTCTATGGTGTGGACTGGTGTGGTTATTGTTATAGTTCTCATTCTTGGTGTGAACATGCTTTAAGTCAGAGATGTTATTTATTGAAACTAATGTCCTGCAGTATTAAGCTAATAAACATTTCGAGGTATTGAATATAATAAGATACGGGTGCAAAATATTGGGAAATAGTATATGAAACAGCAACACAGAATTTGTCATTCAAAACACAAACACATGTGGCTCTGACTCACAATTTTCAACAGGCTGTAAGTCTCTGTTTTCCAGTCTGTCATCTCCTCCTTGGCCTTTGCCTTCTGCAGGTGATAGTGAATCTGAGCAGGGCGGTTGACAGGCAGAGGGAGAAGTTGGAGCTGATGAGGAGTTTCACCCAGTGGAGACTGCAGCAGTGCTCTGCCAGAGAGGAGGTGAGATGGCCGGGGCAGATCTGACTGACTGCACACACACACACACACAAACAGGGCAGGTGTTTTTCTGACAATGGTGTTTACTCATGTCAGATTGAGAGTTAAGACAGGCTTGTGTTTTGTATTCATTTTCTCATTTCAAATTGCAGACTATCTGCGTTTTAAAGGGACAGTTCACTCCAAAATGAAAATTCTGTCAGCAATTTACTCACCCTCATGTCGTTTCAAAACCATAAGACTGGTTAATCTTCAAAACGCATATTAAGATCATTTTAATGTCCCTCCATTGAAAGTCCAAAAATTTACCAAAAATGACAAGATCCAAGGCATCCTAAAATGAATCTGTATGAATTGAGTGGTTTAATCCAAGTCTTGTGAAGAGATATGATTGCTTTATATGATTATGATTAGGTCTTATGGATCTGAAACAACATGAGGGTGAGTAAATTATGACAGAATTAGTTATTTTTGTGTGAACTGGCCCTTTAAAGATGTAATGAAGCCAAAACAACAGCAGTGACGTTTTTACAACCTTTTGTGAACATAAGACTTCTTTCAAAAACAAGCCTTATTTCAATCTTATGAATCTGATCGAATGCATTTCTCTGTGTTTTAGGCACAGGGGGGCAGACTGGCCGAGCAGCACTATCATTTGCAGCTCAAGAGGAAGGTGTGGGCAGGCTGGCAATCGCTCATCCAGAACAGGTGGCGGGAGCGTGTGGAGAGAGCGTGTTGTGCCAGAGCAGAGGACGTCTGCATGCAGCTCTCTACAGACTATGAGGCCAAGATGGCACAGGTGAGTGAAACCCACATGGAAATTTTAGTGATAGGTCTTTTAAAAATAAAAATAAAAGTTTTATCTTGGGTGTTAGTGATTCCATGTTTATAATAAATAATAACATAAATATTGTGTTTGTCAGCATGTAGAGGAGCTCCAGAAAGCTCAAGCTGAGATCCACAGGCTGCACACGGAGCGAGAGCGCTACGAGGACTCTATGAAGAAAGCTTTCATGCGTGGGGTCTGTGCACTCAACATCGAGGCCCTTAGTATGTTTAACACTGGAGAAGCGGGTAGACTGGACCGTGGTAAGACAATAGAGAGATTCAGTTCAATTAAAGTGGGAATGATTACATTTATGAAGGCATGATATAGCAGTTTAATATGATTGATTTATGTTATGACGGACACTCCACTATACAAAAAAACATTTTGAATGTAAAAAAAATCCTCCTATTTTGACAAAAGGTCATTTCTAAATAACTGAATACACTCTAGGCATATAATGTTACATGAAAACTAAATCAGATTGATTTCAGTAGCGGTTTTCTAGCCTCTGGCTTCATTAATCAAATGTTTAATATTCCTGCTTCATAATCAACCTGTTTCCCTTCAGTTGTCCCACCTGTAGCTCATTTATTATTGAACGAAATATGCAGAAAGGGTAGACAACAGTTTACTTTAAAGGTGAAGTGTATAATTTGGTTTTAATTGTTAAAATACTTTGTCATAATCCAGAGTGTACAGATAACTAGAAGCCAGCCATTCATAGGTTGAGTTTGGACAACAAACAAACAAAAAAAATCATGTTTTCTGCAATACCAATTGGTGTCGCAGTTTGGCGCCGAAATGAGACGCTTCACTTGTAAATTCCCTTGTAGATATGGCAAGTCGACATATGTGATGTTAACACAAAAAACAATGGACCGTATTTGCCTATGAAATTTCACTAATGTGACCACACCTGTATTTCAATTTGAGACAGAATTTTGATATTAAAAGAAATAAATCCAATCTGAAAAAATAATTGAAATTAAAGTAGGGCTGTAAATGTCTCAAAGATCAAACCTTAAGCAGTATAATCAGTCCAGCCTTTATTATTGTGTGTAGATGTTCCACCTCCAGGGGACGAGCCAAGCACCAGCTCAATGGCTAATCACCCTCCACGTACGGTCTCGTCTGCACGGCTCAGTCCAATTGTCATGGAGAGTCCAATACAGCCGGGCCCCTCCCACAGCAATACAGACGATGTAGAGGCGGTAAGACATGCAACAAACACTTGTTGAATCTTAAAGATTCTAAACGATTTCTTGAAACCAGCAGTCATGTTTTGTACAATGCTTTCATATTGATATGCATTTGTATAGGATTCTCTTCATTTCAACATCAAGTTTGGAGCATCAGTCCAAAATTGTAGTTTTTTTGGTGTGTTTTTATGACAATTGCCATTTACTCAGACTAATTTCAGCCTATAAAATTAAACTTTGCATGGCCAATATTACTGCTGATGTTTATGTATAAATAATGATTGACTTTAAAATCATTATGAAAAAAAATGGACTTTTTTATAGAATATTGTTGTATTTCTTATAAAGGATTTTTCTATGTACATTATTTTCAAAATGTATATGCCCTCATCGTAATCTTTAATCTCTTCTCTGATGACGTCTACTGGCGTGAGGGCGCGACAACCTGTCACTCATGAGATCACAGTAATAGTAAACCACTACCATCCAATCAGTTCCCGATGGACAAAATCAAGTCCCGCCCTACATTTTTCTGGTTCAAGAAACCGTTTCACTCAGACATGTCGCAATAGAGAAGAAAAGACTATCGCAACTTCCGTTTCATGCTGACTTCAAGGACCAAATTTTTTAATTTATTTATATTTTTTTATTTTATAACTTTAACATGACAATCTATCTTTGTTAAATTATTATTTGTATGCATTGCTCTGTTTACAGGACCAGTTTCTCTCTCAGCCTAGCTCAATCACAGGCCCAAGAGCAGAAACCCTTCTCTCCACCACAGTGGTGAACTCTACCGTTCCACCAGGGGGCAGTACAAGCTCCTTCAGACAGGTACCGTCACTGGAAGCATATTTCTGAATATTTTATATCAGCCTGCTGAACCTGTTTCTAAGCTGCTTTTCAAAATGCTAGTGATAACATTTATACATGTGTATGTTCTGAAAACTACTTGCTTCTAAAATGTTCTCCTCTTTAGGCGAACGCACGGATAGTAACAGCTGGCAAGCAGAAAGCCTCTAAGACAGTAACTGCTCGTTTGACAGGACGGGCAGAGCATAACCGGACGGGCCGCCTCCCTACGGCCCTGCATGTCATGGGTGTGGCTCCTCCCATGAGCTCAGTTGTAGTAGAAAGACACCACCCTGTCACTCAGGTATAAAGGAACATCCCTACAAATGTCTAAGAACATTAAACACAGTAGTGCTCATTCCATTTCCCTCTTTCCCCCCATATACAGCTCACTGTTGGTCAGGCAACAGCAGCTAAGTTCCCTCGCGCCGCTCTTCAGAGTCAGACTGTCTCCAGCAGCAAGAGCTCCTCCAGCCAGCCTAGAGGCCCCTCCTCCTCCTCCTTTCACATCCACTCCATCAAAGTCGTGGACTAACACACACTCTTGCTCATTTATGTGTCAGGTCTGGATACTGTAATTTGAAGTATTTAATTTGTCAGGTTTAGAGGCTTTAAATTAGGTTCATACATTTTAAGTACAAAATTGTATTTATTTTTTATCATAACATGGTGGAAATGAAGGTAAGATGTTTATATACTAAATTTGCCAAATGAACACTTTTAATTGAAGAAACATTATTTATTACGTGATATGGTTTCTTTTTTTTAATAAAAAATGTTTGTATAAGTGTCATCTTTTACTTTATAATGTTTTACAAAGCCATAATCAAAATCCGTAACAGTTTCCTGATTTTTTTTTTTTTAGATCAGTGTTTTTTTTTTAGATCATGTATTAGTTTGTACTGTATCTTAATTCACAGGTTTTATTAAAGTTAGCTGCTGGATCTCCATGCGTCAATTAGGAAATAAAGCAAACATTTTCTGTAGCATCATGGATTCATGAAACTGTGCATTTCCTTGCATCAGCGTTTGTTCCCTCCATTCTTATTTTTTCTGGGGATGAGACAAAAATGTATGTAATGAGATTTCACTCTTTCCTTTCTGCTATTTTTAATGTAAGGGACATTATAAATGACTGTGTAAAACTCACTCTCTAATAAATGTACCATTTAAAAGCACATACTATACCATTTATAATTGATACGTCCTTCAAGACATTGAAAACAAAAATAACGGCATTCTGTAAAGATGAGTAAAAACATCCTACCAGCAATCTTTGTAATCCCAACAGAAAGCAGCCCCTCATACAGGCCTTTGGCTGGGTTGCTCCCTTCTATCACGACTCTATGAAGCCAAATCAGAAGCATCCTGTTCCCATGCTCTTGGAAACTGTTAGGACCTAGATACAGCAAAGGGGGAGTCTCTGAATCAAGTCTATCTGTAGTTTAATACATTTGAGATTACCTTTCTTCCAATGGAATTTAGAATTATATATATATACACACACAGTTGTAATCGAAATTATTCAACGCCCATTGCAAATCAAGTTTATTGGCAATTTACAGACTGAACAAATCAAACAAAAGTAATTGAAATAGCTCAACACAACAAATGTTTCAAGTGGTTTTCCCCAAATTCAACTGAAAATGCAACTTTTAATGACTTCTGCAGTCACAAAATGATTCAACCCCCTGAATAAAATCCCTCACAACAGCGCAAATCTGCAGAACAGGTGTTGTCTTAAGCACACCTGATGCAACTAATGAAGCCCTTGATTAGTTGCATCAGGTGTGCTTGAGACAAAACCTGTTTTGCAGATTTGTGCTGTTCAGAGGGATTCTATTCACAGGGTTGAATAATTTTTGAGGTTGCATTATATTATATTTAATATCTGAACGGGCTAAGTTTGTTCCAAGTGTCACGTTTGACTGTATGTTAGAAATAAGGCCCAAAAAGCTAAGAGAAGATATCGCCCTACACAAACAAGGAAGTCTAGTCCCAGACTAAAATGCCTGTTTGAGTCGTTTTAACTGAAAGCAACTTGTACGGGCATATCTGAAAATATGTCAGTGCCATTGTTTTGTCTCTAGATGCACACCAGTAATGTTATTTTCTTCTTCTATGGGATGTTTATAAAAGCTACTTAATTGCCCTAATTAAGCTAAGGCGTAATCCTGGCTTAATCTAAGCCCTGTCTGTGGAACCGAGCCATAAAGTATATATATATATAGTACTTAATTATTGCAGGTTTGCATAATATTCTGAGTTTGCATTTCACTGTTTTTATTCATTTTTTAGAAATACTGAATCTGTTTTTGTACAAGTGAGATGAGTAAATGCATGTTCACATTGGTCTAGAACTACAATAACCTAATAACCAAATACACAACACCTCTGCAACTTACTACCAATTTCTCTCTTGTAATGCGTAACCCCCAACACTGGTGGTAGTGTACATATTAGAGTAATATTATCAGTTTCATCCATCAGTTATTGGTCTACGATTGTCTGTTGGTGCTGCTGAACTCCCTGTTAGGGGTTTATTTTCAGGCTCTTCTGAACATAAAGATAAGATTATATAGAAGATCTGATGGTAAAGCATCTCGCTCTGACCTGTCCACTGCTCCTCGATGGCAGCCACCTGATCCTCTGTGAACTCCCAGAGCTCTGCCAACTTCTTCCAGTCATTCCGCTTGAGGTATTTGTATGCGAGCTCCCATATCATATCACGCAGCGGATTCGTGTCAGGGGAGTGATCTAATTTAAACGTCAATGGTGATTCGCTGTGAAGGCTCTCAATAGGATCTGTATTATTCTGAAAGGGTAATCAAATAACATCAAGCTCTGAGAAAGGCCAGATTCGCCAGGTGCTGAAATTAGCACAGGTATATACAGCACACTGAATATTATTAGTCCATGTTCGCTGTTGTTAAGATGATCATTTTTGACATATGCAATCCTTGTGCAAATAAATGGCCTGTGGTGACCTTTCTGAATGGAATTATACATACTTTAAAATTGCATTACACTTCCGGCACTGGGTTTAATAGAGAGTGGCTGAGGTTTTAGCAGCACGTGGTATTTGCTGGGAGGAAAATATTCTTCCCACTCTTTTACAACACACAATACCATTTATCTCATGGTTTGCATTGACCAAATTGGAAATCTGAATACCCACCATTTGATAATTGCACTTCCATCTGAAATATCTCTCAGCTTTGATGATCATGTCCACAATTATAACCATATCCCCCCTCGCCGCCACTCCAAGAACTGTTTTATTTTGCTGTAAAGGAAAATAATACGTTAAAAAATAACTTCTCCTAAATTGCCTATTCTCTACCACATTTTTAAACCTTTATCAGGCAGTGTAATATGTCAGACACGGTCTGTCACCCTGTCCTGAATCTCCAGATCCACCTCGGCTTTCAGAATCATCTCGACCACATCCACCTTCCCCATCTCAGCAGCGATATGGAGTGCAGTTTGTCCCATCTGAGTGTGTCGAATGAATAAAAAAATACTGAAACATGAATGCAATGACAAATATCATTTCATAAATGATGGATGAAAGTAGGTGAGTAGACGCACATGATCTGTTGTGTTTGGATCACAGCCAGCCTCAAGTAGGGTGTGGATTACAGGAATATGACCGTTCTTCACTGCTAGATGGAATGGAGTCTGCATATGCTGAAACAATCAATCAATCAATCTTGATTAATCTAGCATTAGTGTATTTATTCCTAACATGGATTATACTATCTTGTCATGAAGGAAATATAAGGTGCATGTTAAAATGCCCAGTATTGGAGATTGGAAAATTGTTATATGCGTTATATATGTGTATGTGTGTGTGTGTGTGTGTATATATATACACACACACTGTGCTAATATTAGTTATTGAAGTAGCTAACATAAAAAAATGACAATTCATTTACAGCATTCATTATTCTTTGTTAATGTTCATTCACATTTTAAACATTTCAAGTTAAACATCAGTTAGTGTTTTATAAATGAACATTCATTGGTGTTTAAGTAACATTTCTTATTATAATCATCAATGCTGAAAACAGTTGTGCTGGTACATTTTTTTATTACATTATACAATGTCTTTACTGTCACTTTTGATAAATCTGATACATCCTTGCTGAAAATTTGTATTCATTTCTTCCTGACCCCAATTGTTTTTAACAATAGTGTACATTAAAGCTATCTGAAGTCAATCTTTATTTTACTAAAATATACTGATCAGTTATTGAAAGCAGATCTCTTCAACTAGATACTTTAATGACAATGTTTATTACACATTTGAAATATTCTCATGTAGAGATTAGTGTGAGATACAGAGATTAATGTGAATAGCATCACAAATTTCAGGCAGCAAAAAAAAAAAAGTGAAATGATATTTCTCACCTGGTCCTGAGCGTTTATTTGGGCTCCACTATTCAGGAGGAGTTTTACAATTGGAAAGTGTCCCCTCTCACAGACTGGATGCAGAGGGCTGCTTCTGCTCTGAAAATCATCACAGGTAACCATCCTCTAAGAAACGATGCTGAATAGGTTTTATATTTCATGGTTAAATTCATTCATTCTCAAATAGTCTGAGACTGAGTCTGTCATTATTATCCAGTAGTAGCTATCAAAAGGAGTGTTTAAAATCATCCCCTCAGTACATACTAAGGTAGAGATGTTTGGGTCACATTGTGCCTCCAGAAGGGCTTGTACACAGTCCTCATGAGCTCCATCTGCAGCAAGATACAGAGCGGTCTGCCCTGCCTACACACACATAGCAAAGAAATCAAATCAATGTGTCTCACTCTCATGTATTTTCTGTGTGATTCTGGAACAAGTGTTGATAATGCCTAAAAGGACAGATTATTACCTGGTTGACATCATTGCGAATGTCAAAGTTGTCTAGAAGTAGGTGGAGTGTTTCATGTTGACCGTGCTTTGCTGCCAGATGCAGAGGTGTGTCTCCAACCTGTCAACCCGAAAGGAAAAGAAAAGAGGTGAGAATTAGTCAAAATCAGGTCCTGCTATAATTAAAATAATAATAAAAAATACATACAGGTTTTGACATTTGACAAATATGTGCATGGAATTACAGCTTTACACCTGTAATTCCTTTACAGGAATTACACCTTATCTCAATAGTTGCAAAAGTGCTTTGCAATAATGCATAAACACAGTAAGTAGCTACATTGCACCTAACAATTTCTTTGGTGTAAGTACATAGTAGTTAAAAACACCTTATATAAAGTGTGCCCAAACATTATTGCAGCTACAATATGCACTTTTTTTTGTATTAAACAAACCATCTATAAACTAAAGGATTCAATAAATCAACCTTATTTTCCTCCATGGTGGCCATGTTGTAAGGTTCCTCCTTCAGCATCTGTAGCATGCGAACACAGCCGTGTGCTGCGGCCAGGGCAAAGGGTCTGTTACCATACTGACAGAAGAACAGCACACTTTATCTTTGTGTGTATTGAAGGTCTCTAATAGGGACATTATCTTTTTAGTATCTAACTTTTTTTATTCTGATCATCGTTGTTTTTAATATAAGATGAGCTGCTGTTTCCTTACTTGTTCTTCTTTGTCAAGTTCTCCCATTTGCAGGTCATCAACGATGTACTCTACAATATCAGTGTGATTGTTCATGGCAGCGCAGTGCATCATGTTCAGGCCCTCCTGAACACACAATGATTTACATTGAGCTCTAAAATGTCCTAAATGTTTACCTTTGTGAGTAAGCTGTATGCGATGTTATACAATTGCAATGACACATGTTGTCTCTGACTTTTAATGACTGTTGCAATGTACACAATTCCAATGTAAAACAAATGTGGTTTAAAACACTTAGAATAATATTTACAATATTTAAATCTTGCTGAGTAGAGACAATTTTCCAGATAATAAAAAAGGTAAACATTTAAAAGTGAAATGAATATGAATTTATTTAATAAATCAATTGTTAAATCAATTTATGTTAATTCACACAAATTCAATCATTTTAATTCCAGTTGTGTTACAGCAATATAAAGCCATAAGAGTTTTTATTTTAGATTAAAGGTCAAGGGGGGTTATGAGTTTCTGATAAATTATTTTGAGAAAATCTAAAATAAATTTAAATAACCAAGATCAAAATATGTAAATGTTGTGTTATCGGTGTTGATTATGTAAAGAATAATTGACAATAAAGGACCATTGAATAATTAACATCTGAGGTGTGCATTTTCTTACTTTTTTGTATAATGTAATTATTTCAGTTACATTATATACTAATATATATATAAAAAATGTAACTGAAATAATGAAATGAATCACTCTGTGCAGTAAGCGAACACCTCACCGTATTTTCAACGCTTTGGTCAGCTCCACCTTGAACAAGTAACTTAAGGATTTCCAAACTCCCAAACCATGCTGCTAAGTGGACAGCAGTCAGTCCGTGCTGCAGAAACACAGTACGAGTACCATTATTGATCTTAAGGGTAACAGGGTAAATCATTAATGCAGCTGCTTGGGCAAACATACCTTATCTTGTAAATCTAGTTTGGCTCTCCTTCGAAGGAGCATATCAACAACTTCCACATTTCTGAAGGCCACGGCATAATGAAGAGCAGTTCGACCGTGCTAACAGGAGACACAAGATTCATAAGAAGCGCTCCGAGATGGTGAACAAACATATCTGTATTTGCTACTGGAAAAAAAATTGCACACCTGCGTAAGTTAGATGTTTATTGACATACCACATTCTTGGCATTGACATTAACGCCTTTCACTAGAAGCTTCATGCCCTCCACGTCGTTTCTCTTTGCTGCTTCTATGAAGTCTTTCTCCACCTCCAGCACTGTATGGGTCAAATCATCAGTTCAATAGTACTGACAAGTACTTTACAAAAAGTATCATGGTAGAGTGATGTAGGCTATCAGATGGCATGATTATCATATTTATATTGGTTCAACATTTACATAGTATTTACACTGGAGTACAATGGTATTGCATGGTACTTTTTTGTAGACTACAGGAAAAACAAGTAAACTATTAAAGTATCAACTAGGCTACTGTTATATTTGGTGTGATGTGTTAATATCACTGAGTAGGCTACAGTTTGGGTTTTGGGCGTCAATTATTATTTTTTAAATTATATAATGAGCAAATACATCATGAATTCATTATCCAAACAATGTTTTTGTCTTATCCTGAATCACTACGGTACACCTATAATAAGAGTTTATATTCAGACTATTTTAGACTGGTTCGGGTCGTCACCGCTGTGGAGTAGCCCAGTACCTGCGTGACTCATCAGAGAAGGAGCTCCTGCTAGTGTTCTTCCGCAAGATGCATGCAGTTCAGTTTATAAACCGCTAGAGCGGCAAAAGTACAAATTTTTTTTTTAAAAAATTAAAAAAAGGAAGTGAACAATGCCAATTTTTGGAGTAGACCTATATAAAAGCAAAACCGTGAAGGTTATATTTTACAAAAATTCTGCTGTTCAAATTTTGTAAACTGTTTAAATCATTATTTTAAAAGTAGTTTTAGACTTGGGTTGTCAAGGCAAGAAAGTTGTAAAATTTTATGAAACTATGCACAGAAAAGGTTGATTTTTTTTCCACACTAAAGTCATAACACATTCAGATCAAATACAAAATTGTTTGTCAATTTTCTTGATAATTATTAACATGTAAATTCAGGACATTTTATCAGCTAATAGTACAGAGGAATCATCATAAGTGTAAAACAGAAGAAATATCATTAGGATATTCAAGCAGGATGATCTATACTCACACATCTCCTTATTATCATAACCACCATCTTCACCAATATCCTTTGGCAAAATAAAGTCAGTGAAACCTTTGACGTGGTCTGATTTTAACCATGTTTTGGGATTAAGGTTCTCCTTCTTCCAAACAGGCTGCTTCAGTATGTAGTCTTTTAGGGCTTGAGCTCTCCTCTCCATAGTATCGTACTGGTTGCACAAGCTCTTTGCTTCAAAGACTTGTGTGCTGTAAAATACATCAGCTGGATGGTTTTGTTTGCATTGAGAGCTCACGCCCAAAGATGTGTGCTCTCACCCAAAGGACATACAGTTAAATGGCTTCAAGCACTGATTGTGTTACAGTATGTGCAGCTATAGGGAATAAGGGTATACGGTTATTATGCATATACTGTTCAAATGTTTAGAGTCAGCAAGAAATTAATACTTTTATCAAAAGTGACAGTAAACACATTTACACTGTTACAAAATATTCAAATTAATGTTTGTTGTTTTGAACTTTATTCATCAAGGAATCCTGAAAAAAAATATATATATATATATTTTGTTTCTGCAAAAATATTAAGCAGCACAACTGTTCTCAACATTGATAATAAATGTTTCTTGAGCACTAAATGGGCATATTAGAATGATTTCTAAAGGATCATGTGACACTGCAGACAAAACAGCCATTTTAAATGTCATTAAAATCCTTTTAAACTTGTTTTCAATCATAAGAGCATAAGAGACATAAGAGACAAAAATATTTAATACATTTTACCGACCCTAAACTTTTTGAATGATAGTGTACTTCTCATTCCTTCTTGGATGAAGGTTAAACCTGTTTAAATGGTTTACAAACTAAGAAAAAACACCGATATATGTTCATCCTTTAAAACAGAAAACACCATTGTAAGATTAAGGACAATTAATTAATTAGAACAATTTTTAATTATTTGGGTTTTTTTACATTAATTTGAGGTGCAAATAAGAAGATATAATTACAATTCTGAATGTGTACAATTATGATACTTCTGTATATATTTGTTATTTAGATGGTAATTCTTGTGTCATGGTCTAAAAATGGCTTAGCACGCCCATACAAAAATGAATGCTAATTTGTGTTTATGCGAAGAATAAAATTATTTAAAAAATATTGGAACCATCACTCAATGTAGAATTAACATCAATGATTTACATAAATATAGAAAGAGGAAAGTGCAAAAGTATAAATACACAGCATTTTTTTTCCACCACACAAATACACATTTCTATAAATACAAAAAATACCCAAAAGATCTTCAGCTTTTGTGTCAAAGTATATGATGTTCTGAGCACCATCTCTTATCAAGTGCCATCTTATTACCTGCTTTTCTTCAGTTTGCATATTTCTTACTCGCTCCTTCAACACATTCCCTGAAGTGAAACCCTGAAGTCCTCAAGGATTATCATGTCTTTTCTTCATAAATTAAAAGATCTGTGATCTTTCTGGAATTGTAACAGAATTAGACGTTTTGTCTGGTGTTTCCTTTGAAGAACTTGTCGATTGTGTGTTTTGTGCTCAACACTTTGGTTTTCTTTGCGGGTGGAAGAGGAGATGATCCTTGCCTGTGGTTAAAATGGAGAATGTATAAGAAACAACAATAATAATAATAATATAAATTAGAGTTTAAGAGTTTGGGGTTGGTAAGATTTTTAATGTTTATGAAAGAAGTCTCTTATGCTAAAATTAACAGTAATATTGTGAAATATTACAATTTAAGAGAACTGTTTTTTTTTATTTTTAAATGTAATTTATTCCTGTGATGGAAAGCTGAATTTTCAGCATCATTACTCCAGTCTTCAGTGTCACATGATCCTTCAGAAATCATTCTAATATGCTGATTTGCTTAATATTATACATTTATTTTTGTGGAAACGATGATAAAAGTTTTTTTTCAGGATCCTCTGATGAATGGAAAGATCAGAAGACACACTTATTTAAAATAGAAATCTTTCAACATTCCAAAATAATAAATATCTTTGTCACATTTTATCAATTTAATGCATCCTTGCTGAATAAAAGTAAAAAAAGAAATGTGTGTATATATATATATATATATATATCTTACTGACCCCAAACGGTATGCATGTACAGTACATTCAAATGATGTTCTTACAATAAAGTACTGTATTATCGCCTTTTACAGTTAAATACCTTTTGCTCTTTTCTCTCACTTTAGAAACTCTGCCTTGGTCCCCCAATTGGCCTGCAAAAGACAAAACAAGTGTATTATAATCATTTCCCTTGACTTACCATATACTTGTCATAGTATCATTGTTATTTCCATATGCGATTTCTTGCATTCTTCAACATTTGCTTTTGACTGACCTCTTACGCTCTTGAGTGCAGGCGCTTCTGAATGATCCACAGGAGGATGAGATCCTCTAAACTCCAGCAGAACTTCTTGGTTGAGACACATATCCACATGGCGGTTGAAGAGAGCGAGGTCACCGGTGCTCTGCAGCTGACTGCACACGGGACACGTCAAAGACGAGCCTTTCAAGTCAGGTGACAACTCTGTGACAACAGCCTCAGGATTGTGTATTGTGTGTGAGGCTTTAGAACTGGATTCAGAAAGAGGCCTCTTCTTATTAGGAACAACTGAACGCTTTTCATTTATTTTTGTCGTGTGACTAAAAAATGGAGTCTTGAAATCATTTCCGTCATCAGTTTCCACCACTGGCAAAGAGATGCTAGTGGACGGCTTCTCTCCATTAGAGGGCAGGTTGTGGCTTGATGCAGGTGGTTCAATGTTGAGCTCTTCCTGTCGCTCACCTGCATCCGAATCTGTGTGTTCATTATCCATTGCACTGCCCTTCAGACATTCATCAATATGGTGGTTGAAGGCTGTGAGGTTCACATCCTTCATCTCTCTGTTGCACACGGGGCAGGTGAGAAACTGCAGAACTTGGGTTGAGATTTTAAACAATGGCTTTAAAGTTGCATGTTTATTTATGTATCCTTTTGCGTCTGTCCCCGAGTTTGTGTTTGTTGATGTTGTGTCTGATTGAGGGTTTGTTATTGGCAGAGTTGAAGCAGCTGCGTCAGCACTATTGTTTGTTGTGTCTGTACCAGAGTTGATGACAGACATTTGTTCCTGCTGCTGCTGAAGTCGTTTTGACTGCGCTCTTTGAAAAAAGGACTGCTGCTTAGGTCCTGTAGATTTGGGTATTTGCTCAGACACAGAAGGTACTTTTATCTCAGTGGACTGCGGCTTTAGGAAACTGGCACTATCACTGCCTCCTTCTGCTTTGAGAGCAGATCCAGAACACTGCGTGAAACTGCCTGGATCAGATCCACCTTTCTGCAGGAACCCCATTATACTCCTCTGAAGAGGCTTTTTATTTTCAACGCTGATAAAGCCAGACACTCGAACGCCTGTTGAAAATCACACATCTCTTCATTAGCATGAGCATTTCATAAACTGAATTTTACTATCTGAAACAAATACACAAAGTAGCTTCAGATTTTTTGAAAAAATGTATCTCTGTATTGTCAGATTCCTCATGCATGGTCAAATAAACTAATGATATATACATTTTTTTATTTCATATGCTTTAAGAAAAAATAATGGTAACTTTTGGACATGATACAATAAACTTTAGACAAAACGCCAAGTTATGAACATACACTACCGTTTAAAAGTTTGGGATCAGTAAGATTTTTTTTGATATATTAATTACCAATGATACATTCAATTGATCAAAAGTTACTTTAAAGACATATTAGAATGATTTCTGAAGGATCATGTGAGACTGAAGACTAGAGTAATGATGCTGAAAATTAAGATTAGCCATAACCGGGAATAAATTACATTTTAAAAATCTATTCAAATAGAAAACAGTTATTTTAAACTGTTTAACAATATG
This sequence comes from Rhinichthys klamathensis goyatoka, assembly GCF_029890125.1. Lineage (NCBI taxonomy): Eukaryota > Metazoa > Chordata > Actinopteri > Cypriniformes > Leuciscidae > Rhinichthys > Rhinichthys klamathensis. The sequence goes on from NW_026606877.1 coordinate 2,170,381, forward strand.
AATCTTTAACTGTTTTTTTTTTTTTTACCAAATGAATGCAGCCTTGGTGATCATTTCTTTCAAAACAAGCAAAAAATCTTACCAACCTCAAAGATTTGAACAGTCGTGCACACACGCGTTATTTTAGTCTATATATTAATTTATGAGGACTTTCCTTAGACACAATGATGTTTATACTGTACAAACTGTTTTGTTTTCTATCCCCTTACACTAACCCTACCCCCATAGAAAGCTTTCTACATTTTTACATTTTCAAAAAACATCACTTAGTATGATTTATAAGCTGTTTTCCTCATGGGGACCAAAAAATGTCCCCACAAGGACAAGGATTTCAGATATTGCCAACTTTGTGGGGACATTTTGTCCCCCATAATGTAGGGTTTATCAGCCAGCCAGCCACACACACACACACACACACACACACACACACACACACACACACACACACACACAATATATATATATACCCATGAGTCTTAGCTTTAGTGGCTGAGGGCTGACACTGTCAATCTCAACTTTGAGAAGGTCTTTGGCAGCAGCAAAGATGTCCTCCTCAGTGCAGACAGCATACTGCAGTGTAAACGCTTTAGTCTTCACTTCAAAGTTGACATTCTTTAACTTTAAAGTAACAGTTTTCCCCTATGACACAAATACATTTCATGTAATGCATGTTAAGACAAATATGTATGCACTTACTAATTGTATATGGAGTCCAGATAACATTTGCTGACATTACTATTTCTGCACATAATAAACTATTTTTTTTAATCTTTCAGGGGGTCATACAGACATACTTATAATATGTATCAACCAAATGTTTAATACATCCAGCAACAAAAGAAAGTAAAATAATTGAAGTTTCCTCAACTACACAAATATGCAATACACAAACACATGGTTGTACAATGATACTGATATTTATAACAAAACATCTTAAATGTAAATGAATGAAACCATCTTAATTTTCACAGTGATATGCAAGTTATCACTGGCTATATATGAGGTTTGATATAAAACTGGGAGAAGCAACTTTTACTTTAATTTAGCCCAACAAGAGGGTGAAACACAGGTACCTTAAGGCCCTCTCGCTGTAGGTCCTGTGCTAGGTCATGACAGAGCTCCCTACACAGGGAATATTGCTCTTCTGCATCACTCATCTCCCCAAACGTCCTAAAAGAAAGAGTGAATATAAATTACACGAATGTTTGGGACTGATGCATGTGCTGAAGACTGTAAAAAAAACATTGAGAAGATTACCTCTCAGTGCTCATGCTTTTTCTTTCTGAGTCCCTGAAATAAAAGACCAGATCGTCAATGAAATCTTATTCCATATCCAACAAACCAGTCGCCCATGTAGTTTATTGATATTACTTAAGTATGTTTGATGCTGTAACGTATACATTAACACTGCACACCTTTCAATATATGTGGAGCCCAAACCCAAAGATATGTGAAGGAAATGATGCCAAGAGGTTTCCGAAAAAAGCAGGGAAAGTAACGCCATCTGCTGGCCAAGTTGAGCACAGCTGACAATACCCAAAGCAGCCAGCATCTTCTCAGTCACCTTTCCAACACCAGACACCTGGAATAAATAAACAAAAATATTAGGCCACGTCAATGAGCTATAAAACAGCCAGGGATAAAAGGGGTCAGGCAGACCTTTCTGACTGGAAGATCCTTCATAAACTCCATCACAACTTGTCTCTCAGGAGGAATTCGGTACTGGCCATTGGGCTTGTTCTTGTCACTGCATACTTTTGCAAGCATCATGTTTGGGGCAATACCTACAACAGAAAATAATTTGAAATTTCGTACATACAGTATAAATACTGGATATACTTGGATGTTTGCAAGTTAAAGGCACAGTATGCAAGTTTCACCACAAGAGGTCGCTTATTCAAAACAATAACAAAAGATGTAGATTGATGTCACTGTGTAGCGACAGAGTGTGGAACCATAAAGCTGTTTTCAAAGGTTATCTTTGGCGAGAGAACCTGCAGCAAACGATAATGAATAATTGTGGCCCGTCACGAATGTGTAAAACAAACAACTGTGGCTTCCCAGACACTAACAGAGATCGTCGGCTTTGACGCTATAACTACTACTTACTTCCGCAATTTTTCAGGAAGCGCACTTCTTTCCTTGGTTTCTACTGACAGCTGAGGGTAAGGGGAATATGACCCAATTGACAAGCGACACAAAGACACGGGCAGTTTCACTGCTTAACGCTCTGGGGTCGGCGGTAGCGCCGGCGTTACCAGCTCGCTTTTTTTCTTATCAGTGCAAAATAGACTCAAAATACTCTGTTGATTTTGATCTTACATATAAGTGTTATACATCATTCAAAACTGTTAAATGTCTTATTTTGTTTGTGTACACAAAATAAAAACAAAATGTTTTGTTTTTCATAAAATAAAGAAAATAAACATGATGCACGTTCTGCCGTCTCTCTCAATGTGAAGTTCATTCTGAAACGCGCCAGGAAATGACCTGTAACTCGGCGAATGTTTGTCACACAGACTTTAAACGTATGTCTTTATAACGCTTGGAGTCTCTATTTTTAAATGATGTAAATTATATCAAAAACAAATATTCTATGTTTAAGTAATCCGTATGAAAGCAGCGACATGTACAGTTTCTCAAATGCTTCCTAATTAACTCTAATGTAACCACGCCCACGCGCGCAAGAGCTATTCACATGCAAATGATCCACGCGGAGGAACGCGAAACTGTTAACGCCCTCATCACCTCAAAACAAAGAATCAGAGACTTCAGTAACTTACTCCTCTCTGCTTTTCATCGAGTTTGGATGACTGTGTTTGTGCTGTGTCACTTGGATTTACCTCAGAAGAATTGTTAAGAAGTAAAACATGTTAAACTGGTGCCAGACTAAAATGTGCGTTATGAAATGAGATTGGACTAAAAAGCCTAATGTCGTACATGCATGTGTATCTATATGTAGACAGAAACAAGTTGAATGGGAACTAGACTGGTAGGCAACCTTTCAATGCTAAATGTTCATACATGTACCACACAAGGATATTTTTATGTTCGATAATAAAGCAGCACGATAAAAGTAGGCTCGTATGAGTGTTTACTCTAACATGGTGAATATTATATTGTTTAGACCCGTGTTTACTGTTAAATACTGTGTTTGTGGATATCTGCTCAATCCCCAGATGTATAATATGGTAACAATAATGTTTAATAGTTTGGAGCAGCTCAATCGCTTCAGTAAATGTTCTCTGCACGCGCTGTGAGTTTGAGTCAGTTTGAAAGCAAAACGCGCCAAACATTACGCTTTATGTTTTTACTCCAAATGTTTCCATTCGTTATGATGTTATGAAATGAGATTGAAGTAACATATGATAATCAATATATTTTTCTCTAGTGTAGTGTTACTGAAGTGTTCCTTTTTAACGATTTATAGGCCACCTGCTATAGGCTATTGTTGTTATTTTATGCAGCACTGCACGTAGCCTATATGCCTACAAGGCAGAACAAACCTGGTGTTCATTATGTATGTATGTATATATATATATATATATATATATACATATATGCGTGTGTGTGTGTGCATTTTGTAAATTTTAAAAAGCAATTTAAACCAGAAAGATCTAAAATGTATTCCAAAATCGTGCAGCCCTATAGTTTCTCAGGAAATCAGCATGTTCACAGCTGGTAGTCTGGGTTTCCCCATGCTGCCTTCCCGCAGCGCGATTTTATTCACGCTGAAAAGGCAGCATGGATACCATGGTCCAGATTTTCGCCTCATTTAGGGAACCAATCACAGAACGGGAAGGGAGCAGCAAGACGATGACGCGTCTATGCGACACACCGAAGCAGTTTGTTTATACTTATGGATCCAACATGGCAGCAGACGCGAAGTTACCTTTCGATGCAGCCTGGTCGTTTCACATAGATTTCACACCGCAAGCGTGAGCGGCACTTGAGCAGCGCGTCAGCGTAACTACATCGTCACTGCAGCTGCAGACGCGCGAGAGTATTCACACTGGAAGTGTTTGTACAGTGTCACAGCAGCGGCTCCAAAGCTACATATTAATAAGTGAGCAATTCTTTACAAAGACAACTATACATTTGTTTTTAGAAGCTGGTCATTTTATAACATTGATAGTCTTGAAAGTTTGTAATGTTGTGGTGTACAACATTCGCATAAGTTAAATGTTAAACAACAAAACAACCCAGAAAATGGCTCCAAACCATTAGTTTCACTCATACTTTCGATATGTTTACAAGACTGCAACTCCGCGGATAAAAAACAAAACACACAAATAAACCACACACTCGGGTTTGATTTGGGTTGTGCTAGCCTGTAACTGTCTGTGTGTTACATAAACTAAAAGAACGCTTATATATAATATTTTCTGGCTTGTTTACTTTAGTTTATATATATATATATATACACTCACCGGCCACTTTATTAGGTACCCCATGCTAGTAACGGGTTGGACCCCCTTTTGCCTTCAGAACTGCCTCAATTCTTCGTGGCATAGATTCAACAAGGTGCTGGAAGCATTCCTCAGGGAGTTTGGTCCATATTGACATGATGGCATCACACAGTTGCCGCAGATTTGTCGGCTGCACATCCATGATGCGAATCTCCCGTTCCACCACATCCCAAAGGTGCTCTATTGGGTTGAGATCTGGTGACTGTGGAGGCCATTTTAGTACAGTGAACTCATTGTCATGTTCAAGAAACCAATTTGAAATGATTAGAGCTTTGTGACATGGTGGAAGTAGCCATCAGAGGATGGGTACATGGTGGCCATAAAGGGATGGACATGGTCAGAAACAATGCTCAGGTAGGCCGTGGCATTTAAACGATGCCCAATTGGCACTAAGGGGCCTAAAGTGTGCCAGGAAAACATCCCCCACACCATTACACCACCACCACCAGCCTGCACAGTGGTAACAAGGCATGATGGTTCCATGTTCTCATTCTGTTTACGCCAAATTCTGACTCTAACATCTGAATGTCTCAACAGAAATCGAGACTCATCAGACCAGGCAACATTTTTCCAGTCTTCAACTGTCCAATTTTGGTGAGCTCTTGCAAATTGTAGCCTCTTTTTCCTATTTGTAGTGGAGATGAGTGGTACCCGGTGGGGTCTTCTGCTGTTGTAGCCCATCCGCCTCAAGGTTGTGCGTGTTGTGGCTTCACAAATGCTTTGCTGCATACCACGGTTGTAACGAGTGGTTATTTCAGTCACTGTTGCCCTTCTATCAGCTCGAACCAGTCTGGCCATTCTCCTCTGACCTCTGGCATCAACAAGGCATTTCCGCCCACAGAACTGCCGCTCACTGGATGTTTTTTCTTTTTCGGACCATTCTCTGTAAACCCTAGAGATGGTTGTGCGTGAAAATCCCAGTAGATTAGCAGTTTCTGAAATACTCAGACCAGCCCTTCTGGCACCAACAATCATGCCACGTTCAAAGTCACTCAAATCACCTTTCTTCCCCATACTGATGCTCGGTTTGAACTGCAGGAGATTGTCTTGACCATGTCTACATGCACTGAGTTGCCGCCATGTGATTGGCTGCTTAGAAATTAAGTGTTAACGAGCAGTTGGACAGGTGTACCTAATAAAGTGGCCGGTGAGTGTGTATATATATATATATATATATATATATAAAAATAATAGGCCTACACAACTTTCACCCAAACTGAATAATTAAAAACAAGTTTTTACCGGGTAGCCTAAATCTTCTATAAATATTTTAGAGTCTTTATTTTCTTTTATTTGCCTACTCAAGTTCTTGTTAAAACTCACTAGACATGCTTATTCTGTGCATTTTGCGCACTTTTTGTGTGAAATCATATTTATTTTTGTCCATCAAAAGTGTGCTTTCACTTTAATTGAGCGTGGAGAAGTGCAGCAAAAACAGATTCGACGCCGAAACCCCCGCTTCACTGCTGCTCACGCGACGCTCCTGCGCTGCTCCCGGTGTGAATGCACTCTTTGATTAACATACGCGCCGCTCACGGATGCGGTGTGAAACGGCCATTAGATACACACCATCGTGTACACATAAATCTCTGACCCATCGGTCTTCTTCCTTGTCTAATTTCTGTCGCTCTGCATACGTCATCTGGTATAATTGAAACGATTGGCTATGAGCTACGTACAGGCGCATTTGATAGACATTCTTGGCACCCAATAAACGGCGCCGGGCATTCGTAAACCACGCCTCAAATACGAGAAAATGTACATGTGGTTCCCAGACCCAAGTTTCAACGAGAATTGGGTCTGGCATTAGCCAGGCTACACAGCTGGTGTTTTTTATTTTAATTTTTTTTATACAGGGACCAGATGCCACTGATGAGTCCTGCTGACTTCAACATTCACATGAGTCTATGTACATGAACATGGTAAAGTGAAAAATCAAACACCTTGGAAATGACAGGTATTTACTATGTTTCAATGGCACAAAGGTGTGTGACTGTTCAAGTCTCTGTCTTTAGATCAGTGTGTTCAATAATGTGCTTTTTTTGTCATTTGTTGTGTATCTTTGGATTATGCTGTGTTGTAAATAAATCCAAACAATCAAAAAGCCATTCTTTTTTAAGTCTCTCCTCATTCTTTGTGCAAGGCTCCTCATAATGATAGCACCTTATAGGCCCATTAGGGGAGGGTCTTTGTCTTTCTCAGGTGTGAAACACTCAATATTAATGGGTGGTTAACGCCTCCCTGCATAAAGCTTTCTTACACAAAACATGTCTTTCAAATTTTAAATCAATATATTGTTTTATCTGAATGAGTACGCAGGATGATTTTCACATAGTTTTGGAGCAAATATTCTAGGCTACGTGATACAATTTTCAAAAGTCTTGTGAAGAAATAATCAGTATGGGTTTCATGACCTTATTTCAGTGACATTTTTGTTTTGTTTTTCACAAACCACACATAAACATCATTATCTTAAAACTACAAACTTTTACATACATGCTGCTGACATATTATTGTAGCAGAGTTAGTGCTGAATACAGTGTAATCAGACTTTAGCCATGAAAATGTCACAAGTATCAGAAATAAGCACAAATGTCAGAGCATGTCAGAACACCTCCGGGCCCAGAAAACACCTCAGAGGGTTAAAATTGCGGATTTCTCTGGATTTAAACATTGTAAACATTTGGGATAACGCAAGTACATAAGTCAACAAAATATATAACATTGTTCTAGTGGTTTTTGGATATTTTAAAGGTGAAATAGGTGATTCTCTACATAAATGTATTTTTGTTATGCTGGTTGAAAGTCTCCTCATATCCTGATAAACATATCTGATAGCAATAATTACTATGTTAAGCGGTCTAAATGTATTTTTATAAATATATATCGTCTATGGAAGGCATAGGACCATAAAATGTTCGTTCAAATGCATTCGGTCCGAATAAAATAATAGCATGTGTTCCCTATCAGTCAATGTGTGTTTGCATACCAGGCTAAAGTTAGCTTTTCCCAGATCACTTTTTGCACCTTTAATGCAAAAATCGTACATATTGTACCTATAAAAGTAAAATAAAAAACAAATAAAAATAAAAATATCCACTCCCTCACCTGCACTGGCAGTAAGAGACGTTTTCTGCTCAATACGGAAGCGCATCTCCCTCACAGCCTCGTCTGCACTTGTCCCAAACACCTCAGCTTTCCCTTCAGCTCCTGATAGTGAGGTCGAGGAGCAGGGACTGTCCTCAAACAGCACAGGAGACAGTCCATCTTTCTCAGATTCACCCGCAAACCTTCCTGCATCATCTTCTTTTCATCAGAATAAAGAACAAACATCATGCTAATATGACTGCTCATATTAAAAGACATTAATACATAATAAAAGCTTTCACAAAATAAAAAGTGAACCTCATTTCAATCTTTTAGATGCCAACGACTCCCAAACATGATCATCCTTGTGTGAGTGAAATTAAAATGCAGCTATATTTTTCATGAATAAAGACCTAATGTATACCATGAAACATTTTTATTTATTTAATTACATATTTGGTCTCACTTTGTTTTTGGAGTCTTTACTACGTACTTAAAAAAATTTGGGGGGTTCAATGTACTTATTGTGTTCATGTTGTATTGCAAAACACTTTCTGCTATTGAGGTGGGATACAGGTAAGGTTAAGGACATGCGAGGTACGGGTAGGTTTAAATGATGAGTTAAGGTAAAAGGGGAGGGTAAACGGTGTAATTATAGATGTAATTACTGAAATCAATTACAGAAATTACATGCAGATACTTTTTAAATGCAAGTACAATGTAAAAATATACACAATAACCGCATTGTATAAAATAATTAATTTAAAGATTAATAGTAATTAAAGACACTTAATATAAAGTGGGACCAGATTTATATTTAAATTAGAAATCTGTGCAAAATATTATTTGGAAAATATCTATATATTGTTAAATTACTACTTTTTTCTACTTCTTATAGTGCTATAATATGTTTTTTTTAAATAAATCATTATTACAATTACAAATATTTATTTATTTTCATTTTTTTTTACACTGCTTATCTCCAATCTTTTCGACAGACCACAAATCACTTCCAGTTTGAAAACCCCTGCACTAGTCAGTAGACTTTTGTAACACACCTGTCTTGGCATCACACATGTGATGTGTTCGCATGGTCTCCGGCCAGAGCTTCCGCTGCTCCAGATGCTCAGTGATGTCCAGATAAGCCTCGTCCAGACTCACAGGCATGAAATGAGGGTCATACTCTGAGAATATCTCCCGTACCTTAAAGACAGACCCAGGCATGAGGAAACGACAGCAGATGACTACTGAATGTCGCCGGACTAACATATAACATACCTGGGCACTCACTGCTCTGTATTTGTCAAAGTTGGTGGGCATGATAACTAGGTTTGGACAGAGCTTCTTCGCAATGAACCCTGGCATGGCAGCACGGACACCAAACCTCCTGGCGTGGTAATTGGATGTTGACTAGGATTGATAAAGACAATGTCAACACTGTGGACATGTGATGATGTTCTGTGAGGTTTGTTTTAGATTCTCACCAGCATGCTCATGGACCCCACTGCCATCGGTTTGTCCTTCAGCTCCGGGCAGTCTCTCATTTCTACAGCAGCATAGAATGCGTCCATGTCTACGTGAACTACCACACGGCCCAGATCTCGACCCCTCTCCAGTTCACATTTTAGTTTGTCCACCTATGGTGCGAAAACTCTTAAACAACTGAACAGGTATGTGGAACTAATGTATTTCATTGTATATTTTGGGTAAAGCTCACAAAAAGATGTCCACCTCTTCGTTTCACTCCAGTTTATATTTTGCATAAAGACAATGTAGCAAGAAGTTATTTTAGAACTATTAAGATTTATTGCATTGTGACAATAAAGCACAATGTAATAATATCACGATGCAATTATCATGACCATAAGGCATCATTCACACAGTTCCTACAACTGTGTAAAACATTAATAAGACTCATCCTGTCCAGACAAAATGATTTAAAATAATACATCCTATTTTCAATATAATAGCATTTCAGTAATAAAACTCAGGTTGAAATTGTCATAAGATTTATGACAATCATTACAGAGTTGATTACCTCTACTTGTGCTTGCTTCATCTGTTCTTTAGTGATTCTTGCTTTTTGCTCCATCATTTTTTCAATGCGCTGATTCACCTGCCGCTCCTTCTTAAGTTCATTCTCATAAAATTTAGATCCCTGTTATTCAAAAGAACAAATTTATTTTATTTTTCTCAACTGCATTATAAATGAGTCAATGTCAACACTGTCCTGAACTGTAACTTGCTACTGTTAATTTCATATAAAAGTATTTAAACATTTAATGAATTTATAATATTAACCGTAAAATAACTTAAAATGTGATTCCATGTTATTTATTAAAAATTAATACGTAAATAATAAATTGAACAGAACAGCACTATAATAAGTAGCATTAATGTAACTTGATAGAAACTCAATGACAGGCCAAACTTCACCCATACACATTAATATAGCCCAATTATTAATTGTATTTTTGTCTGATCTGCTTAAAAAAGCTTAATGTCCACGTTATTTGTCAACTACACTACACATATAAATACAAGTATAATACTGTATAACTTAAGTACATAAATAGCTGTGCAGACCTTGGAGGTTTCCAGAATGACCTTGTTGATCTTGTCTCTGTCCAGTCCCTCCATGCCAGCCTTGTTATCATTGAGAGCGATCCTGGAGAGAAGATCAGCTCCAGAGCAGCTCACACTCACAGCAGCATCCTGATGATGATTCTCCATTCCTGCTTCTTTCACTTCCTTTCCCAAACTAACACCTGCGACCGAGTAAGCGACCTGCCATAGATGCTAAATGTCTAAATATTGAGGTCTTATTATGATAGCAGGCAAAAAAATGTTGTTGTTTTTTTCTATTGACAGCTTTTCCTGTGCTAGTTAGATAGCCTAACAGTTAGATATCACTGAATGCATTTTGAAGCATTTGGTTTTAATTGAATTACGTTACTTGACTGTCTTGCAGATATATAGCTAAAGAAACCTAAACTAGTCAGGGATCCACGGGTTTATAGTTAACTAAAAAACAAAAACGATATAAAAGCGTTATTTGCCAAGCCATAGCCCCGCATAGCCCCCATTTTTGAACGTCTTGTTCTCGAAAAGGAACGCACCACCATGAACGTCTTTATCGCCACCTGCTGTACTGGAATGTGAACATACACCATTTGGGGTTTCATGTTTTAAATGGTATGTGACATTTTGTTTATTGTGAGCGAATTCCAAACGACGTGTTTGCGCCCTTGAAGGGCACTGCGAAAAAGAAACGCATTTGTTGCGTTGTTTATTTCGAGTTAAAAATCGTATTACCAGGCTAGCAGCAAACGCGAGTCGAGTATGCGATTCTGTCTCGCTCTCGCGATAATAATATAATCTCGCGTTTGACACGAGTTCTGTGCGAAAGCAGGAAAGTGACAGACAGGCGGAATTGAATCTGATTCAGCCACTAATTGTAATATAACGCGTACAGATGGGATTTATAAGTAAAGAAGTAGTAAGAAAACAATTCTGTCGCATTTATTATTGAGTTCAACAGATATATGTGTGCTTTAATTTTATTGTGTGAGATCATACGTTACTGAACTCCGTAGATTACTCTGCATTTACGCCGTTTACCGTAAGAGGAACTAACGTTAGCGTGTTTCAACAAGAAAACCAGAATGGCGCTTCATCAAAAAGCCCAGGTTTCATGGTGAAAAAATGGATACAAAACCGTCGAAATGATCCGCCACCTTAACGTAGTGCCAGTTTTGATACTGATAATCAACATCGGTAAGGACTGAAATGATATGGTTTGTGGAATTGCCGTAGTATAAAACAACGTATCATTGCTTTCATGTCCTTAAAACAGCATATATCTGTTTTATTTCAGAGAGGACATTCGGCTTAAAGCCCCCTCACGATGTCAAGATAGTCGTATCAGATCTGCAGTGGAAGCCTTCCAACGATGACACCGTGCTGTATTCACTACAGTACAACCCTAAACGGTAAGCATATTATGTCAAATGGATAGTTCAACCAAAATGAAATTGTCATCATTTACTCACCCTCATGTTGTTTCAAACCCTTTTGATGTTTTTTTTTCTACGAGAGTTATACATAATTTCAGTCACCGTTCACTTTCTTTGGCTCTTTTTCCATACAGTTAAAAAGTGAATGGTGACTGAGGAGGTCATGTATAACATCTCACTTACCTGCACTATCATCTTGCCTTTAACTTATTCTGAATTGTTGTTTTGATTTTAGCAAATCAGAGGATGAATGGCTCAATGTGTCGAGCCATATTGGAACAAAATTAAGAACATTTCAAATCACTCCTGAATTTTATGGAGCGGTATTTCGAGTTCGCACAGAGAAAGGAAACAACGTGTCAGAATGGCAGTATTCAAATCCGGTCCAGTGTGTAAATGGTAAAGATTGCTTTATGTGGTTATATGGACCTTCCATTTTAAATGTTTATCACCTCTAATATCTCTAACACAAATATCTATGTTCTTTGTGTTTCACAGTTGCAGTTTGTCTTCCTGTGACGAATCTGATTGTAAAACATGAAAGGGTTTCCCTGACTATGACACATATGGACCAGAGCTTGGAGAAAGAATATGGAGAGCACATTGAGTTTAATATATCATACTGGAAAGTAGATAACGGAGGATCCTCTAAGGTCTCTTGCATCCTTCACAAAAAAAGAAAAAGAAAAATGTGAACAAACATTCATTCCCTATTTCTGTAAGAAGACTAGTGTAAAGCTGACAAGAGTTTTTTGTTCCTACAGGTAGAGACTATTATTACGAATAGAAAGAATGAACCCTTACCTGACCTGGAATCAGAGCAAAACTACTGTTTCCAGGTTGAATATTTGCTTTACAATAAGCCTTATGGAAATGCTAGCAAGGAAATATGTGAAATCATCCCGGAAACACGTAAGTCTTATTCTCTTTTTTATTACTAGAGCGCAAACTGCATCAGCTTCATTCAGAGTGTGTGTGATTAAACCCAATCAGAAATTCATTTACTTTTAGTTACTGAAATGAATCACATGCTGCAATGCATTATTAATTTTGCTCAAGTGCATTAATTGTTTAACTGAAATGTGTTATTTCATTCCTTTCTTCCTGTGTAGCTGAAGCAGCAAGCAGACGTGTTTTGCTCTATAGTATTTTAACCACACTTTTTGTTTCGGCCATGTGTGGTATCTGCATTTTTGTACTTTTTAAATACCACAAAAAGGTGAAACAACTATTGCAGCCAATCCAACTGGAGATTCCTGATCACTATCGAGAGGTACACATCCATATTTTATAATTATTAATCAATTGAGATAAAGTAAAGTAACTGAATATGGCAACCTATAACAATGAACTACTTTTATGATAAATATTGTTTTGGTGCATGTTGTCGAATTTGAGTTCTGAAGAGGCCTGCTTATCATCAGGCAACACGTTTTTCTTAAATTATCATTCATCAGTTCGAAGAGTTAGATGTAAATTATTATTATTTTTTAAAATGAGTATTTGACTAGTTGAGTACTCAACTAGTCCCTCCCCTGTGAAGGCCTCCTTTCCTTTACCTCTGTACAAATAATCATTGTCGGGATAATTCCGGTTCACGTGGCTACGCCGAAGCGATAAAATTATGTATTATACATTTTAAGGCCAGACAAGTAGTTTGTTGAGGGTTGGTTTTTTAGGGAACGGCTACATGCCTGCGCACATGTGTTCAAACGTACATACCTATAGAATGAACTCTTAATATGCATGTGCACGCCATCAGAGTTCTCACAGGTTCGCATTTTTAAAGTTTGCGTAGAGAGAACTTAAGAGTTTTCTGTTAAAACGGTGTCGTGTTAGCAGCCCCTAAGTTAATAACTAATGATCGTTGCGACGGAAGTGAATCAATTAAAACGAACTTTAGCTGGAAAATACCTTTATTCTAGAGCTGTCATAAAGCCAAAACAATCTATGTTACTTCAATTTCCTATTATCACTGTAAAGCAACTTAACTACAACTTAATCTACATTGTTAAAAGCGCTATATAAATGAAGATGACTTGACTTGACTATTTATGTTCTTCCCTTTATGTAGGTTCTGTATAATGAGTTTCCTCTGCAAGCTTGTCCAAGTCCCAGCAGTCAGAGTCTACGGTCATATGACTTGATCACAGTAATAGAGAACAGCAATGAGGAACAAGAGAAAAGATTTTTGACTTAAAGATTGTGACTGTCTTTACATCTTTACATACATATACTTAGTTCATTTAAAAAAAAAATTATTTGGTATTTTTATTTGCAATTAACATACTTTGTTTGCACATCACTAACAAGCTTACAAATTCAAAATGCATCAGAAAACAGTTACATGAGCAGTAGCATTATTGTTGTTTAATGTTTATTTAGGCTATTTGGTTTAGATTAGATTGCAATGATTTATATTTCTAGCACTTTTAACACTAAATCTGAAAATAACTGTTTGTTGCCAGTTTTAGAATAATGTAATCGCTATCTACATTTAATCTGCGTAGTATCTATGATGGGCTAAGTAGAGATTCAGCTAAAGAAAATAACTACATTCTGACCATAAATATTTAAATAACTTTAAAAATGTAAGAATTCTTCAAATATTTTAGTTGTTTTTGTTTGGCCATAACAGTAACTGGTTGCTCCATTTGACCCTCTGATATTCGTTCCCTATTTCAACTCAACTCCTGTTAGAACACATGCTCAGTTTTCAGTATTGCATATGTTATTATATTTCAAAATTCCCTTTAAATAGCTGTACACAGTTGGTCTTCCCTCAGAGCATAATTTATTGTATATGTCCCTCATTATTTACATTGTATTCTATGTTGTTATATATGTATAGTTTTGTTGAATGTCTTTTTTATTGTGAAATTAATTTGGTTGCCAAAATGTAAACACATTGAAGCATTTCATATAGCAACTATATATATCTACACACTGATGATGGAGTTAATTAGGAAAAGTAGAGTCTGTGTCATCTTATTTTAATTGCATTCAATTGGGCTGCTTTTAATAAAAGTGCCTACATTTTTGATAGTGGCCATTTAACATGCAATACAAAGTGTGGGAGCTTAATATTTGTTATACTGTGAAATTGTAAAATGATAGTGTAATTTTTAATGAATGTTTGATTAATAGCTTTAAAATAATCGATGAACATTGGAGATTTGAAACTACTGCTAAGCTCTCACTATGTTCTTAGTTGAGAAATTAGTCTTTTTTTTGCACAACTGTGAAATTCTTTATTAATTTAGCTGTTGGTTTTTCTTTCTTGTTTTGATTACAGATACCTTTTATTGTGAACCTGCTCAAGACAATATGTGCAAAGTTTCTCAATTGTGAAATACGCGCTATAAAAAAGATAAATTACTTTTTAAAAAAGACAGAAGTGTTTCCTCTTGCATTATTTTCAGTTATTAGCATGAGTTAAGTATGCTAATTGCTTGATGTACAATATGCAGATTTTACGTAAAAAAATAAAACTATTTTTTTCCAACCACAAGAGGGCACAAGCCTACTTGATTTTCATAAGCACTCAGGATAAAGCCAACTACAAACTTCCTAAACCTTTCTGCTTTTCTCAGAAAACCTAATCATATTTTGCAGCATTAGTCATATTGTTTTACCTGATGAAAAGACTCGGTTATTCCATCAGAAAACCTGGAGTGAAATGCCAAGACTGTTTTAGTCTGAACTGTGAACTTTTGCACCGTTTTCTCCACAGAACATCCGATCTTTGCATGAGACTGAAGCGAAGAATGTGCCAGCGGCATACAATGTGTTGGATAGCTTTAGAGATGATAGGGAACAGACTTAAACCCCTTAACTCTTCCTCCTGAAGCCGTTGTCTCAATATCTCCATCAAAGGAATGTTAAGCCTCCATGCAGACCCACTGTGAGTAAAGAAGGGCTTCAAATACTTGAAGCAGACAGGTGTTTACACAAGTGATGCTTGCCTTGACACGTGGAAAGACAGATTATCAAATAGTTTGTTATTATCTAAACACTTTAAACTACCATGAAAAACGCACCTAAACCAGCCCCAGAAGTTGGTCTTGAATGGTTTGAGCTGGTCTTTGACCTATAAGCTGTTTAGCTGGACTAAAGTTGGTCTTCCAAGTTCCAGCTAAGGCTGTTTTAGCTAGCCTTTTTGTTGTTGTTAGTTTTTTCTTAAGAAAAGATCGAAAGACTACAAAAGCTGTGTAGAACAACTGATATAGTATAAGTTAACCTTCGGTCTATGGGTCTAATAAAACCATTCTTCTTGTGTGCAAAGGTCAATTTATCAAGGAACAATTTAAAGAATGGAAAGAAGTACGTTTGATTCAAAAGGATGTTTTAAAAGTTGAGGTGATCATCACCTTGGAGTCGCAACAAATGCTCACATTAAATTAGAGTTGCATTCATTCATTGTGTGCATTCTTTAATTATTTTAACATGATTGACTTCTATATGAGCATTAATTCTCTTGTTAACAGCAAGCTAACAACTGCACCCTCATTACCACAACATGCTACAGTCTTATACCTTTTAAAAGTTTGGAGTCAGTAAGATTTATTTGAAAATAAAATAATTGTATGCATCAAGGATGAATTAAATTGATCAAAAGTGACTTACCAAGCTCAAACTTTTGAACAGTGAACATGCATGTCTGCCAATGTGCAACCCATAGTGAAATATTTGAGAATCAAAACATATTTTTAAGCTGCAAACCACATTATAACTTACATATTCTTATCTATTTATGACAAGCTTTGATATATTTGTTATCGGAATGGACTTTCAAACTAACATGAACAAGATGTAAGCCAAGGCCCGTCATATCCGTGTGTGACAGCTAAGATTGAAGAAGTGCATTCCCTCAATTACTAAACTATTATAAACCCCAGAAGAACCGTACCAGCGACTAGTAGGGATTTTGTTCAATTCTGTTCGCAAAAAATGCTGCGTTCCAGGCAGGTTTTTGAGCAGGTAAATCACGACTTCAAACCACGACTCACGACTTTGTAGCGTTCCATCCAGTCACGCCAAACTACCTGTGCGCAATATATACTTATTGTTTCAGAGACAGTTAAAATTGTAATACATAATCGTGTGTGTATTTTTATCATTATTATATAATTATTAATTTGACTGAAACGTTATATTGGCCTAAAGTGCATTCTCACCGTGTGTGTGTGTGTGTGTGTGTGAGGGGGGGGGGGGTGTTTTGTATGGTTCCGCGGGCTATGTGACGTCAGAACTCGTAACTGGGAGTACATCGATCTAGTACGAGTTCACGGGTGGGAAGTCACGGGTTTGACTGCCGTTCCAGTGCACTTTCACGGGTATAAGGTTGGAAAAACACAGGTTACAGGTTGCCTGGAACGCGGCAAAAGACTCATGCTGCGTCCCAATTCGCCTACTTATACTACGCCAGTACGCCCTAAAAGTATGTACTCTTTTTGTGAAGAAAAAGTAGGCCTACATACTTTTGAGTGTGTAGCAAAAGAGTAGGCAAGCTTTGGGACATACTACTTCGTCATCTTTAACGGACAGATCTGTCGCTGCCCTGTCAATCATCTCGTCACAGTTAAAATCCTCCATTCAATCTAATATAACTTCTTACCATTTCGAAGAGAATTGTTGTCGCACGTTCATCTGCCAGTCATGGGTCTTTCATGCGGAGACTCTCCTCATGTGTTTGGAATTTGAATATAATAATGCATTTAAAAGTTAATGGCTAAACGTATCTTTGCAAAAGTTCACAATGCTGCTGCAGATGCAATATAATGTGGACAACATTGAATAAATACATTTTCGTCAGGTTATATACGGATAATTATGCTGCGTTCCAGGCAGGTTTTTGAGCACGTAAATCACGACTTCAAACCACGACTCACGACTTTGTAGCGTTCCAGGCCAGTCACGCCAAACTACCTGAGCGCAATATACATACTTATTTTTTCAGACACATAACATTGTATTACATAATCGTGTGTGTATATACATACTTATTGTTTCAGACACATAACATTGTAATACATTATCGTGTGTTTATTATTATCATTATTATTATATTATTATTAATTTGACTGCAACGTTATATTGTCCTAAAGTGTATTCTCACTGTGTACCGCCTGCAGAAACACTGCATCCGTAGGGGCTGCCATTGTTGTTTTGTATGGTTTTGCGGGCTATGTGACGTCAGAACTCGTAACTGGGAGTACATCGATCTAGTACGAGTTCACGGGTGGGAAGTCACGGGTTTGACTGCCGTTCCAGTGCACTTTCACAGGTATAAGCATAGGCGGAGTTTGGGGGGGGCTAGGGGGGGCACTGCCCCCCCAGACCAGAGCCAATTAATGCCTGCCTTGTGCTTTGAAAAAAAAAAAAAAAATACTGTATTCATATTTTCTCATTTTATTTGTCTTATCTTATCATTTTTGCGGGTATAATGAGTAAGTTAAGGCTAAATTATTTTTAATTACTGTATTGAAAAAGAAGCTAATTTTCTCACGACTGGCGGATCTCAAAGTATCGCGGTAAGTGAGGAATTTCCTGTGTGTTTTTCGCGTACAGACACGTCCGTTCACATGGATCCCCAAAAACGACTAAAACCGCTGTATTATTCATGCCAGGCCGACTCTCCATGAGAGGATAAAGAACAGGCTGCGGTTGACGATGGGAGCAGCCAGGTTTTCTTCTCTTGCGATCCTTCACATCGAAAGCGACATTACGGCCAAGCTCTCACCTGAGACCATTATCGACGCAGGACGCAAAAAAACGAAAATTACTGTTGCACTAGTCTGAGCAATATCTAAGTCTGTAAGTTTTATTTCTCTGCCAAATAACTGCTTAAGATGGAGAAAAACTCAACACACTGCTTTCAATATGCTGTTCAATATGTTTCAAAAGTGGAGAGTAGGCTATGTGACCGTTAATTTTTCCCGTGTCTCAATGTTTTAAATGTTTCATGAAATGGCTACAACAAAATGCGAAATAACTTGTTTTTTTTTAATCGCTCTCATTGCCACAATGTGTTTCAAACGTGGAGAGTAGGCTATTGTGTGACTGTTCATTTTTCCCGTGTCTCAAAATGTTTTAAATGTTTCATGAAGTACAATAAAATGCGAAATATAACTTTAATCACTCTCATTGCCACAATGTGTTTTGAAAAAAGGAAAGAAAAGAAAAACTAAAAATCTTTTTGTTTTGGTTGAAGATAATATTTTAACAGTGCAAAAGTGGTCCACATTTCATTTATCCTAATTGTGTCCGAACGACAATGATTGCTACATGAATGAATGAATGAATGAATGCTACAATGATTTTTTTTTTTTTGCCCCCCCTGGCTCGAATGTCAAACTCCGCCTATGGGTATAAGGTTGGAAAAACACGGGTTACAGGTTGCCTGGAACGCGGCATTAATCACTCAAACGACCCCTTTATCTTATGCCGCGTTCCAGGCAACCTGTAACCCGTGTTTTTCCAACTCGTAACTGGGAGTACATCGTTCCAGGCAACCTGTAACCCGTGTTTTTCCAACCTTATACCCGTGAAAGTGCACTGGAACGGCAGTCAAACCCGTGACTTCCCACCCGTGAATTCGTACTAGATCGATGTACTCCCAGTTACGAGTTGAAAAAACACGGGTTACAGATTGCCTGGAACGCGGCATAAACCTCTCTACATAACCGTCGGACTCGCGCGTCCTCCATGTCTGTAGTTTTTGAACACTTTTCATTCGTATTTGTAGTTCTAACCGAATCCTCGTCCAACGCGCGATGGTTTGTGGGCAATATCAGCCGGCGCATCGATCTGCACTTCGGATTCTGACCGGATATAGTAGACCATCCGGGTCTCTTTGGGACACTCATTTCAACATACTACGATTTGGGTAGTATTCTATTTTCGAATACTATTTAGGACAGATAGTATGCGATTGGGACGCAGCATCAGATTCATTCCCTGATTCAATCTGTGACTCGTTCTGTAGATTACAGCATTGCACCAGTAGGTGGCGACCAGTGAATGTTTGAGTACTATTGAATCTTTTAAGTATTAATTTAGCATCTTCGTTCCAAACAACAAATTAACAGCATAATTTAAAATACGAATTAGGACGATAATAATTAGGCCTACTTGACTGATCAACATTAGGCTACTTGTATTTTTAAACAAAGGTGAACACATGAGGTCATTTAAAAGACTAAATGAGATCACAAAGTTTATTAATTTCATAATGGTCATATTCTTTATTACGAAGGTTTTCACCAGTCAAAGAAACAACATCAACAACAACAAAATGTTGCAATGTTTTTTTTTCTGATGCAAGACTTTTATTTTGAAAGACGTGCATGAAAGCTGTTGACTCTTCTGTCAGACGCAGTTTAAGTAAAGAGTGCCTGAGAAAAACATGTTGTCCCGATTCAGTATCTGCAGTCAGATGAAATGTTGCCAGGCAGGCTATATGTCAGTGTCATTATTCTAATGTTATTTTCGTATCTTCTTAAAAGTCTCTCACCTGTCTGTTGTTATACTGTGCTCTTTGCGTGCACTCTTCAATAGGCTCTATGCACGAACGCTGCTGACGTATTTCCGGTAGAATCTCAGCCAGTGTCTTTACCTCCGCATAGCGCGTTCTATAGCGAAGTGTACTAGCGGCCAAACTTTAATAAAATTCATTTTCTCAGAAACGAGACAACGATTTTAGAAACTGATTCGCTAGTCGGATTTTGCATGATATGAGAGATTACTCACCCTCAAAGTTGTCGATGTAGCTCAAAATATATAATTTAATGCCCTTCTCTTTCTTACTCTTATGTGTGACAGCTAACTGCCTCACAGTTTTGTTAACATCATTCACGTTAACCGCTGGAAGTTCTTGTAAACAGCGAGTGTAATTTGCCATTATCTCCACCTAATGCAAAAACGGCTTCCGACGCAGCACCGGATGTAACTGGGCGGGCTGAGACAAAACACGGAAGCGATCGTGCATAGAGCCTATTGCACGTGCAAATGCGGCCACGCGCGTTGTATATCTCTCCACTAGCGCAAAAGACACTACGAACATGCAACGTCATAGTCTTGTTGTCAATTAGTAAGTCATGAAATAAAAGTAGTGTACCAATAAATCACGTAACTGTGTATACACACGTAATCTTCGTGTATGTTTATACAACCAGCCCCGGGACAGAACACCGGACCAACAAAGTAAATAGCGACGTGTTTTGTAAGATTCACAAAGATTTTTTTCCCATCCTTCGCGAGGAAGTGTTGGTGGACTTCGAGGGTTCGGAAGTGAGACCC
The DNA here is from genome assembly GCF_029890125.1 of Rhinichthys klamathensis goyatoka. NCBI lineage: Eukaryota > Metazoa > Chordata > Actinopteri > Cypriniformes > Leuciscidae > Rhinichthys > Rhinichthys klamathensis. The sequence goes on from NW_026606877.1 coordinate 2,191,253, forward strand.
GTACCCTCGGTATGCTACGATCTGCCTCAACCCTTTGCCCTGGCACCGGTGCTCCTTCTTCCCTCGACCTCAGCGTGGACCATCGGCCATTCAGCCTCGCCGTACTCCCTCGGTATGTCGGCTCCACCTGGGTCAGAAATAGCTTCACCTGTCTGCTGCTCTCTGGTCCTCCACCCCTTCAGCTGCGGCTCGCTCCGCTCTACCTCAGGCTCCGCCTCCGCCCTTGGTCACTCCAGCTTGCCCACAGACCTCCGGATCTCCACCTCGATCTCGGGAGGTCGTCACTGAGGCTCAGTCGCGGCCACCTAGTTCGTCGTAATCTCTCTACCACCTCGGCTCATTGGCTGCGCGGTGGGCTCCATTCACGCCTTCATTGCCTCCTGTCCTGTAAACCCCATGGCAGCCCTCATCGGTGTTCCTCCATGGCTCCTCCCTCCATCAACGCCACCATGGGACACTCCTCTGGCTGTGGCCTGGATGAAGAGCCATCATCCCCTGCTCAAGGTCATCCCTTGCCTCACTTCACCTTCATCCCCACCCTGGACTTTGTTGATCGTCCTTCTCCCGGTCGTCCATCCAGCCCTAGTACTTCCTCCTGCCTGTCTGTACCATGCCTTCGCCATCCCCTCATCCTCTTCGTCTCCTCTTCTCCCGCGCCTAACCGGGAGGGGGCGTTCTGTCACAATCACGTTAGTTTGGACTTGTTGTGTTTGGTCATCGTCTGCCAAAGTCATTTATTTGTTGTCACGGACACTTATTCTGTTCAGGTGTGCACTCATCAATCACCATCATTATCACCTGTATATGTTCGGTTCTGTTTCAGTTCAGTGTCCGGTGTCGTCTATTGTGGATGTGTATGTTGCTCTGTTCGTTTGGATTACCCGTTGGATTTATTAAATATCACCTTATTGCCTTCTTCTTCATCTTCGTTTATGTTTATACAACCAGCCCCGGGACAGAACACCGGACCAACAAAGTAAATAGCGACGTGTTTTGTAAGATTCACAAAGATTTTTTTCCCATCCTTCGCGAGGAAGTGTTGGTGGACTTCGAGGGTTCGGAAGTGAGACCCGTACCCTCGGTGTGCTACGATCTGCCTCAACCCTTTGCCCTGGCACCGGTGCTCCTTCTTCCCTCGACCTCAGCGTGGACCATCGGCCATTCAGCCTCGCCGTACTCCCTCGGTATGTCGGCTCCACCTGGGTCAGAAATAGCTTCACCTGTCTGCTGCTCTCTGGTCTTCCACCCCTTCAGCTGCGGCTCGCTCCGCTCTACCTCAGGCTCCGCCTCCGCCCTTGGTCACTCCAGCTTGCCCACAGACCTCCGGATCTCCACCTCGATCTCGGGAGGTCGTCACTGAGGCTCAGTCGCGGCCACCTAGTTCGTCGTAATCTCTCTACCACCTCGGCTCATTGGCTGCGCGGTGGGCTCCATTCATGCCGTCATTGCCTCCTGTCCTGTAAACCCCATGGCGGCCCTCATCGGTGTTCCTCCATGGCTCCTCCCTCCATCAACGCCACCATGGGACACTCCTCTGGCTGTGGCCTGGATGAAGAGCCATCATCCCCTGCTCAAGGTCATCCCTTGCCTCACTTCACCTTCATCCCCACCCTGGACTTTGTTGATCGTCCTTCTCCCGGTCGTCCATCCAGCCCTAGTACTTCCTCCTGCCTGTCTGTACCATGCCTTCGCCATCCCCTCATCCTCTTCGTCTCCTCTTCTCCCGCGCCTAACCGGGAGGGGGCGTTCTGTCACAATCACGTTAGTTTGGACTTGTTGTGTTTGGTCATCGTCTGCCAAAGTCATTTATTTGTTGTCACGGACACTTATTCTGTTCAGGTGTGCACTCATCAATCACCATCATTATCACCTGTATATGTTCGGTTCTGTTTCAGTTCAGTGTCCGGTGTCGTCTATTGTGGATGTGTATGTAGCTCTGTTCGTTTGGATTACCCGTTGGATTTATTAAATATCACCTTATTGCCTTCTTCTTCATCTTCGTTTATGTTTATACAACCAGCCCCATGACACCCACATACTCAAAATGATCAAGATGAACTATGATAATGATAACGCAAAATTATTTCTCATGCTCCTACAAGAGTCTAAAGAGTAGCCTACGTATCTTGATGATGATACCAATGAGTTATGTAGCTACATGATAGATTAAAACCACTTTAAAGATTTCAGCCCTTTAAAAAATCTCTTTTTTTTTCATTATAGATTTTGTGATGATGATGATGGTTTTTGAGTTCACAAATGGTCAAGTTTGGTTTGGTTAATAGTATGCTGATGGATATAGATTTGTATTTTGATAGCTCTTACTGTAAGTCTCCCAAAAAGCAATTATATAACTCGAAGGCAATACACAGCAGTCTTTAAGTGACATGATCTTCATGGAGTCAATGACAAGATCCTCTCTTGATCTGAGTGTCTGTGTGTGTGTATTTTCCTCTTGCCTCAAGGTGAGTGTACTTGTCTTGTAAAAGTATAGTATTTATGAGAAGGAAAACAAGAAGGAAAGGGATGATTCCAGAAGAGGGAAACTGCATAGATTCCAGGAGTCTCCAAACTACAAGAAACATCGAAATAAGACTGTCTGGATCAAAAATGTTCAGAGACAGTTGAAACTTCAAAACTGTTGCATGCCATCATACAATAAATGCTTTAGAAAGCTCTCAGAGTGATGTTTTAGTTCAAGAGAATGGATTAAGAGTGTCTGCCAAGAAAAGAAAAAAGTCAATAGAGCAACAAGGCCTTCAAAATCCCTTCAGTGGTTTATTTTGCTTATTCAAAACCTGCAGATAACACCATACACATAGCCTACTTCTGTCCTTGTCCGTCCACATAACTATAGCAACCTTCAGCCTGTCTGACACAGTTTGAAGGCAACTCATAATGTCTTCATTCTTTTCTGCAAACATATGGGCAACATTTAAAGAATATTTTATTTTACAATGAATAGTGTGTTTGAAAACAAGGCAAAATAAACAGAGAATCAAGTAAGGATTGAATTTATATTATTTATTTATCTTGCAATCTTTAATCAAAATAACTTCACCTCCCTCTTGCAGCAACATCTCCTCTCTTCTCTGATGACATGCCTTTTCACTCGGATATACGGTTTGATTTGTCGATCATTGTAGTCATTATTTAACCTCTAATTAGTTAATTAATTAGAATGTGTAATTTATGTTGTTGAACAAAACGGGGAATCTTTTTTAAGTAATGTTAACAGATACTTTTAAAATGAAAACCCATACAAAATTTCCAAGGGAACACAAGGCTATAAATGCTAAATCTCTTCTGAGTTTTATAGGACTACAAAATGAGCATCTCTATGAAAGCAACAGAAAATATTCTAAATCAAAAACATAAATGGTATAAATTGTAATGCTGACAATTTTCATTATGCTCCGAAAATAAGATCTTTGAATTCATCCATCTATTCTCCATGCAGCTTGTAGGAGACCTTTGAATCATTAAAACAAATTTATTCTAAAAGAAAATTATTGACATTTCTAAATTATTTAATTGAAACTAGACAAAAGATCAGCTACAGTTCAAAACTCAAAAGCGCAAATATAAAAAACAGCTATTATTAATAGTTATCAGTTAGGCTAATTTCCACCACCATCAAAGTTTCATTCACCCACAGTATAATGAAGTGTTCTGCCTAATGTGATTCAGACAAAAAACAAACAAACAAACAAACAAACAAACAAGATTAGAGTGTGTGTAAAGAAACTAAAGACAATAATGTGTATACATTTAAAAAAATAAATTAATAAAAATAAAATAAAAAAAAACGTACAAAAAAAAAATTCAACCATTATTTTTGCCTACCATCCTCTAACATATCTGGACTTGAGTCCACTCCCTTTGCACATATGGCTTTTATCCCTACAGGGGAGAGCAAAAGAATGGCTGACCTTTCAGAGAGAGGCTCTCCGACTGAGCATTTAATAATTTATCATGTACTAGACTAGAGTGTTTGTGTGTAAATGTGTATGTGTCTAAGTAGCATTGTGTTCTGTTTGTTTTACATAACATAACATAACATAATATAACATAACATAACATAACATAACATAACATAACATAACATAACATAACATAACATTTCACACGTTTTACCTAACGTGTATTTTGATTTACCTGAGTAACCATGTTGTCTGACTGTGTGAGATTTCTTCAGAAGGTGTCGCTGTGTCTCACGTGAACGTGAAGTAGCCACAAGGTGGGCGCGCGCGCGCGGAGTACCTGCTTTCTTTCATCCCTCCGCCAAACTTCGGGTCCACTTTGAATCCGTTGATCAAATGAGCGCACATTAAACTAGACACTCGGTTTACTTATGTCTACACTGAAGTACCATGTTCAGTCGTCTTCCTACGGTATTGGATTGCCGTCTTCTCAGAGAAATATGTGTAAGTCTCATCTTACTCAAGGTAAACTTCTTGACCTCCCACCCCACTCGTGCTGTGACGTGACTAGCAGCGGCTAGTAATAAATGAAACGCGCATTTTGAAGCGTCCAGTTGTTCTGCTGCTTCAGCAGACGCGCGTCTCTCACATGCGGCGGGGCACATTCAGACAGAACTGGAGGTATTTTTAATGTTCTTTTCTTTGTCACTTTTTTCTTCTTGCTATTAGAAAAAGTTATTCTAAGGAGTAATTAAAACCAGTGTTGTCAATGTTTTGAGAGCGCCCAGTAACCGGACAGTTGAAACGTTTGCCGTTGCAGTGTTTCCATTGATCGCGCTGGACTGAAACATCAAACCACTGGAATAAATTATCAGCTATTCAACTTCACAAAATGAGCGCCGGGAAGAGGTAAGAAACCCTGAAAACTGTTGCTATATTTAGCCTACCGGTTCTGTGATTCGGGTTACAGTTCAGTTAACAAGTTTCATCCAATTCATAGCAGAAGAATAGCATCTGAAAGCCCCTATACAATAACAAACACTGTTTATCTGAATGAGTCTTCACACATGGGACAACTTTATCATTATAAGTTTTTACGTCCCTACTTTTTTCCAGTGCCGTCATAGGCAATGCACGAAAACCTTTATAAAATGAATAGCTAAGTCATTCTGAAGGTCCTCTTTCCATATCTAATCTGCTGTAAGTTCAACATCACAAGCTCTGTTTAGCTTTATAGTGTTTTTTGTTGTTGTTACAGCTTTGCAGTTTTAAGTAATTACATTAATGATTTCTGCCATTGTCTCGGTCAACTCAATCATACAAATTATGAAGACATTCTGTTATAGTTTTTAGTAATGTCCCTCATTTTAAGTTATTAGTAACTAACTTTATCAGAACAAGTTGGCTACTGCATTTAATATATGTTATGCAAAACGTGGCTAATTTATCAACACCTTCAGCACGGTCAAAACCTTAAGATTGTCTTATTAACTAACAGTTCGATTGGAACTAATGTCGGCTTGATTGAGTGATTCATTCATGTGAATTATGCATAGCCTATAACCTATAGCCTATAATAAACATGCAAGTCCTACACCCAAACTCAGGTCAATGCTTTTCATGTTTATCATCCAAAACAATTTATTAATATGTAAACTTATTTACATGGGCCTATATTTTTTCTCCTTTTTAGCCTGCTATGTTCCAGTTCTCAAAAATCAGCTATACAGTATACAGAAGATAAACATATTGGAGAATTATTCTCTCAAGTGAGGCCAGATATGTAATCCAAACTGTTATGCATAAAAACCTAAAGAAATCACTTTAAAAAAGGGAGAACAAATTGATTTCATTTGCCTTCATGGGAATATTGGCCGTGTAGATTTTATTTATTTATAAATAGTTGAAAATGTTACCACTTACTAGTCTTGCCGCTTGTATTGTTAAGTGTGGGTGTAGTTTATTATGCTAGTTTGTAATAGTTTGTAACCTTAAAAGACTTTTAAATATGTTCTTAATTCTGGTCAGTCGTCAGTTGCTCAAAGACAGCAACGCTGAAATGATACTTTACCCAATTGACACCAAAGTGTTTTTAAGGAAACGTGAGGTGAACTCATCTCATGTGAAGGAGCACTGTGTGCCTGCTGTGTCAATATCTGTTCCATAGGTGGCAATGAAGATTGGGGGAGGAAGAGGGACAGTTTTAATCTGATGGGACAGTGTGATGTTCAAAAAGCAGTTTCAATGCGGATCCTTTCCTTTTTTTGTGCCTACTTCCCATAATGGTCGACAAAAGTATTTTCCAAGAAATATTTTACCTTTTAACAAATCAAAACACTCACGCAGTACAAAAATCAGTACAAAAATGCAAAACAGGGCGGCACTCTAAGAAAACATTATTAGTTACAATTACAAAACAGGAGATAAAGAATATACAAACGTATCAAACCGTTTATATTCTTTGTCTCCTGTTTGTAACAAATAAAGTATTCTTAGAGTGCCGACTTTTTTTTGCATTTTTGTACCTTTTAACAAACCCTGGGTTAATCGAGAGCCTACCTTTGCCTCTAAGAGATTTTTTTTCCCTACAATTTGTACATTACGTAAGATTACTATAAACAGGATTGTTTTGTAGAAGTCTGTGATTTATAATACGGGTTATCATTTTTGACACTGTCTATAAAGCCGGTATTGTTGATGGTTGCTATTAACAGTATTAACCATGCTGTGTGTAAAGTCTAGCTGTTAGAAAGACAGTCATGTTCACAAGCTCTGTGTTAGCCAATATTCATTGACCTTTTAACCAGTCGTCTAGTATTATATCACGTCACGGACTCACGGATAACCAAGTGCTATACAATAATTTACACCTTGTTTGGGTCACAGTTAACCTACCGTATATAGGCTAGTTATTGTTTAACAACATGTTTAATTGTAAAACCCCCACACGCCGCCACCTCGGTGATATAGTTTTTTAAATGGTCGTTAGTGTATTACTAACTGTTAGCTTTTAACTTTCATAAAAGTTAAATAGCCCTTTGGGTGACCTATAGCTTGATGTGCTATAGACTGTCACCTAGGAAAAACGTGCCTCGATCTACATTTTGGCAAAACTCCAAAAAACTTACCAATCCAACCATCTCCATTGACTTTGCATTGCGAGAGGCTGCCTCCTTGTCATTTATGACTTACAACAAAAGACAGAAAAATGCCTAAAAGCTGCTGCGTGACAAGGTGTACAGCAAACAAGCTAAAAACCCCAGAAAGCCAGCCTTTAAGGAGACAAAAGTGGATACAGGCAATAAGACGTGAAGCATCAGCATTTAAGAATGGGTAAATTGTGGGATCCTGACACTCTAAGTGTGCAGTAAACATTTTGTCACTGGTAAGTCAAATATCCAAATGTCAGTTTTATATAGTATATTTATGTAAGCTAATCTGTAGCATTTTTACAATATCATGTCGCGTTCTCGGAGTAGTTCGAGAACTAGTTGCGCTCTGTCTCAATTGATCCACTTTTATGTCCTGAAACAACCGTTTTTTGGGGTCGACAGCTTCTAAAAATGTATTTCTTTTTGGAAGTTATTTTGATTAAAGATTAAGGCACATGAATTAAGTCATAAATAATGTATGCACGGATAAATAATTTATAATAAACACTTCAATACTCCATTAAAAGTAAGATTCGTCCATTTTGACTTCATGGTGACTTTAAAACAAATTATGATTACAGGGGCAGATTATCGATTAACAAAGACTTATTTTCGTGCGGTCCCTTGCATAATACTTTATGATCTTAAAATACTTTTACCATAGTGCATGATTTCTAAACTGATACATGTTTGCGTTTGTATCACATAATCCTCTCGATGCGCCACCACATTTCATTTCGTTAGACAACCAACAAAATAAACTCATTTGACATTTCACTGAAACATGCAAGAAGCAATGTGATATCATTGTGCAGAAATGCCACTACAGGCACGCTTTTTTCAATGAGTCTGGGTTACAGAATTGAGTGGTTGAACTTGGCATCGTTTCAGCATGCCTGATTGCATCTAGTCGAGATATGCAGTGACACTGGGCGCTCAGGGAGCTCTGTGCTCTTATCAGAGGAATAAGCTCTATCCTTCCTGTTTGTGTTTACATTTTCGTTTGTTTTTATGGTTTTGTAAACATTCAGTGACAATTCATGTTGTAAGGAGCCCACAGAGGAAATCATTATCTGAGTGTGTTCTCAAGGCAAAAAAAGAAAAGAAAAAAAGGAAGGTTTTATTGGATTTTAGAGGTCAAATTCACTTCATTTTCAAACCTGAAATGACGATTGCGATCAGGACAAATAACATCATATCCATTTTCTGCACACCTTTAGTCTTACCTCACCTTAGAGAAATGTCAGTGCCTGAATTGTTTCAGTCTGGACTTCTTCCTAAAGTGTCAAATAGCAGTCACACCTCGCTAGGAGCAAAAATCTTTGTCCCAATAGTGGACAAATGGCTACATTGTCCCCCCAAGATGCAATTGTAAAGCACACCACAGAGTTTACAGCATACCTTTTACATGCAGAGTGTGATGAAGTCTAAAATAAAGACATTCCTTTGATGTGTTAATATTCAAATTAGTGTTATTGTACATGGAAGCATTGTGAAACTAACATCATACTCTTTAATAAATAGCCAAAAAATTCATTATGCATGCATATTATTGTGACATTCACCAAATTTATAGGAAAATAAAATAAAATAAGAAGAGAATGCACAAATAAGAAAATGAGAAGTACCTAGTTTTAGCCAGATCAGGTCAGATGAAAGTTTACTAACAACTGCAAATTCGACCCTGGTGTGACTTACAGTCAAGCGTGATTTATTTTCCAGAAAAATACAGTACACATTGTTTGTTTGTAAAGTTTTCCATCTAAGGACTGATTAGGTTATTTCATTATTGATTTAATGCCACATGGGCATATAATAATGCCCCATAGCCGTGTGATACTACTCCAGCCTTTTTTAATGTGTGTGTTTGTGCACTTTTGAGTATAATAGACCAGATGGAGAAATCCGATTGTCATAAACAGTGTTTGTGTACATGCTCAGTGTTTATTCCACCCACGTGTAACTTGTTGTATTAGCATTAGTATCGCTCTTTAGCTGATCTGAAATCTGTGTGTGGCAGCCTGGCTCACACCTCCTGGACATCAGACTCAATTAGCATCTTACTAGGCTGCCCAGCCCGCCCCATCCCCCATAGACGGGATTACCCTCCCGATGTCTACCTGACCGCTCCTGCGTACCCTCAAGGGCAGCAGCCTCAGAACAGGACTGTGTCTCATAAGTTACTCCTCACATCTACTAACCAGGGCTGGATCCAGAACCAAAGACTTCCCCCTTGTTAGCGGTATCTGCTAACCTGGGAAAATGGCTAGTACTAGCAGAAACACACTGCAAGTGAATGAACCGCGATGTTATGGCTCCACGTTGTCTTTAGAAGAGAAGTGTGAGCAGTCTTTCTTCCTCTTTTACTACTATAGGGTGGAGGATGAGGCCGTGCTGGACAGAGGGGCCTCGCTACTCAAGCACTTGTGTGATCAGGAAGAGGTTGAAGGTAAGTACCTAATTTTTAGTCTAAAGTCACTTATTTTCATTGTTTAATTTGTTGTTTTTCCAAGTGTGAGTCGTTTGGTTTTGCTTTGATACAGTTTGATCTGAGTGGAACGTTTAGTGTTTACTTTAAGGTGATGAAGATGTAGGGCACAAATACCTGGTGATTTTGTGTTTACCCTCTCAGTTTCCTTCCGGTCCAAAGATAGATTTAAATGGGTGTTAGTGTGTGTTGTTTATCAGAGTGTAGTTTAGGAGCTTGTTTGGGAAGGTACTTAGAAAAGTACACTATTTTTTTTTTTTACATTTTTTAATCTATCTACTGTTAGTCAGACAACTAGAATCAGAGTTAGAATGATACTGAATGAAAGTTTCTCTGGTTATGTTTAGAATAGCATACTATACTAGTATGAAAATATTCAGTATGCTCAGATGACCTACTACATTTTAAAATGAACAGCATACAACAGAACATACAGTGTGAAATACTACTGGGAGGGGGGGGATTGAAGGTCAAGTCAAGCACATTGGATTGTAGGATTGAGTATTTCACACTGTATGTTCTGTTGTACGCTGTTCATTTTAAAATGTAGTAGGTCATCTGTGCATACTGAATATTCTCATACTAGAATATGTCAGTATGCTATTCTAAACATAACCAGAGAAACTTTGTATTACAATTGCATTTTTCATATATTTGAAGGACCCTACTACTATTTAAATGAAAGTACTATTACTGCTGATGGGAATTGGATGGAGTGGCTTAATAATAAGTATTCATTTTATTAAAATTTTATTTGAAAAATCTTACTGACCCCAAACGTTACTGTTGAACGTAGAAACATTAGTCTTAGAAATCCCCAAAACAACAACAAAAAAATGTCGGCCAGCCCTCAAAGTAAACTATAACAACATGTGCCTGTTAGACAAAGAGCCTATATGTCGCAGTTCTTTTAGATATAGCCTAGACCTTTATTAGAATCTATATTAGCATGCACAGTAGCGTGTCGCTATCTTCTGTACTTGTACCCTCCATCTCAACAGTTACTGTGGTAACACAAGGTGCTCAGATGTTGAAGCCCATAATGTCCCAGCCAGAATCAGGGAATACGCTTTATCCAGTGACGAATTGCGTGCCACTCCAATTCAGCTCTCTTTCTATGGTCGCATAGAAAAGGGTCCCTCCGAAAGAACAGGAAGCTTGGCACAAAGCTGGCTCGACTATGTGTGGTTCCTCCCTCCCTCTTACCTCTCCCTTTCCTTCTCTTAGTGCTTGCTCTTACTCCCTTTTCCTTATTTGCTCTCGCCCATCCCAGCATAGGTGGGATCCCTATTCACAAATGGTTCTCGATGATCTTTCTGTTTAAAACAAGCAAAGAAAAAAGCAAAATGTCTACAATTTACAATCAATTTTCCAGAATGTTTTGCAGAAAAGATGCTGAATGTGCCTTGGAGCAGACCATTTTGACTGATTCTTAACTTAAGACAAACAGGCACATAATTAAGTCACTTCCTCAAACTGCATGATTTATACCCATGATGCCCCCCCCCCACCTCCCCCCCAAATAAAATACTGTTAGAATTTTTTATTTATCAAATGGCTTTTTGTATAATTGATGACTTTTTTTTGCTAAATAATTCGTAAATCATACTATTAAAAAAAAAATAACAGTAATTCATAAAAAGTCATTCATACTATGACTGTCACGATCTCGGGTGTATAAAGCGCACGACAAGGAACTTGGAAGTAATCACAGGAATTTAATTGAACACGAGGAGTACCACATACATGTAACATAAACAATAACCGACCAGGAGTGAGGGAGAACACTGGGTTTACATACACAGAGAACAGATAGGGGAACAAGACACAGCTGGGGCAAATTAACTAGACACAGGTGAAGGAACTGAACACAAACGAGGAGCGGGAAAACTGGGACACAGGACTGAACCAAATACACAGAGACGGGGGAAACTAAAGAGTCAAACTGTGACAATGACATCGTGACAAATTATATTGTAACATTAAATATGATCTATTGTGAACGTACTAATGAAGTTACACATATTGGTAATGAGATAAGATAAGAATAAGATGAAAAAATGAGATTAACACACTCAATAATTAAAAATGCATGTCACATTTGGAAAGACAATTTGGACTGCATCCAAATGCAGTGATCTCTCGGTGACTGAGAGTATATTATCCTGTAAGAAAAGAGACAGCAGGGCTGTGAATCCAGTTTAAACACACTCTGCATAATTTATAAGAATGGGTGATGTTTTACAAATACAAACAGATCTTTGTGTTAAAGTTCAGTGGATAATTATTGTCATTTTGCTTTGTTTGATATTTGTAAGGGCCTTAGAGCACTGTAGTTCAAAGTCCCGGAGACAGTTTTGACTTTTATCACAAAAACGTGCAGGTTTAATGTAGGATTTGTCTCTGTTTCAGAGGAAAATCTTTATAAGATCATAAAAACAGTAGCAGTCGTATCTTCACGATTGAGTCAAATATAATAAAGATCAACTGTTTTAGAAGAAATCTCCACTTAAATTCAGGATACACTGGATTGAAAACCAAGGGATTTTCTTTTCTGTTTAGACATTATGTACCTTTCTTATTGCATAAAATGTATTCATTTATTTGCAAAACTTTTTTTCCACTAATCGGAAAGTAAGTAATTTTAGACCAAATTTCGATGCAGAAAATAAAAGCAAGAAACAAACAATACAGAATGTTACCGCATCATATCATCTAGGGGTGTAACAATATATTGCGTCACAATATATCGCAATACAAAAATGCATCAATATGTATCGTGGATAGTGAGTGACTATATATTGTATATAGTTCACCCCTTCAATGGAAATTACTGCGCGTGAAAAAAGTTTTCAGAGTTTTAGTGTCAGTACTTCATTAAACTGCCATAGCCTATATATGTTGAATATAATGTATAATAATTAGGGCTGTCAAATGATTAATCACGATTAATCACATCCAAAATAAGTTGTTTTTACATAATATATGTGGGTGCACTGTGTATAATTATTTTGTATATATATAAATACACACACATGCATGTATATTTAAGAAAAAAATATTATTTATATATAAAATATTTATATATAATATAAATTATATATAAATCTATATACAGTATATACATGAAAATATTTCTTAAATATATACAAGCATGTGTGTGTATTTATATATATATATATATATATATATATATATATATAAAATAATTATACACAGTGCACCCACATATATTATGTAAAAAAAACGTTTATTTTGGATGTGATTAATCACGATTAATCATTTGACAGCCCTAATAATAATGCAATGGGGGAATATTTGTGGGTCCTGATAATGCCAAATATCTGATGTTACCAGTAAAATGTGGTCTACATTATTTTAAATATATCTAGTCAGTGACAGTGCAAGCTTGTTTGTCTGAAATAATTCAGTATTTTCAGCTTCAGAATCATGAATATTGTTATTATGGTGTCTCTATTGTCCTGTATTGGGTTTCCAGCACCAAGTCCATCCTATTCATTTACACCCACAATGAAATATCAAATTTAGCATTTTAATTAACAGTGCATTTTTTGTTAACCTTTTATCATGTGTTGGAGTATCACAATAATATGGTATCGTGAGTTCAGTTTCGTGATATGTATCGAATCGTGACACGAAGGCATCGTTACACCCCTAATATCATCTATAGTCATCTGGACTTGTTCTATCTAGCCATTTAAAGATGCATTCTCACTACCAGTGACAAAGCGACACGATCCGATTTCAGTGGAGAGCTGGTGATTTCCGGCGAAATGAGCAACAATTGGCGACAGGTTGTAGGCATGTCCAGCGTAGCGACAAAGTTGAGATATATGTGATAACTTTATGCAAATGAAGAGTGACTTTCTGGAGCGACAACCAATTCAGTGGGGCGTTGTCTACAATATGGAGTAACATCCGTGAATGTCATTCACAATACTTGGGACCGCCCACTAGCGACCTTACCGCCAGTCACTCGCAACATGCAAAATGCTGGTAGTGTGAACGAAGTATGGGACATGTTGCCACTGCTTCCAGTGGCTTCGTCTGTCGCCTAATGGCGGTGATTGTCCTGCGTTTAACCTCGTCATGCTCGATTATGTCATGAGGCTTATAAATCACTGTGGTGGTCTATTAGTCTCTCTGATGGGGTGAATCATGATCACTATGTGACCTGTGGCACTACAGCTGGGCTGAAGATGTAAAGACAGCCTTGTAATTGGCTGTGGATAAACAAGTACAGATGCACCTGAATAAATCCTACATGACATGAATATGACTTCGACTTAGTTTTACTGTACTCTTTTTTTTTTTTTTTTTTTTTTTTTTTTTTCATACTTTTAATTGCTGTATAAAACCTTCATTTGAGACGTGGTTCAGCACTGTAACCCTTTAAATACTGAAATTTTAGAAGTCTCTGATCAGGCTGAAAGTATTAAATTAAACATTTTTGACACAGATTGCCATGTTGCAGACCAGAATCTAATCCTTATTATTTAGGACCTCGAAATTTTTAGTTGTCAACATGTTGTGCATCAAAACCTAATAAGTGTTTATCTTTAAGTAAAACAGTTTATTATGGAGTCAGAGGTTGGAAAACTTGCTTTGTGAAAGACCTTTCTAACTAATATTGACATGCATTTCATTTTAGTTTAATTATAGATGCTAAAATGCACACTTTAATATAAATTGCTTCTTTGACAACTCATGCCGTGTTAGATTATGGCCTGGTTAATTAAACATCTCAGTTTAGTTGTAGCACTAGCCTGAAAAAGTTTAGAATTGAGGGATAGATTGTATTAGGTCTGGTTTGCAGATCTGCACTGATGTCACTGGTCTAGTTAGAGATGCATTACAGAATATTTCAATAAATTACACATTAACACAGTGTGGGATGTAGTTTTAACAGATGTCCTTCATGTGACTGGGGGACTGAGACATGGAAAGTGTCTGTATGATATGGATCTAAACATTGTACGTTCCACACTACCTGCTAGCTGTTCCAGCCAAAATGTTTAGTTTGACAGTCTGCTGCAAACCCCTCCGGTGAAATCCACAATTTCCTGCATAAATTGCGTTGAGGAAGTCATGCGCAATTGTCTTTTTTATGTCTTTTACTCAGGTTGCGTCATATGCCGTAACCAATGGGCCGCAAGGAAACAGTCGGTACTCAGCTCCTGACCTCAGTGACACTACACATTATTTATCTTACAGATGTTGAAGTGTGTAGCTGTGGGATGGTCACGTGGCTTGTGCTATCTTGACAGAAGGGAGCCTTTTATCTCATGACAACAACAATGTTAGGACTGACATTATTGTATTTACTTGACTTGGCTGAGTCAATTAATTCTGTAAGTGTTTATCTACGTCATCAAGGGCTTTTTTGATATACTAAGGGGAATTCACTCAGAGCGAGCTGCAGCCACTGATAGCATTGTTTTTGCACATTTTGTCTGGGATGCGTTAGCCCGCGATTCACTAAAGGAAATGCACAGCATCATTCCATCATCCAGGCTCTTGCTTATTTCTTTAAAATACCAAAAGTGCTCTCAACCTCAATGTGTCTGGATTTAAACCCAGTTAACTACTTTGTTGTTTAATCATCATTTGATAAATAACTGCTGCTGTTTTAATATCATAGTTGTTGAAAGGCAAGGCAATTTACACTAACGTTCAAATGTTTGTGGTCCATATTTTTTTAAATGTAAAACAAGACAAAAATAATTATTATGTTTTTTTTTGGCAGTGTGCTTATGCTGAAGAGCAATTGTTTTCTTGCTCTTACAAAAAAAAGTATTTTTGTGTTTCTTGGGTTTGGGTGATGTCATGTGATCTAAATAGCCTGACTTATCTTCTCAATTTTACTCTCTCAGGTCACCACACCATATACATCGGTGTGCATGTGCCTAAGAGCTACCGTCGACGGAGACGTCATCGCCGGCGCACCAGTCACAAGGACAGAAAGGAGAAAGTGACTGAGAACACTTCGGACAGGTCAGACGCAGAGAACAATGAGGAGGCCAGCAACAGCATCCTCAAACCACTCAGTAAGCGCTTGCCAAAGAGCCATCAGTTCACATTAACGCTGAGGGCTCCTTCACAGAGCCACAAACACACACACACACACACACACATAGACACACAGCTACAAGCCAAGGCTGCTGCTGACTCTACTTTGTCAGAACAGATATCCAGAGCTGCCTAGCCAGCGGATGAGTGTGTTTGGACAGGCAGGGCTAGGGTCCCTGCGTGTAAGTAATAACCATCCAAATGGGTCACGATTGTCTGACGTGAGCCGCTGAAGGAGGGAAGTATGTGTGTCTCTGAGATTTCTAATGGTGAGGTATTATACGCCCAAGGGAGGATCACTTAGGAGGCGTTTCTGTTGATTTGGATGCCAGGACTTTGAATGCTCTCTAATGATGTGATAGCTGAAAGGGAGAATGAGGAGGAAGAGAGGAGGTGAAAGGGATCACTTAAGCAAGGGAGAGGCTGAGAAAGTACATGATGATTCCAAGGTCATATAAGGAAAACGTTGCCTTAAAATGGTGCAGTGGCCATATAGACTTGTTCAAAGTAAATAAAAAGTGGCTTTAAAAAAATGTCATTTACTCACCATTATGACAATTTAAACCTTCATTCGGGTTTTATTTATTTATTTGTCAGTGGAACACACAAAAGGGATCTTCAAAAGAGTGTTCACACAGAATTTGTCCATACAAAGACACTGGCTTATAGTAAACACAGGGATGTCAATCTTAAAAAAGTAGTACCTATGATTTGTGCTCTATATTTTACTTTACAACTTTACCTTCACCTCCACTGCAGGTTTCAAATTAAATATGGCACCTATAGTGTACAGGTTTGACGTCATTATTTCTGGTTACTTGACACTTGAGAACTAACGACGTTTGATGCTGTGTTTGATTTGAAAAAAAAACTGTTTGATTTTATTTTGACTGTGTGCCACTGAAGACATAATAGCATAAGGGTTTGGAACGACATGAGGGTGAGTAAATAATGACGCAGTTTTGGCTGAATTATTCTTATAAATTCTTAAATCTGCTGAGGTTTTAGTGCAGTTTACTGTGCTGACTCTACACAAACTCGGTTATTGACCTTAATCTGAAACGTATTCAGCTCCTAATGGAAACTCAAGTGCAACCAAGCAGAATCAAGAACTTGACAGTGATGTCGACCCAGAGCTCACCTGACTTACCATCTCTGGGCTTTCAATTTATCCTCTGAATTCCCTTTATCCAAAAACATGTTTTACAATACACTTTACAATTTGGTCCTATTAGTTAACATTAGTTAATGCATTATGCAATGTATATTATGTATATTAAGCAGACACACCTTTTGGTTTTAATAATATATTAAATTAACATTAACTAAAATTTTAATTAAACATGCTTCAGAAGTATTTTTCATTGTTAGTTCATGTTAT
Organism: Rhinichthys klamathensis goyatoka; assembly: GCF_029890125.1. Taxonomy (NCBI): domain Eukaryota; kingdom Metazoa; phylum Chordata; class Actinopteri; order Cypriniformes; family Leuciscidae; genus Rhinichthys; species Rhinichthys klamathensis. Next base: position 2,208,287 of record NW_026606877.1, read on the forward strand.
CTAATGTAGTTAACTAATGTTAACAAATTGAACCGTATTGTTACGTGTTACCATTTTAGCTCCATAGGAACTCATTAACCCAAATATTTTTTAAATATTTTATTCTATTAATCATCTTCCTTATCCTTAAAAGGCATGCGTGTAATTTTTTTCAGTGTTCAAATACCTTCTCCTATTCTATTTTATATAACTATAAGTAAGCTATTTGTAGGTCATTTGGACAAATTAACTTCTGTCTCAACTAATGGTGTGAACTTGGGGCGGGGCTTCCTGTTGAGGTCTTCTTGCATTTATGTAGAAGTTAACTGAAAGGGAGAGTGAGCTCTCATACATTCTTACACAAAGAATCAAACCTCATTTTTATATGCGTATATGTTTTGTACATGCAAAATTGTCCACATATATTGTTGTAAAGTGTGTCAGTGTCTGCTTTTCCCATGCAAGGGATTTTCTGATGGAAATTGATATAATGCAGAAGATTAGGGCAGTCCCACATGTAACAATGTTCTGGCTCCTTGCCTTTTGACCCTGAGCAGCGCGAGTACTGACCTTTGTCTGTAGATGGATTACTTCCTGATTGTTATCCCTAATACGGATGCATGTTTGTTAGTATCAATCTTCCTCTTTATAGGCTGCAACAAATAACACCGTAAATCTACTTTAAATGTGAACAGTATGATGTAATATAAAAAATAAAATAATTAATTGCAAAAACTATATAAAGGAATAGTTTACCCAAGAATGCAAAATATGTCATTATTTCTGTGGAATACTAAATTAGATTTTTTGAGTGAGTCAATCTTCAAAATTACAAAAAGGCAGCATAAAATCTAGCCATATGACTTCATGAGAGAATGCATGATGCATGCATGATGTCTGTATATATTTTGGAGTCATGTCTTTTCAATGAATTATTGATTCACAAAACTGAATCAACAGATTTGGTTGCAGCAGTTAACCTGGAGGGGAAGATTATTTGTCAGTAAAAATTACAAAATTACATATGTGTTCATCTCTCAAAGCTTTCAAATGACTTGACTACTTTGATTACAGCTCACCAGTCATATGGGCCACTTTTAAGGTAATTTATGAAGCTAGAAAGCTCCAGGCCTTGTTTTTTTGTAATTGCATGAAACAGATTGACCAGCACATTGGTTGCAATCAAAAAGCCATACAGATTTGGAATGACATAAGATTGAGTAAATAAAGCCAGAATATTGTATCTCTTTAAACTGGCCTTGTTTTTAGGATGAATTCTGCTTCAGTGCTCTGAAGTCATAGTCTTACGAGCTGCCATCACCCTTAACTGTATTTTTTAGTGCTGAAGAAACCTCCCTGTCTTATTCCGTTCTCTTTTCCTCCATTTAAAAACATGCCTTAGTACCTCCAATTCAGCACTATGGTTAATTTTCATGCGTCCAAATAAAGGCGGGAAACTCTCCTCTGTGTTGTGTGAGATCATTGCTAATGATCTGGCAGATTGCAACTGGCCATTGTTTTCTGAAAATGTTATATTAAAAGCTTTTCTCTTCTCATCTGTTAAGAAGAATAGTATCTATCAGATGTAGTGATTCGATTCCATTTGCTTTGCAGTTTAGTGCATTTTAATAGAAATCATAACACATTAGAGAACCAATGACATTAAGAAACAATAACGTTGACACACCTTAAATATTATATACATTTATCTTCTCCATGTAAACTACAGTTCAAAAGTTTGGGGTCGGTAAGCTTTTTAAATGTCTGTCTATTTAAAAATAAGTCTGTCTTATGCTCATTGTGATACATTTCTTTTATGACAACTATATGAGATTGGCATGTAATGGTAATGGAAATGTTAATATATTTGGTCTTGGCGGAATAGATCTGCTACCCTGCAGCCGCTGCAGAGCAAGTACTGAGACTTTCTATTGCAGTACATTCACAGACATTGCTGTGAGCATGTAAGACATGCTGCTACTGCACATGTCTTCTTTTTTTTTCTTTTGATCCCTAGCTGGCATCTGGGGGAGGACGACCTCGCAACCAGTATGCTGCTGTGGGTGCCACAGCGTTTCAAACTCGTTCGATCACTTGTCTCCTTGCTTTTCGGTCTGTGGCAAATACTCTTGCCTGCTGTGGGTCAAGCCGCTGGTTCTTCAGATCTTCTTCGATTTGCTTGATCCATGTTTTATTGGGTGCAGTGTGCTGGATTCTCCACTGGGTTGGTCGTTTCCTCCAGAGGAGTTGGTGTGGTATTCGATTTGCATCCATTCTGCACACGTGTCCAAACCATCTCAGCCTTCGTTGTTGTATCTGCTCTTCGATGGCTGGTTGTTGTTGGCATCTGGCTCGGATTGCGTCGTTGGTGATGCGGTCGTGAATCGAAATTCCCAGGATCTGGCGTAGGCATCGCATTTGGAAAACTTCAAGTTTGGTCAAATCCATCTTGAGCAAGGTCCATGTTTCAGATCCATAGAGAATAATTGGTAGGATCAGCGTTTGAAAGAGGCGGAACTTGATCTTTGTGGAGATGTTGTTTCTCTTCCACAGACATCATTTAAGGGAAGCGAACGCCGCCGTTGCCTGCCTAATTCTGGTGTAGGTCTCCATAGAAGATGCCACCTTCTTCTCCTGAACCAGCGAACCAAGGTATTTGAATTGTTGCACTTGTTCAATCTAGACCCCGGCAAGGTGGACGATTGCTTGGGAACCATCCGTTGTGAGTACTTTGGTATTTTCGACATTGATCTGAAGGCCATACGACTGAGCGATATGAGCGATGTCGTAGAGGATATCTGTGGCCTCAGCATCATCAGCAAACATGAGGTCCGTTAAAGGGATACTCCACTTTTTTTGGAAATAGGCTCATTTTACAACTCCCCCAGAGTTAAACTGTTGAGTTTTACCGTTTTTGAATCCATTCAGCCGATCTCCGGTTCTGGCGGTACCACTTTTAGCATAGCTTAGCATACATCATTGGAGTGGACAAGACCATTAGCATTTCTAAAAAAAAAATGACCAAAGAGTTGTGATAAGTTGCGTAATGATATGACGCAGCGCCTGAAAATAGTTCCGTTGTGTTGACGGAAGGTGGCCTATTTTCAGGCGCAGCGTCATATCATTACGCCTGCTGCTCTCATGGTACGGCAGTGAAGTTTCTTGATTATTACGCAGGAATGAGAGTATAGATCCTACTAGCCATATCAGCCTAGAAAATCGCAACTTTACATTTTCCGTCGGTCTTAGTGCACGATGTAACTACAGAAGAGTCAAGTTTTAAATAGGAAAAATATCGAAACTCTTTGGTCATTTTTTTTTTTAGAAATGCTAATGGTCTTGTCCACTCCAATGATGTATGCTAAGCTATGCTAAAAGTGGTACGGCCAGAACCGGAGATCGGCTGAATGGATTCAAAAACGGTAAAACTCAACAGTTTAACTCTGGGGGAGTTGTAAAATGAGCCTATTTCCAAAAAAAAGTGGAGTATCCCTTTAAGAAGTGATCTTCATCAAATTGAATGCCCCGTTTGCCCTCAAAGACTTTCCTCATAATGCAATCCACGACAATATTGAAAAGTAGTGGAGAGGCCACATCTCCCTGGCAGACTCCTGTTTGGATGGAAAACTCTGAGAGCTCGTTTCGGATTCGCACCTGGCCGTTGGAATTTTTGTAGGCCTCTTTTAGGAGTGCGATGACTTTTTGTGGGACGTGTTCAGTCTTCAATGCTTTCCATAGGGCGGGCCAGTGCACACAATCAAATGCGGATTTGAAGTCGATGAATATGATGACAGTGCGTTGCCCACATCTGGTCCGTTCTTCCATAAGCTGACGGAGGGCAAAAATTTGGTCGCAGCATCCGCGTCCAGGGCGAAAACCCGCCTGTTCTTCTTGGCTGGTCTTTTCACAGTGCTTTTGTAGCCTCGATTGGATGATGTTCATGAAAACCTTCCCGATGATGGATAGGAGGCTTTTAACCATATATACTCCGCCAAGGACGGTCCTCTCTGCCAAGGATGGTCCTAAGCCCGGCTGCAAAAGGAGGAAGGTGGCCACCCTGGCGAGGTGACCAGAACCAGGAAACTGGGGAAACCAGCCAAGAAACCACATGGATTTCAAACCGAATACGATTTCAATAAATGCTGCACATGTAACATACATTAAATAACCCCCCAACAAAGCAGGAGACAAGATATTAGAAAAGTGCAGAGCCCTCCCCAACACAAACATCTTTTTCCAGATAGTTAAAGGCTGTACAGCCAATGCCACAGTTGAGCAGCTTTTTCCTAGTCGCTCTAGATTTTTGACTTTGGAGCACAGTTGTGAAACAGCTGAAAGAGACTATTGCTATACATTTGTGAAGCAACTTTTCACCCTGCACAGTTGCACAGGTTAATGGAAGAAATAAACAATACAAACATATATACACGTGCTGCTGAGTGAGAAAACAAGCTGCTGCATGCAGATATGCATTTGTACATATGAACACAGACAGAACGAGATTGGACACCGCCACCCCCAAGACAAGTGATTTTTTTTGAGAGCCATGAGACCGCATGTTTTAATATCAATGTGTGCCTGGGCTACCTACCCGACTGGCTTAACTCTAGTGGCCTATGACTGTGTGCCTGAGACGATAAATAATCTGACAGAGCGTGGTCTGAAGCTATGTGCAGCTGAAATCAACCGCACACATAAACATAGCTTATGAAAAAATTGCCCTGGAAAAAAATTAGAGTTATGTAGCTAAACATGGTAACCCTGTTGAAAGCGCAAATGCTTGTTTCACTTTAACCTTTTCTCATATCCGTAGCTTAGATGGCGTATCCTGACAGCATTACAATAGACCGCTTGCTGCGGCATAAACACAATTGCGTAAACGTTTCAGCTTATATGCTTAGTTAATCACTCCACAAGACCATTAACATAACGCTTAAGCCGGGGACACACTTAACGTCTGTAAGGCTGATTATAAATGTAATTTGATACTTACGACTGATCATGCCGAGTCAGAGACAGTTGCGTTCAGTCGGTGTTCACAGTCGGTGTTAAAATCTGCTACAGTCATTGAAAAGTCTGTAAGTGTAGTCATTGAGTTTGTCCCCGGCATTAGATTAAACTGTAATGATTGCTCATTTAGGAATTAATAAGCAAACCACACAAAACGCACAAAGATAGTTTAATTCGAATATGGTTAGTACGATTATGAGATTGATCGCATCAGTTTGATCGAAGTATTGCTTTTACATGAGGTAAAGTTTAAACGCAATATTGCCAAAATCCCATTATAATCGCAATAATGAGGGTGCATGTTAACGCACCAAGTGGTCAAAAACTGCGTAAGATTGCATTTATTTCAATGAATGAATTATAGCATTGGTTTGAGAGAGAGAGAGAGAGAGAGAGAGAGAGGGAGAGAGAGAAAGAGAGAGACATAATATGAGAAACATATAGCGATTCAGTAGCGAAGCTATTTTTTTTACATCAAACTTTTAAGATTAAAAGATTATTTTTAGTTTTGACTTGATTTATAACGGATGCTCTGATAATTTTAAACTTCATCACTTGGAGCCAGTCAGACCCTCTGCTGAGTAGGATGTCCCACAGGAGATCTCTTAAACCCAGAGGCAGGAGGGCTGGTGCACTGTAATCCTCTCAACTACAGTTATTCTCTTCCTCCCCTGCAGGTTATTATTAGTTAATCTTACCTAAGTCAGACCCACATGTGTGATTGCCAGCTATAACAAATCTTTATTTTCTTGACTAGTTAGTTAATATCGGACATGAACAAAATAATTGTCTTCTTGCCATTACAATAGTAATGGATAATCTGTTCTGCATGTGAATGTGGAGACTGTTTAGTCGAATGTTGTTTTGGATGGATTATCACATTCTAGTGTATACATGTTTGTCAGCTTTGTGTGTGATAATATTGGGCAGCAGTTGAACATGTATTATTGAAGCATAGAGAGTGTCTGGACATGCTGCTTCCTCTGACTGTGCTTTGGGGGATGTTTGGGATTAAAGGTGCTTATAGCTGACCACATGTCTACCCACACACTATTCCCAATGAGCAGGAAGTGACCAGATCACACACGGATATGTGTGAATATAAATGGACCAACACTGTGTATTATCACTACTATGATGCACAGTGATCTGATCTCTGTCTATTATAAATTGCATGTGATTTATCTTCCACTGAAAGTTTTGCTTCTCGGTTTTATTCATCTGCTATAATTAAGCCCAATGACTATATTTACAATACACCATCGTCTTGAGTGTTTTATATTATTAAGCACTACATAATAAAAAAAGAGTGCCTGTTTGTGTTGTGCGTACCATACCAACCATAACAAACTATTGCTATATTGTCAATTTCAACACACCTACAATTTAGAATTTAGAAATCCAGGGCCTTAACTATCTGTTTTATAAAGTTAATTACTTTTCTGTCCATGAAAGGAAGAAACTGTGTGTGAACTGTAAAATGTATTTTGGAGTACGTGTGAATAAAAAGTATGTCACCGCGGGTCTTTAAAAAGTTTTAAATTCAGTTATACTGTAAGTATCTTAAATATCTTAAATGGTTAAACAAATTCTTAATTTTAGGAGGTCTTAAATTCGAGCCAGGAAAACAGGAATCTTGACATGGTTTTAATGCGATTATTAAATTTCAAAAGACAACTTAAGTTTTTTAAGTTTCCTTGAGGTGATGATTTCTTTAAATAAATATAAGAGCTGCACATTCAAAGTAAAATGTGGCACTGTTGCCTAAAGCTTTTTGAAATTGCTCACGGTTTCTCTGAATAATTACTGCAGATTTTTTGCCAAGCGATTGCTTGTTTTAGACAGTTACAAAATAAACTATCTAGCATTTAATTCAATGTTTAGAATATGCATAATTCCATAATTATTAAATTACTTAAAATTAAATAATTTTGCTTGTAAATTTTGTATCCTTTGTTTCCTCGTAATCCTCTTAAGAAAAAAAACGAATGATTTGAGACATTAGTCTTTGCACCCTTTATGGGCTCCTAAATTTTTCAAATTGGGAGCAGACGTGCTCATTGGGGGGAAAAAAGTAAGCGTCAATCCCTGCTCTGGTGACACATTTCTCCATTCATTATTAGTCTCTCAGGGCTACCATTATGGAATCCCTCTCAAAACATCAGTTTTAAGTCAGACCCAAATGTATTCCTGGTCCTTTGTTGACTCTGCTCTAATCCTGACATCTGAGGAGGGTCAAGTGTTGAAAATAATTTTCAGATAACAAAAGAGAGATTTCACAAAATTTGAATTGTATCTATAGAGAGCAACACAAACGTCATGGTAAAATTCTCATGAGGTATGTGACAGGCACGTAGGGTAATCAGAGACTGTTAAAGGGTTAGTTTACCCAAAAATGAAAATTCTGTCAGTAATTACTCACCCTCATGTTGTTCCAACCCCGTAAGACATTTGTTCATCTTCGGAACACAAATTAAGATGTTTTTGATTAAATCTGAGAGCTGTCTCACTCCTCCATAGGCTTCTATGTTATTGAAACTTGCCGGCCCAGAAAAGTTAGTAAAAACATTGTTAAAATAGTCCGAGTGACTACAGTGGCTCAACCATAAGTTTATCAAGCGACGAGAATACTTTTTGTACGCAAAAAAACAAACAAAAATAACGACTTCCGAAGATGAACGAAACGGGTTTGGAACAACATGAGGGTGAGTAATTACTGACAGAATTTTCATTTTTGGGTAAACTAACCCTTTAAGTGGCTCAATCTAATCACTTTCTGATGAGAAAGGGAGAACAGACATAAGGGTCCAGCATGTGAGGCTTTTTCTGACTTGTGGGTCATCGACGATTCTGTCCACTTGTTGTCGCTAACAGTTGCATAATCACATACTGAATAACAATAAATGTTTATCTGACATAATGTGTTCTAGAAAATGTTACTAATAGGGTGGAAAAGTTCAATCTAAAGAGGAAAATGAAAACTCAGGCAGTTAGCTGTCCCAAACAGCTATTCAAATAATCATTAGGATGTGGACGTTCTCCATGATGTGGGAAAGTCGTTGTGAAGACAGTGGTAGTTGTGCTCTGGTGTGCTCAGGGTATCAGTTACTGTCAGGAAGTCAGTAGGAGATGGCAGGGGAGGCAGTCAAGTGAAAGAACAATAGCTGTTCTGAATAAAACTCCTTTGTGCCTCAAACAAAAGACAAGAGCCACTCATCACAGGCATGTGACGCCTCAAATGTGTTTAATCACTGTTGTGCTCATCACTGCTGGACTGATGTGAAACACACAGCAGTGATAACCAGCATTTGACTTCTTTCTTACAGGCTAAATGTTTCATCTGTCATAAAAGACTGAGAAAACATCACGTGACACGTCATTTTGTCATAAGAGTTAGTCTGAAAGCTACAAATTCAATATTTATTAGTTGTAAACCAAAGTGTTGAGAGTCATAAGTTTTTATAGTAGTTATTAACTTGATAATGGGTAAGACCTAGGCACAAACCATAGTATTAGAGGCACAAATCCCATGTTTTTGTTTTGAGAACTATAGATAACCTATAATAAACTATATTGAACTATTTTGAGTTATTGCTAGTTTAAGTGTTACCCCATTTGTGCATCCCATTTGGAGGTTGACTTGAAACCCTCTTTGTGTCTTCTTGATATGTGGCAAGTCGTGTGTTTCCGCCAAGCATCTGTTGCTAGGAGAAAATACAAAAGACTGCCTCTTAATACACACTCTTATCATGCCTTTTTGTGCCAGTAAACTAGTGAAGTGTAAATCTACTCACACATAGCACGGCTGTCAGGTTCACAGAAATGTTTAAAAATATATTCTGTATGTAAATAATAAAAGAAAATACTGCATGCAATTATTCATATGCAACGCACTCATTTGTCCAAAAACTATGTGAAAGTGTTACATACATATGATAGTTTGAAAATGGATTGCTATTGCTCATACCAAGTGTGCCGCACAAGTCCTGAAAAGTGAAGCCAAAATGTTCAGATCGCCCCCAGGTGGCTGGATGCAGTATAGCTCATAAACCCCGCCCTCTCCATGTAACCGTATGGGACATGAGACAAACTAAACAATCAAATTACACTTCAAGATTGGAGTTTTAACTTTAATTTCTACCTTTCCATAGCTGTTTATTTCACACTGACATAATGAGTTGTAAACTGTACTAACCATTTCTGTGTGAGTGTGGGCGGGGCCTCCACTTCACGCTCACTACTGCGCAGACTCGGGCTTCGAGTTCACTACTGCGCAGACTCTGGCTTCGAGTTCACTACTGCGCAGACTCTGGCTCCGAGTTCACTACTGCGCAGACTCTGGCTCCGAGTTCACTACTGCGCAGACTCTGGCTCCGAGTTCACTACTGCGCAGACTCTGGCTCCGAGTTCACTACTGCGCAGACTCTGGCTTCGAGTTCACTACTGCGCAGACTCGGGCTTCGAGTTCACTACTGCGCAGACTCGGGCTTCGAGTTCACTACTGCGCAGACTCGGGCTTCGAGTTCACTACTGCGCAGACTCGGGCTTCGAGTTCACTACTGCGCAGACTCTGGCTCCGAGTTCACTACTGCACAGACTCGGGCTTTGAGTTCACTACTGCGCAGACTCTGGCTCCGAGTTCACTACTGCGCAGACTCTGGCTCCGAGTTCACTACTGCGCAGACTCTGGCTTCGAGTTCACTACTGCGCAGACTCTGGCTTCGAGTTCACTACTGCGCAGACTCGGGCTTCGAGTTCACTACTGCGCAGACTCTGGCTCCGAGTTCACTACTGCGCAGACTCTGGCTCCGAGTTCACTACTGCGCAGACTCTGGCTCCGAGTTCACTACTGCGCAGACTCGGGCTCCGAGTTCACTACTGCGCAGACTCGGGCTTCGAGTTCACTACTGCGCAGACTCTGGCTTCGAGTTCACTACTGCGCAGACTCTGGCTTCGAGTTCACTACTGCGCAGACTCGGGCTTCGAGTTCACTACTGCGCAGACTCGGGCTTCGAGTTCACTACTGCGCAGACTCGGGCTTCGAGTTCACTACTGCGCAGACTCGGGCTTCGAGTTCACTATTGCGCAGACTCGGGCTTCGAGTTCACTACTGCGCAGACTCGGGCTTCGAGTTCACTACTGCGCAGACTCGGGCTTCGAGTTCACTACTGCGCAGACTCGGGCTTCGAGTTCACTACTGCGCAGACTCGGGCTTCGAGTTCACTACTGCGCAGACTCTGGCTCCGAGTTCACTACTGCGCAGACTCGGGCTTTGAGTTCACTACTGCGCAGACTCTGGCTCCGAGTTCACTACTGCGCAGACTCGGGCTTCGAGTTCACTACTGCGCAGACTCGGGCTTCGAGTTCACTACTGCGCAGACTCGGGCTACGAGTTCACTACTGCGCAGACTCGGGCTTCGAGTTCACTACTGCGCAGACTCTGGCTCCGAGTTCACTACTGCGCAGACTCGGGCTTTGAGTTCACTACTGCGCAGACTCTGGCTTCGAGTTCACTACTGCGCAGACTCTGGCTCCGAGTTCACTACTGCGCAGACTCTGGCTTCGAGTTCACTACTGCGCAGACTCTGGCTTCGAGTTCACTACTGCGCAGACTCTGGCTTCGAGTTCACTACTGCGCAGACTCTGGCTTCGAGTTCACTACTGCGCAGACTCTGGCTCCGAGTTCACTACTGCGCAGACTCTGGCTCCGAGTTCACTACTGCGCAGACTCGGGCTTCGAGTTCACTACTGCGCAGACTCTGGCTTCGAGTTCACTACTGCGCAGACTCTGGCTTCGAGTTCACTACTGCGCAGACTCTGGCTCCGAGTTCACTACTGCGCAGACTCTGGCTCCGAGTTCACTACTGCGCAGACTCTGGCTTCGAGTTCACTACTGCGCAGACTCGGGCTTCGAGTTCACTACTGCGCAGACTCTGGCTCCGAGTTCACTACTGCGCAGACTCTGGCTCCGAGTTCACTACTGCGCAGACTCTGGCTCCGAGTTCACTACTGCGCAGACTCTGGCTCCGAGTTCACTACTGCGCAGACTCTGGCTCCGAGTTCACTACTGCGCAGACTCGGGCTTCGAGTTCACTACTGCGCAGACTCTGGCTCCGAGTTCACTACTGCGCAGCCTCTGGCTCCGAGTTCACTACTGCGCAGACTCTGGCTCCGAGTTCACTACTGCGTAGACTCTGGCTCCGAGTTCACTACTGCGCAGACTCTGGCTCCGAGTTCATTACTGCGCAGACTCGGGCTTCGAGTTCACTACTGCGCAGACTCTGGCACTGAGTTCACTACTGCGTAGACTCTGGCTCCGAGTTCACTACTGCGCAGACTCTGGCTTCGAGTTCACTACTGCGCAGACTCTGGCTCCGAGGTCACTACTGCGCAGACTCTGGCTCCGAGTTCACCACTGCAAAGACTCTGGCTCCGAGTTCACCACTGCGCAGACTCTGGCTCCGAGTTCACCACTGCGCAGACTCTGGCTCCGAGTTCACTACTGCGCAGACTCTGGCTCCGAGTTCACCACTGCGCAGACTCTGGCTCCGAGTTCACTACTGCGCAGACTCTGGCTCCGAGTTCACCACTGCGCAGACTCTGGCTCCGAGTTCACTACTGCGCAGACTCGTTTGAGTGAAGCAGCTGTGAACTGTTTTAGTTTTAATGTTACCTTTGATTTCATTCATTATTTGCTTTTTATCAATTCACGAACCCCCCGTTTGGGAAAACCTGTACTTTCAAATCTACTTCTGTTGTTTGTATGTTATGCCTTGAACGGATAGTTCACCCAAATAATCTGTCATAATTTACTCACCCTCATGTTGTTCCAAACGTGTATGAATTTCTTTCTTCGGTTGAACACAAAATATGAAGTTTTGAAGAATGTTGGTAATCAAACAGTTGATAGGCCCCATTGACTTCCAAAGTGAGAAAAAAATACTATGGAAGTCTGGCTAGTGGCTACCGTCAACTGTCTGGTTACCAACATTCTTTAAAACATCTTCTTTTGTGTTCAACAGAACACAGAAACTCATACAGGTCGGAAACAACATAAGGGTAAGTTAATGATGACAGAATTTACATTTTTGTGTGAACTATTCCTTTAAAGGGTTAGTTCAATAGTAAAATTATGTCATTATTGACTTCGCTCATGTCGTTCCAAGCCCGTAAGACCTCCGTTCATCTTCGGAACACAGTTTAAGATATTTTAGATTTAGTCTGAGAGTTTTCTGTCCCTCCATTGAAAAATGTATGTACGGTATACTGTCCTTGTCCAGAAAGGAAACAAAGACATCATCAAAGTAGTCCATGTGACACCAGTGGGTTAGTTAGAATGTTTTGAAGCATCGAAAATACATTTTGGTCCAAAAATAACAAAAACTATGACTTTATTAAACATTGTATTGTCTTCCGAGAGACATCATTTTCATTTTTGGGTGAACTATTCCTTTAATATTGGCCTCTTTCTGGAAAGCACCGTCACCATCAGCAAAAGAATAAGAGAGCAGGACTTCTGATGTAAATATTGTGTATTCTGAATGATTCTCTTTGAAATGCCCACAAGCTTAATTTAATCAAGGTTTAATTTATGTCTGCAAGTATACAGGACTTGCAATGCTCCAAAGGCCATTAATTCTACTACAGACAGACGTGGGAAGCTTGTTACTGCCTCAACGCCACAATTCACAGACCCGTGAGCATTGAGAATTATTGTTTTTCTGGTCTGTGCATGGCACAAGAATGTCATTGAATACTTGCTCTCAGTTGAAGTGAGTGTATTGTGGATTGGGATACTGCTGTTGCATGTGGGATGTTGCACAGTTTTGCTAGTGAGATTGGGACTCTCCAATATGAAGTGGCCGCTCAGCTAAGTCCCTTTTTGGACCCTGGGCATACTTCCCCTCGCCTTTCCCATAAGCCCCTGGTGCATGGACAAAGTCCCCTTTGTGTGAGTCGTAGCTCTTGGCGAGAGAGCCCACAGCTTTGAAACTTTGTTTGAACGATGCGATTTTCATTTCTATCTGTCCTTTGCGCTCTCTCCCATACTGAACTCACCCATGCTCCCTTTCTCTCCCTCCCTCGCTTGTTCCCTCTGTCCCGGCCCTGCTTAACAACAGCATGAAGTGAGTGTCCGCTGAGGTTTAGTGCTTGGTATCCATAGCAGTGTTGTCTGTATGCATCGCAGGGTCACTTTGTGTGTGGACTTTGAAGAACAGAGTTGGGACAATGAAGTGGCCCAAATGAGTTAAACAGTACTGCCTAGTCATTTCCTGTGAACTGAACATATCTTAAAAATAATCAATAAATGTATACTTTAAACTTTGAGATTTTTTTTTTTTTTTTTTACTTTAAACAATTAACATAATGTATTACAATTTCTCGATACATTCCGTTTCAAAGTTTTAGGGTCTGTAAGATTTTTTTTTTTTAAATGATTTTGAAAGAAGTCTCTATGCTCACCAATGCTGCATTTATTTGATCAAAAATACAGAAACATTATTACAACTTAAAATAACTGTTTATATTTGAATATATTGTACAATTTAATTTATTCCTGTGATGGCGAAGCTGAATTTGCAGCATAATTTCCAGTCTTTAGTGTCTCACGATGCTTCAGAAATCATTATAATATACTGAATTGGTGCTCAAGAAACATTTCTTGTTATTATCAATGTTTAAAACAGCTGTGCTGCTTATTTTTATGTATTTTATTTCATTTTAATATTTTTATGGAGACTTAATTATTTGACAGAATTTATTTGAAATAGAACTCTTTTGTCACATAATAAATTACTGACACTTTTGATTAGCTTATTGGATCCTTGCTGAATAAAAGTATTAATTTCTTAAAAATACTGAACCTCATGGTAGACTAACAAGGCAAAATCTCTGTATATTAGTTGGCACATTTTTATAGTCTCAGTTACAGTGTTTTGATTTGTAAACTCATGATAGTGTTCAATATGAACAAAGGTGTCGTAGGTTATGGTATTATATAAATGTTGGAATTACTGATGTTTTGTGGCTAGTGTAGTTTTAAAGTTTCTTCTCATTCTGTTATCACTTTTACAGGTGCAGATAACATCTCTGACATGTCTTTCACCATATCAGAAGCAATAAAATTTGAGGAAAATACTGGCTTTGGAAAGCTAGTGTTATATCCAGCACTTCTATCCACTCAGATACTGTAGTTTAATAACCTTTTCAAAGAAACACAAGCGCTTAATAGATAGTAATTCAGTCTGGAGGTTTCGTCACAAATCAGACTGATTCAGTGCAGAACTGCACAATCAGATTAACCATTTACTCAAACAGCATTGTTTCCATGATGTTTATTTTGATGTTATCAACATTAGAAGATGTCAACTCGAGCCAATGACATCAGCAATGGACGTTGAATCAGAGGACAGTTTCTCTTTTTATTACAGTATACGAAATGCCTATGACAGGTTATTCACACTGAGCTAGTGCTACATACGTCACATACCAATTTTTCCTGAGTAGATATTGAGTAATAGGGAAAGGAATTGAAGAAAAGTCACCATGACCGTTCACCTTACACAAGTCTCTGAAAAATATTAAAATGTCCAGTTCTATTTTGTTTGATTATGCAAATTATATAAAAAACTGTGTTTATTCCATAGACTGTATAAAACAATGGACGTAGTGTCAGAGATGCAGGTTTCTGAAGAGCATTTTTGAAGCCCAAAGTGGGCAGAGCTGGCCGTCGCCATCTTGGCAGCCCGTCACTCCCGGATAACCGAAAATGGGCAAAGTGGCGGGATTAGCTGAGGTGACGAGACGGCTAACAGACAGCAGACAAGCGGCTAGTAGTGACAGCAGCGGCAATCCACCTGTCACGCCCTTTATTATGCTGAACTTTAAGGCTTAATATAATTTAAACGGATAAGTTATAAAACAATTCACCCCCTTCACAGTTGTCATGAAGGGCAAAATTAGCTATAAACCACTTTTTGTACCAGGCTGTAAAAAAAAATTCTGCTGTGCTGTAAAGTTGGGCATTTTAACATGGGATGGACTCTCTTTTGTAACCTGTCTCTAGCGGCCAGTTGATGAATTGCAGTTTAAGTCACTTCCGTGTTGGATTCAAGAGAGAGAGACCGAAAGGTTGCCGCTTGGTTTATTCACTTATTTTTAGTGTTTGTTAGCCTATAGCGAGCATTTTAAGATGCACTTCATGGGGTAACATCTGTGCATTTGTATAAATAAATCTATAAATAAATGTTTTAAAATAAATAAATGTTTTTCTTAAAAAAATTAAGTAGTAGTAGTGTGTATTATCAAGGATGAATCAACATGAATAAATTGGCTACACCAATTAAAATACATTTTAAATGTTAGGTCAGAAAACAAACATTCACTTTTACAGTGAATTTTAATGCCAGATTTTGTCAGTTTTAATGATGAACCTTTAATGATGAACTCAATTAAAAAAATGAGCTTTATTTAGATTGATCATTACCCCTAGTGAAAAATAAATATACCAAATGTATTTTAAAAAAACATTTATTTTATGCTTGGTATCCTACAAATACATTTACATATTTATACACTTAAAATAAATACCCTGCAATTGTACTGTTGGTATACTAAACTGATTTACTTAAAATCTGCTAAATTGGAACAACTAATTTTGTACTTTAAAGGGTCAGTTCACCCAAAAAAATGAAATTTCGTGAAATCAAGTGTCCTTTAGGTACACTTTACCTAATTTAAAGATCTTATACAGAGATCATTCTATTGTTACTAAGAGTGATATTTAAACACATTTTATTCTTAATATTAAGAAATGTGCATTGTGCAATACCGAAGTACTCCAAATCAATTTTAATTATAATATTTATATCAGTAAGTCTGTCAGTAAATATGCCAATGCTTTTGTAGTATACTTAGTATGAAACAAACGTATTTTAAATACATTTTGGTAAATATTCTTTTTCACTAGGGACTGTTTACTCTTTTCCACAAGAACTAATAAATATTCAAATTAGAAAACAAGAGAGAAGGGAAGTGAGGCCCTCTTGTGAAGAATGAACAGTTTGTGAAACATTTCCTAATTGTTAATGAGGGGCTCAGGGCAAGGTGCCAAAGTCGGAGGGCCAATGGCGAGGGGGTACAGCCGGAGCAGCCGATGGGCGGGCTGTTGCTCTGGGGTGACAAGTGGGACCCGCTTTTAACTACCTAGGTGTCACTGGTAGAGTGGGGTGCACAGGATAGCAGACAACACAGAGGATCTCTAATGACGGTCTGAGTGCTGCTTGTCTGCGTGGGGTCTCGTGTCTTTGACCTCCCTCCCACTCTCAGCCATCCTCACCAGCTTTGATCGTGTTCTGGGGAACTAAAGTGTTTTTAAAGAGGGTTTTAGGATGGATGCATCAGATAATAACCTGGAGAACATGTCTGAGAACAATAATGTGGAGAAGAGTGAGGCTGGAGAGGAGGTGAAGATGGAATCTGAGTCCAATCAGGATGTGGACCCAGATTCAGACCTGTCTGCGGTCAAGATTCCTCCTCCACCTGAGCCAACTCCCTCTGGAGAAAAACTGGATATCTGGCCTAATGGCATAAGTGATGGCAAGCTGGAAATATGCAGGACTGTACCTGTGCCTCTGACCCGCAGTATTTTTCCTGTTGCAGTTTCACCTGCTGCGGAGCGCATCCGATTCATGCTGGGAGAGGACGATGACAGTCCAGCGCCTCCTCAGCTCTTCACAGAGCTGGACGAGCTACTGTCTGTTGATGGCCAGGAGATGGAGTGGAAGGAAACTGCCAGGTAAGAAGAGCCTTGTGTCTTTGCTGGGACTCAAAAAGGGACCAGGGCTATTAGCAGGAACTAGGTGTTGAAAAAAGCTAAGGTTCCCTGAATATTTATTTGTTTCCAATAGTATTATTTTATCTCATGTTTTGCCCAAATTTTATTAATTTTAAATTTGCAAACAGTACTCATTTTTTGGAGGAATTATAAGTAAATTTATAAGTTTGGGGTCATTTAAGGGTTAAAAAAAGAAAAGAAATATATACTTTCTATTCAGCAAGGATGCATTAAAAATATTTCTATTTTAAAATGTTTTTTTTTCAGCATTTTAGAATGATTTCTGAAGGATCATGTGACACTGAAGTGAGTTGTAATGGCTGCTGACAATTCAGCCTTCCCATAACAGGAATAAATGGCAATATTTTACAATATTATCTTTTTTGTTGTATTTTTGATCAAATAAATGCAGCCTTGGTGAACATAAGAATCTTCTTTCAAAAACATAATTGTTCAGATCCCAAACTTTTAAATGGTAGTGCATTTTTAGAGAAGATGGGAAAATAGTACACTTATGTTCTGTTTGCTTTATAGACCGCTTCAATTACTCTTGCAGACTTGTTATACAGGCTCCATACAATTCATCAAAACAGCATTCAAGTGTACTGGCTCATTGCCAATGACTGCTTGGTGCCAGTATCTGAAGACATTTGAAATGCTTGACAGTGTCTAAAGGGATGTTTGCCACCTGATTATTTTTTAGGGAATGGTGTGAATCAATTTAGAAATATTACATTTATGCTTTCAGCTGACACTCAAGCATTTAACAGACACTGTTGCTTTAAATCCCTGTGATCATGAGTTCATTTGAGCAGAAAACTTGGTCGCTGATGAAGGACGAGTCTTGCATGCAGCACACATCAATTATGGAGCTGTGCTGCTCTTGAATGGGTTTGATCATTCAATGAGAGGGGCAGTTTCATGTTAAATTGAGTAGCACTCCAGGTGGTCCCCAATCAGTGGCCATTATCACATGCCACAGCGGCCATTTAACAGATCACTACGAATGAGTACAGGAATTATTACTGCTGATCTTTTCATTTTCAATCAAGACTTTATTTGAGAGATTGTTTTAGAGATGAGATTACAGCCTGTTTGTGTTTTTTAGGATTAGAGATTGCAAATTTAATCCTTTCAAGCAGGGTCATCAATTTGAATAAACAAAGTTTTACAGGAGGAAACATTAGAGCTCAACATGAGGGCTGTTTTAGACTTTAGTTTGATGTCTGGGACTGGATTTTGTCTCTGATACAGTAGATTTAAGAATATGTAGTTTGGGTTCAGTATGTTTTTTTTTGTTTTTTATTAAAGGTCCCATGACATGAAATTGTCACTTTCTGAGGTTTTTTAACATTAATATGAGTTCCCCTAGCCTGTATCCCCCAGTGGCTAGAAATTTCAATCGGTGTAAACCGAGCTTTGGCTATCTTTCTCTGCCTTTGAGAAAATGAAAGCTCAGACGGGCTGATCTTGAATCTCCTCCGTATGACGTCATTCGGAGGAAAAGTAACCTCCCCTTTCGCTGCTTTGCCCGCCCAGAGAATTTGGCTCGCCCATGAGAAAATGAGCTAGGAAGTACGAATGCGCGAGCGCGATTTGAGTATTTTTCCTCGAGAGATATCATGGCTTGCAAACGAGCGAACTGCATGGCAGTTGATCAGTGTTCGGATGTACAAATGAACACAAAAGTATTTTTTAGTTCCTTTATCCGAGCCTCTGAAGAAACAATGGGTTAGTTTTACTTTCTCTGGAAATGCGCCGACACAACTTCCCAAAGTTTTGTATGGTCCAAACATTTCACCGACGACTGTTTCCTCAACTTGGGCCAATACAGAGCTGGCCTCGATGAACGTCTGAAAATAAATCGACCGAGCTACCAAGCAACAATTTCTGTGTAGCCTAATTGTTCAAGTTAAGACAGGTAATCTTTCTCTCAAAATCGTTCAATACGGTTTATGCATAAGTCAAGCCAGTGACTAAAATATCAACTTCACATCGTTTCTTTTAGTAGGATGAAAATAATCTAATTTAACAATTTAAATTGTGAACAAATTATATACAGAAAGCGATCAAAGAACAATCTTTCCACACAGCGCGAGTTTATCTGGACAACTCGTTATGAAATCAATGATGCACGTTACACTGCACAACGAAGCTCTTACTGTATGTACATCATCGTGTTTGCATTGGTGAAAGCAGAGAGAGTGCAGAAACTGCGTTGCAATGATAAGATCTTCATTCTCGCGATCAACACACTGTCATCTGCTCAATGCTCATCACGGCAACATTTTATGTGATGGGAATAGATCTAAATACTTTAAAAACTTCTCACAATTCGTTAATCTCGATAGCTGTAATAGTAAAAACGTATAATAGCTGTAGTAAAAGTATTCGAGAGAGTTTCACATGTAATACGTAGCTCTTTCATATGCAAGCATGTCAGCCAATCACAGCTGTGGGCGGTTCCACTGAATCCCACAGCAGACACGCCCCTTCAGACAGAGCGTTCAAATCAGAGGCTAAAATCAGGCTAGGAAAAATGCCTTTTATTTCTAAATTATGACTATTTTTGATCTAAAAAACATACTAACATTATAAGGGCAACCCAGGAAACATTATAAAGTAACAAAATAACCCCATGTCATGGGACCTTTAATACTATTATTCATCAAGGATGCATTAAATTGAATACGGTTGTTTTAAACTTTCTATTCTTCAAAGAATCCTGAAAAATGTCTCTGTATCTCAATTTCCACAAAAATATTAACAAGCACAACCGTTTTTAACTGTGATAATAACCAAATACATTTTCAATCAATGATCGGTTTACTTCCGCATTGCACTTTCATACAGAACTGTTCACATGAGACTTGATTTGAGCTTCATTACCTTCAAGTCTCTGTTGTTTCTTCTACTAAGGTGGATCAAGTTTGAAGAGAAGGTGGAAAAAGGTGGGGAGCGATGGAGTAAACCACATGTGGCCACTCTGTCCCTACATAGTCTCTTTGAACTTAGGACGTGTATAGAGAAGGGCACCATCATGCTGGACCTAGAGGCCTCCACACTGCCAGGGGTCGTTGGTAAGCTTTTCCTCTGCAGACATTTTGGGCTTTGACTGTCCTGCTTAGTCAGAGGATAATTAACTTCGACTGTTGTGGATGCTCTGATTACAAATGTAAAGTCTCTATGGCACTCAAATACCCTTTTCCCACCAAAATGGAATCAATGTGAACTCAAATTGAGTGACCCACTGATTTAAGAGCAGAACAATGATGTAACTGATTACATTATAACGAGTTTTGAAAACAAATATTTTCTTTGACTTTTTATTACCTCCAAAATAATTCACTTCAGTTTCTTCATTCAACCTAGATTCAATAAAGTAAAATGTATTGCAGTCAGTTTACACGTGATGTTTATGTATAAGACTATCATTTTATTTTAGACAGACCAGGTAAATAAGGCTGGAAGATAATTTAACATTATGATAACATTTTGAGCTGCCTTTTCTGTAGTGAAAGCATGCAGAATGGTTGCATGATCTCTGGCACCCTGTCAGTGGACAAAGGGCAAAAGAAAGATCATAAAGATAACACTTGAGATCAGATCAGACTCAGAGAAAAAAAACCTTTCCAAATGAACCTCAGTACGGACTGAGATACAGCACGTGTAATGTGCATTCACTGTCTCGGCCAGCACAGCCCATCTATTTATTCGCTTTCCAAACGCTCACATGTCAGGATGCATTCATTGCTCTGTTTAATACACTCCTCTCTCAACCTCCGCTGTAACTCTGGGTTCAGATGCACGGGTGGTTGCATCCATTCAGGGCGGCCATTTCTTTTATACTGAATTCTGACAGAGCGTGAGGAAGATCAGGTTGAAAATTGTGTGGCCGTTAAACAACGCTAGTGCACTGTTAGCAAAGTATGTGAATCTGGTCATTTTTTTCATAAGAGCTTCCTTAGAGGATTGATTGAAAAAATGAGTCATTTACTGCAGCTGTCTGGATTTAAGATGGCTGGTTAGAGATTGTAACCACTGCCACCAATCAAGTGAGATTTATTAATTCACATTCTTGAATCTCATACCCGTAGCTCTTACTCAGAGCATGATGTGTCAAGTCCTATTATCAATTTGCAGTAAATCTTAAGTTTGGCTGAGATAAGCTCAGTCAACCTCATAGAGCGCCTTTTGAGATAAAAATGAATTGAAGGATCAGCCATTAAGGGCCAAACCATTCACAAAAAGGGCCTGAGGGCCCAGGCCTCGTGTCTTTGACCCTCTTTTATAAAAATAGATGCTTACAGGAACCACCAGACAATCTTATGCACAAGCCACTGCCTCATTAGAAGTCCACTTCTAAAGGCTAAGAATAGAACGCAATGTGTCGCTTCACTGAGAGTTTAATTTCAAGTTCTAGTTAAAAGTTTTAAGAACAGAGTTATGTAAAGTTGATATTTAAATGAAAGAAAATTGCTCTGTTGTGCAATGAGCTCCTCAAAATCTGTAGAAGGGAAATAACCATTTGGCAGGTGTCTTCTAACCCTCATTTAGCTTTCTCACGGTCTACCTGTCTCTGTTTGCTATTCACTCTGTTTCTTTCAGAAATGATCACTGACAGTCAGATTGAGAATGGTCTCTTGAAAGCTGACCTGAAAGATAAGGTCATGTACACCTTGCTGAGGAAGCATCGCCACCAGACTAAGAAGTCCAATCTTCGCTCTTTGGCTGACATTGGCAAGACGGTCTCCAGTGCAAGTAGGCTGTTTTCCACCCCGGATAATGGTAATATGGGTGCCAGTTTGGTGCAGTTATTCCTCCTCCTTTTTAAGCTATTAATATATTTTTTTATCTATTTTTATTTTTTTAAATTTTTTATGTGGATTTTGTGGATTGTTTTCTTCACACTTAGAATTTTTTTTAAAGTATTTTTGCCTTTTTTGATTTTGTGTTTTGAATTTTATTGTGTTATTCACAAAGATAACTGAACCAATTTTTTTTCGTTTTACTTTATTTTGAAGATTTACATCACAACCTTTTACAGATTTGATAGCATCTGTCACATAGTTTTCGAATATTAAAAATGTGTTTCTAATGAATGTTTTACTAATTTGCATATAAAGTAGTTGTCTCCATGTTTTAAAGACTCCATGGAATCACTTGAAATTGTGATGACATATGCTACCATTCAAAAGATTTTTATTTATTTTGTATTTTAAAAGAAATTAATACTTTCATTTAGCAGGGATGCATTTATATGATCCAAAGTGTAAGCGGATTTAAGATACAAATAATTTCTATTTTGAGTAAATTCTGTTCTTTTGAACTTATATTGATGTATTCATCAAAGAATCCTGAAAAAAAGTATCACAGTTTCCACAAAATCACAAATCCGCACAACTGTTTTCAATTTCAACATTGATAGTGATTTCTGAAGGATCATGTGACACTGAAGACTTTATAGTAATGGCTGCTGAAAATTCTGATATATTTAAATGATTTTAAATTGTAATAGTTCACAATATAATTTTTTTTTATTTTTTTTGGTAAAATAAATGCAGTCTTGGTGAGCATAAGATACTTCTTTCATAAACATAAAAAATCTTACCAACGCCAAACTTTTGAACAGTAGTATATTTTCTGTTATAACAGTAGGTTTGGGTATGACATATTAAAGGGATTATATGTTTTTAATAACCAGTAGGCTTTAGTTATGTCACAGCTATTAACATTATTTGCCACTTGCTAGTCAGGAACAGGTCGAATTGGGGGGAGGGGCATTCTCATTCTGGAGAGCGTTTTATTGGACAAAAAACTGTGTAGGTAAGGATGAGTCATTAATATCTGTTAAAGATCAATTTTGGCTTTTTAAGGAGTACAAACACATATAGACAAAGCTAGTAGACATGGAAAGAGTTCATGGGGTCTTTAAATAGTAACTCGTTCCTTGTCAGTCCTTGATATTTTTTAGTCTGTCCTGTCTCTGTCTCCATGTTTTTCAGTGATGCACATTGCACACAATATGCTGTTGCGTTACATTGTTGAGAATCTAAACCGTTATGAACTGGTGAACTAATGAACTAATCTGAGATCTAATCTAATGAACTAATCTGAGAAATATAAGATGATACAACACTTCAAATAAGGGTCAAGTGGATCATTCGATTGTTGGCAGTAATATTCACATTATTTCAGTTAAGACAAATACTGTAGTGCATTGATAAAAAAAATACACAAACATCATGATTCGATTGATGGTCAGGCTACAAATGCACAGGTTTTTTTAGGGGTCGACCGATTATCGGTGCCGATATTAAGCATTTTTATGGTTATCGGTATCGGCCATTTTCAAAACCGATTTGCCGATAAAATAATTTTATTTTGAAATGCACTATATTTGGCTCTAACGCAGCCACATCTGTCGGAACTCACCACTCTGTAGACTAGACTAATGTCCCCGCACATCTGATTTGTTGGGAGTCACGAGTCCGGCCAATCAACGTGGAAAGCTGAAGGCACTGAAAGTTTTGCACTCTCACACCGAAAGCACTTGTTGACTGGAGCTGCTTCACTGATCATCAGTTGTCTCTCAAACTTAAGGCAGCAGCAGACTTTGCTGAAGAAGCAATAAATTACTACACTGAAGTTGCAAAATACCTCAATAATAGAGCCCTGTGATTTCCGCAATGCAGAAAACAGACGAAATCCAGTCATAAAAACGGAATTTACTGTATTAAGCGAAATATCACGGAATTTGTCAACTTTTTGATGAATTAATAAAAAGCAGGTCAGTACAAATCAAATCGAATTTCAAACCGCAAAAAGACTATTTAAATATGAATCCTGCGTGTCTCTAAATGAATGGCGCAGATGCGTGATTTCATTTACCACACACACATGATGCGGCTGTGGCTGAAAACAGCACAAGTGTCACGCACAAGTGGAGCACGCGTGACACTTGTGCTGTTTTCAACCTCAGCCGCATCATTATATGAGGACATGATTGCATAAACATCATCTCCAGAGTCGCGTAGTCACTTCATGAGCTTTTTAATGCTTCAACTGAGAAAAGTTATCGTCATATCATAAACGCACAGAAACTCAAAGATCTCCATGGGAACCTTTCAAAATAAAAGTTCGGTTTTTCATAGGGCCCTAAAAAGGTAATTTTTGTTAAACTAAATAAATTGAATAAGTTTGATGATTTCTATTAATTAGAAATGCTTTTTGATTACTAAAATTTAATTTAAGCATTAAAATAGAGTCTTTAAGTTTTACAAAATGTTTACAGAATGCTGCTGGGTGCTCCCTGCACTTTTTAAGTTATTATTATTATTAATAACAGTTCTCAGATTCAAAGATATGTTTAAAATCATTTAAAGAAAGTATTTGTCAAAATCCTTTGTTATTCTTGATTTTGACATTAATTTACATTTTTACACCAGACATACTGTATATCGGTTCAAAATATCGGTTATCGGTCTATTTGATCTGTAATAATCGGTATCGGCATCGGCCCTGAAAATCACATATCGGTCGACCCCCAGGTTTTATACCATGAATCCTGTGATTCATTGACCAATGGACTTTTTGAATGTGACAAATGTTATTCACTAGAACTTTTATATTCCCTTAACTCCCCTACCTTCTTAACAAATGTTTCTTTTCTACCTTCTCTTTTTCTGAGCAATGTGTGAGATTTTACTGCAGTCTCACACAATCTTTTACAAAACTAGCTAAACTTTATACCTATAACCACTGGTATGACCTCTATCACCTTAACAATCTTTCTTTTCACCCTTCTTACCATCTTTTATCCTCTGGATGCTCTGCTGCACTTGTCACTAAAAGCACGTAATCCACTTGAGAGTTCAGTGCCTTGTCTAATGACTCGCACCTCTGAGGAGGTGTTGCGAGTCCCTGGAAGTCCAAGCATGGGATGGCCTAGTAAGTTTCAACTTACCAGTTGCCAATGTGTGTATGTGTCTCACCCCACATAGTGTGTTAAGTCCAAAGTATACTTAAAGGGATACTCCACCGTTTTTTCATATTAAACTATGTTATTCACTTATCTAAGACGAGTTGATACATACCTCTCTCGTCTCAGTGCGTGCACTGAATCGCTCTGTCGGGCGGAGAACTTTGAGAGCAGTTAGCTTAGCCCCATTCATTGTATATGGGCCAAACAGAGATGAAGTTAGAAGCGACCAAACACATCCACGTTTTCTCTATTTAAATATAGTTACACGAGTAGTTACACGACCAAGTATGGTGACACTAAATAAAATGTGGCACTTTTTATAAGCGAGTAAAATGGATAACTATAATGTATGGCGGAATAGCACTTATTGGGAGCACTTCGACTCGGCGCTGTAATATCTTCACTCGTGAAAAGTCCTCTCCCCCTCCCCTCTCCCTCTCCCTGATACTTCGTCAACTCTGCACAAAAAACTACTAGGCTACTACTGCAGGCGTGCAGGTCATGTTGGTTCTATTGACGGAAATGACAGGGAGAGGTAGAGGGAGAGGGGGGAGAGGACTTTTCACGAGTGAAGATATTACAGCGCGAGTCGAAGTGCTCCCAATAAGTGCTATTCCGCCATACATTATAGTTATCCATTTTACCCGCTTATAAAAAGCGCCACATTTTATTTAGTGTCACCATACTTGGTCGTGTAACTACTCGTGTAACTATATTTAAATAGAGAAAACGTGGATGTGTTTGGTCGCTTCTAACTTCATCTCTGTTTGGCCCATATACAATGAATGGGGCTAAGCTAACTGCTCTCAAAGTTCTCCGCCCGACAGAGCGATTCAGTGCACGCACTGAGACGAGAGAGGTATGTATCAACTCGTCTTAGATAAGTGAATAACATAGTTTAATATGAAAAAACGGTGGAGTATCCCTTTAAGTAGGGTATGCGTACAGTTCACATGGTGTGAATTGCATCATCAGCATAGTACAAATGATTTTGTCCACAAGGTGGCAACTCTTCCCTGGCCCATTGTTTCACAGTTGAAAAATAACTGGCTGAGACGGAACAACAACAAAGATGGCAACACCAATAGATGGCCACGTTGACGATTGCTTGTGTGAGGGGGTTAAAAGAAACCCATCAACTTTAGTTTTAATGAGTACAAAGACATTTTATCGGACACCGGACAAGGATAAACTTTCTAGTGCGCATGAGTTTGACCGCCTGTGTTCGCTTACACTATTAAATGGAGTATACTTTAAAAGGCTATGCATTTGGCTGTACTCTCATACACTAGCCTCCACAGTGATAAACTGGAGTATACTTTGGGCTTAACATTGATGTGATAGAATAGCATGGTAGCATGGTAGATTAAAAGGGTCAGATCTTCTTAGATCTTTTGAAGAGTTCATTTAAACTCTTCATTCAACAGTGAGTTTTCTCAGCGATGCCATAGAAGATTCATTTTTGGTTCCTCAAAGAACTTTTCAGTCAACGGTTCTTTAAAGAACCCTTTTAAGTCTAAAGAATATTAACATCTGAATAACCTTTTCCCACTATAATAATAATAATTCGTTACATTTATATAGCGCTTTTCTATGTACTCAAAGCGCTTTACATATGGAAGGGGGAATCTATAAAGAACCTATTGTACAATGGAAAGGTTACATGGATGTTAAAGGAACTGTTAATGCCAATAAAGAACATTAATTTTAAAGATTGTATGAAATGACCCTTCTAAAGTTTTTACCATGTTACCAATTTTTTTTTATGTGTTGTTGTGGCTATCTGTGTTTAACTAGTCAGTCCTGTGATCATTGTTATGTAGTGTATTGTCATATCTAGAATTTCCCATTATGGTTATCTTCACCCTTAATAGATGTCAATGCCAAAGTCTTTTAATAATCACATTGGACTCATTTATGTGGAACTTTCCACTGGAGATCATCATATCATCATGACTATAACCTTATTATTTAACAGCTCTGATCAGATAATGTAGGATTTATGAAGGTGGATGTGAAATCTCTTTTTTTTTTCTTCAATGTACTATTCTTTCTTTGTAAGTGATTCATAACTTTTTTTTTGGCTACTTTTTTCTTCTTCTTTTGGCTGCATCAAACTGACATCTTATTCATTATAGCACAAGAATCCTGGTCAGTAATAGTGCTGACAGGTTTTCTGTGACATTTTAAAATTCTTTGCTTCACTGTGCTTGCCCTGTTCTCCTGCACATGCTGTTCACAGCATGATGACAATGACTTGGGCTCTGAAAGGTTAATAGTTAACCTTTCAGTAGATTCCTTTCTCTCCTGGCACATCACCTTTCCTAATTTATTTTATTCTATGGACTCAAGGAATTTAGAGCCTATAAAATATTCATATTCTGTAAAGTGTTGTCAGTCCCATTAGTTCCCCATTAGTTTATTCTGACATGCAAAATGCTCTTGCTTATTCTGAATTTGGGTTTCTCTGTTGACCTCTTTTAAAGTTTGTTTTTAAAATAATGTCTTTTTTATTGAACCATTGTCTTTCTCAGGTAGCCCAACCACTACACATCGCAACTTGACATCAAGCAGCTTGAACGATATCTCAGACAAGCCAGAGAAAGACCAGGTGAGTCAAATTTATATACCAAATGCCTTAATGGGATAGTTCACCCAAAAATGAAAATTAGCCCATGATTTACTCACCTGAAGCCATCCTAGGTGTATATGACATTCTTCTTTCAGACGAATATCAGAGTTATATAAAAAAAAATGTCCTGGCTCTTCCAAGCCTTATAATGGGAGTCGATGGGTATATTTTCTTTGGAAATCCTATCCATCCGTGATAAAATTGCTCGAAACCTATGTACCCTCCATGTACCTATGTACAATAACATACCGATGTCCAGCAATCGATTTAAATAGTACATTGTGTTTAATTTGTAATGACAATGACATGCATGCACTTTAATGGTCCAGTGGCAGAAATTTTGCCAAGCGTGTCAGAGGTTCTGGGTTCTAATCCGCACTCGTATAGTTTTTTGTTTTTTTCTCTCTCATTGAAACCGATTATGTTTATCAGTGGTTGTATATCAAGCAGGGACGCGTTTGTGTGCATTTTACTTTGTGATTTCACCAGAACGAATAGAGAGTCTCCGCAACGGATTAAAGCGCGCGTTCGAGTTCAAAATTGGTGGGGAGTGGGGACAATATCGACCCTGGCAAAAAGTGGTGGGGACATGTCCCACCCGTCCCACCCGCAAATTACGCCAATGCGTTATAACCGGTTATAACTGACGTTTGAAACACTGTAAATGCGTCTGCCAAATGAATAAATGTAACATAAGAATAGACTGATATGTCCCACATTGGAGTGTTAATATATTTTGATGGGTTGTACTCTTCAGCAGCTTTGCTGTGAATGTAGTAGCCATAGACTGTAAAAAGTAGCCTAGCCTGCCAGTCGATCTTGTAACGTTACAGATAGCTGAGGCTGCTTTGCTGAAGAGGCGCGTCCACTGGCCGGCTCAGTCTCACACAAAGCCCGCCCTTTTACCCATATATGGATTGGCCAGAAGGTGGGCGGGGTTAGGATTTCCCAAGATTTTCAAAAGATGGCGCCGCCCATACCACCCATAAACGGCCTCAAAACCGTTATTTAGAAATTCTATGGGTGACGTCACAGACGCTTTGTCCATTTTTTTTACAGTCTATGTTTGAACCGCGAGAGGCATCAAAGCTTACGCTACTCCTACGTCATACATCGTCAAGTGTTACTCTTTTTGGCGTAGGTCAACTTGCGTTCGGCCGTCTGCCCGAAGCTAGTTATTTTAGTCGATAAAGTTTTAAATATGGATATTTTTCTTACACGAACACATCGCTTCATTTCAGAAGGCCTTTATTAACCCTCGCAGAGCCGTGTCGAGCAGTTTAGTCACAGATGGATGCGCTTTGATTGACTTCCAATTATCAAAGCCTTATAACTCCCATTATAGGGAGTTATAAGGCTTTGATAGAGCCAGGACATTTTTTATTATAACTCCGATTGTATTTGTCTGAAAGAAGAATGTCATATACACCTAGTATGGATTCAGGGTGAGTAAATCAAGGAGGGAAGTAAATTATTTGTTTCCATAAAAATATGAAGCCACGTTACAGTTTTTAACATTAGTAATATTAAGAAACGTTGGTAAAGCTTTACAATAAGGTCTAATTTGTTAACATTAGTTTATGTATTAACTAACATGAACTAACAATGAGCAATGCTTTTGTTACAATATTTATCCAGCCGGTTGTTATCTCAGAATAAACACAGACAGGGTGATCAGGACCCCGACGCATCAGCCTGAAAGGGGTTTATTCTAAAATAACAACCGGCTGGATGTACATTATACTGCTTATTACACAGCTACTTGCCACATAAATAAATAATTAGACACGAAATATTATATATTATAATATGAGTTGAAATATTTTATTAGGTCTTTAAACGTAAAGCTTCCTTGGAGAGAGCAGTTGCTATAGCGTGGCAAGTTCAAACTGGACGGACAGTGATACGGAATACAGTCATACCATTTATTACACAGCATTTCATCACATAAATAGTTATGGGGATAAGAGATATTGATTTGAGATTAAATTGTTTTAAAATCGTACCTGTTTGCACTTTATAATCCAACAGTGTACAAAACAATAGTCGCAAAATGGCAGAAGCTACGTTTGTATGAAACAAACGAGAGCGAATCCACAATACTGGATGACAATTAAATAACTGTACACAAAATATTGATTTGACTGAGTTTTAATATTTTATTAGTTCACCAAACGAAGTAAAAGAGTCTTCTTTTAGTCATCTTCATCTATATAGCGCTTTTAACAATGTAGATATTTCAAAGCAGCTTTACAGAGATAAACATACAATTTACGTAGGGCTGGGCCATAAATCGATTTTATCGATTAACTCGAATGTGTAGTTTACGCCGATTTTTTTTTAATGAAAATCGGTTCTCTTTTTTTTTTTTTTATTCAATGCCACAAGAACAGAGGTATCGGTTTTCTCTTTAACAACCGCCGACGCGCCAATCTGACAACATGGCGATGCACAAACAACGACACGACGATACACAAACAACATGGCAAGATGTGTGAACAAGACCGCGGCAGCAGAAGCACACCCGCCGAAAACATTTACAAACTGAATCTGCAGGGCAGCCAACTCTCACGAGTTCACAGAGACGCAATTGTCATTTTTTACACGCTCTCACGCACACATCCATTTTCTAACGCAGAGAAACATCGCGCAGAAAAGATCAAGAGGACACTGACACCGACAGACAAGACAGAGCAGGTTACTATTGATATGAAACAGATTCTCAGCTCTCAGATTCGGTCAATTTTAATACGAAATTCAAACAATAAACACAGACAGTTTTGGCGCTTGTAAATGTGACGTGAAAGATCGCTGACAGATCTCAGTTCAAGCGGCACATGAACCGATCATCTGTTACTCTTCTTTACTAAGTACTAACTTACCCAAATGTAGCTAATAAAATCGACCGATCAGTCTTTTTCAACCGCGGAAAGATGTCCATAAAACAGCTGGAGAACAACATATGTCACGCAACGTTACATTTACCTCAGGATGCCTTTTAATGACCCATAGTCCCATAGCACGCATGTTAGTTGGACTTAAAATAATTGCTATAGAGAGGAGTATTTTGCTAAATATGATAACTATATTACACATTTATTATATTTTACCTATATCATTAAAATATTATAACGTTGTTTGTTATTATAAAAAACGCATTGTTTAATTTGAGTTAGTTTTAACCTTTAATAATAATAGCTGACAGGGCTCTCTGTATGTTTACAGCATAGGTGATTTATTTTTGGAGAACAATTAACATAACACATTAACGTATCTACTGTACCTAATATTTATCCAAAGGAATTGATATTGAATCAATATCAGAATCAAAATCACAAGAATTGAAATTTGTGTTAAGCAATAATAAAAACAGTAGCATACCAGTCTTTTTGTACCATGTAAACATTGTGTTTATAGTTAATAAACTTGATACAATTATGTTTAGCTACCAAATAATTTGACAATCACAATAAACTTATTGTGATGCAAGTTTTTTTTTTTTTTTACACATCCCCTCAATCCACCCATTTTATGTTATGTTACATTTAGGCTACACTATTTACAATGACAGGGCCTGCCCTCTCGTCTTTTTGGCTTGTTGTTTCTGATTACACTTTAATCCAGATAATATCACAGAAGGGAATATCAAAACAAAATAAAGTTAAAACTTGTTTTGAACAATTTCTTTGTCATCTGCAGATTGATTTTAAGTAGGGAGAGAAAAAAAATCGATTTAAATCGTAAATCGGATTTTTTGTGAAAAAATCGGGGATTTTTTTTTTAGGCCATATCGCCCAGCCCTAAATTTACGGTAACAGAGATTGTTTTGGCTTTATAGCGATTTTTGAATAATGTTATTATTTCCAGCTAAAGTTAGTTTTGATTGATTCACTTCCAGCAAAATTATCATTTGTTATCAAATTAGGGGCCACTAAGACGAGAGGCCCCTTTTAAACATTAAACCGCATAAAGAAATATTTTTTATACTCAAATATAAAAATAAAGAGAGAATGTATGGTATCTGTAAATGACTGTAATTTGGATTGCCAAAAAACTTTGCACATAAACAGTCTTTTTTTTTAATATATATATATTGTTTTCCTAATCATAAAATAGGACAGTGCTGTTACATGCACAGCAGACCAAAAGCAGTGGACTTTGTAATTCAAGGACATAGCTGGTGGGAATTACAGACAGGGAAGTTGGTCTCTCATTGAGGGAGCACCAAGAGGTCATAAGGGTGGTGTCAATCTGTGACAAACCGTAAAAATTAACTCACTTCACAGAAGTTCACCTTAGAGGAATTGTAGAATCTTTCCTTTTTACTTGGGAATCCATCCTTTCTTGCTGAACGCAGCATTATGTGAAATAGCTGACACATTTTTGACAGTGTTTCTGTGCTTCGGGCAGAAAATACTAGTGCGAATGTGATTACTGGAAGGCCTCCGCTGTTGACAGACTCTTAGGAGATGGCCCTTGCTCTTTGTGACAGAGTAGGGGATTGAGAGGCTGCTTGCGTGAGGGGGCCAGACACATGGACAGATTGCGATTGTAAGCACAGATTGAGGGGTGGCTCGGCTTTGTGTCGTGCACTGTGAAAGCCTTGTGGCTTGTCACACTTTAGCTTCTTTTTATTTATTTGATGACGTCATTCCTGCTTTCTGAGATTAGACATTCACAGAATCTGGAAATGAAGAAAATTAAGTATTTTTGAGTGATTTGGTATGGTGGTTTAGAGTAATGAATTATTTTTCCCTTTGTATAATGAATCATTTTTGCTGTTCTAAATTGAGCTAACTTTAATATCCATATCCCATGGCTTCTTTCTGTAATGTAGGACAAGAGTACCTTGACTTTTTTCTTCAGAGAGAGCGCCCCCCTAAGGAAGGACCATGAATTTATTAGTCTTTCAAGCCTTGACAAAAATTGTTTTATTACATTTTATTAAGGGTGATGGGAATAAGACAAATACTGTATGAAAAAATAGCAACACTTTTTAAATTGTAAAGCATTCATTTAAACATATTTGCAGAGATTTTGGTTGCAGCCTTTCATTTACGATAGCTTCAACAGGAAGTCATCAGTTCCATGGCTTGACTACATAAAATGCTGGCTGTCAGACAGTGTTGACAGACTGATGTAATAAAGGATTGCTTTCTCTAGCTGGGGAAGTAATCCAGTATCAGAGATGATGCTAAGCCTTTCCACGCCGCATACTACCTGCCAGAGAGCTGGACAGCTCCGATATCCTAGTGAAAAATAAATATACCAAAATATATTTGAAATACATTTATGTTAAGCTAAGTCTACTACAAATACATTTACATATTATGTACTTAATATAAATACCCTACAATTGTACTTTTGCTATACTAAACTGAAATACTTAAAATCTGCTAAATTGGAACAACTAATTATGTACTTAATGCACTTTAGTTATCAGGAAATAGTGCTGCAGTCCAACTAAAGATATATGTAAGTATATTTGATTGTGCTAAAGTGGAACTATTGCAAGTATACTTTAGGTACTGTTTAAATATCTTGAATTTAAAGACTGACCTTACTATACAGAGATCATTCTACCCTTATATTACTAAGAGTGACATTAAAACACATTTTAGGCTTAATATTAAGAAATGTGCATTGTGCAATACAGAAGTACTCTAAATAAAGTTTAATTATAATATTTATATCAGTAACCCTCAATCATTATGTCAGTATGTTAATGCTTTTGTAGTATACTTGGTATGAAATAAATATATTTATAAAACGGATAGTTCTGGTCCTTGATTCTGATTGGTTGAGCCGGGTTTGCAGCCGTTGTAAATTACTCAATAAACATACACCTGTGACCGCATTACATTAGCATTACTGCGCAACTGCCGTTTGTGATTCTTTGTTGCTGCATGTGTTGCTTGGGAACTACATTGCTTGGCGGAGGAATAAATATGTTATAACGTTATACTTTTTTGTTGCTGGTGTTTATTTTATGAATAAAATAAATATTAAAATGAATATTTTTATGGAGTAACCGTTTTTTAAAAACTCTGCTCTGCGTCGTGCCTAACAACACCCCTTAGCTGTTCTATATTCACTGTAAATCACAGCTTCGCCGGGCTTATTGCTTTATTTAAATGCATTTTGGTATAGGTTTTTTTTATAGGGTAGAGATGTAATATTTGATTTTAATGGAAATTGATTGGGGTTTGTGATGTATTGAAAGGTCAGAACAAAAGTTACATTTAATATGTGATGCATACAATGTAAAAAAAGCACAAGACTTTGTTACAGCTTTGTATGGCGTTGTATTCAGCATAATGTGCTGCTGAAGTGACCATCTGCCGACCCTTCTTTGACTCCTACATATTACACTGAATGAAGCTCAGAAGTAAACATTCATATAAGTCTGAGAAAAACACTATGGGTTGTTTGAGGTGTGTCCTTTTAATACCTTAATCATCCCTTTACACTCGTCTTGTAATGCTGTCTACAATCTGGCCTCCAGTTAACATCAGTGACGTCACTCATCTCCATCTATGGCCATCGCTTCCTCACTTGTTTTTGTTTCATTCATGGTTAAGATCATTTTTATTACTCCATGGTGGCTTTGCTTTCTAAATTCCCAGATGATTAAGCATGAGTTGAATTGAGTTTCTACAAGGGTTATTCCCACGAAGCAGGAATAATCATATTGGGCTGCCTCTTTCGTCTCAGTTTTCTTTCTTTAACCAAGCAAACTCTGTGTTAATGGTATAGGTCACCCAAAATGTCTTATTTTACTCACCCTCATGTTCCAAACGTGTATCTTTCTTTAGTGTTACACAGTAAGGAGCCGTTAAAATCACTCAAACGTACCATGAAGTAGTTCATATGCTGCCTTTGATGAGTGAGAGGTCTGTCTTGTCATGTGCTCAGGTGCTCCAGGTTAAATGTTTTCCATTGTGCTTGCTAGAAGTGTTGTTCTGTCAATTGTTAACTAAACTGCTTACTCTGCCTGTTAAATAAGACTTTCAGGTGAGAATATTTTTGTTTATGTATTGGCAGTATACTGGGGAACTGGTTTATGAATGACTGACACTGGAACCTCATCTTCAGTTTATCAGCAGAGCTGTCAAATCTGATTTATGAGCTTCCTAGTTAACATGTCAATGGATTTCTACCATGTGCGCTAGTCTTACTGTTAAAGAATAATGAGTGTTTACATTTTTGGAAGTAATAAACAAATAAAAGTTCTTTATATACGCAATAAGCTTGAGTAATTGTGAACACATTTAGCTATTACAATAATAATAGATAGGTCAAAAATGACCTCCGAGGCACCAGTTACAGTTGCTTAACGATTGATGGCTATGTGAGCAGGGTGTACTAGTTATCTTTGGCTTGTAAATTTCACATTTGGCATGACCTCAAAGACTGAGCTGGCAGATGCCACTGCTTTGAAGTTGGCCTTCATTTTATCACTGGTAGGAACAACAACAGCCCATATAAATAAAATGAATTTAACAGTTCTTTCTACTGGTTACCACTGGTGCCTCTGAATTTAGAGCAAAAGAATGCAGGAGTCACAGTGGGCCTTTGCTGAACTTTAGAATGAACCATCCTACATACAACCACCAATCTTTGTAGTTTCCATTAGTTGGACAGTTGCGGCTGTTGGATTCATCACATCTCGCCTCAGGCAACTCTTGGTACAAAATGCCAGCCGGGCAATATGTTTAATGAGGTCATGTGTTAGGGCTTGATTTGTGCACTTTGTTTATCCGTTTCTTCTTTCTTATCGAACTGCATGTTTCCAGCTGAAGAACAAGTTTATGAAGAAGCTGCCCAGAGATGCTGAAGCTTCCAATGTTCTCGTTGGAGAAGTGGACTTCCTGGACAGTCCTTTTGTGGCCTTTGTGAGGCTGCAGCAGGCAGTCATGTTGGGGGCGCTGACTGAAGTGCCTGTGCCCACCAGGTATGACCTGCTTTCATCCCACAAGGCCAAGGAGGGAAGTAAACGTAGTGGTAAAGGGGTGCTCAGTTAAAATCGAAGCTTTCATTAAATGTGTATGTTTTACACCAAGTGCGTTAATATTTGTTATTGTCTTCTTGTCCCCAGATTTCTGTTCATTCTGCTTGGACCCAAAGGCAAAGCCAAGTCATACCATGAAATTGGTAGAGCAATCGCTACCCTGATGTCCGATGAGGTACATGGAGAGTCTAATCTTAGCCGAAAACTGTTTCAATCCTGTTTTAGAGTGCTAAATATTGTTGCGTTCATTCTTGTTTGCTTATGAACAACTACATTCTGTAACAGAACTAGTGTTATAATTTTACTGTTACTATATTTTAAGTTTTTGTTTTAGATTAAGTGTTAGTAATTGTTGTTTTTGTAATGTTCTGTATTTTTTATTTTTTTTTCTATTTAGCTCAGATTTATTTTTGTTTCAGATTTAGTCTTAATAATTTAGTATTTCAACTTAAACATTTAATTTCTCTCACATTTTTAGAGTTTGGTAAACAGATTATATGTTGCTCAGGGCTGTTTTTCATCTCAAAAAACAGTATTTGGGCCACTCCTGTACAGTAAACTGCCGTATGAACAGGCCAATTCAATAGTCACACCTATTTGTAAATACATTTGTCAATCCTAAAAACTGACTGTGTGAACGTAGCCTACATGTTCTGATACTGTGTAGCTGTGCCTGAAAGAAAAAAAATAAAAATGTTTGTGCTTGAATTAGTTAGATTAGATTGTGTGGGGAAAGTTAGCCAGTAATCACTGTTCTCTTATCAAGGTCTTCCATGAAATTGCGTACAAAGCCAAGGACAGACAAGATCTCCTCGCTGGCATTGATGAGTTCTTGGATGAGGTCATTGTCCTTCCTCCTGGAGAATGGGACCCTGCCATCAGGATAGAACCTCCAAAATCCCTGCCATCCTCAGATAAAAGGTAATTGATATTTATCTGCATATAACTTTTGCTGAAGCCCCACCAATATCTCACAACAAACTCTGTCAATGTTCCTATTTTGACTTGCGGATTTGAATGATGGTCAGATATAGTTTCTGAGCCTGTCCCTTTAAATGTTATATATATATATATATATATATATATATATATGTATATATATATATATATGTATAACACATGGTCAGGAAGTAGTTTCAAAGGCCAGCCAGCCAGGTCTGTGCGAACTAAGGCCATTCATTCATTCAGTGTGAAAGAGCAGAGCAGCGGTTAATTAGATGAAGTACGTCACCTCTCTTTGGCTTCAGGTGAAGTGACAGCAGGCTGCCGTTTTATCCTGCCACCTGAATACAAAAAGCAGAGCTGTGTGCCAGCAGAATGCAGTCACACCAGCATCACACACAGTGTACACAACACATTACACACAGCAGTCCTCGTGCATGCATTCACGGGTTGTTGAATGTAAACAACAGTCTGAACAGCTTCACTTACTGTACTATCTGTCTGTCTGTCTGTCGTTCATAAAACATCCATCCATCCATCACTTTAGCTTGTTCTGTCTATCATCTATCATTTTATCTATTGCTCAGTCCTTATTTTTTTATTTCATTTTATAATTTTCATCAGTCTGTCTGTTGTAAATTGTTTTATTTTATTTCATGTTTAATCTTTTTTTCTGTCTGTTTTTTGTTTTATCTGTTGATCAACCATTTTATCTATTGTTCAATCGTTCTCTCTGTCTTTATCTCGTTTTTATCTGTTGTTTTATCATTCTATCTATTGTTTGATAATTTTATCAGTTTATCGTCCTTTCGTTTGCTATCATTTCTTGGTTTAAATGATTATCATACCATATGGATGATTGGATGAGTACCATATTCATATATCATGGCATTTAGATTGTAATTTGAAGAATACCATGGTATTATATCTTGTATTATTTCATATTGTACAGTTGTGTGGGCTACCACGGTACAAGCTTGCAGGATGTTTAGTTAACCCTTTAAGTGTCACCCCCCTTTTTTTGAATATACATGAAAATGCACATTTCGAACTTAAATGGTTGTAATTCAAGAATGCTTTGGAATATAGACGTAAGATTGGTCTTGTTTTAAAGAAGACATTTGGCAGATTTTTGTAGAAGTGAAATAAATTAAGAAAGTGAAACAGAAAAAAAGTTATAGAAGTTTGAGTTTATGAAAATGTACAATGTAAAAAATTTAATTATTCATATTTTATATAAAATATATATTTTCAAAACCTGGGCGACTCTAAAACTGCAAAAAAAATCAAAGCCAAAAATCTGAACAAGTTGTGTTTCAAATTGTAGGTTGATATCTCAAAAAATGAGCTTTCAGTGAGATTTTGTTTGGGCGCAGTACCAAACTTTTTCACTAGATGACAACCAGACTCCATTACTGCCCATATAAGGGCGCCTCCATTTCCATATGTGTTTTGAGTGATATGAACCATTATTTCCACAATTTTCATACAATTTATGAAGTAGACATCCTATTCAGAAGTAATATGAGAAGTTTGGCAGATTTTGATATGATTTCAACCTCTAAGAAACATAAAAAGAACACGTATGTGCGTTTTAGCTTCCTGCCACATCATATAATTTTTTTTCTTTATATAAAAAAAAAAATTCAGACCTTTTTTTTTTTAAATAATTGAATGGATGCTATCTTTTGAACTCTTGGCATGAAAACAAACTGAGGTTTCTACCCTTCTTTCATGATTTTTCATGTTCATCACTATTTCAAAATAAAGGTCTAAGAGTATGAAAATATTATTGTTGCAAATTGATAAATTA
Source organism: Rhinichthys klamathensis goyatoka (assembly GCF_029890125.1). Taxonomy (NCBI): domain Eukaryota; kingdom Metazoa; phylum Chordata; class Actinopteri; order Cypriniformes; family Leuciscidae; genus Rhinichthys; species Rhinichthys klamathensis. The sequence continues at coordinate 2,246,494 of NW_026606877.1, forward strand.
CGGCTCCTCTGTAATTTATTTTGAAAATCAATCACCAAATATGGAAACTAGAGATTGTAAGCTTTCAAATGATATATAGTTTGTCAAGATTAGTTTAGGTTTAGTATAGGATATTACTGTTTTAAAAATGTAAAGGATTTGGGCCCACCGGTGGGCCCGTGACACTTAAGGGGTTAACTTAACTTCAGGCTGGGGGCCTTAAAATGACTTCTAAAGCGTCCACGAGTGTGTCTTTTATCATCTTTCTTCCTTCTCTGTTTTCTTTCCTCCTCTATAAGTTATTTCAGGACATTAATGACATTCAACAATCTCCATTTGTTTGTTATGTTGTACAGAAAGAACATGTATGCTGGAGGGGACAGCACACAGATGAATGGAGACACGCCTCACAGCGGTGGAGACGGGGGCGGGGGGCACGCAGTAGGCGATGAGCTAAAGAAGACAGGGAAGTGAGTGTGTTTGTATAATGTTTGTATAAATTCTTCTCAAGAAACAGATTATGTTCTCTGAATACCATGGTTTAGTTCAGATAAAGGTTTGTTTTCCTCCTTTCTAAATGACTAGACTTATCGTAATATTAGGCAAACACTTAGATTTGATTTTTCTAGTACAGTACATTCCCACTGTTGGTTTTGGAAACACCTTGAACTTTGGGAAATCACTGCCTCGTACTATTAGTAATCCTTTTGCGCTGAATAGATTTTTTTTTTTTTTGCTGTTACCAATTCATAAAACCAATAAACATACTACTATTTAAAATATTACTTTGTTCATATAATATATGGTCTAAAAGTGCACTAGTGAAAATGTTTCTATTTTGCATTTTTCTAATTTAATTGAGCAATTTTCTTTGCAAATTATATTGCCAGCATTAAAATTAGTGTAATTATTTTTATTTATTTTAATAATAATTAATAAAAATTTAAATTAATTTCAAAATGTTTTAGTATTTGGTGTACCCCCCTATTGCTTTTGATTACTGACCTTGAAATAGTATACTATAATATTTCTTCTTCATTGCATGTTATAACATTATATTTTTGAGATTTATTGCATGTTTTATTTATTTTTATTTATTTCCATGTTTAAAATTAGAAATTGGATCCCAGATTTTCAGATTTTTGAACCCCACTGTTCAAAGTGAAAAAACATATTTGAATAGAGGAAGGCAGAATAAGATAACCTGTAGACATTTAGTATAAGAATTAACTTGTATAATATTTTGTTCTTCAGGTTTTGTGGAGGCCTTATTCTTGATATCAAAAGAAAAGCCCCATTTTTCTTCAGTGATTTCTATGATGCACTACACATCCAGTCTTTGTCTGCCATTCTTTTCATCTACCTGGGAACAGTAACCAATGCCATCACATTCGGAGGATTGCTGGGCGACGCCACAGAGAACATGCAGGTAAAGATTCTACTGCAAATCATAGGAATTTTCGTTTCCTATTGTGTGCCATGGATGTGCCATATGCTCTTTGTGCCTGAGCCTTCCTAAATAAGAATCAGTCCAAACTTGCCAAAGGTTACAATGTAATTCAGTGTTGGTCAATCTTTAACTGACGCATACTGGGAGCACCTTCTTCTCGGCCCTCTTTTTGAATTGTTACTTTTAGTTCAAAGGTCATGTTAGTTAGTTAAAGTCTCACAGTTCATATATTTAGCTGTTTAGGGGTCATGAACTGGATTTTTTGGATTATTTTATAATGTTTCCTGAGGTACAATTATAATGTTAATATGATTTTTACATCAAAAAATTGTCACAATTTAGAAATAAATGGCTATTAAGCCTCTGATTTGAACGCTCTGTTTGAAGGGACGTGTCTGCTGTTGAGACTTCAGGGGAAACGCTCACTGCTGTGATTAGCTGACATCTTTGCATATGAAATAAGTAATACACGTGGAACCCTCTCGATTCTTTTACTACGTTTTTACTATTACAGCTGTCGAATATGCTTATAGTATTATATTTAGATCTATTCCCACAACGCATGAAAGGTTTCAGTGATGAGTGATGACAGACAGTCTGTTGAACGCATGAATGCAGTGATCTCATCATTGCAGCGCGATTTCTGCACTCCAATGAATGCTTTCACCAAAAATAGCAATGCAGTCACAATGTAAATACTGTAAGAGCTTCGTTGTGCAGTGTAACAGCATCATTGATTACATACTTGGAGTTTTGGCAAGTGTCCAGGTAAAAGAAAAAATGTGAAGTTCATTGTTTAGTCACTGGCTTGATGCAGAAACGGTATTAAACGATTTTGAGACAAAGAAAATCTGTCAAAAATGGAATAATTACACATCAGAAATCACTGATCACAGATCAGGCTTTGGAATAAACATGGTTACTTACATGTTTGTGGTGTTGCTGACGGATCCATATCGTAAAAGTCTGTTTGCAAAGCCTGCGCCGATATTGTGACTGAATTACCAAATAATCAAATGAACCGAATACAAACAAATATTGCACTGCTGAGACTTTCACATAGTTGAGAAAAAACACTTTCCTAGCATTAGGATCATTTGGATGGTAATGTTATTGATCCTGTTTCAATCTTTTCTCGTTCTCATGTCACTATTCACTAACGGCCCAGACACTGTGATGTAGACGTTGATATTCTTCTGCAAAGTCTTTCTCTGCCCTATGATGTCATAATTCCACACTTTTCAGAGCCTGTCGTTTTCTGGCCTTGGTTTCAATAAAAGCTATTTTTGGAATAACAAGGAAGTTTTGACTTTTGAAACAGGATATATTTTTATAGTATACCGACCTCTTACCTGTCAAACGATCAAGGAATATTTGAATTCTCAGGTGAACCCTTTAAAGAAAAATGCTGAGATCTAGCACATGTTGTTGGCTAGTCAATATTTTAGCTCAGGGAAACACCTCAGTAAGTCAGCTAGCAAAGTGGTGCAATTTAGAGGGATCTATTTATTTTTAAATGCATTATAACATTAAATGAGGAAATTAATTAAGATGAGGAGGACTACAGTGTCTGTTCTGAGTAGTCCAGAGTAGATCAGACTCCCCTTATTGATTCTATTTACATCAAATGGGTTGACAGGACTATTTTAACCACCAACTGTTGTTTGTCATTTTACTCAACAAAAGGCCTAAATCCTTAATGAAGGTGTAGCAGGCTTTAGTCACAGTTTTTGATAAAGGTCAAAAGACAGATGAAGTGGTAATAATATACCACAATCACTGACATTCTCATTTGGACGGGATTAGATTTCCCAGAGAGTACCTGAGTTAGCCATTATCTGGTAATTTGTATTTAGATTGTGTGAGAAAAACACAAACATGACGGATTCAGATGGGATTTAAATTGCAGAGCAAACTGTAACATGAAGTCACATCTCTTCAATGGCAGTTCATCACAACAGTTCTCATAAGCACCATTTCAGCAGGATAAGTCTTCCAAACAATATTTGGATTTCAGTTATAAACTTATTCACAGGACGTATGCGAATTCATATACTAATTTGGACATGGCTAGTTATTACTGAGGAGGGAGTGTCTATTGTCTGGATATGGGCATTTCGGAAGTCCATGCGATCTAAAAAGTGCATCAGTTAATTAAATGTATGGGTAATAAAATCCGTTTATTGAATTAAGGTAGATAAAGTTTGCTTGATATGAATAATAAATCATTTCAAATAAGACTATTGTTAACAGTATGTACATAAATAAGGGAAGTATTAATTAAAGGATTAAGTGAGAATAGATTCTGAGCCATTTCTGTGAGTAACTTTGAGTTAGCTGAAAAGCAGAAGGCAATTTTCTTTGTGAAATGATCCCTTGCAAATATGTGCAGCTTGTTTCTTCTCACACATCCTCTGTAAAAATCACAAAGTATGTCTGTGAACGATGATGAATTTCCTTTAACCTCCTCAGGGATAGCTTGTCCCATCCAAATATGGATTTAAACATGCTTAAACAGACTTTCCTCGCAGGGAACGTGATTGTGACTGAGCTTCAGATGGGTTTTTCCATAACCCTTTGACTCTTCTTCATTGTGTGTTGGGTGAAGGGTGTGCTGGAGAGCTTTCTGGGTACAGCGGTAACTGGAGCCATCTTCTGTCTCCTGGCTGGGCAACCGCTGATCATTCTCAGCAGTACGGGGCCAGTGCTGGTGTTTGAAAGGCTGCTCTTCAACTTCAGCAGGTTCTTGATCACATTTGTTCACAATGTAACATCACAAACCTTTACGGGCAGCCAAATCCCTGACAAAATTCAAGAAACAGCTGAAAACTTTTACATCAGCATTTAACTGCATCTGAAAAAAAAAAAAAATTCAGTATTCCTTAATCCCTCCATGTTGTAGCTTGCACTGTTCTGAACACTGACTGACACTTTATATTACTAGCACTTCTCGTGTTTATCTTGCTCTCTTAAGATAATTGCTTGTATTCCTCATTTGTAAGTCGCTATGAAAAAAGAGTCTGCTAAATAAACGTAAACGAACTAACTGACCATTTTGTAATTAACTGAAACTAATATTCTGTAAATAAAGCAGAAGTGTTCAATGCATAATGATGTCCATTGCTGGTCATAGATACACTACTGTTTAAAAGTGTGGGGTCATTCAGAATAAAGAAAAGAAAAGAAATACATACTTTTATTTATCAAGGATGCATTAAATTGATCATAAATCACAGTAAAGACATTTACCATGTTCCAAGAATCCTGAAGAAAAGTATCAGTTTGAAAAACAATATTAAGCAACACAACTGTTTTCCACATTGATAATAAGAAATGATTCTCGAGCAAATCAGAATGATTTCTGAAGGATCATGTGACTGAAGACTGAAGAGTAATGGCTGATGAAAATTTTGCTTTGCCGCCAAAGGAATAAATGACATTTTACAATATATTCAAGAATAACGTTTTTTTTTTAAATTGTATTTATATTTTACAATGTTATTGTTTTTATTGTATTTTTGATCAAATAATTGGAGCCTTCGTAAGAGACTTCTTTCAAAAACATAAACCTTACCGACCCTAAACTTTCTAATGGTAGTGTACTTTTCATTGCTGTATGATTTGAAAATGGGGGGACACGAGTACATTTTCTATTTATACTTTTTTCTGCAGGGAAAACGACTTTGACTACCTAGAGTTCCGTCTTTGGATTGGCCTGTGGTCGGCCTTCTACTGTCTGGTCCTGGTGGCCACTGATGCCAGCTTCCTGGTGCAGTATTTCACCCGATTTACAGAGGAGGGCTTCTCGTCACTCATCAGCTTCATCTTCATCTATGACGCTTTCAAGAAGATGCTGAAGTTTACCCATTATTACCCAATCAACCCAGACTATAAAATCGATTATGTCACGCAGTATGACTGCATGTGTATGGCGCCCACTGATGGTAAGACCTCGTAGTTCTCTTTATCTGATGTTATTTTCTTTCAATGTTTAGATGCAAATTGAACCGACTAAACCTTTATTCATTTGCAAGTTTGCAAACTTAGCTAAATTTTTAATCGCCTTCCTAAGCCTCCCATATGTCCACACCAGATGCAAGAAACGATAAGTGCTGACCAAACAGAAAGAAAAAAAAAGATCACTGATGCATATGTAACATTATTTTGCTCAGTGAAGCAAATATTATGTAGCACAAAGTGACCTTTTTTCCCCTTGGTTGGGATCCAAAAGGTGCTACTCTGAGCTCAAATGCAGTGACCATATTTTCATTCCCCTGCTTGGCTACCTAGTAGTATGAATTGACATTTTATTGAAGATTGCTTAATCTATACTGATACAAAAATGGAAGCACAATAGTTTGATGGGGATGGATGTTTATGTCCGGCTTATGATCCAGCTGTTTTTGAAAGGTGTCCAGGTCTACATCTGGCAAATGTTTTATAAATATGGCCAGCATAAATATTTAACTTTTCCTTTTGTTGTACTATTTCTGGTCTTCAAGTGATAGTTTAGACCCACAGGGTTGGTTTTGTCTTAAAGTCCCCCTGTAGTCAATCATTTTATCCCTTAAATTAATCTTTGATCCCCAAAATGACAAATTTAAAAGTTTTTTTTCTCCCATTGAAAATAATTTCGTCATGCCTTAAAACAGTGCGTTCTGAACGACAACAATTCTATTCTAAAATTATTAACGAAAATAATAAAAATCCCAGAATATTTTTCTCTACTATAGATCGTCTTTTAAATAACAAACCATAGAATTGGCGAGATCAGCCCTCGGTAACTATGTGTGAAGATTTTGCCACGTTTTTTTAATAATAAAATAATACAGATCAGATCTGCTATTGATCATACTGATAATCTTCCTATGGATGAATTGCGAAGTTATCCACACCATAAAATGGAAATGCTCAGGACAGTTAATAAAGAAAATCTTCTGCAAATTATTTCTCAGATAAATTCCTCTTCCAGCTATCTTGACCCTATACCAACAGTATTTTTTAAAAAGGTATCGCACTGTTTGATAGACTATGTCCTTGATATAGTTAATTGTTCCCTGGAAACAGGCATTTTTCCTAATGCTCTTAAATGTGCTGCTGTGAAGTCACTTTTAAAGAAAAGAAACCTCAGGGTTCTCAAGTGTCAAGCATTGGCCGTGAGACACACGCAATTCAACCAGTTCACATGCTCACACGCCACACCGTGTATTTCTCACGCTGAAAAGGCAATGCCAACCAAGTTGTCCTGCAAGCTTTATATATAACATTGTATACGAGGCGCAGGCACACAAAGTGAAGTTTCCTGCTGCCAGCACTTATCTCTCGGCCAGATTGCGTTCGTTAGGCAACATAGATGCGCGAACAAACGGAAGTTGACGGAACATTCTCGGCCACCGTACGTTCGTTACTAGGTAACCAACAACATTGCGCGAACACACGCCGTGATGGAGAAGGGAAGAAAGCTTGTCTAATATTTTTAGGCTAGAACATTTAATATATAGCCCATCGTATAGGCCTACATTATTATTGATGCAGTCAAAAACTCTACAACTACCAGCAACCAGGCCGAAAGCTTTGGCTCAGTTTGGCTAGCTTACATTACCTGAAACTATAAGGGAAATGTTAGTCGGTATGGGAAGGAATGAAGATGTAAGTTATTTCTTCATTTTATTTTAAATGATATATTATACTGTATTAATAGTCTTTCTAGTTACGTTAAGGCTACATGTATTAAAGCAGAGTGCTCTGGGTAATATTTTATATCCTGTCAAAACATACATTAATCATTGCCATTGCATTTGTATTTTTCAAAGATGTCAGGGAAAAAGCAAAAAGATATTTGTGTACACACACACAAACACCTTAATACTCTAATGTCCATTTGTTCACAATGTTCCACCACACAATAAATCATTATACCATTTTGACTAGACACATTCAAAACTGTTTGGAGCAATTTGTTATATTTTTGTATATTTGTAATTTTGAAATATAACATTAAAGGTTCTCTAAGCGATCCTGGGTGACGTCACTTCTTGTTGACGTTCGAACTATTGTCAAACAAAACGGAGGCTAGCTAGACCCTCCCTCCTCCTCATCCGCACACTAACCCCCCAAACCACACCCCCAAACCCTTCTTGTCGGTGATTGGCTAGAACAGTTTGTTATGTTTTGGGGAGCGGGTCGCTGCAGTTTGTTTTTGTTGCTGTGTGTGGAGCCAGGGCTGTCTACAGAGATCGCGTTTCTTTACAGTGTGTTCAGGGGACAGGCAGCCAGCGGATAGTGAGGAGATGTTTGCTGTATGTGACAAAAAATGTTTTGGCCTAAAAAACGCGTGACATCGCTTAGAGCACCTTTAAAGAGTAGGCTATATTTGATGTGATGAATTGCTCTGTCATTTATCAGATTTACCAATTGTTATAATTTCAATTTGTGCTGGTTAATTATGAACAATGGGTAAAATTGGGGGGTGGGGATGGGCGGGGGCGGGGCTCCATCTAACCGCATGTGATCTCACTCCAAGCTTTTGATAAAACTTGAGAACCCTGATTGAATCCTTGATTGCTCTCTCCTTAATAACTACAGACCTATTTCTTACATATAATTTCTGAGTAAGATTCTAGAAAAAGTTGTATTGTAGCAGCAGCTTAATAATTTTTTGGATAAATATATTATTCGGGAGAAATATCAGTCAGGTTTCAGACAAGGTCATAATACGGAAACAACATTACTAAAGGTAGTAAATGATCTGAGATTAAATACAGATAAAGGCAATGCCTCAGTTTTAATCCTTTTAGATCTAAGTGCAGCATTCGACACGGTCGATCATTGTATTTTACTTAACAGACTGGAAAAGCTTGTCGGTCTCTCTGCTAATGTTTTAAATTGTCTTAACATATATAACAGAAAGGAACTTTTTAGTTAATATAGGTGACTGTATATCAAAGACACATGAAATAAAACAAGGTGTTCCACAAGGATCAATTCTTGGGCCTGTTTTATTTTTATTATATATGCTCCCCTTGGGCAGCATATTTAAGGAATACGACATTAATTATCATCTTTATGCTGATGATATATAGTTATACATCTCAGTTGAGTTAAGAGATACTGTTGTATTAGAAAGGCTGGCTGATTGTCTGTCCAGTATCATAAAGTGGATGAACATTTTTTTTTTTTAATTGAATGAAGACAAAACTGAAATTCTTATTGTGGGCCCAAAACATGAGTGGCAGAGGATAGAGGTTGGATTGGGTCCCTTAGCCTTACAATCTAAGAAAAAAGTAAAGAGCCTAGGTGTCACTTTGGACTGCGATTTGAGTTTTAAGCCTCATGTTAATCAAGTGACAAAAACTTGTTTTTATCATCTGAGAAATATAGCGAAGATTCGTCTTTTTTTATCCTTGGATGATGCTAAGAAACTCATTCATGTTTTTATTTTCTCTCATCTTGATTATTGCAATGCTATGTACACTGGCCTACCTAAGGGTTTTATAGCAAAGTTACAATTGATAGAAAATGCAGCAGCCAGAGTACTAATGAAATTAAAAAGGAGAGAACATATTACACCGTTTTCTTTTTCTTTTTTCTCCCACCTCCACCCCCCCTCTTCGGAGGACAACTTCATTTATTTTATTTTATTAAACTGTAATATCTGAATGCGTTTGAAAACAGAATGAGTTTGAGTCTTGAAGTGGTATTTTAGTGAGTTGCACCAAACGTTCGGAACCAAGACGGGAAAGAGACCTGTACCTTGACTGCTCTGGCTTAGAAATGACCTAGAATCGGGATTGCCTAGATATAGACTGGTAACAGGCTTGTGCTAACTGTAGACCACGTGGATAGTCCACAGACTGATAACGGGATTGTGCTGACTGCAGACTGCTGGGCCGGAACACAGACTGGTAACTGAATTATGCTGACTGCAGACTGCTGGACTGGTCCACAGGCTGGTTACGGGCTTGTGTTAGTTGCAGATTGATAGGCCGGGACACAGACTGGTAACGAGTTTGTGTTGACTGCAGGCCACTGGGCTGGTCCACAGACTGGTAACGGGAATGTGCTGACTGCAGACTGCTGGGCTGGGACACAGACTGAGAGCTGGTTTATGCTGACTGCAGGCCACTAGGCTGGCCCACAGACTAGTAACAGGCTTATACTAAATGCAAACCACTGAGGTCTGATCCACAAACTGTGAGCTGGCTTAAACTGGTTGTTGAATGCCAGACTGGTCCACAGCTTGTAAACTGGCTTGGGCTAGTTGTTGGATGCTAGACTAGACCACAGATTATGAGCTGACTTGAGCTGGTTGTTGGATACTAGACTGGTCTACCAATTGTGAGCTAACGTGGGCTGGTTGTTAAATGCCAGACTGGTCCACAGACCGTGAACTGACTTGGGCTGGTTGTTGGATGCCAGACTGGTCCACCGATCGTAAGCTGACTTGGGCTGGTTGTTAGATGCCAGACTGGTCCACAGATTGTGAGCTCGCTTGGGTTGGTTGTTGGATGCCGGATTGGTCCACAGATTGTAAGCTGACTTGGGCTAGTTGTTGGATGCCAAACTAGTCCACAGATTGTGAGCTGGTTGTTGGATGCCAGACTGATCCACATACTGTGAGCTGGCTTGAGCTGGTTGTTGAATGCCAGACTGGTCCACAGGTTGCGAGCTGGCTTGGGCTGGTTGTTGGGTGCCAGATTGATCCGCAAGCTGTGAGCTGACTTTGGCTGGCTGTTGGATGCCAGGCTGGTCCACAGATTGTGAGCTGATTTGGGCTGGTTGTTGGATGCCAGACTGGTCCACAGACTGTGAGCTGACTTGGGCTGGTTGTTGGATGCCAGACTGGTCCACAGACTGTGAGCTGACTTGGGCTGGTTATTGGATACCAGGCTGGTCTACAGGTTATGAGCTGACTTGGGCTGGTTGTTGGATGCCAGACTAGTCCACAGACTATGAGCTGGCTTGAAATGATTGTTGGATGCCAGACTGGTCCACAGGCTGTGAGCTGACTTGGGCTGGTTATTAGATGCCAGACTGGTATACCGATTGTGAGCTGTCATAGGCTGGTTGTTGAATGCCAGACTGGTCCACAGACCGTGAGCTGACTCAGGTTGGTTGTTGAATGCCAGACTGGTCCACAGATTGTAAGCCGGCTTGGGCTGGTTGTTGGATGTCGGATTGGTCCACAGATTATGAGCTAACTTAGGCTAGTTGTTGGCTGCCAGACTAATCCACAGATTGTGACACCGGTTATTACACCGGTTTTAATGGAATTACATTGGTTACCTGTTCATCAATGGATCGATTTTAAGGTTCTTTTATTTGTTTATAAAACTCAGCCTTTATACATTTCAGACTGTCTGTCAAGGTATGTTCCAAATCGTAGATTAGATCCTCTAGTCTAATGCTAATCTTCTGGCACAGTTACTTATAAACGATCTGGTGGTGCTTCTTTTAGCCATTATGCTCCAAAAATTTGGAATTCTTTACCAAATGAAGTGAAAGAGGCTACTAGTATTCATATTTTTAAAAGGCAGGTTAAGACATATCTTTTTAAAGCTGCTGATCAGTACAACAATATTATGTGAAGTTGTGTACAAGTGTCATGTACAACCAGACAAGGTTAGATCCAAACGCAGCGTGAATTTATTCACAGGGTAGTCAGACAGGCAATAGGTCAGATACACAGACTGGAACAGACTAGACTAGGATAACAAACTTGGAAACGCTCAGAGATGTGCACAACAGTGAAACAAGACTTAGCAATGAGTGATAGTGAGAGTGGGGTATAAATGAGTGTGGAGCTGCGTGTGGAACTCGATGCAGGTGTGAGAGTGATCAGTGGAAACAGGTGTGCGCAATCAGTTCAGGGTGTGTGCGAAAACAGTCCAAGGGAAGCCAGTGCAGAAGTGGAGCGCCCTCTCGTGACACTAGAGGGCAATCCAGCCGAACTTCATCACATAACCCCCCCTTTAAGGAGCGGCTTCCAGACGCTCCAAAGACAATCCAGGCGGGGGGCAGAGCGAAGACAATCCTGGGGGAGGGACGGAGGGCCAGGCCCGTGCAGGGGAACGGGACCAGGAGGTAGCCAAGGCGGGCCTGGGCCCTAGAGCGTGGGCGGACCAGACTGGGCCGGTGACCAGGGCGGAGCAGGACAAGGCGAAGGCCTGGGCGGAGCAGGATGAGGCCAAGGCCAGGGCGGAGCAGGATGAGGCGAAGGCCAGGGCGGAGCAGGATGAGGCGAAGGCCAGGGCGGAGCAGGATGAGGCGAAGGCCAGGGCGGAGCAGGATGAGGCGAAGGCCAGGGCGGAGCAGGCCAGGACCAGCGGGGCAAGCTCCTCCTCTAACTCACCCACAGTGAGAGCCGAACCACTCAGTAGAAGAGCCGTGTTAATATACCGCCTTAAAGTGCTGTGAGGCTCTGGGTTGGGCATCAATGAGCGAAGCGGTTCAGACAACCCTCCGCGGAACAGGTTCGTTAGGCAAACGTTGTTCATACACGTATGATGAGAAAGTTCATAAAACTCCGCCACATACCATTCGAGAGAACGATCCTCCTGATGAAGTTGCATTATCTCAGCACCCGTATCTGTGCTCGGAATCGCTGTGTGAGCTCGTCGAAATACCTCGCTGTTGAATTTTACCGGGAGAGCTTGGCATGACATCGGGATCGGTCCTGGGTCAACAACTGCGGAGACGGGTTGATTCTGCGATGGTCCCAGTGGGAAAACATGAAGGCCGCGAACCATCTTGGCCAACCTCTCCAACGACGCGGTGAGTTGATCCAGTTGATCCTGGCGTACGGCGGCTGACTGGGAGGCATACAAGGCTGACATGCTGCTGGATCTGGTGTGGCTAAGTCTTCTGTCATGTACAACCAGACAAGGTTAGATCCAAACGCAGCGTGAATTTATTCACAGGGTAGTCAGACAGGCAATAGGTCAGATACACAGACTGGAACAGACTAGACTAGGATAACAAACTTGGAAAACTTGGAAACGCTCAGAGATGTGCACAACAGTGAAACAAGACTTAGCAATGAGTGATAGTGAGAGTGGGGTATAAATGAGTGTGAAGCTGCGTGTGGAACTCGATGCAGGTGTGAGAGTGATCAGTGGAAACAGGTGTGCGCAATCAGTGCGCAATAGCCATATACAGGGTTTTATAAATACAGAGGTCCAAAAAGTGATCTTGCTGGGGGTTCGGGGGCATATGCCCACCCAGACAAGTGAAGTAATACAAACAGTGAAAAGTCCCAGTGCTGATATGGGGAAATATAAACACATTCGAGGTATACAAATATCTATACAATAACAATGGCAATATATTAGCCTATATATATATAGGTGATTGTGTTGTTAAATTGAGCTTATTTTTACACTGATGATCATCATTGGCAAAGAACGTATGTCTGTGTTAAACAGGAATCCATTGTAATAAATTTATTCTCATTCTGGGCACAGTAGCCTATGCAATAGGCTATTCCTCTCTACCTGCTCTCATTTCTCATCTCCATCTTCTCTCATTCTTCTTCTCTCAGTCTCTTTATCTTAGGTTACCTGTTATCTCCCCTTCCCGAAGCTGAGTTTTTATTGATACAGTCTTCACAAACTGATTATTTCTTTCGGTCGTTTAAAACTTCTTTCGTAATTAAAACAGCTGTTTAGTTTAGCCACTTGCATCTTATCTCGTGAAGCGTCGCGTTGGGATTCGCGCGCGGCCGCGGCTCGCGCTTCTGTGAACATAAATCCCGCTTGCTTTGATCGGTCATCTCAAACATTTTGCCATTGCCGATGAGCGGTGTTTGAATACTGAAGCAGCTCAGATTATGAGGTCGGTTATCGTCGCGATATGCAAATCATTGCAGCACCAAATTAGAGTTAATATTAGGCAATTATTTCACAACGTCCATTATACACTCAGAAAGCTGTGACTGGAGCCTATATAAAGCATTCAACCCAGTGCCATGACAACACCGGCCCTCCTGGCCAATAAAACAGACCGGCCCACCGGGAATTCTCCCGGTGCTCCCGATTAGCCAATCCGGGCCTGATAGTTTCTAAACACTACAGGTTTGTTTCATAAATCTTGTAGAGTTGGTCTCTAAATCTGAGTCTTGAAGACAAAGTCTAATTCAAGTCTCAAGTCAGTGGTTGACGATTTTTAGGTCTCATTAATTTTTTACGAGTGTCAAGTCTCAAATCGACTGTTTACAAGCCAAGTCCCAGGTCTCATGTTACTTGGTTTTGATTCTCAAGTCAGAAATCTCAAGTCAGTTGTATACAAGTCACTTTTTTACGTCTAAAGGTATAGTCACATTTATTTTTGTTTGGCAAATGTTTGCTGTTAATTTCAGTAGAAATCCACATCCATCAGGAATTCTACATGAGGGCGAAAGTTGGCCATATGAATTTGTTCATGATGTACACGGTGTACTTGTTCATTATATAAATTTTTTATTTTGTTTATTTTGTTTTATAACAGTTACATAGTGTACCTTTAAATCTTCAGGATTGCAGTGTTGCAGTCAAGTGGAGTAGATTGAATACTTCTATGTTTTGGGTGTATTACATATTGATTTATGTTTTTAGAAAAGACATCACAGAGTGACGTCATATTACATTAATTGCGGTGTCCATATAAATTTTGCTTGCTCAAATTCTAGTGTTACCGCAGCTCCAGTCAAGTCAGTTTTTTAGTGATTTAAGTGCAACTTGATTTTCCATCTCTGACATTACTTGGTGTCTTCTGTCACTTTACATGTATTTTTTTTTTTTGCATGCAGTTTTAATATTGGTGTAAAAGAATGTATTAGTCAATTATCACACTTCTAAACAATGTCTCCACTGGGGCCGTTTGATATGCATACCACTGAATAATTACAAACTTTGTTTTTGAAGTTCTGAAGTAATAATTAATTAATTTTTTTGTATTGGTGTGATGTTGTGTGGCACTGGTGTTGACATTCACTTGTTGTTCACAGATGATAGATCTGTTTATTGTGCTAGTGGCTGTGTGTGTGTGGTGGCCTCAGTAGGAATGAAGGAGCGATCTAGGGGCGGATGTGGACGTGATGCGGTTTGGGGTTAATCTTCTCCATGCGTGTGGTGAATTAAGACTGTACAGAGACCGGCTGGCGGGTGGTTTTCTCTTCCACTCACGCTGCTTTCCTCTAAACCGCTGTTTGCTCCTCTTCGCCCTCCCTCGACTTCTCTTCAATTCGATGGTGCAGAGGGAACAACAGCTGTGTGGAAATTAGTTCCAGTTAGGGAAACCCAGCAAAGAGACTCTTTAAAGATTAATGCTATTGAGAAGTGGTGAATGTTTACAGTGGCCATTGCAGGGCACGTATGCTGTATTTAACTTAACCGAAACCGCGATAAAATGTTTCTTCTTGTGTGAACGTCTGCTTGTGAAATCTGTCGTGTGTTTAAAGTTTAAGTGGCCATTAAACTCAAAGCATTATCTATCTACTGATTCTCATGAATATGAGTCATAGGTATTTAGTCACTTGTCTCAGGCTAAATATGGGATAAAAATAAATAAATGAGAGTCTTGAGTCAAGAGTGTTAAATAGTACAAATGAAAAATATTATTAATTTACTGCAGTCAAATGTTACAGGTAAATTGGGTCCAAAAAATGAGACCACTAGCAAAAACTTTTTTCCTTTTGCATTTTTCAAATGTATTTGTATTTGCATTATTTTTTTATTTTACATTTATAACGGTCAGTTTTTTCTAAATCCTCAAACGTTGTTTATTTCCAGGTTTAAATAGGATTTTTATTTATTTATTAGTGGATGCAGATGTTTGAGCCCCACTGTATGGTTTTGGTTCTTTCTGAAGGCCGCTTTTGAAACCTTTGACCTTTTGTGTTTTTCAGTCAATTCTTCAGATGTGTTCACTGATCCACTTGATTCAACAATTATGTGGACTGTAAATTACAGCGATACAGTAAGTGTTTCCCTAAAACATCAATGAAATATGTGTAAAGGCTGGAATTACTCTTTTTAACAGATTAGTTTTTTACAGATTTTAAAACTCCTCTGCATTATACGCTTGTCGACTTTGTAAATGGTTACCGAGTAAAACGACTGAGGATCACAAAAAACATGTACCTCATTGTGATTTTCTGTGAAATCTGTCCAAAATCTGCAGACAGGCTCTGACTTTCAGCAACTAGCATTGACTCTTCCAGACTGGAAAACTTGTGTAGTGTACTGTATTCCAGTCTTAAGACTTGTTAGATTCATTGAGGTCACCCAATAGAACTTACACAACACATTAGAGAAAACTTCCTTGTTCTAGTTTTGTTCAGAAAATGCATAGTTCTTTTTTTAATCCTTAAATTGTTGGCTGTTTCCTAAAACATTTTCTCCAGACCTGGCTGACGTTTTGTCCTCTTCTATCTAGCCAAACCAATCTCCCAGCTGCGAATAATAGAGAAAGATCTCTATGACAATGGTTTTTATTCAGATGTAGTCCTCAGTTTGAGATCAATGAAACATAATGCCCAAATCCATGCCAACATCTTTGTGACTGAATGAGCCATAGCTCATGTTTCGCACCTTTTGTGTAAACTTGAACAGTAACAGAGTCATTGTCTAACTTCAGAGAGGTCGAAGACAACAAAACAGAAACTAGAGAGCGTTTGATGTTCGTTAAAGGGATACTCCACCCAAAAATGAAAATTCTGTCATCATTTACTCACCCTCAAGTTGTTGCAAACCTGTATGAGTTTCTTTCTTCTGCTGAACACAAAGGAAGATATTTTGAAGAACGATTGGAACCAAACAGTTGTTTGGCACCATTGACTTCGGTGCCCCACAACTGTTTGGTTCCAATCGTTCTTCAAAATATCTTCCTTTGTGTTCAGCAGAAGAAAGAAACTCATACAGGTTTGCAACAACTTGAGGGTGAGTAAATGATGACAGAATTTTCATTTTTGGGTGGAGTATCCCTTTAACAGTCTTTGTTCATAACATAAGTGTCTCTCAGCTTGGGGATGTCACGATTTTGTGTGAATGAACTGAAATTTTATTTTAAAAATCGACATCTGTAGGTTTGATATTCTGATCATGTATTTTTATGTCATTTGTGCAGCGCTTGAATGCCAGCTGGTCCTCCCTGTCAAAGAAGGAATGCCTGAAATACGGAGGGGAGCTAGTGGGCAAAGCCTGTGACTTTGTGCCCGACATCACCCTCATGTCCTTCATCCTTTTCTTTGGCACCTACACCTGCTCCATGTGTCTGAAGAAATTTAAGACCAGCCCATTCTTTCCTACTACTGTAAGTAGCCACACTCTCAATCTGTGATGGATTTGTCAATATGTGGCTCTAATCATACTGCATGTGTAGAGGCAATCGATATTTAGCCAAACCCTGCCTCTAATCCATATACTGTGGGCAGGTAGACAATTGTTTTGACAATTCAGTTTCTGATCCTAATCAATACTGCAGTTGTTGAGGCAAGAGACTACTGATGTGATGCACACTACATAGCTCCTAAAAAAGCTTTTTTGTTTGTTTTTGTCATCTTAGGTGAGGAAGCTCATAAGTGACTTTGCCATTATCCTGGCCATTTTGATCTTCTGTGGTGTCGACGCTCTGGTTGGGGTAGAGACGCCAAAGCTCATAGTGCCAAGTGAATTTAAGGTAAACTTTCTGTTCGTATTGTCTGTCTGTTACTGTAAAGAGATGTTCCTTTTGAGGTGCACTTCTAAAATTGCTACAGGATAGACTGTTCAAATGTTTTGTTCAAAAAAAAAAAAGAAAAAAGAAAAAAAAGAAGTTTGTTGTGCTCACCAAGGCTGCATTTATTTGATTAAAATAAAGTAGAATATACATTTTGTGAAATATTACCATTTAAAATAATATTTCTATTTGAAATAAAAGTAATAATTCACATGCTTCCAAACATGGAAGTCATTATGACATTGACTTATCTTAACATAATGTGTTATTTTGAGTTTTTTTGTGATTATCTGGAAAAACAAACAAAACGAAATCAGTAGCAAACAAGCAATACGTTTTAGTCACTGTCTAATAGAATTGCGTGAATAAATAGCCTAATCAAGAGATGAATTGTCCTGCATTAGATGTTATTTATTTGTATCACATATCTTGGGGGACAGTGGGGTGTTTCTACCCAGGTTACCTGAGGGTCTGCTTAATAGCAATGGATTTTGTTCAGGAAGAACATATATTAGAGTGTACATTGGCTGGCACGCTACTTGCCAATCCACTCAGGACATTACTGTTTGTATCCTGTACATATTTGCCAAGTGCCACTTCTGTGATCCTCAAACTGCATTCCTCTCATGTCCTCAGCCAACAAGCCCAAACCGTGGCTGGTTTGTGCCACCGTTCGGAGGGAACCCCTGGTGGGTGTACCTGGCAGCAGCTCTGCCTGCCCTGCTGGTCACCATCCTGCTCTTCATGGATCAGCAGATCACCGCTGTCATTGTCAATCGCAAGGAGCACAAGCTTAAGGTAGGCCTGCCGTGAGTCTGCTGTGTGACTCTCCCCCAAGCCAGATGGTTTATCACGCTCACTTTGAGCCACCCAGGACCACAGGAAACACTCACAGTGCCGGGGGGCGACTATATCGGGATATTTATAGAAAGTCTCTTACAGATATAGCCTTTTAATCTTTTGTCTGGAGGATGTGAATCAGCACTTGGAGTCAAAATTAGCATTATTCAAACAGATGGTCTGAGAAACTGATAGAAGCCAAAGGGGGAAAAGCTGCCATAAATAATCCAGAAATTAATATTTGTTCAATTCTTAATTTGAATTGAAAACTGAAAGAAAAGAAGTTAGATTTTGTAATATAATAATTTTAATAGCTAGATAGGCTTTGTTTATAATCAAGAAATATATATAAGTATGAATTATAAGTCAGGGTTATTATACAGTATTTAACTGAAACTAAACTAAAACCATAAAACTTATTTCATTTCAGCTAGTTGTCAAGGGGAACATTTTTTTATTTTCATTTGCTAAAATGTACTATGTACTGAAATAACTAAAACTGAAAAGAATGAATAAAAACTAGATAGACATTAATAAAAATGTATACAATGAAAAACAAAATTACAACAAAAAAATTACTAAAACGGAACATATAAAAATAAAAACTAATAAAAAATATCAATACAATCCATAATAGGATCTTAATCCTAAAATAATATTGTTATGTATTATATAAGCGATTTCACCCCACCATCACACTTTAGGTCCACATTGTTGTAACATATTCTGAGTAGTAGAACAAAGAGGAATTGTGAATCAGACAAAAGCCAACCATTTATTCTCTTGTGGCCTGTAATGTGAGACTGGCTTAAAAACATTGTGTCCTCTCACTATAATGCCTCCCCATGGAAGAACTCCTATTGTCATCTCTGTGAGAATTACACTGCCCTGGAGACATATTGTACTGTACATTTGTGTGATGTAGTGTAGTTTTATGCAATAACAACATAATCAGTGTCTATGATTATATTTATAAAATCATAAATGGATGCTGCCTATTGGGACCTTACTTGTTCCAATCCTTAAAACCCACCCTAATCGCCTCTCTCCAAGCTGATACACGATGGGAATAGGGAGAAGAATAGGACTGGGAAACACGATGGGAATAGGGAGAAGAATAGGACTGGGAAACGGTGGATTTGAACTTGGGATCTACTGTAACACATCAAAAGCTGAATCTACCATATTATCCACACCACTGTCCCACTTACTAAATTGTAAATTCGAAATTGTCATGTTTTTGTTGTTTTTAACAAGACACCAGTCCACTATTTTTATGACGCTTTGTTTGTTTTGGACCTTGACAGACATGATCAAGACATTGGAAAAAGCTAAAAGAGCTCCTTAAATGATGTTCAGTTAAAAAAAAAACAGCATACAAGTTTAGTATTACAAGAGGCTGCTAAAAATAATCATTACTGGGCAAACTATTCCTGCAAACTGTCACTGACCACTGTTATCAGTCATCAAATGTTTTTGATTCCTCTAATAACATTTTGTGACCATCCTTCATCTTTGTCTCGATCAGAAAGGTGCAGGCTATCATCTGGACCTGTTATGGGTGGCTGTGCTGTTAGCGGTGTGCTCTTTCATGGGTCTGCCATGGTATGTAGCCGCGACTGTTATTTCCATCGCCCACATTGACAGCTTGAAGATGGAGACTGAGACGTCCGCCCCTGGCGAACAGCCTAAATTTTTGGGTGTCAGGTATGTTGTAAAGCATATAAAAGATGAGATGATTTCTTGTATATTTGTACAGTGTCATAGATCTGACTATAACAGCTTTTGCGTCACTCGTTGACTACAGTTTTGGGCTCAGTGGGGCGCCTTTTAAAAGTCTGTATGTTGGACTGAACTCTAGGGGGCTTTATTGATGCAGCTGTAAGCTGTACAAACGTGAACAGGCCTAGGTCTGCCGAAAACACACCAGCAGTATTTAGGTCGTATTTTTAACACTTCTCTGGTTTGGTTAACCAATCCAATATGTTTCTCAAAGTATTTCAAATAATAATGATAATCAATATTTCCATTCATAATTGGGGGTCTAATGGTTAAGGAATTGTGCTGGTAACTGCAAGGTCGCAGGTTTAAACTCGTAAACTATCACCTGTATGCCCCTGACCAAGGAACTAAACTTCAAGTTGCTCCAGAGGGACTGTCACTGTAATAAGTGTACTGCAAGTCACTGTGGATAAACATGTCTGCCTGTTGAATTCTTCCTATAATTAAAACAATATTACACTACATGTTTGTTTGTATAAGATGATAGTATGGCTATATGATATTATTGCTGTATACACACTAGTAATGGGTGCAGCTGAAAAAGCCAACCCTGTAATTATAAGGTGGTGCCCACATACAGTACCTTTCAAAATGTTGGGGTCAGCAAGACTTTTATTCTGCAAGAATGCATCAAATTGATTAAAAGTCTCTAAGGACATGTATAATGTTACCAAAAAAAGTTGTTCTTTTCAACTTTCTATTCATCAAAGAATCCTATAAAAAATATACTATGGGTTGTAAAAAAAGAAAGAAAGAAAAAGCAGCACAACTGTTTTCAACATTGAAAATAATAATAAATGTTTATTGAGCAGCATATTAGAAAATAATAATAAATGTTTATTGAGCAGCATATTTGAATGATTTCTGAAGGATCATGTGACACTGAAGACTGGAGTAATGATGCTGAAAACTCAGCTTTGCCATCACAGGAATAGATTACATTTTAAAATATATTAATGTACAAAACAGTAATTTTAATTGTTATAATATTTCACAACATGTTTACTGTATTTTTGATCAAATAAATGCAGCCTTGCTGCGCAAAAAAAAAAAAGAGCATTAAAAATTACAAAACAGTATTGTACTTTTGGCCATGTCATCAGCTGAAATGACCATAAACTGCAAAACTCTTTTTACTGTAATATATATATATATATTTTTTTTATATTTAAAATGTTGTAATTGTCTCCTCCTCAGGGAACAGAGAGTCACTGGTGTCTTTGTCTTCCTTCTCACCGGTCTGTCTGTCTTCATGTCCCCTATCCTCAAGGTAATGATACAGTGCATCCAGTAGCGTCAAACGCACCGCTGCGTGTGTGTGATTTTTTTCTTTTTTTTTTTTCTTTGAATTTTCTCAAACCCACAATGGCTTTGAATAATTGCATAATTATTTGCCATAGTTCATACCCATGCCAGTGCTGTATGGAGTCTTCCTCTACATGGGTGTTGCTTCACTCAACGGAGTGCAGGTGAGTTCATTAAAAACTGAATTGGGAAAGCCTATGACATTCAATTTCTGGGATGTAGAATTATAATTCAAATTTGAATCTAACAAAGTAGAATTAAACCCATGCACATTATCATGTGGGGTATTTCCAAAAGCATGAAATCATTTAAATAATCACTATTTGAAATCGGTTGATAGTAACTTATTTGGGGAAACTGTCTTTTTTGAAGAGTATTGCTCTTTGTTTCTCAGTTTATGGACCGACTCAAGCTGCTCCTCATGCCTGCCAAACACCAGCCAGACCTGATCTACCTGCGGCATGTCCCATTGAGGAAGGTCCATCTCTTCACCTTTGTCCAGATGCTCTGCCTGGCGCTCCTCTGGGTCCTCAAGTCCACTGTGGCAGCCATCATCTTTCCCGTCATGGTTAGCTACCTATTTGTGATTTAACAAATATTAATGCTAGAAGCAGATGTGGCTGCAAAACTGAGAGCTTCAGGGCTTTGAAGAGTGGCTAAAAATGACTCGTCAATTATTTCAGCCCACTAGAAACAGACACTCAAGTGCAATACTTGTGCGAAACACTTCCGTTTCATCATCTGTGGTGTTTGCGCTAACTGAAAAGGCACCATTTGCTGTTTTCTCATTGGTCAGATTTTGGCTCTGGTTGCTGTGAGGAAGGCCATGGACTATGTCTTCTCCCAGCATGACCTCAGCTTCCTGGATGATGTCATACCTGAGAAGGACAAGAAAAAGAAGGAGGATGAGAAGAAAAAGAAAAAGAAGAAACAAGGGAGCATAGACAGCGACATGGAAGATGTGAGTTTCCTGAAAAATGCCACAAGCTTTTGTTTTTATATTACTATTATGAACACTTTAGACTTCGAGAAATGGGTTTAGGTTTAATCGATTGCTTTATTACCTGTGTATGATACACCTAACGGTTGAGTAATTGATGATAGATGTTTGATTATTTATTTATTAAAGGGTTAGTTCACCCAAAAATAAAAATCATGTCAGTAATTACTCACCCTCATGTTGTTCCAACCCCGTAAGACTTACGTTCATCTTCGGAACACAAATTAATATATTTTTGATCAAATCTGAGAGCTGTCTCACTCCTCCATAGGCTTCTAAGGGATTGAAACTTGCCGGCCCAGAAAAGTTAGTAAAGACATTGTTAAAATAGTCCAAGTGACTACAGTGGCTCAATCTTAAGTTTATCAAGCGACGAGAATACTTTTTGTGCGCCAAAAAAACAAAAATAATGACTTTATTCAACTATTAATTTTCTTCTCTGTGGGCCTCTGACAGTAGCACCTCATTGCAGTGCATGAGATCCAGGGGGCGGAGTTGGATCCAGATCTAAGGGGTGGAGATGGGTAGGATTAGGGGTGGGGTTAGGGATCAGGGGGCGGAGATGGGTAGATTTAGATTTATATGTAAGGTGGGAGGAGTTGGATCTGGATCCAACTCCTCCCCCTGGATTTCGTGTTCTGCAGTTAGGACCATCTCGCCTCTGATTGAGTTCACATTGTGTAACAGCGCAGCGCTTCTGTGTTGTACGTCAGAATGTAGGATTTTTATTGGCCGACGCTGGTCATGTGTGTGATGCGTGTGACTATGGAGGAGTGAGACAGCTCTCAGATTTAATCAAAAATATTTTAATTTGTGTTCCGAAGATGAACGAAAGTCTTACGGGGTTGGAACAACATGAGGGTGAGTAATTACTGACATAATTTTCATTTTTGGGTAAACTAACCCTTTAATTTATAATTTGTTTATTTAATTGAAATAGCTCCAATGACAAAGCAAAACGATTAGAAATGAATAAGTACTAAGCACCTCAGTGACACCAAGAAATTTTGTATGATTGTCAGAAAGCTATGCATTTTCTATGAAGGCTTTTTTTTTTTTTTTTTTAGTTCAGTTTAATACTATGAATATTTGGGCGGTCATGAAAGAGGAGGTGTGAACCACTCTGGTACATGAAGGTTCAGCTCCTAAAACTCTTTTTGACCGTTTCTCCCTGTGCAGTCTGACTATCCTTACAATGAGAATGTCCCCAGCATTAAAATCCCAATGGACATGATGGAGCAGGAGCCTTTTTTAGGAGATAAGGCCTCTGACAGTGAGTAGACCGGACCCGGGGCCTCAACTCAACTTGTACCTCTTTAATGATTCAGCTCGAACGTTTTGCTTTCTTCCTTTCGCATGCCGTTCACGCTACCACTTGCTCCTCTGTCACATAATACCTGTGGACTATGTCAGTCCTCTATGACAAATTACATCTTCATTACTTCTTTCCTGTCGTGATCATTTTGTTTTACTTTTGCATTTCTGTTTGCATTTACTGTGATTTTGTGTCCTGCTAACATGGATTCAGGGATCATTTTAACACTTATATCCTCTTGAATATTTTTTGCCCATCCATCTGTCTTGTTAACTGAGATTGACAAAGATGCAGAAAATATCACTCCTTTTAGATTCACTGAATCAGTGTCATTGATTTACATCAGTGAAACTGATGATCAAGATTAAAATTAGTCATTTAGCATGTAACAAGATGTCCTCTGTGATTTCTTTTTTACTAAAACTTTGTAGTTGTATTAGAATGAATAATTATCTAACGGAAATGCTAATATAAAATAATCCCGTTAACAAATCCCAGCACTCACTCAATATAGAATCCTTAGACACCTTTAGGATTAAGTGAATCTGCTTCTTTTTTTGTGCATGTATCCACTGTGAAAACTGTGCTAGTGCCGTTCATCCTGCATGGTGTGAATGCATGATGTTGGTGTACAGTGCTGGTGTTCAGCAGAACGTGAAGTCATGCATGTGCTAATAATGAATCATGTGTCCCTCTTGCAGGAGAAAAGTCCCCTTCATTCCTCGACCGATATTCATCGTGCTGAAAAGCGGCACTACTTTCAGACAAGTCCGATGTCAAGGTATGCATCTGTATGCATTAGTAGTATTGCATTAGTAGTATGTATTTATAGTATGGCTGTATAACAACAGATGATATTGAGAAGTGAAAAATGTGCTCTTAAGAACATTTAATTAAAATGATTAGATCCATGTTCAGATTTTGCATACATTTATTTATATATTTATACACTCACCTAAAGGATTATTAGGAACACCTGTTCAATTTCTCATTAATGCAATTATCTAATCAACCAATCACATGGCAGTTGCTTCAATGCATTTAGGGGTGTGGTCCTGGTCAAGACAATCTCCTGAACTCCAAACTGAATGTCAGAATGGGAAAGAAAGGTGATTTAAGAAATTTTGAGCGTGGCATGGTTGTTGGTGCCAGACGGGCCGGTCTGAGTATTTCACAATCTGCTCAGTTACTGGGATTTTCACGCACAACCATTTCTAGGGTTTACAAAGAATGGTGTGAAAACGGGAAAACATCCAGTATGGGGCAGTCCTGTGGGCGAAAATGCCTTGTTGATGCTAGAGGTCAGAGGAGAATGGGCTGACTGATTCAAGCTGATAGAAGAGCAACTTTGACTGAAATAACCACTCGTTACAACCGAGGTATGCAGCAAAGCATTTGTGAAGCCACAACACGCACAACCTTGAAGCGGATGGGCTACAACAGCAGAAGACCCCACCGGGTACCACATATCTCCACTACAAATAGGAAAAAGAGGCTACAATTTGCAAGAGCTCACCAAAATTGGACAGTTGAAGACTGGAAAAATGTTGCCTGGTCTGATGAGTCTCGATTTCTGTTGAGTCATTCAGATGGTAGAGTCAGAATTTGGCGTAAACAGAATGAGAACATGGATCCATCATGCCTTGTTACAACTGTGCAGGCTGGTGGTGGTGGTGTAATGGTGTGGGGGATGTTTTCTTGGCACACTTTAGGCCCCTTAGTGCCAATTGGGCATCGTTTAAATGCCACGGCCTACCTGAGCATTGTTTCTGACCATGTCCATCCCTTTATGGCCACCATGTACCCATCCTCTGATGGCTACTTCCAGCAGGATAATGGACCATGTCACAAAGCTCGAATCATTTCAAATTGGTTTCTTGAACATGACAATGAGTTCACTGTCCTAAAATGGCCCCCACAGTCACCAGATCTCAACCCAATAGAGCATCTTTGGGATGTGGTTGAACGGGAGCTTCGTGCCCTGGATGTGCATCCCACAAATCTCCATCAACTGCAAGAGGCTATCCTGTCAATATGGGCCAACATTTCTAAAGAATGCTTTCAGCACCTTGTTGAATCAATGCCACATAGAATTAAGGCAGTTCTGAAGGCGAAAGGGGGTCAAACACAGTATTAGCATGGTGTTCCTAATAATCCTTTAGGTGAGTGTATATTACTATAATTCAATAAGGATGCTGATAATGAAAGCCACTTCAATTTCTAGCAACAACATACTTTGTCAAGGCTTCTTGATTACATAATATCACCTCTATTAAGTTGTTCAAATAATGCACTTAGGCATTTGAACCACAAGTTAAATTGTTTCAAAGAAATTATTGGTAGTTATTGGGAAGTCATTTGAATACCTATTAGGAAGTTGACTGTACTCATCTGTATTTTTCAGTTCAGAGAGACTGCCATTAAATGTGCCTCAGATTAAAATAGACATGGACCCAGATGACAGCAATGCCTTCTACTGGAGAAGTCGAGGGTCCGAGACGTCCATATAACTCCTCCAGCCAATCTGCAGCATAGATTTTATTAAGCTTATCCAATTTGCTGAAAGCCATTTACCATGGGATATTTTGTAAAAACTCTTCCCCATCACGGATCCTTTCTGTGAAGACTTAAGAACGGCTTGAGGAACACTTGTCTTTCACTCACTTAATTATTATGGTTTGCAAATTGTAATCCCTAAACTACTATGCAATTCAGTTCATTGTTTCACTTATGTGCTGAGCTGTAGAGAAATGCTGTAGCTGTTTCCCACAATTCCAGAACTACTTCCTCCATTATTCATCCAATACAATATGAATCTTTCCACCAAATTCACTTACCATGCCACTATTTTCCTTTTATTTTTTGCTGCTCTACCTCTGTTTTGCATGGTAGGCATTATGTAAAAAAAAAAAAACACTTTTCACGTTTTTTTATTTTTTATTTGCACAGCATGAGATTTTAATGTTGATCTTTTTTAGTGTATATCTTGAGCAAACTATTCAGCAAATTATTTCTGTTATGATGAGAGCGAACAACTGTGACATAATATATTGTAATATTTAACTTGATTTAACTTTTAAATGATGATTAATGTTATTGATTGGCACTGAACCAGCTGTTTTTCATAGTTTCATTTAATATATAATGTGGTATTAAATTTTATTTGTTTCCTTTAACAAACAATGTTTATGCCTAAGTATCCAAACATTTTCTAATAAGCTTGATTAATTAAGAAAGCCTAATTCATTTTGATTTTCAAGTCTTGTTAGACATTTGCTTCCTCACCTGGTTTTGGAAACCATAAAAGGTCTACATGTGTAAACCTACATGTACTCTGTCATCCTGCAAATTATTTACCTAAGTGGCTTAAACCTGAATTGCAATAATACATGAAATTCCTTTAGGTTTAAGATTTTTTATTATTATTATTTGTGCACTATTTACATGATGTCTAGCATTGAATGTCTTATTGTGTAATTTGTTAAAATAAGTCACAAAATGTCAACAGTGGTATGCATTTGAATGAAGATTTTCAGAGGACAGGGAAATATGTCATACAGTGCATGTCTAAAACATGTTTTCTTTGAGCCTTGATTCTTCAAGAACCCAAAATACTATATTGATTCCTGCTAATTTGTCATTATTCTCCCACCTTTTCATCACTTCTCCTCTTTCTTTCAAAAAACATACAAAAAAAAATCAATAGATCTTACAGATACTGTCATTTCAAAATCAACTTTGAACCTTGTAAGTATACGATTTTTAACTTATATATTTTTGGGGGTACATAAAAACACGAAATTATTGTGAAAGCATGTCTGGGGAAATTCTTGAACGTTTTAAGCAATGCTAAATATTAATTGTAGAGTGTGTAACTGAAACTTTTTTAATCAAGTTTTGTGACTTTTTTGAAACAAAACAGCTGAAATTATTTTAGAATTTATATTTTTCAAAGGAAATGAATATTAAAAATGAACAGAATTTATTAAATGGTCTCCTCGTTTCTTCTTTTGTGCATTGTGTTTTTATATTTTTGCTTTTTCCCATCAGTATCATTTTATCTGCTACGTAGAGTACATTCAATGTCAAAACCATTTATTTAAATTTTACTCAAAAAACAAACAAAAGTATTTGCAACATATCTAGTTTGATATATTCATTTGCCCCTATTTAGACTATCAAACCCATTTAATCCAACTTATGCTGCTCCATCAATATCCAATAAAATGACATTTTATTGTATATCTATATTTGTAGTAAATTTGGGGACCAAAACAATCTTAATGTGGGTTTATTTTTATAACATTTACAAATAATAGTGATTTATACCGTTTACCTTAATTAATATTCAAGGTTAAACATAACATATATGGTCATGCATAGGGTGGGCAAAAAGTGAAGGTCATGTAATTTACAATCTTGCATTATAACAATCTTGACTAATTGTCAACCTTGATTATTACTTGCCTTAGCTGTTCACACTGAATATGACACAATGTCACCATCTAGTGTTCAGACTTAACATTGCAGAGTAGTGGGAGGTCCCATGGCATACACTTCAACATCTAATTTAGTGAATGTTGAATTTCATAAAATTGCTTTTTTTTGCTGAGGATGAAGGGTGTTGGAGAGAAGAGAAAGAGAAATAAGGATTAATTAATAGAATAATTAAATATAATAATTCCATTTTAACCTGTGTAGTCACAAAAATGTTTTACTTAATGCCCATTTGAACTAATATCACTTTCCAAGCCTTTCAAAATCATTAGCATTATTAGTGCATAATGTGACATTAAAACCCTCCTACGCCAGCAAGGCTCATGACAACAGAGTGCAGAATAATTACATGTTTGGCAGTTACTTTTCAATTTAGTATAGGAGAAAAGGTTACGTATGTAACCCATTTCCCTGAGAAGGGCAATGAGACGCTGCGTCATGGTTTCGACACATTGGGAAGACTCCACGTGAACCGGTGTCTAAAACATGTGAATACACGCCAATTTGGATTGGCTATACGACAGACAGATGACGTCACAGGGGCACCGACAAGAGTCTGAAGAACACGTCATCAGCTGCAGATTTTCTGAAGTGGCCACAAGACATAGCGTCTCCTTCTCAGGGAGCCGGGTTTCATAAGTAACCTAAGACATTCCCATTTGAAGTGGAACTTCGATGCTGCGTCATGGTGTTGAATGTTAAAACCCACTGTGGCATACTGAACAAATGCCTGCTCACTGTGCTGTGAAATTAAGTGTGAAATTAAAGTTGGCCTACTGCTAATCCAACCATAAAAACCCCTTGGCCAAAGCTCTAATGGGCAACCTAAATCGAAGGGAGCATATAATTAAGCGGCTTCAAGGACTAGAAGAGACATCAGGAGAGAGCAGTGCTTTCTCTCAACCGTCTGCTCTACCCTCAAGTGCCTCAAGGAGAAATATCAAACCTTCAGGAGATCTGAGCGCAAATGGCAACGATGTCCACTTTTTTAATGGTCTGTTATTCCATTACTCCTCTTTACAAACCGTTACAAACGTGTTAAAATAGTTCCACCATTATGTCCACACTATCCCCTCCAGGTCCATGCTGGAGAGGCAACAGGCGAGGGAGTGAGACGCGAGTGGCAGTAATGCCCATTTCCTTTTTTTGTACATCCAATTCATATGTGATTACAAAGGAAAGCACATTAACGCAATCCTCATATAGGCCCTCTACAAGGGGTGAACAAGGGGTTACACTCTGTGAACAGCCCCTTCCTTCTCATCATCATAAGGGAAGTGCAATAATACTGTCTCCATACATCATGTATTGGCCAGGGAACATTGACGTTTACTCAGAGAGGGCGACAGATGAGGAAGTGGGACGCGAGTGTTACTCTTCTGTAACAGCCCATTTATATGTGATTATAGAGGTAGCACATTGCCAACACTTTACTTTACTAACACTTCCAGTATTGGTAAAGGCGACCAACGAGGAAGTGGGATGTGTGTTTACCAGGAACGTCCTTTAATAAATCGGCCTGGTACGCTTGCATCACTGCAATGTTGCGTAAAGCGCCACCGGCCTGGCACGCTGAATTCGCCTTGCCTTTGAGCTGAGATGTGGTTTGAAAAGGCTTAAAGGGCAAGGTGGGAGCCGCTCAAGGGGAGAGATAGCCGGTGAGAGTCGTCTCACAGAGGTGGAGCATTTATGACCCGCGAGGAACATCTCCTTTACAGAAAGCCAAGTGGCAGTGAAGCTTCTTCACTGTGAAACGATCACAGTGAACACAGCCAGAGCTGACCATGCATGATGACAGATGACACATATTTTGTTTGTATCATTCCTCGTAATTCAACACAGAACAGGGCTAGATACATTTTATAAACCCACACTTTCTTCCCATACTGTTTGATTTCTTTACGAACCCACATTTCACATGCACAAACTTAAAACAAAGTGGCTTCCTGAAGACCAAAGAGCTGATGACGTGTTCTTCAGGTGGCCTTTTATAGCCTGTCAGACACCAGTTCACACAGAGTTTTCCCATGCACAGCGTCACCACCAGGATGCAGCGTCGAACTAATTAATGGCATTGTATTTAATGATTTTAGACATTCCAAAGCAAATGCACACACTAAAACATGCTGTTTTATATATAACAGCACGGATAGAGAGAGAGAGAGAGAGAGAGAGAGAGAGAGAGAGAGAGAGAGAGAGAGAGAGAGAGAGAGAGAGAGAGAGAGAGAGAGAGAGAGAGAGAGAGAGAGAGAGAGAGAGAGAGAGAGAGAGAGAGAGAGAGAGAGAGAGAGAGAGAGAGATGTATTACTGTAGCTAATACAGCCAGTAAACATCAATGCTAAATCATAGCATTTTCAGTTCTTTTCATTTTAAGCAAAACTAACATTTTGGAGTTATAGTGGTTTTGTCCAGCTGACCACAAGGCTTTAAGGAAATGTTCAGTACATATTCTTTTTTTTTCATCATTCTGTTATGCTGCCGGATTAGATGTGATCCAGACAGCTGTAGCAGAAGTGAGTCTTTGTTCTGTTCTGATCAATACATGTTGCCATATTAGTACAGGAAGAATAGGTTTGAGGGCCTAAAAAACATCTTGCATTCTAGTTAAGTCATGTGGTTCACACTCCTTACTCAGTGCATCACCATCAGAAACATTTTTAAGTGATGCATAACATCCTAGCATGAACTCAATTTAAAAACTACTTTTGAATCCAAAAATCCATTAAAATCACTAGAACTCAGATAAACTGCCGCATTCAAAAGAGTTTTGAATTGGCAAAGAAAGCTGAAGTCCACTTCTGTACCAATGGAGCAGCTTGATAAGAAAAAGTTCCCTCAAACTAAAATTGGAGAAGCCTTCGTCAGCAATGCGAGATAGAGATACAATTCACTGTGGACTGCTTCTTTCTCAAGCTCTCTTTATTGCTCCAGGAACCTCATGTGACCAATACAAACCATATCCATTTTGAATGAGTATTATGTAAGAATCCTGTTGAGAAAAACAAATGTTAAAGGGACAATGTGTACTTTTTTATGTATTTTATTATTTAAAATCAATTTTTTTATATACATGGGACGGGTAGGTCCACGGAGGCTTCCATGCAGTTCCGCCATCTTGAAAAACTATAATAGCAGAGAGGGACAAAAAGTACTAGGCCAACGTGTTTCCACAGCGCGTTTTCGTTCAGAGCCAGCGTGACGTAACTGAAAGCAGCAGAAACGGAGAAGCAGAGCAGTGAGAGGCGCTTGTCACTGCCCCGGCAAGTTTAAAGGGACACTATGCAGCTTTTTTAGCTTAACTGAACAGCTTCAGAGTTATTGAAATGGTTATATAACTTCTTTCGGGTTGAATGGTGGGCGTCTCGACCCCCCCTGGTGCCTGTGAGCGAAAAAATCTCACTTGCAACTTCGGTGCGGCGGGCCGCGTCAGGAAGTATCGCGTGATATCAGCTCTCGCGATGTAACATATTCCTTTACGGCAACTGCACACATACACACAGGAACAAGGTATAGATGGATGGAGTTTGTCACACTATCGTCATGGCTGAGCCGGCATATAAGATGCAGAAAGCTAGGAAAGCATTGTCGGAGGAACAGAGAAAGAGGAAACGGCAGACTGACCGAGCGAGGAGTCGGACACGAGCATAGGCATAATTTGCGGGTGTGTTATGTCCCCATTGAAACTTCTCGCGGCACGGATGTAACGTGACCATTACAAACAAATAAAACATCTCCAGGTAACTCTAGTAGAGCATTCATTTCGTTCATTTGTTAAATAAGAGGCGATCTGAAATGTGTTATTTTTGAAATCAAAAGACCAAAGTGCTCGTTGCCTCTGCGATCAGTGGTGCAGATAAGTTACAGTGTTCTGTTGTGACGCGCGCCTGAATCCGTTGCGGGGACTGAGAGACTCTCTATATTTTGTTATGGTGAAATCACAAAACCTAATGCACAAAAAACATGTCCCTGCTTGAAATACAACCACTAATAAACAATCGGTTTTGATGAGGAAAATAAACTATACTACTAGTACCGATTAGAACCCAGAACCTCTGACACACTTGGCAAAAGTTCTGCCTCTGGACCATTAAAATTGTTGGATGTATTTAATCACGTGAAAATTCTCACCACTAACAACATATATTATATCTCATTAAACGACAAATTAAACACAATGTACTATTGTATACTATGTAACAGGCCATGTCACGCTCTGAGTGAGTGGTATTTACGACAGTAACGTTAAATTCAAGTACTCCACAGTAACTTTAGGGGTCGCTGTTTGACAAAAACGGGATTTCTGCATAATGCCCCTTTAAAAGGCTGCATTGCAAATCCTCGTCGCCAGAAAAGTCCAAACATAGATAGTAAAAGGAAACGTGACCGAAGATTACAAAAAACACGAGTTAATGTCGGGATAGCTTTTTCCAGGTGGATAGAGCTAATGCAGGAGAAAGATTTCAAAAGAGACGCTGAAGTCCTGCTTTCTTCTCGACAGGTAAGTCAATGTTACAGTCTTAATAACAAGCTTTTTTTCATTGTTTGGTTGTGTACTTTATAGACAGATGAACATTTATAGTTAAAAGTTGATGATGATATAGATATCATCATCAACTTTTAACTATTCGTTAAAACTATTTTAACTATTTTAACTTTTATTCGTTAAATTTTCTGAAGTACGTGCATTGTTAGATCTAACAATGCACGTACTTCAGAAAATATAACGAATAAAGAAGGCATAACTACTTATTACAATAGTTCATGTTTTTCACAGTCAGTAATTCATACTGTAACATTCGTTTGTTCGTTGTGTCAAGTTGCTGTTTGTTTGAAATAACAAACCTGTTCACCCGAAGGAACACTAGACAAAGTGCTATTAGAAGACATCCTGTCATAGTTTTTTGGTACATAATGGCTACCGTAGATGCAACGCGCATTTGGCGCTGGAGAGCACACGTTTGAATGCAAAATACATTTTCACCGCTATATGGGAGAAATTCCTACACATTGTCCCTTTAAAATGTCTCTCTAATGGTGATGGTGTCGTGTGGGTGAAATTCAATATCCAAGCCCTCCATAACTGCAAAGTTTGAATGGGGGTGTTCAGAAGAACCTGCATGATATGGGTTTGGACTGTTAGACAAGTTGTAATCAGTGTGAATCAGTGTGAATTGTTCTTTTTGTATTGAAACAGGGTGCATTTAGGCCACCTTTATTGCCCCTCATATGTGTGAATGTTAGCCTAATGACACTTTGTGCTTTCCGTTCTGCCACTGTGTGCTTTATTGTATTTTTTTGAATTGCTAAAGAGAATCTAAAAACCCATCTACACAAATGAGATTTGAATTTAACGTGTGCGTCTTATCTGAAACCTGACAAGCAGATAAATTCCTCAGATAATTCCAGAGGGCCTATAAGTTCTATTTTTGTATTTTATTTCACAAAAAAAGCGAAAAATAAAAATGTTAATAAATATAAGCTAAATTATATTGAAATCAAGTGAAGTTAAAATTAAATCTCAAGAATCATTTATTGTTAATCACTTTGCTATAAAAAGCTAATTACATGCAAACAAATGTAAATGTGAAGTCTTCCAGTGTGTGACGACACCATGGCAACACCATGGCAACAACAGAAATCATCGTGGATGTTGTTATGCTCCTGGTAAAGGTTATTCATACAGAAGCCTAATACATTTACACTGCAAATGCCATAAGCCTCATGGGCTAAAAGAGCAAATGGAACAGGAGACAACAAACAAACAGTCTTTGAAGCAAGTGGAAAGTTTATTTAAAGAATAAAACATCTGAGATGACGAGAGACATGACATTTCATATTGGAGAGGGAATTTAGAAGATCTCTTCATCCATTATAATTGCTGGCGCTCAAAAGAATCTTTGAAGAGCGAGTCTTTAAACGCCAGTCTCGTCGTCATACTTAATAACATCATCTGTCTGAAAAATAAAATATGAGCTGTAATCAAACCTTAGTTTAATAACTGTATTAAATTGTACAGACACCCTGAATCCTGATTTGATCTGCTTGTCCTGGTGATGAACTACTTAGTTAAGTTTATTTAACTTTCCCTCTGGGGGATTTATCTTGTTTTAAGCATAAATTTAACAGCTATTTTTTTATTTATGCTTATTTTTTTTAGTAAGGGAAAAAATACTATGGAATTGAATGGGGTCCATCAACTGTTTGTTTACCGACATTCTTCAAAATATCTTCTTTTGTGTTCAGCAGAAGAAAGAAATTCATACAGGTTTAAAACCACTTGAGGGTGAGTGAATGATGACAGAATGGTCATTTTGAAGTGAACTATTCCTTTAACTAATGGAACCTTATTGTAAAGTTTTACCCCTTTCATATATAAATAACAAGAAAAACTCGTTTTACACTGCAAAAATGTCTATGG
Source organism: Rhinichthys klamathensis goyatoka (assembly GCF_029890125.1). Taxonomy (NCBI): domain Eukaryota; kingdom Metazoa; phylum Chordata; class Actinopteri; order Cypriniformes; family Leuciscidae; genus Rhinichthys; species Rhinichthys klamathensis. Next base: position 2,280,773 of record NW_026606877.1, read on the forward strand.
TTGAAACTGTTCAAAGGACAGTGGTTAGTCAGTGCTCTCACCAGCTTTTGACACAGTTGTGCCGGGGAACGCTTGGAACAGCATGATGTGGTCAACTGAACCCATGGTTGTGCCTGTGTCTCTCCTCTCTCACTCTGTATCCTGCAGGAAATAAAGCATTAATGAAGAGTTTTGTACTGATGTGCAACCAGCTCCTTCCTTTCAAATCCCCTGTTGTTAAATAACATCAACTGATGATGTTCTTTTCTAGTCTGACTATAACTTACAGTTTGAAGTACTCCGAGCAAGTGTCATCCAACTTGGACAGAAGTGCTGTAGTCTTTTTCAATTTACTCTCCTGTTCGATAAAAGTTGAGAGAGAGAGAGAAAAAGAAAATGAAAGAGCCGTTTGGCCAGTAATACAACCCTTAAAATAAAAAAATGGATATGTTTTTTTCCTTGTCAATGTTCAAAGTCGAGCAGCGGGAGAGAAGATGAGACGTGTCGTTGTTTGACAGTTCGGGCTTGGTTAGCACCCGCGAGTACAAAAAGCACCCTGTCACTCGAAATTAATTGAAATCTCGCAAGACTCTCAGTTGTCGAGTGAACTTCATTTGTGCATGTTAATGATGTGCGTTCATTCCCTGGTTACAGATGCAGTTTAAATTTTTCAATTAGATCTTCACACCAGCAACTCTTCTCACTTCGCCATTTATAGTAGAATAGCAGCGAGCGAGCAGATAATTGGAGGAACTGCAAGAGAAAACTGAAAGGCTAAATGAACCAAACATTGACACACTTTTGATCAGGTTACCTGTGGGTTTTTGACATCATTATTAAGCATGAAAATAAGTGCTCATGGAGCTCCAATTATAGCATTATAATAGGATTTCTTCAAGGTTATATTACTTGAGCATCCTTATGAAATGGCACCTGCTGCCTCAAAGACAATTTTTCATGTGAGTTCACCTTATTGCCAAGAGAACCAAGGAATCCATCAACATAACATCTCTCTTGAGACTTCAAAGCAAAATTAAGTCACTCATTGTCAAGTTAGAGAGTGGCATTGTGCTGGCAAATCATAGACATGCTTCGAAAAAGATCGAAGCCTCTCACAATAGCCATCTACCCGTGGTTTTTAGCAATCTCACAGTCATACACAGTAAGCACAAAAAAAATCCAAAAAAAGAACATGAAAACCTGCTGCTAAGCACAAACCATAAAACAATGATACGAAACTGTCGTAATGAGACTGGTAAATCATGTCAGTTTCAGGAAGAATATATGAACATCATCTCACCTTCTCTGTTAAACACGCTGTGACGTCAGCAGATGAGCAGCAGGCTGTTACCGTGTTTCTGATTCGATCGAGGACGGTTGTCAGCACAGGCAGAGAAATGTAGGAATGTTTTACTCCAATCAGGAACAAGTATCTGGAAACATGCACACATACATGTTTTTGATCTCATTCATACACTGACTTTAGGAAACATTATTCCCCTGCTGTTGCATACAACATGATATTTCTCCTTTTCAGTGGCCACTATGTATGTTCTGAGGGCAGAACAGGAGCACAAATCTTTAGCCAACCAGCAGGTGGCTGCAAGACCTCAATGCGTTTTGAAAATGCTCTTCATAGGAGGCTCTGATCTCTTCACCGTAGGTTTCTGTTGTAAAACAATGGGGGTTTTCAAACTGGGGTCCAGGGTGTTCTCCATGGACAGACACACACACACACACACACACACACACACACACACACACACACACACACACACACACACACACACACACACACACACACACACACACACACACACACACACACATATACAGGTCCTTCTAAAAAAATAGCATATTGTAATAAAGTTCATTATTTTCCATAATGTAATGATAAAAATTAAACTTTCATATATTTTAGATTCATTGCACACCAACTGAAATATTTCAGGTCTTTTATTGTTTTAATACTGATGATTTTGGCATACAGCTCATGAAAACCCAAAATTCCTGTCTCAAAAAATTTGCATATTTCATCCGACCAATAAAAGAAGTGTTTTTAATACAAAAAAAAAAGTCAACCTTCAAATAATTATGTTCAGTTATGCACTCAATAGTCAATACTTGGTCGGGAATCCTTTTGCAGAAATGACTGCTTCAATGCGGCGTGGCATGGAGGCAATCAGCCTGTGGCACTGCTGAGGTGTTATGGAGGCCAGGATGCTTCGATAGCGGCCTTAAGCTCATCCAGAGTGTTGGGTCTTGCGTCTCTCAACTTTCTCTTCACAATATCCCACAGATTCTCTATGGGGTTCAGGTCAGGAGAGCTGGCAGGCTAATTGAGCACAGTAATACCATGGTCAGTAAACCATTTACCAGTGGTTTTGGCACTGTGAGCAGGTGCCAGGTCGTGCTGAAAAATGAAATCTTCATCTCCATACAGCTTTTCAGCAGATGGAAGCATGAAGTGCTCCAAAATCTCCTGATAGCTAGCTGCATTGACCCTGCCATTGATAAAACACAGTGCACCAACACCAGCAGCTGACATGGCACCCCAGACCATTACTGACTGTGGGTACTTGACACTGGACTTCAGGCATTTTGGCATTTCCTTCTCCCCAGTCTTCCTCCAGACTCTGGCACCTTGATTTCCGAATGACATGCAAAATTTGAACAACAGTCTGCTTCTCTGTAGCCCAGGTCAGGCGCTTCTGCCGCTGTTTCTGGTTCAAAAGTGGCTTGACCTGGGGAATGCGGTACCTAGCCCATTTCCTGCACACGCCTGTGCACGGTGGCTCTGGATGTTTCTACTCCAGACTCAGTCCACTGCTTCCGCAGGTGAGGTCTCCCAAGGTCTGGAATCGGTCCTTCTCCACAATCTTCCTCGGGGTCCGGGACACCTCTTCTCGTTGTGCAGCGTTTTTTGCCACACTTTTTCCTTCCCACAGACTTCCCACTGAGGTGCCTTGATACAGCACTCTGGGAACAGCCTATTTGTTCAGAAATTTCTTTCTGTCTTACCCTCTTGCTTGAGGGTGTCAATGATGGCCTTCTGGACAGCAGTCAGGTCGGCAGTCTTATCCATGATTGCGGTTTTGAGTAATGAAACAGGCTGGGAGTTTTTAAAAGCCTCAGGAATCTTTTGCAGGTGTTTAGAGTTAATTAGTTGATTCAGATGATTAGGTTAATAGCTCGTTTAGAGACCCTTTTCATGATATGCTAATTTTTTGAGACAGGAATTTTGGGTTTTCATGAGCTGTATGCCAAAATCATCAGTATTAAAACAATAAAAAGACCTGAAATATTTCAGTTGGTGTGCAATGAATCTAAAATATATGAAAGTTTAATTTTTATCATTACATTATGGAAAATAATGAACTTCACAATATGCTAATATGCAATATGCTAAGAAATCACAATATGCTAATTTTTTTAGAAGGACCTGTATATAACTCATTTTAGGGCTATCAAAAGTCACTTTGTGTAATTTCATACTATTTCTCATACAGTTTAAATGGGTCTTTATAGAAAGGGGGGATTTCTGATTGCACTTTATTTTACAGTACATGCTCTTACGTGTAGAGTAGCTACTTACAGTGTACTCACCTAAGAAAGTACTGGTTAATATAAGGTAACTATAGTAGTCAACATTTGAAATGGATCAAGACCTTTCATCACAGTACATGAATTTTGAACAATACCTGTACTTGTCTTAGGACAACTTTGATGAACTTTTTTGATCCACTTCAAATGTCGACTACTAGGCTAGGCTATAAGGTTAGGTTTAGGGTTATGGTGCGTTCTATTATTTAGGAAGACAGACGTTGCCTAGCAACACGCACCAACGCGCCCCCTTTCCTCAGATTTTTCAGCTCGGAAGTTAGACAACCGTGAGGACACCGAGCAAGAATTCCGATACGGAATCCAAGATGGCTGCGACCTGTGTGACTTAAGTATGAATTGTTTTCATTGTTTTTGGACCGCTTTGGTTGTTTAAATGACGATTTTAATCACTATTTCTGAAATACCTTACTGCGTCCGCGTCACTGCCTGTGGGTATGGCAATCGGTCTTGTTGTGAGTGCAATATTGAATGAAGCCTTGTTTCAAACGGTTGTTACTAACGTGGCTAGCGTTGCTAACAGAAGATAAACTAAAACATGAAATAAAGTGAAAATTTTAGAAGTTCAAATGGCTGCGTTTTGACGTGTAGTCTTAATCATAATAAAAAAAAAGTAATGTAAGTGCTAGAAGCTTGTAAGATTGTGTAGAAGGGATGTAACGGTGAGGATATTTTCCCACCGGTTAATCGACGTGTGACAACACCGGTAATACCGGTATCACTGGCGGGGGCTTTTAAATTGCTAATTTAAAGGCAAATGTAAAATGCGCGCGTTTAATAATGTAAAAAACACACAACAACGAAACAATGCAATGGCAAATTCGCTTTAAAAATAGGCGCTTTTACATTTCGTTTTTACATGCCCAGATGGTGGAGAAGATATAAAATAATTATTTTTATTCTGATGTTGAGACCGCCAAACTCATGTAATGCCTATTCAAGTGTTTCAGTAAATCTAGATAAAGCTACCCCGCTGTCTTTCTTTCCTTTACAAGGATATTACAGATTGGCTAGCACCTAATTTTAGCCTGGATGCCAGCCCGAACCCCGCCCACAAAATTTTTTGGTCGGGAAGTTCGGTCTTGACTCGATCTATTGAGGAGTAATTGTGATCGGTTCAGAATTAGTCGGGCCAATCAAATTGCCAGGGCGGGCTTTATACGATGATGGACAGATGATCTGCAGTTACGTAATCATCACGTTATAAAAGAGCGCTTGGGTTGAACTGGTTTCCCTCAGAGATGACTGCAGCTGGAGAATTGAGATGTATAGATTCCGCTATTGCGTCTGTTGTAAAAGAAATCGACAGCGCATTAATTTTAAAAGACGAACAGAGAACTGCAATCAAGGCATTTGTCGATCGGAAAGATGTGTTTGCCGTCCTTCCTACGGGATTCGGCAAAAGTTTATTTTATCAGCTGGCTCCGATGGTCGCTAAGAAGATGGGACGCAATGAAAACCCTGTGGTAGTTGTGGTTTCTCCTTTGGTCGCACTCATGGAGGACCAAGTAAAAGAAGCAACACTCATTATTTTACTACTTCTTCCAGCGTGCGTGTAGATGAATTCTGTTGACAACTTTGCGTAGCTCATAAAAAAAACACTTACTGCGTTGCTCTGATTGGTTGTAGGTCTATCCAATTGAGTGCAGAGTTTTTTTTTTTCCTGGTTCAGTTAAGACACGCCTCATAATCAAAGCCCTATGGAGCAATATCAGACTCACATTCTGACTAGAATATGAGTATGACGAAGTCGGGCTAACCTAATTTACTAGGCTACATATAACCGATATAGTTATTATGTAGCCTACATAAACAAACTATGGTTTTACTAGAAAAGTGCTTTATGCAGGTTAAATCTCAATGTTGCGTGTTAAACTGGTATTTCAATTTGCAGTGTGATAGAAAGATAACTGTACATTATACCATACTGCCCAAAATATACAGAGTGTAATATACAGTGTTATATTTTTAGTGTTTATTGATGGGAAGATGGGAAGATGGATCTGTACTGGGACCAGGAGAGGACCCTTTCATGGGCCATTGTTTCAACAACAAGCCAACCCAGCGACTGGTTATTACTTGGACCAGGGGCTCATGACCTCGGTTAACGTGGTGTGCATTGAAAGCACAGGTGAGATACTAATGCACATGCACTGTTATTAAACCCTGAGGGCTGTGCAAACTTCTTTCTTTCTTTTTCTTTTCTGATTCAAATATCAGCCAGGTGGGAGCCACCGCCCTACTGCCTTCAAACGCCCCACTGCCTGCCAATGCCTCACTTGTCGCCAACGAGTCTTTCTTTCTTTGAAGGACCAAACATTATTCCTAAAATCAAAAAAGGGAACTCCAAGGCACTCTCAATTGAAAAAGTTAAAAAGTCCTATGTGTAAAGTCTTTTATGTTGGAAGAACTAAGCGGCGTTTACTGGATAGACTGGCTAACATAAATACGCAATCCGCACAAGAAACACCAACTATCCCATGGCAAGACACTATATGGAACATCACAATAGTGACCAATCCACTTTACAGGCTTCTGGGATTGACCACATTCCTTTATCCTTAAGAAAAGGTAATAGGCAAAGACAGCTGAATCAACGGGAAGCTTTCTGGATATATCGCCTGCAGGCTACTCAATATCCAGGCTTAAATGAGGAACTTGACCTCAGTGTATATCTGTGAGGTTCTGTTGTCTTATGGTGGTTTAAAATTTATATACTATGCTTGTATTATAACTTTTATGTGTCGCCGTGTTGGTGTGTATTTAATTGATTAGTTAAGAAGTGGAAATGATGACATCTGCTGTCCCTTTTGTGTACTAACAATTGTAATCTGAGCACCCTAGTTGACAGATGGAGACTTCTGATTGGTGGACTGTTAGTTCATAAGAAACTCTGTTTGTGTGAGATCTGTTTAACTCCCAGAAGAAGGCATGTAGCCGAAACGCGTTGGAGTTTTTTAGATGGTTAATTTGACCAAGCCATAAGAATAAAGGCTTTTTCACTTTTTCAATTGAGAGTGCCTTAGAGTTCCCTTTTTTGATTTTTGGTATTTAGTTTCCCATCCAAAGAGCACCTCTATCTTAATCAAACTTTGGAGTCCAGGAAGCGCTCCTCTACCCCTCCGGTTTTCTTTGAAACATTATTCCTAATTGACCTCATGCGCTGCAAATAGAGGCAGAGGGTAAGGGCTCTCCCAGGTCCCTCCATGACCTGAACCAGGGCCTGAAGCTGGCCAGGAAGTCCAAGAAGCTGGTGTGGGAGGATATTGCTGGCAAGCTGAGCCACCATTTCAAGCAGACCTTTGTGCAAGACAAGGTGGCTTGCAAATGGAACACATTGGTGGAGGCCTACAAAAAAGTAAAGGACAACAATTCGCCCACAGGGAGGGGCCCAAGTAAATTAAATTTTTTGCTGAGATGGAGGACCTCTTGGGAGGTCACCATGATATCGTCTTCCCTGTTGTGGGAACTACCATGGGCCTGGATGTGCGCAGGCCAGATGCACTACAGGTCAATGTGTCTGCACCAGAAATCTCCCCTCTCCAGCTCCATCCAGCCCTCCATCACCTCCTCCATCCTCATCCCACTGTTACAACCATGCCCCCTGACACCACGCAAGCGCCAGAGGGAGGATGAGCTGTTGGCATATCTTAGGGAGTCTAAGGCGGCCTCCCAAAAACGCCATGCTGAGACCCTGGCACAAATGAAGGAATCCCAGGAGGGATTCCAGAGGTTGCTTGCCCAGATGCTGGAGAAGATGTAAAATAATTATTTTTATTCTCATGTTAATGTATGTTGGTATGGGTTGAATTGTTTACATGCCGTTATAAAGTTTGTTATAGTAATAATAGGAGTGCCTCAACTTTCCAGTTTTTCAGTGTTATCCTGTGTTGTTGTCATTTTTGTCAGAGGCCCAGACTGCCAGGATGTTGTTTGTGAATGACCACAAAAAAAGGAAACAAAGTTCTGTGCAATTTAAATTATTTCAAGTCATTTCAATAAAATATTGAGCCTTGTCATAGTTGAATGTTACCAGTCTTTTCAGCTACAAAAAACCCCACCTCACTGGCCTGTGAATCACAATGAAGCATTAAGTTAAGGTTTAACACTTTGTATTACAACACCTATAAATACATGAACATTACATCACATGATGTAGCACCACTCTACTCTACTAAGAAAAAATATAAAGTTATGTTAGGAGAGTATTATCTATCTACTCTGTGGGTTTTAGGTTTAGGACAGTTCTAGGTACGACTTAAAGGGGGAGAGAATTGACACTGAAACTGTTTAAAAGGTGTAAAAAGACAATAGAAATTTATTAGATGACAAAAGTCACAACTACTTGTTGCCATCCTCCTCTCTTGGACATCCCTCTGGGTGTTCATCACAGCCATTCACAGCTCCAAGAGCAAAATTGTGCAAGAAGCATGCAGCCATGATAATCATTCCCACAATGTCCATCCTGGTGTTCTGCAAGTCTCCTAAGCGACTTGCACTTCATCCTGCCAAATGCCTGCTCAACGATGACCCTCCTCCGACTGATGTTTTGCTGGTGGTCAGCATCGGTGAGGGCCCCGTTGTCACACTTAGGTGTTAAAAATGAAGGGGAAGGCCTGACAAATATAGGCACTGTCCCCGAGCAGATGATAGTCCCCCATCTTCTGCTGCCATTCAGTGTAAAAAGTGGAGCCCCGCAGCATCCTGGCATCGTGCACCCTGCCTGGTGGTCCAGCAAAGATGTCAATGAAGCGGCCTTCATCATTGACAATTCCCTGGAGGAGGACAGAGTAGTAGGACTTCCTGTTGATGCAATCCCCTCCTCTGATGGGTGGCCTTCGGACCCTGATGTGGCAACCATCTATCGCCTCAATGACTTCATCGAGGCCAGAGATGCGCTGGAAGACAGCAGAAGACATCCTCTTCTCACAGGCCCTTGGCCAAGACACAAAATTTGTGCCGACCCCTGACATGATGGTCAGCACTTGAAGGATGGCTCTGTGCGTCGCTGACTGGGAAGCATTACATTGATCAGATATCTCTCTGAAGCTGTTCTGGTTGGCCATATACCAGAGAAACATGAGGACATTTTTGGGAACAGGCAAGGGGGAAGTCCATGGCTGTGTTCGCTGCAGGTCCCCCTCCTGAAGCAGTCGAAGGAGCTGCTCAAACTTGGCTCTTCTGATCCGGAAATGACGGGCAAATGTATTGTCATCCATATCCAGCATGATCTCCCACTCCGTTCCAGACTTAATAATAATAATAATAATAAATGTATTTTATATAGCGCCTTTAAAAGTTGCTTTCTCAAAGCGCTTTACAGGCAAACATAACAACAGAGAAAACTACACACTTTAAATACAAAAATAAACAAATAAAATTGAATAATCAAGCAAAAACAATCCTAAAATAAAATGTTTTAAGAAGAGATTTAAAGGATGACTTGAGGATGATCTGCTGTCTGGACAGCAGCACAGCTGATTCCACAGCCCTACGTGAATGAGAAAAAGAAATAGAGATTTAAAAAATAAAAAACTGCCGTTAAGTCTTTTAACTCATGTAACAGTGCGTCTACTACTTTTCGCTGCGTTCGCCAGCAAAGTTTGCATCTTGCACAAATTGTCAAAAACACGCTTGAAACATTACATTTAGCTTTTAAGTGTATCTATTTATTGTGACAAAAAGCGTTCTATAAGAGCAACACTGCAAGGAGTTCAATATCACCTTTAGCGACGTCGCCACTGTTTGCCTTTCCTGCAAGCTGCAAGCTAGCTGGCGTGCTAGCTAAAATTATCTACTATAATGTGGCTCAAACTTGACCAAACATACTGAAATGGGAGCATTCCTTCATACGAGCATATAGCAAACATACCTTCTGCGTCTTGTGTCCTCTTCCTGGAGTTCTTCCTCTGTGTTGTGTGTAGGTGTCACGGTGTGGGTTTGTCTTGTCATGTTTCCCGTTTCCCGTTTCCCGTTAACCACGCCCCCTTGTTATCCTGTTTAGATCGTTTGCCCTTGTATTTAAGCCCTGTGTTTCAGTCCAGTCCTTGTGAGTTCTTGTTGTTGTAATGTTGATGCTGGTTGTTCTGTTCCTGAGTCCTGTTCCCTGTCTGAGTCCTTGTCCAGTTTGGAGTTTGTTTAATAAATTGTGCTGCAAGTGGATCCTGCTTCTTTCTTGTCTCAACCACATCGTAACAGTAGGTGAAGCACATCCTTATTTTGGAGCACCTGGTACTCGGCCAGTGCTACCATAGCAACAGCTTTCCGGGTGGCGTCCATGTTTTTTCTCAGAGTCAGACGTGCAAAACCATGTGCAAAACCTACTGTCTATGTGCAAAACATACCAGAACGCTTGAAGTGTGCAAGTGACGTCATATCCGAGAGCCGAGTCGGTTCGTTGACAATAATAGAACGCAACATTAGTACCTTGTAATTACTATAATAAGTATGTACATAGGGAACAGGACTGTAAAATAGAGTGCTACCGCCCTATCAGTAAGGCTCACTCTTACTCTTTAATCTTTAAAAGGGTTACATCTTTAAAAAAAAAACTGCATTTGATACTAGCTATCATTTAGAATAATTATTAATAGAATATTAGCAGTGTTGTTTTGGTATTGTGTGTGTATATATATATTGAATTAGCTTTTATTGTTATATTTTCCGTTTTCATTTAATTTTAGTTTGGACTTTAAAAAAAAATTATTATTCCAATTTTAGTTTTAGTAAATTAGTACTTCAACTTATTTATTTCAGTTACTTTCCAAGGCAACAATTGTACTATTCATTTAATTAAATTTTAATTATAAATTTTTTTTAAATAAGATTATCTTCAAATATTTATATTTTATTTTATTTTATTTCTGCTTCATTTTAATTATGTACAATGATTTTGGATAGTTTTAGCTTTAGTTAACAATAAGAGTGCAGTATATTATTAGTGTATAAAATACAAAAATAAAAATACAAGGAGCAGGAGCACATGGCATCTATTGTGGAATTTAATTATTATAGAAGCTTAACAAGTATGAAATAATGGTAAACTTTATTTCGATAGTCTACTTTAGACATTCTATTAAAGGGATAGTTCACCTAAAAATGAAATTTAGCCCATGATTTACTCACCCTCAAGTCATCGTACATATGACATTCTTCTTTCAAACAAATACAATCGTAGTTATATTAAAAATGTCCTGGCTCTTCCAAGCTTTATAATGGCAGTGAATGGCCATTTCTGTTTTGAAGTCCATAAAAGTGCATCTATCCATCAAAAAAGTGCTCCACACGGCTCTGGGGGGTTAATAAAGACCTTCTGAGGCGAAGCGATGAGTTGTGTAAGAAAAATATTCATATTTAACATGTTACCAGTAAAATTGTAGCTTCCGGCCAAACTTACGCCTAAAGCACAACTTACACAACTTATGACGTCGGAAGTAGCATAGTGCATCATGGTGTAGCGTAAATATCAGCTGTACGTCGCATTACTCGCATAAGTTGCGCTTTAGACTTAAAGCTGCAGTAGGGAGTTTTGAGAAAACGTTGACTTAGCCTGAAAATTTGAACAAGCACAGCTTACAGGTCCCACCCCCTTGCTCTCTGCTGCGCTACAGCCCTCCCTCCACAGCTCGTCCTCCACAGCGGAGCCTGTCGTGAACGCGCAGGCTAGTAAACAGGGCCACCGATGACGGCGGATAAAAAGTTATATGGCACATTCAATAGGGACTAAACGTCAATAATATGCTTTACATTGACTATGGCCTGCCCATACTTTGACTACAAACTTGGTCCTCAAATCATTATGTATTTTCCAATAGCCTACATGCAACTTTATAACGTTGCACTCTTTCTATAAGTTATAAATAGCTAGTAAGATAACGTTAATATAACGGTAACTAACGTTACAGCATGTAAGTAATTATTCTAGCGATATATAATGCTAGATAAGGTGTGCTAGTACATTATTTCAGCAACATGACAAGCAGTGAATTAGCAGGTTTCAATTGTTGCTTAGCAGAGTGCGTGACATTTTATCTACATGTTATGCGGCTAGAGTTTTGACACCGAGTCAATGGGCTCTGTGTAATTCTTTCTTTTTCGCTTGTTTATCGTCATCAGTCTTTTTCCTTTTACCTCTTTGTTTTATGAGCAGGTGTCACTCGAGAATTGGCAGTTTAGGTTGTTTCTCCGTCATAAGCACAGCTGCAGCACGCCGGCAATCTTGAGTTTGAACGACGGCTCGCGCTCCGGCGCTCGCGCTGTGCAAGAGAGGGGTGTGATCAGCGCGTACACGAGCGTGACTGACACTGCTAAGACACTCCTCTCGGCTCTGATTGGTTGTTTCTGACCGGGAGCGTGTATTTCTTGCAAATGGCAATAGGACCACTGGGAGGAGCCAGAGGAGCTTGATTTTTACACAAGATTATCTGTCTCATATTCTACTGTCAGGACATAATGACAGTTTTAGCAAATACATGTTTTCAAAAGTTACCTACAGGAGCTTTAAGTGGAATCCATATGTTCGTTTGGCCAGAAGCTAGTTATTTTACTTTATAAAGTTTTAAATATGGATATTTTTCATACACAAACTCATCGCTTCGCCTCAGAAGGCCTTTATTAAAGAGAGTCCACGGAGCCGTGTGCAGCACTTTTATGAAGGATATAGATGCATTTTTATGGACTTCTAAACAGAAAAGGTCATTTTTTTTTATATTACTCCTATTGTATTCGTCTGAAAGAAGAATGTCATATACACCGAATGACTTGAGGGTGAGTAAATCATGGGCTAATTTTCATTTTTGGGTGAACTATCCCTAGAAACTTTGCAACTGCATGTCAACTAATCTCATTCATTTGCAAGTACTTGTCAACTAATCTCATTAGAGTATTAGTAGACTGGTTAGGTAACTTGTAGGTAACATAGTCAGTAAAATATCTGTTGGTGGACCGTCAAAATAAAGTGTTAGTGGATATTAAGTCGACAGTTTACTAATAATGCAAAAATCAGCAGCTAAAACATCTCTGCAAGAATCCGGTCTACTACCATACATATAAAACACTTTGTTGTAATTTTAGATTTGTATGTTTAACAAAGCAAAAATAATTTATAATACTCTGGTGGTTGGGAATAGGGATACTGAAAGGTTTACAACACACTTTGTGTTTTTGTGCTTTATACAAACTGAATTTTGGTGGCATGAGTCCATTTCACACATTGTGGAGCTCAAAATAACATACATTTAAAGGCTGATTTTTCTGGTCATACAAAAATGAAGAACACCACTAGGGGGTACAGTTGGACAGTGTATGACTGAAGAAGGAGAGACTATTATTATGCTTTTAATTGTTATTAGTTTTAAATAAATATTAATGAAAACTTACATCTCTAATGTCTGTCAGAACACCCCATCTCACATTAATTTCACTTGCATACACTCAGAAGCCACAATAAATGACCTAGTATTAGCCCCCCGAAGCACTCTGAAAATGTCACCTTTAATGACACCAGGCCGCGAGGTAAACTCAGTAGAACTTGCTAGCACACATTCAGAACCAACGGTGAGTGGCTGATCTAATTACAGTCCAAGATAAATTAAACATAGGCTTCTGTGCACGGCTGTCTGCCCCTCAGCAAGAGTTCATTCTTTCTTGTGGCACACAAGTGACTTCACAAGCTTCATTCATCACAGCATGCAGTGCATAACGGCTACATTTTCACTAAATGAGAAAGGCATAAGGTGCTGATCAGAGAACAGCCATAACAACAAATGAAGCGGACCATGATGTGAGAGAAAAAAGGTCAAAATCTTTGTTTGAGGGCATCCTGTTCTAATTTTTGGTGCTCCAGGCAAGCATAATTTGCATGACAATGATTGTTAGTCTGCAAAGGAAAAAATTGTCTGAAATGTTACACAGAAGATAAATGGGTCTGTTCTGCATTATGTACTTAATCTGATGTTTGCGAATCCTTTTCGGTTCATATGTCCAAAATATCTGGACAGCAATAATAACGGTAAAATAACTGAAGAATATAGGCCCATTAGGAATGACCCCATCACCTCAACTCCAATAATCTATAATGTTCTTGTTCATGTTCGAAGGAAAAAAATTACATCCAGGTGTGGCCAGATTCAAAACAGGTTCAAAACCTGTTTTACCTTCATTCTGATAACGGGATAACTTGGACGAGAAGGGGAACTTGTGAAACTTTTCATGGACAGTTAGGACTGAATTTCAGGTGGTTCTTGCAGCCCAAATAGATCTTTGGTTTGATCTCTGGAAAATAGATCACAAGAGGCATTCTGAGCTTCAGTATCTGATGAAATGGAAGTTGCGATCCTTTTCCCCCTATTGTGACATATATCCAAGTAAAATGGCTTCTCGAACAATAAAGAATGTTGGAAAGAAAGAATTGATTGGATTGTTGGATGGTTGTGGTTTGCTGGAGGGGATATGGCTGGAGATTATGCGGGCACATGCATTTAAAAATAAAGAGATAAATAATTTAAAATAAATAATTGAAATATTCCATAAAAATAACAGAATTGTCCATTTAGATTTCATGGTGACTTTAAGCAAAAGTCTAAAGGGAGTTGTTTTGATTATGATCATATTCAGAGTCACAGTCTGAATAATTCATGACTAGTTGCACTTTTGCCCTTTAATAGACTAGCTAAAGATCAAAATCAAGAGGAACGCACTCTATTGTGTTTGGGAAAAGGAGACCTGTGCCAAAGGAGAGTGGGCCACGGTGAAAGCACAATATACCCATTATATCACTCAATATTGCATTAGCATTTACATCACATTTGGCAAGACAGATCAAAACATAGTGTAGTGAGTGATGTCATTCTTCCTTCAACAAAATAGCTACAGACTTTGGCACATGAAATAAGCTGGCTAACATCGGAAATATCTTTTCCGGATGACCTTTCCTTTAAGACACGCATGGTTTCCTTACCACCGAATTTTTGATGAATATTAAATAAGCACCTGTCAATCCCATGTGGTTGAACTTCCCCGCAGAGCTGGGATGAAACAGGATCAGCTACATGTGCATGCTGACGGGGTTGTCTTTCCAAGTCATCCACGCAAGGAAGTGTATCCAGGGCAGATTTCCTGCAGCACTTCCGGAAATCCTCAGACGTGGCATTAAGTTTGGATTCACTGCAGAGAACTTTCTGAAAGCTTGTTAACTATAAGTATAAAGGGAAAAATACAATAAATCAGGCTCTCCTGCTGAATTTCATGACAAAATAAATGATATCAGAGGGTTCTGTCAAATCTGTTACATGTACACTTTCTCTTGAATAGAAAGTATAATCTCTTCTGATCATTTCCCTGTCCTGGTATTTTGATTTGAACTACTGCACATATACATTATTTAGTCCAAAAATAGATGACACATAATAATGATAAAATTGAATAGAAGAGGGGCAGCAGATTTGATAAACAACATTATGCGACAGCAGGTATTGTTGCGAAGTAGAGAAAGGCTGTTTTTTTCAATTGCTTTCACTCAAGGGACTCCAAGAAATTTGTATAATAACCACCAAGTATGGTCATTAAAATAAACTCAGATTCAGAAAATCCCTATCAATTAGGAAGCAGTGAGTATTGTGTCTTCTAGTAGTTGGCATGTTTTTCATCAGTTACCCCCAAAAATATTCTTATTTGTCATATCATCAAATGCCTTATGAAGCGGAAGAGGAAAATGCACTGCCAGAAGGAAATGTGGTCAAAATAATTGTCCTAAGAGAGATTTGAACCTTTGTGCTCCTCGTTGTGGTTTGTTGAACACAACATCGAGTGGAATCGGAGCGGGCTGACCGTTCTACTCACTTCTTCAATTATACATTCAGGTTGGGGCTGTAAACAGCATTTTTCAAGCCCAGACTGGAAACGACTGGATATGGCTGATGCATCTTCAAAGGACAGTCCTAGATTTCCATAATATACAGACAACCTATAAATATGTAAAGCAATGTAAGCCCATGGTATGTAAAAAGCAAGACACACTTCATTTACACGTTAGACTGTGGAGGCAACTAAACAGTAAACGAACACACATCTTAATATAAAAAAAGTAGAGAGGATAAACAACTAAGTTTAGGAAGAAGTTTCGTTTTCTCATCCTCATGTCATTCCAAACCAACATTCTGTTGTTTCTTCCATAACAATAGGACTTTAAAAAAATATATTAAAAGCAAGAAAACGTCTCGGTTACGGATGTAACCCTCGTTCCCTGAGTAGGGAACGGAGACGTTCCGTCGGATGACGACGAATGGGGGTTTCGCTTAGGAAGCCTATCGACTTCGAGTACTACAAAACGAGCCAATGGCAAAGAAATGCCATGGGTCTGTGGAATTTGCATAGCGTAACTCCGCCTCACCTCGTGGGTATTTAAGGAGAACGCTGGCAGCAAATAGGCATGTTTCTTCGCTGAGGAGCCAAGACTGAGCTCAGGCGATCCCCGCGGTACAGCGGAAAGTGGCAGGAAGACGGAACGTCTCCGTTCCCTACTCAGGGAAAACGAGGGTTACATCCGTAACGAGACTTTCCCTTTCGTTGTCACTCCGAGTTCCGTCGGATGACGACGAATGGGGATACCAGTCTAATCATGCCACCTTCTCAGCTGTCTTCCAGTGCCCTGCGTAAATCTGAGATCCCTGTCGTGAGACTAGCACGGACGAAGGACTCCTATTTAGCACAGGAATACCAAGGTACACTGGGGAGCATATCCCAGATTTTAGGGGAATATTCAATTACTGCCAACCTAGAGGGGGGACTTAAGAATACACATATGACTCGGAGGGATGCATATGGAGAACACTGGGGTGTCCAGCCGCAGGTGGAATATTTCAACCCCAGGGGTGGCAAGGTGGCTTGCCGAGGGAAAGACACATGCTCAGAGAGGATTACAGTGGAAATACACATGTGGGGGTCACTCAGGGGAGGGACCATGCACACGGGGAGGCACCTAGCCGACGCACAGGCAATAGACACTGGCGCCGACATCAGGAGTGCTGGAGGAACTCAGGGCTTTCAGGAAGCTCACCTGAGGAGAATATCGCACGTATCCAGTCCGTGGAATGGAATGGCGAGCAAGCGAAGACACCTGAGGTGAAGAGGTCACCAGAGGTCACCAGAATGACCTGCTCCTCGTCCGGCACTAGCTGGTTGAAGCGAGTACATGAGAGGAAACTGGCTCCACTCGGAGATTGTAGAATCTGGCGAATGTGTTGGGTGTCGCCCAGCCTGCAGCTCTGCAGATGTCTGTTAGCGAGGCACCATGCGCTAGAGCCCAAGAGGACGCCACACTCCGGGTGGAGTGGGCGGTCACACCAAGGGGGCAGGGTCGACCTTGCTGCTGGTATGCCAAAGCAATGGCGTCCACTATCCAGTGAGACAACCTTTGCTTGGAGAGAGCCTTTCCCTTCAGCTTCCCACCATAACAGACAGAGAGCTGGTCTGAGGTCCTGAAACACTGCGGTCTGTCTACATAGATGCGGAGAGCACGTACTGGACAGAGCAGTGCCAAGGCTGGGTCTGCCTCCTCCAGGGGCAGCGCTTGCAGATTCACCACCTGGTCCCAGAAGGGAGTGGTAGGAACCTTGGGCACATATCCAGGCCGGGGTCTCAGGATCACGTGAGAGTAAGCCGGCCCGAATTCCAGGCACGCTTCGTCAACGGAGAATGCGTGCAGGTCCCCTACCCTCTTGAAGGAGGCCAATGCAATCAGAAGCGCTGTCTTCATTGACAGGAAGTTAAGCTCGACCGATTGCAAAGGCTCAAAGGGAGCACTGCGCAGGGCAGTTAAGACCACTGCGAGGTCCCAAGAGGGTACGAGAGGAGGGCGAGGAGGATTCAGTCTCCTCGCTCCTCTCAGGAACCTGACGATCAGGTCGTGCTTTCCCACCGACTTACCTTCTATAAGATCATGCTGTGCGGCAATGGCGGCGACATAGACCTTCAGGGTGGAGGGAGACAACCTTCGCTCCAACCCATCTTGAAGGAAGGAAAGCACAACGCTGATCGAACATCTCCGGGGGTCTTCTCGGAGAGAAGCGCACCAGTTGACGAAGAGGTTCCACTTCAACGCATAGACGTGTCTCGTGGACGACGCTCTAGCGGAAGTGATGGTAGCCACCACCGCTGGTGGTAGGGTACTCAACCTGCCTCGTCCCGTCCAGGAGCCACACGTGGAGGTTCCAAAGATCGGGACGCGGGTGCCATAGGGTGCCCCGTCCCTGAGAGAGGAGGTCCTTCCTCAGGGGAATCGGCCAAGGAGGTGCTGTCGCGAGGAGTATGAGTTCGGAGAACCAGGTCCGGGTGGGCTAGTACGGCGCGACCAGAATGACCTGCTCCTCGTCCTCCCTGACCTTGCGCAGGGTCTGCGCAAGAAGGCTCACTAGGGGAACGCATATTTGCGGCCCCGTGGCCAGCTGTGCGCCAGTGCATCCATGCCGAGCGTGCCCTCGGTCAAGGAATAAAACAGGGCGCAATGGGTCGAGTCGTGAGAGGCAAACAGATCTATCTGTGCGTCCCCGAACTGGTCCCAAATCAGCTGAACCGACTGGGGATGGAGTCGCCATTCTCCAGGGAGGGGCTGAAACCATGAGAGCTCGTCTGCACAGTTCAGGGCTCCAGGAATATAAACGGCACGAAGCGACCTCAGATGCTTCTGACTCCATAAGAGGAGGTGGCGGGTGAGTTGCAACATACGGCGGGAGCACAGACCACCTTGACGGTTGATGTACGCTACAGTCGCTGTATTGTCTGATCGGACTAGTACATGCTGGCCCCTGAGCAAGGCTCGGAAGCGGCGCATAGGCGGTGGGGTCCTGTCCAGGAGCCCGCGGCAGCACGTCCATTGCACATGGCACCCCAGCCCGTGGTAGAGGCATCTGTTGTTACAACAATATGCCGGGAAGCTCATTCCAGGGGCACTCCGGCCCGTAGAAAACTGAGGTTCGACCACGGAGTGAAGGTGTGACGGCAGGTCGGAGTAACTGGTACTCGGAGAGTGCCGTGTTGCCATGCCCACCTCGGGACTCGGTCGCGAAGCCAAAGCTGAAGCGGTCTCAACGCGCAGGTCCAGGATTGGCCGTAACCCACCGGTTTTCTTCGGGACAATGAAGTACGGGCTGTAGAAGCCGGTCCTCATTTCGGCTGGAGGGACAGTCTCGATCGCACCCTTCGCCAGCAGGGTAGCAACCTCCGCTCTCATGATAGGGGCATTGCCACCGACCATAGTGGTGCGGACTCCCCTGAAGCGGGGAGGAGACCGCACGAACTGAATCGGGTAGCCGAGCCTGATCATTTGTGCGACCCAGCGGGACAGGTTGGGAAGCTCTAGCCAGGCTCCCAAGAACGGTACCAGCGGGGTCACGCGAACCACAGACTTCCCGTCGGTGGGGCAGCGAGGCGGTATGACTGGCCCGGACGTGGACGGCATAGCGGCCCGGTGTGGGGGCACAATCATAGACCGCGTCCTGACAGAGGAGACCAGGGAAGGACGAACGTTCCACGGGGGTCTGCTCTGCCAGGGGTCTGGCGACAGAGGAGGATGAGAGTGGCACGGTCCGGGGACGGCGCGCACTGTCATCCGGCTCTGGGACAGAGAAGAACGAGGGGTGCACGGCCCGGGGGCGGCGCACCGTGCCGAACTGACGGGAGAGTCAGTTCTTTCTGAAAAATAAGGATTCTTCCCCGGCCCTCCACCAGGGAAAGGAGTGGCCCTGCTACCAGCTCCTGGAAAGAACTGAGTCCCATCTCTGAGGAGCCCATCTCAAGAGTCCCGCTTAACCCGGCGTATAGCGGGGAGCGGGGCTGGAGAGGGCTGTGGCGTCCCCCTGCGGCTTCCAGAGCCAGCCCGGGTGAACGGGCGGGGTGGGAGCCGCAGGAGGGCGCCTTCGGCGGTGGGCAGACTGAGGGATCTGCTCGGACGGCGGGGCCGTCGGGGCAGAATAAGCCTCAGTCTGCTCGTGGGCGGTTGAGAACTGTTGGGCAAAGCCCTCAACCGCACCGCCGAAGAGGCCGACCTGGGATATGGGGGTGTCAAGCAGATGGGTCCGCCCGACATCCTGCACATCGGACAGGTTCAGCCACAGAATGGTGGACATCACCTGACCCAGGGAGCGTACGGCCACTTTCGTCGCTCAGAGAGCAAGGTCAGTGGCGGCGCGCAGCTCATTGAAGAGCCCTGGGTCAGTCCCGCCCTCGTGCATGTCCGTGAGCATCTGGGTCTGGTAGACCAGCAGAATGGCCATGGCATGCAGTGAGGCGGCTGCCTGTCCTGTAGCGCTATAGGAATTCGCCACAAGTGTAGACGAAAAACTACAGGCTTTGGACGGGTGCTTAGGATCGCGCCGAGAGGAAGCACTCTGAGGACACAGTAGCATCGCAACAGAGCGTTCAACCGGGGGGACCCCAGTGTACCCATGGGCAGCGGCCCCGTCGAGGGAAGGAAGGGCGGAGGAGATCAACGAGGGATCGCTGGAAGACATGGGGGTCTTCGAGGATTTCGAGATCTCCTGATGCACATCCGGTAAGAAAGGCATTGGAGTGGACGCCGACAGGAGTCAGCGGCCACACCCAAAACCAATCGTCCAGCAGCGAGCGCTCGGACAGGGTGAAAGGTTCCACTCTAGTCCGATGCTCACAGCGGCCCGGGAAAGCATGGCCGTCATCTCAGGATCTGACTCGACAAATGCCATATGCACACCCAAAAGTGGCAGCACTGTCGAATCTTCACTTCCTGAAGATTCTAGCCCACCCTGTGATGCTGCGATGGACAACAGATCCGATTCTGGAGCGTCAAGGGAAACCCGCGGGGCATCCGAAAATAGACCCGGGGAATCCCCTGAACACTCGTGGGTTGCGTCACTGAAGAGGGGGGCGTGGTCTACGGACAAACAGTCGGCGGATTTGTTCCACACTCACACCCTCAGGTCACCCTGGCCACCAGCCGAAGTAGCACCTCACGTGGAGAGTGTTAGATCGGGGTGTGGATGAGGGGACTCTCTCTCTAACGAGATCATTGAGTCTCGACCGTAATGACGCGATGGTCATGTTCCCGCGGGGAGAAAGTGAGTCATCCACAAACGCTGCTCTAGCGTGATCAAGCCCAAGCACGCAATGAGTCGACCGCAACCAGAAATGCACGGGCAAGCCGTCTTTAAAAAGACGTGCCGCGTGCGAGCTCTTTTGTCAGAGGAGAAAAAAAACTCTGCGATGTTGAAGCGAGCAGGGAGAAACACACTCATTGGCAGATCACTGCACAGATCAGCAGGCAATGTGAACTCGCTGCAGATCGCCGTCACACCAACACCGGAGAGAGTGGCTCGTCTTGTAGAGTGAAGTCAGAAATGGCTGTGGAGTGAAGAGATGCTCTTGGCTCCGAAGCGAAAACATGCCTATTTGCTGCCAGCGTTCTCCTTAAATACCCACGAGGTGAGGTGGAGTTACGCTATGCAAATTCCGCAGACCCATGGCATTTCTTTGCCATTGGCTCATTTTGTAGTACTCGAAGTCGATAGGCTTCCTAAGCGAAACCCCCATTCGTCGTCATCCGACGGAACTCGGAGTGACAACGAAAGGGAACGAATTAATAATAATAAAAAAAACTCTTTTCCATTCAGTGACAGTTAATGTTAATGACTAAAACATTTCAATACAAGCATTTCAATCAATTTCAATTAAATAAGGGAGGGGGGGGGGGGGGGGCAACCTGTGAGATGGCAAGAGTTTAAAACTAGTCTGAAACAGCAAGAGGATGCATAAATAACATAATTGTCTTTTTTGGTGAAATTTTCCTCTAATGGTGTGATGATGCGGTGCAAGCCATGTTTTTTACCCAAATTTGTAGGATTTCAAATTCACTTGGTTGTTGCAAACATTGGATAGAAACCTCAGAAAAATGTTGGAGCTTCCCATTTGGAGTCTCTGTAAACAGACAGGATTTATATGAAGTATTTTACTAATAATTCCACATCAACCACCACCATTCATCATCATGATTATCATCATCATCATAATTTTGATCATTATTGGGGTTTCGACCTATATAAATTAAAATGATTTGACCTGAATGATATCATTATATTAATCATCCTTGTCCTCATAATCATTTTATTCCATTTCATATTTCTGCTTTCCCTAGACAAATTGCTAGACAAAACTAGACAAATAGCACAGTTCCCTCCTACACAGCAAGTAAAATAGACATTTAATTAGTAGCTGTTTAAAGCAGTGTGGGCCGCAGAAAGCAGATTTTAGCTCCATGAACAACAGATGTGAGTCTGCTGGCGCAGGTTTTGTTTTGACAGTAATATCTTGGAATCCTATTTGTTACTCACAACAGACAATGTAAGAGCCTTCAGGCTATTTGATACCAAAAGCAGATTCACAAGACAATGATGATTATTAGTCTCATTATAGTCTGGCATTGCACTCTTTAGCTTCTTTAAGGTGGCATGTAGCTACTTACAGGTGAAACACGAAAAATTTGAATATCGTGCAAAAGTTCATTTATTTCAGTAATTCAACTACTTAATATCATGCAAAAGTTCATTTATTTCAGTAATTCAACTTAAAAGGTGAAACTAATATATTATATAGACTCATTACATGCAAAGTGAGATTTTTCAAGCCTTTATTTGTTATAATTTTGATGATTATGGCTTACAGCTTATGAAAACCCCAAATTCAAAATTAGAATATTGTGAAAAGGTTTTCATAGC
The DNA here is from genome assembly GCF_029890125.1 of Rhinichthys klamathensis goyatoka. Taxonomy (NCBI): domain Eukaryota; kingdom Metazoa; phylum Chordata; class Actinopteri; order Cypriniformes; family Leuciscidae; genus Rhinichthys; species Rhinichthys klamathensis. Next base: position 2,303,113 of record NW_026606877.1, read on the forward strand.
TGTAAGCCATAATCATCAAAATTATAACAAAATAAAGGCTTGAAATATCTCACTTTGCATGTAATGAGTCTACATAATATATTAGTTTCACCTTATAAGTTGAATAACTGAAATAAATGAACTTTTGCACGATATTCAAATTTTTCGAGTCTCACCGGTATGTTTGATTGTCTTCAGACAATACATATAACAATAGCAACAAAGAGGGAGCAATTGTGCTTCTGCGGGGAGTACAGTAAGTGGGGTATCCCTATCTATTCCTAGTAATGACTTGGCCCATTTTGACTTGGAACTGGACAATATAAAAAATAAAAACAATAAAAAAAAACTGCCATAAATTATATTTCCAACTATGTAGATAATTAAGAGCCTATTGTTGTCTCTATTGTTGGAAGTACATTTTTTCACAATTTTTCATCAGCTTCTAATTAGACAGCTTATTATGTAAAATGAATGCACTGTGGAGTTAATGAATGCATCCCTGCAGAAAACAGTAATAATAAAAGATAACTGGTCTGCATGCTGGTGCTGGTCCAACTTGAGGACCAGCAAAATCATTCTATTCTGTTTAGGTGTATGTTGAAACATACAAAATGTATGTCTTGACAGAATGTATTTTGCATGCACAGCTTTAGAAACGTAAATATATTATTTGTACAGTTATTTTACTGTTATTATTACTGTCCAGATATTTTGGACATATGAAAACGATTGAAATGAAAAGGATTCACAAACATTTGTATGTGACTGAATTTGTCATATGCAAAATGCTTACTATTAATTGCTGTCAAGTACACTAAAAATGTATTACTACTGACAGCACGTTACTTCACATGCAAAAACATACCATTACTAATGACATCACATACACAGCAAACTTTATGCTGAAGACCAGCATCCAAAACACAACGTATGCAGGTTGATTCAAAAGAGATAGCCTAAAGTTTTCTGATAAACAACTCACAGGTTGACAAGAGTTGAATAATACTTTTAAGCAGAAAGATAGAGAGGTGTGTATGCTGCACTCCGAAGTCCCAGAGTGAAAAAAGTAGCAGAATAATGTTCTTGATCAGACAGTAATAGTATTCTTTCTGTCTGGTCATACTGTTAGTGCTAGCACTCAATAAATTACTGATATTACCACAATTAATATATATATACGTTATTAATATAATTTCATATGCAAGTAATAGAAGAGAAACAATTAAGTCTATATTGAGCTGTTAGATCCAGTATTAACTTGTCTGAACCAATTCATTTTATTGTTGATGCTCTCCGACATCATAAATGTATTTTATCTCTCTAAACTTGTTTTAGGAAACTGCAATATGTTTTTTCAGGCTTAGCATGGCAGATCCATTTAAAATGTTATAAAAACGGGCTGGTTCTGACTGGGATTTAAGGCTCCCGATCTGAGCATGAGCTGATGTATTTATTTATTTATTTATTTAGAGGTGTATTTCTTGAGAGGTAAACAAGTTTAAGTAAGTAAGTTTAAATTTGAGAGGTCACAAGTTAAAATCTGGCAATGGACAATTTTTAAATAAATAAAACTTTACACTTTTTTAGTAACAGTGACACTTAATCACAAACCAAACAAAGCCAGACATTACATTTTTCATGTCTGATCCATTTCTGGACAACGCAACCAACTATCTATAATTAGCCTTTTTTCGTAACCCTTTGACTACTGTTCCCTGTCATTTCAGTGTCAAATACTTCAGTCGTGGCGTCTAATAATAATATAGTCCTACAAGATGTCGAAGCTGAATAATAACTATTATCGTTAGAATGATATGCAGAGTCGCACTGTGCGTGTGCGTGCAAATGACAAGATGATAAACTATAACTGATTTGCTGTAGGCCATAATCAGCATTAGATTCACCCAACATGACACCTCTCACAGGGGTTATGCCACCCCAAGGTTTCCAATGAATGTAATCAGAAATGTGTGGTTCATACTACCTCTTCGAGAAAACAAGAGATCTTGACAGCAGGGTGGCAACATCTCTCTGCCATTCTCACGTGGTGCTGAGTAGCATTAAGAATAAAGCCTGCTGGGATGTTTCTGTGCCTCCGGGCAAACTCATACACATACCTGAGGGAGAGAAAATAATGACTTTGACGTCAACATGGTAAATCAAAGCCCTTCAAGTCGTGAGTCATAGAGGACAGGATATTAGGCTCTCTATTAGTAACTTCTAATCATAAATCAAAACCACTAAAAGTGTTTTTTTGATTTAATCCTATCAAAGCAGAGCATAATCCTCACGTTTACTCATTGATGGGGGTGTGCTGTCACCAAAATATATTTTTATGAAAATGTTTTGTCATCATGCTCCCAGGGCTTATTTTAGAAGAGAATGATTCATGTGACTACACCATTTCAGCTTCATTATGTAGATATTTGTTGAAGAGAGGTACGAAATAAAGCCAGAATTGTACTTAAAGGGTTTCAGTCATGTGGTCTGTTTCTTTTGTAAGCAAAGCAAATGTAATGACTTGACATTGTGTAAGTGATTTAGATGAAAAATGAAAACATAGGAAAGATCTACATTTCCTTGTTAAAATTATAAAACACAAATTATGTCTATAATATTATAGCTGTGAAAGATTAAGATAAAATAAACAATTGATTAATTTTTATTTACTGATCTTGTGTCGATGAAGGGGTACTTGAGTCTGATTAATGGGACTGTGGGTACAAAAGACATGATGTATAACACCATTCTATAGCATTTTTATGCCATAAAAAAACAGGCACCTTTTGATTTTATTTGCTATATAAAAATCTGCTTCAATGTGTTAACAGCAGGCACTTATCTAACCTCAATATTAATGCAACCACAACCAGAGGAGACTATAATGGCCAAAAAAGCAATCAAGACTCTATGTATTTATTTATTTATTTATTTCAGAACTGAGGCTTTCTAAGTGCCATTAAAGCCAAAATAATTCTCTATTATTACTAAAATTGACTTCAAATAGAAGTTCTGACCAAGAGGCCTCCCCTGAGGCAAACCAGCCCAACAAGCAATTATCACTTCCACCTGTCTATTAAGCCCATTTATCTTTCCTGAGTAAAAAAAGGAGATTAGATTTGCCAAAGCATGTGTCACAGGCAGGGGCGCTATTCACCACTGAGACTTCCTTCTTCCCAGAGGAACGACACGTATCCCACCCAACAAATACCAAGGCAAAAGGATGTCGTTTAAAACAATGAGATTTTCTTTATTAAATAACTTTGTTAACAAGTCTATGGGGAGTTGTGGGAAGGCGGCGCAATAAGGGCGGTCGGCCTGTGGTCGGATGGGCTTTGGGTTCCGCAGGGGTGAGACAACAACAGGCAAGTTGGCTTGATGCGATAGATGGTCCGTTGGGCTCTGCTGATGCAGGACAACAATGGTCAGGTAGCTTGGTATAGTAGGAAGGCAGACCGGACTCCACTGGGGTGAGGCAGCAATGGACAGGTGGGCTGATGCGGCAGGCGGCTCTCTAGGCTCTGCTGGTACAGGGCGGCAATGCGCAGGTGAACAGGTCAATTTGATGCGACAGGCAGACTCACCAAACTGCTGGGACGTAACAGCAATGGCAAGGTCGGCTTGATGCGGGAGATAACCAGGATGGCTATTAGACAATGGTTACTTTAATAATTACTCCAGGGTACGTGGCTCACGCTCCTGCACAATGGGGGAAACTACTCGAGTTAAATGTCACTTGTGGAGAAAACTGCACTCAGGGTGTTCATTCAAGGTGGGCACTCCAACCGAACGTGTATGGCGTATAACCACTACAAACAAAGCTAAATGTGATAAAACACAGTGTAAACAAACTAGGGAGTAATTTCTCACAGGCTATCCTGTCGTGTCGTAAAGTAACCAGTTAGACGTAGGGAATCCCGGCAGACCGCCACACAGAGGCAGCTTTAATCACAAGCTGGGAGAGCCAGAGAGCAAGGAGAAGACAAGCCGGGTGTAGAACAACGTTCAGAGGAATAATAGCTTCCTAGCGTAGCCTAGAAGTCACATCAGTATATAAAGCAAGCACTTAAAGGAAGCACAGGGGTGCGCATTCCCAGCCTCCTGGCGTCCACAGGACAGGTCGCTACAGATCCAGTTCTCAAACTCCACATTTAGCCATATGTCCATCCGCCTTCATCTCGTCTCAGCTCGGGATGACCTAGACACTTAGCTTCGCGACTTGCCAGCTCCACAACGTCCTTACTCCAACTGATTATCAAAGCCTGCCGCGCTGCCATCTTCCCTCCAAAATCCACCCCGTACTGCTGATCCCTGGGGCATTTAAAGTATTCCAAACAGCATAGTCACCAATCACAAGCGTGAATCGATTAACCCGTACACCTGTTCCCGTTTTTCGTTACTCATGACTGGTTTGTTTACCAAAAACCGGAAGTTCGGCTATCTTGTCGCTGGCTATGTTTATGCCAAACCGTTCCCCCAGGGACACTCGCTGTCTATATCATGGTCCCACCCCCACTGAACATAGTCACCCCATGACACATGTTCTACCAATCAGGTCATATTTGCTGCGTCCCAATTCAAAAGCTGTGTCCCAATGTGAAGGCTGCATCCTTCGAAGGCCGCGGACTTCGAAGGATGCAGCCTAAGCGTCCTTCGAAGGACGCACCATGTAGCCTTCGTAGGATTTCCTAATTGCACAACCAGGTGTTCCCTATTACCCCTCCTGGCGCCAAGCAACGCCGAGAGTACACCGCCATCCTGATAATTCATTTGTTATAATTGAGTAAACAACTATGGAGCAAGAATTGGCTATTGTCATTTTTATGTTTTATATTTTACTGGAGGACATGCGAGGATGTTTCAGCCCTGGCGCTGTTATTTAAGTGTTATTTAAGGTTCAAATGTTCACTTATATCTTACCTTGATGCGATTTTGTAGGCTAGTGTATTATTTTTATTATGTACAGAAATGGACCGTGGTGAATATATTTACACAGGTTTTCAACCCTATTTGAATATAAAGCCCAGAGCAAACGTTACTCCCGCATCTACATCATTCTTTCTTATTTATGTACTGTAAATGTTAATTTTGAGATGTTTAACATATATTGTAAATAGTTGGAAAAAGTACTTTATGTAATTATTTTCATTTACCAATTTTAATTGAAAAAAAAAGGTATACAATTATTTGTTTCATGTAGAAATTATGACTGTCATTACAGAAATAAACAATGTCCAGAGCAATAAATTCTCTTTTATTTACACATTTAAAGTTGCAAACAAATAAATAATGTACAGAAAAGATTTTTTTCCCCTTCTAATCAAGTCCCAAAACTTGTCTTCTCTGTTTCGCCTTCTTCGTGGTGCGGATGCTTGTGCTCATGCTGGTGCTGGTGCGGCCCCTGGTCTGTCCTCAGGGATGGAGGCAATGAGGACAGGGCGGTTGGTGGAGACAAGTGCCTCTGTCCCAACACATCATCCATGAGGACAAACCAGGGCCGAGTTCAGCAGTGGGTTTCCCACTCACACCTTCACCTGTCCCAGGACACTTGCAATCCTAAGGCAGATCAAATTAACCATGGCTTGTTAACAACAACAGCACAATAAATTTCAGTAAAGATGTGTGTATTAACTTTCTTACTTTGTATTTTTTTTTTTAAGTTGTCCCATTTTTTTTACCTGCATGGGAGTTGCCTTACCCAGCAGACCCATTTTCTCCAGAATAAGAATTGCTCTAAAAAAGGAGAAAAGGGGTGAAAAATATTAACACAGGGGTGCAATCTTAACATTAGTGCATTGTTAACACTGCAAAATATGACACATCAGGACATACATACAAAATACTTCAGAAATCATATTTCTGGATACTCAAATTTGGTTAAAACCTTTGTAGACATAGCTTGCATTACAGCACTACAAAAAAACATAAAAGTGAAACCCCATTGCCGTATCTGCTGCTTTTCTTATTGTTGTGGGCTTTATAGGGTGAGTGATATTTCTTATAATACACAAGTGAGACAGCCCAGCGCAAATATTACAATAAAATTTAATTTATTTAGTTTAGTTTATTTATTTATTTCATTTACATTTTGCTGTCTGCTCCTTGCTCAATGAAACAATTATTAAAGTAATATTGGCACAAGTTTTGCCTAAAACTACCAGACAATGGTGACGAATGAGTTAAGATGAAGTTTATAAGAAAGAAAAACTTGTGGCTTTTAACTCTGGGTTCTCTAGCTATTTGAGTAAATGAAAGCATAATACTTACATTTAAATGTGAATTTGCCGTCCACCAACGAACTCTCGAACTTTAAATAAAAATGCTGTCGTCACTGGTGCGCAATGACTTATGGGGTAGGATAGGCCGCTTAGGATCCATTTATGCATCCTCTCTTTCACGGGGAAACGAAGGGTGCATTTGGCGTCGCTTTTGAATCAGGGTAGCCCTCGTCGCGCTGCGGTGACGCAACCGGCCTTCGAATACGGCCTTCGGAGGATGCTGAATTGAATTGGGACAGCCTTCATCGCGCCGCGATGACGCAACCGGCCTTCAAATGCAACCTTCGGAGGGTGCAGCCTTCACATTGGGACACAGCTAAAGGCTGCATGCATCCTTCGAGGCTGTCCTAATTCTCCTTTAAATGCGGCAATTAAAAGCACCAGTAGATTGTTTAAGAACTGCTCTTGCGGCATCAGGATTAGGAATTCATGCTGGACATTTGAATGTCATAATTCATACCACTACATGGAAGCTTTTTTTGTGTAAACTTACAGGTCTCAGTTAGCAAATGTTCCACATTTTCTTTATATTTTGTCCGAATGCTTTTCACACCCATTCATGCCCATATTCCTCACATGTAAAAATGCACATCCCATTGTATATTAAAACATCAATGCACTGCAAAACTTAATCTAAGGAAAGTCCATTGATCCTTGTAACGATTTAATATCCAAAACATCTATAAAAGACATTGAGAATATCAGATCAGAAATGACAGGTAGGTTATAAATAAATAATTTGTATAAATAGATATTTGATAATATGATATTTCCTTTGATAAAAAAGGAAAAAAAGGTCTCAGAATTTTCTACTAAGGAAGGGAACACAGTGGATAAATAATAAGAAAGCTTGGGTTTCTTGAAGCAGTGCCTTCCTTTCTTAAAGTAACAACAGGTAGTTTTTTGCTCTCGGGCTCCCCCTACAGTTGGGAAACAGTATTGTCCTCTACTACTGTCGTAAACTCTGTCATCCTACATGCACGTGCAATTGTTGACAACCATGATAGCCCTGAACACTGTAGGAGGAGGTCACATGCAGGTGTTCTGCTTGCGTCGCGTGTGAAATGTTTTCATCCCAGGTACAGTGGCATATATTTCAGCATGTCATATGAATATAATTTCATGGGTTTTATTTTTTTTCTAACGACAAATGATCGCGATGCTCACGTTTACAAGCCAGCGTCATTATAGTAGCCTAGTCTATTGGTTACCGTTTTACTGGATCTATATGATACTTCAATGCAATGTTTGAGTGGTTGATAATAACCATATATCGTCAATATTATAATATCAAGCTACCATAAATGAATCTGCAAATTTTACAAATCGATTTGCATTATAGCTTGAGGCAAGACAAATAAACAAATATCACAGACATGTTAGGTATCCTAAAATATGATTTTATTAATAATCTTCCTCCTTTCTTTGTACATGTTGAGTAGACTACACTTTTTAGGTCAAACATTTGCTATTTGCATTTCATCGATTGCAAAGTTCAAATCAGAACGAGAATACTAGCGATAGCTAACCATCAAAAACTAGAATATCGTTTACTAGCTACCAGATTGATAATTCGCTACTACTCTAGCGAATTAGAGAGGTTAGAGAGAGGCATTCTTTTTTCGATGGGGGGTTTGATGCTCCCTGCACACGCAAGGTCTCTCGCTCGCTTTCTCTCTCTGCCGTCCGCACGCGTTGGAGCACAGTCTCTGTCTCGCGTGCGCGCTCGCTCTAGATTCCGGGAGATTTGAACTAATTTGCGGTATAACTTGTCGATCACGAGTGGCTCAACAGGTAGATCTATAGATAAACTCATCTTTCAGGGATTTGACCGACCGGGTTGACAATTTAGCGTGAGAAACCGGGGGTGTGGCGTACGTGTGAGCGTGTGAAACCAATCAAATGCGGGTGTCTCACGGCCAATGCGTGAGAGTTGGCAGCTCTGCAATGTTGATCCTCGTTCTGCCTTTAACGCGATCACTTTCTCTTTTTCTCTTTTTGCTTTGCTCCGATAAAACCTTTGCTTTCTTGTTTTTCTGTGCTGCTTCGGCCATGACTATAACATTTGGCTCGCAAGTCCGATTTTAAGGAAGTGGGGGTGGTGGTGGAAGTGACGTATATGCCGTAAAGCAGTCGAATTTTGTAGTTCTCTTTTTTCGCCGGTTACTACCCGAAACCCGAAGTTTAAAAGTACGATTAAAAACGCTACAGATCCCGTCAGGCTATGGCAGACGTGTCATTCAACCTATTGTAAGTCGATGTACCATCACAAGAGACTTGGAAATATATTATGAAGGTTGAAAAGTTACCTGTTGTTACTTTAAGAGACAGTATCAGTATCAGTATTTCACACTAACAAAGAGATGTTATCATAATTCATTAGACTGACATGGAAAGGTCCCGGTTACTGTTGGAACCCTTGTGCCCTGAAGGAGGGAACGGAGATGTTACGTCGAAAGACTGACATATGTGGGATCTCACTTGGGAGCCCAATCACCTTCAAGTGCTAACAAAACAAGCCAATGGACATACGGGTATATAAGCTTGCCGGAAACTCACTCATTCAGGTTTGTGCTGAGGAGCTGAGATGATGTCCCAGCCATTTAGCTGTGGTACAGGGTTGTGGCAGGCGGGGCATGACGTCTCTTTTCTATCCTTCAGGGAACGAGGGTTACAACAGTACAAAACCGAGACGTTTCCAATCAGTCAGTCACGTTCAATGTTACGGCCCAGACACGTGAGGCAGTGATAGTGGCTATCTTACAGGGTCAGGAAATGACGGAAATACACGGGTGGAATGCCATCTTTAAAAAGGCGCAACATCACCCGTGCTTGCTCTTGATCTCACCCAAGTGAGATCCCACAACAATTGTCTTTCGACATAACGTTGAGACGTGATTGACTGATAGGGAAATGAGTTTCTTTCTCTAATCATGCTATACCTGGGACAATAGTTTGGAAAAAAAAGAGAGAGACATGGCTATTCAGAGAGACTAAATAGTCAATGATTTTGTCTAAGGTAATATAATTGGGATACTTCATACTAATGAATGTATTCAGAAGGAAATGCTTAATTTGCTGATAAAAAAAGATTCGGAAGATGCTTTCGATATTGTGACTTTTAATTGGGGCATATATTCTGACATAGACTACTGTTTCGAGTCAGTGTTAAATTGTGATTAGTTAGTCAGAATAATTAGTACTTTTAAACTAAGTTTATTTCAAAGGGCTGCAAGTTTGTTTATATCTGGGCAATGCCTTTCGAGGATTTCTGAGGACTTAATGATTTGCGTAGTAGTCTATATGCTAAAGAGAATAAGAGATGAAAGTGACCAGTGGTTAAGCAAGAATGTTGCATTGATCCCTTCTGTTTTTATTTCCACTGATGAACCCCAAATCACTGTGGCCTTCATGAGTGCTCCAATGGGACAAATCTCACCTGACAGAATAGTTCTTCTTGTATTGAGTGTACTCAATGCAGATCTCCTTATTTGTGGGCTCAATTAGGGATGGCAGCTCATCTGCAGAGTACCGTAGTGAGGCCAGACAAAGTTTCCTCTCATGACCCTGAAGTGTGCAGCACTGCTCAATGCCTGGATGTTTGGGGAATGGAGAGTCCTTTCCGCATGACTTCTCAGAGATCTCTGTAGCCTTAGATAGAGATTACTATGTGAATAAAAAGCAAGCAAAACAACACACACAAAAAAGGCACGCAAAACACACTGTGATAAAGTGCTGACAAAATTAAAATTTTTGTTCAGTGAATTTGTCTAGAAAATATGATGTCTTTAATGATGTTTCATTACAAGTTCACTTATCATCGTTTCTCTTGTGGAGACATTGGGCCACATTTATCAATTTATCGTAGAAACGAACGCAGTTTCGAGCGCAGAAATCATCCTACAAGAAGGTTCACGTGTGATTCATGAAACATTCGAATGCTGCCAATCCCATCGTACGAATGATCTGACGTTGATAAATGTGGTGGCAGAAACAGCCCGTTCTCATCCCAAGGCGTCATCTAACTGACGCTTTTGACCATGCGTCAACATGCCGACGCACATGGTACCCCTTAAGCGTCAATATAAGACGCGCCTCTTAGTGGTCTAACCCTAACCCTACCCCAGACCTAAACCTACCCATAACGGAAGCGTCATCTAACTGACGCTAAAGGGTGCCATGTGCGTCGGATTTAGACGCATGGTCAAAAGCGTCAGTTAGATGACGCCCGAGGATGAGCGTCTCATATATTGACGCTTAAGGGGTACCATGTGCGTCGGCATGTTGACGCATGGTCAAAAGTGTCAGTTAGATGACGCCTTGGGATGAGAATGTGTTGGCAGAAAACAACCGTCATTTAAATATCATGCCCCTAAAATCCACGGATTAGAAGCATTTTACGAAACGGAGAAAGTAACCAAGCCAAGAAGAGGAAGTAATCTCATGACCATTTAAATGGTAAATGTAGTGTAATTTTTTGGGTTGACTGTATTTTAGTTTGATGATGAATGGCTGAAATGTGAAGTTAGCAACACTAGAAATGATATGTTGTGTGTGTGTGAGGCACCTGTACGGTCAGGTGGATTTAATAAAATAAAGATATATAAAGAAAACAAATACAAATTGGAGTGTCACAAAAATCAGCGTAGCTTATACCTACTACTTATACCTGCACAGTTTTTATTTTTTGTTAATCTCTTAATTTAGCGAAATATATTTTGTGTAGTCATTTATTTTATTCCTTTTGTATGCTATATACTTAATTTTGGTTCACAGAAGCGCTACAGGCGATGTGACGTTGCGTGAATCCTCATATTCTGTTGGTTATGCTGCTATTTGTACATGTAGCCTAAAGCTAAACCCCTGAGAGAAAAATACAAAACATGAGTGGTATTTGTAATGGGTCACAGACACCCATGCACTCTAATTTAATTTAATTTAATTTAAATTTGACATTCTAATCTAGTCGTGTAACGGTTAATGATCGATTAATGGGCTTTGGACTCAGTCAGGAAAATAATCAAAATAAACTAAATTCTCTCTACAATTCTCCACCAGATTTACTATGCTTCACACAAGTTCAGACTAACTCAAAAACTTGCGTACACAAGCTGAGACCTGACATGAGATTTGATCGTACCCACCGCTCACGTACATATTGATAAATGCCAAGGTTTTCTGTCGTACTTTCGTTTCATAAACTAGGCCCATTATTTTCATTGGTATGGAGACAATCGGATACATCATAAATGGTTTTCGTATGTGGAGTGTTTGAAGCCCATTAAAACAGTCCTTGAATTTAGAATTGCAAATGTAATGTGAGGAATCAGCCAGTTCAGATGAGGACATTTGTTCAAGTAATTCTTTTTTAATGACATAGATGTAAGCTGTCCCTAGGGAAATACACTGATACATTGAATGGAGCAGCACGTAACTGCGCACCCACACCAACTAACATGGACTGTAATTAATTTGCATTAAAGTGTGCAGAGGATAAGGCCTGTATAACTGACTGGATTGCAGGAATGTTTCTAGAGTTGAGCTGGAGTTGCCTCCAGTCAGGATTCATGTTATTATCTCTGTGCACAAATTATGTAAGAGGCTATTTTTTAAACAAAGCCTGCAAGGAAGTGGTCTTTTGCCACTTCTTATTTCATTGGATGTTGGAGATAAAGGGCAAGAATCAATAGGGACGAGCGGGTGGAATAAGATTGGGAAATGTTATGAGGCAGAATAAACTCATGTCATCTGCATAAGTACCACAACCATGTCAGAACATGCGTGCTAGAAGCCATGCACCGCTGAGATTCAAACAGTTAGAATAACATTTTTCTCTAAAAATATAATTATTATCTTTTTTTAAAAATGAAAACAGAATGCTCTAAATCACAAATTCCAAATAAAGGCTAAAATGCCTCTCGCCCATCGCTAGTGAAATCTATCTTATTGGAGTTGACAGACACTGCAATGGTCTGGCTAACAAACGTCTCAGTTACGTGTGTAACCCTCATTCCCTGAAGGAGGGAACGGAGACGTAGTCGACATGTCGACTGATTGGGATCACGCTTAGGGAGCCTGTCATCTTCGAGTACTGTTAAAACGAGCCAATGCATATTGGCGAATGCATCACAAACTTCCCCCCCCCGCAGCACGGGTATAAATATGGAAGTGGATGCTTGCACTAGTTGTTTTTCGCTGAGGAGCCGAGCGTAACTCAGAGTTAGTGGTGGTCCAGCAATAGTGGCGAGGGGATTACGTCTCCGTTCCCTCCTTCAGGGAACGAGGGTTACATACGTAACCGGGACGTTCCCTTTCAGTCGCTCACGTTCGACGTTGTCGACGTGTCGACTGATTGGGATCCCAATTAAAATGCCATCTAGTGCTGCCACCTTCCAGCGCCTAGACAAAAGCCTTTTGATCCCCCCGCATTATTTGAGGCGGAGATGGGACAGGGCTTAGGCCAGGGACGTCACTGCTGTTCCACAAGACCACTAGGAAAGCGTTCTCTTTCGTTGGAAAGGAATATGCTGCGGAAGCCACATCCTGGAGGTAATGTGGAGAATACACATATGGACTGGGCGGATGCTGGGCAGTACAACATATGGAATGTCACTGGGGTGGCTCCAGCCGGACAGTGACGGCAGAGCAGGTCGCCGCAGGCTCACGCTCGCCGCAGGGAGCCGTACCGTGGAAGAATACACATATGGGATCGCCGTCGGGATCACAACATATGGATCCAGCCTAACAGGTTTCACCAGTGCATACGAGTGATAGGCCTGCCTTCGGACGTTCCGCCACATCCGTCGCCGAAGGGTATGGAGGAACTCGACAGGGTTCGGCTAGTAAGGGGAGCAAGAATTGAGCACTTATCCAGTCCATAGTAGGGGAATGGCGCAACAAGCTGACACTTTGAACCGGGCTTACAGTAAAACTGGCTTCATATGAAGGGAGCCCACGGGAAGCAGCGGGTCGACACATAGGCTAGTTTCTTTAGCGAACATGATAGGTGTCGCCCAGCCCCTTACTCTATTTGTCATCTGTTCAGCGGGACACTCTGTGTCAACACCTAGGAGGGAGCAATACACTCACTTGGAAGGAGCTCACCACCCAGGTGGGCACGTGCACCTTGGAAAATCACCAAGATGAAGGCAACCACATGTAGTGGGCCAACCCCTACTTGGAAACAGCCTTCCCTTCTGCTGGTCTTCGTAACAGACAAGAGCTGGTCTAAGGTCCAGGCTTTGGATTCTGAGCACGTATAACTGCAATGGAGCAGACGGACAGAGAAAAGCCATGGCTGGTAGGAACCTTGGGCACATATCCAGGCCGGGGTCTCAGATTTTCATGACAGTTAGACGGCCCTAATTCCAGGCACGATTCGTTGACCGAAAATGTGTGCAAGTCCCTACCCTCTAGATAGAGACCAAGTAAGCAGGAGAACTGTTTCTCTAAAAACAGGATTTTTAACTCACTGCCTGCAAGTCCCAAGAGGGTAAAAAGGGGGCGCAAGGCGGATTCAGTCTCCTTGCTCGCCTCAGGAACCTGACGATCAAGACGTGCTTCCCACAGATTTGTATCCACTGCATCATGATGTGTGTCAATACACAGGCAACATACATTTTGAGGGTTGAAGAGACAGCCTCACTCCAACCCATCTTGCAGGAAGAAAGCACTGAAGTGATCGAACACCTTCGGGATCTCCTCACGGAGAGAAGACTCAGTTCAACGAATAGGTTCCACTTCTAAGGGGGAGCACGCCTCAATTTGAGAGCGTGCTCTCACAGAAGTGATGGTCTCTACGGCATAAAAACGGTTAGTAATCTATATAATCTATCTATATAATCTATCTAATAATCTGTGGTAGTTCGATTCTGTTCTGGATGAAGGTTTTCTCTCTCCATGAGCACATGCAGATTGTGACCTGCCGGCCCTGGGCTGGAGAGGCCACGCAGGCAACCAAGGAGTGAGGAAGTCGGAAGAGTTGGTTGCCCATTCAGTGATGGTAAAGTTGCAGTTTTCTTCTGAGTTGGATTGAAGAAAATACAGTCTGACTCTGTTGGGAGAGTGAAGGCATAGGAGGATGTGGTCACAGCCTGCCAGGGCCCATGGGAGTCCCCACAGACATCAACCCGAAGAAGCAGCAGTCAAGGCCAGAGGAAGAGAGGACTAAGAGGGCATGATCTTGTGGTCAACGATTTTTGAAGCGTGAAGATGTCACACCCTCTGGATGGTTGTGAGACAATAAGAAGTTGTTCCCTTTGGAGGGAATTTCTTTACGACCATTTGTTCAAGGCCTTTGAACATGTAATTTGATTGGTATTAGTATTAGCTTATAATACTAGTGCGTCACAAAGTTATCAAAATGTAATGTAAATTAACAAATGGGGGATGAAGATTGGAGTTTATAGAGACTAAACATCCTATATATGATTTTGGTTAACCATAGTATGCAAGTCATGTTTCAGACCACATGGTTCACATGGTTATATAGATTATATAGGATTAAAATGGTTCATTTCTCCTTCTCAGCAATAATTAAGCGAGAGACACAATTCCCTGCACATTCCTTTTTGGGTCGTAAACTCTTATCAGTCTTACTGTGTCCTGTAACAGGACACCGAGTTCTGCCAGTGTGTTAGCTTCATTTGGGGTGTTAGTTTTTGGGGGAAGTTTCATAGACCATTGTTGGGAGAGTGAGTTTGCTGGATTATTCATAAAATATAATGAATAATTTGTGTCTGATTGGTCCAGACGCTACAACACAAACGCACCCGTGTTGCTCTCTCAGGAAATGGGACCCGTCACCGGTGCTGGAGCACACAGGGGAATGACCGTGGCAACACTGAACAGTGAACTGAAACAGTGAAGGACTCACTTCTTTGCCCTCTAACCAACCGTCAACAAACACACAAACATGATGCTGTTAAAACAGCAGTTGAGAGCTCAGAAGCTTGCGATCACCGCTGCACTCGCGCTGTAGAACCACCTGCACTGGGAGAGTCTTCCAGAAGAACACAGACAAACTCACTCGTTGTAATATAACAACACTCTTGAGAGACATCGACATGAAGAACGATCGGCTCCGAAGCGAAAGACAACTAGTGCGGGGGGCAGAGTGTGTGATGCATTTCACACACGCCAATGTGCATTGGCTCGTTTTAACAGTACTCGAAGATGACAGGCTCCCTAAGCGTGATCCCAATCAGTCGACACGTCGACTACGTCGAACGTGAGCGACTGAAAGGGAACCACTGATGTACTTACAGAATTAAAACAAGCTTGATGACAGGAACACATGAAAACGTACGAGTTTATGATGAAGATCAAGCCAGAGAGATTTAGCAAGATGTGCTTTATATAGTCAGGCATTAAAACGCACAACCTCACTGTGAAGACCATCAAGGGTGAACGACTTCTGACAAGATGGGCTGTATTAGTTAGAGATGTAATTAAGTTAAATACCTCCAGAACTTCCACAGTGATTAGAATGTGGTCACGAGTCTATTTGAGATAGACTTAAGATATGTTGTGCTACATCTATCATGTGATTCTGTCTTTCTCCAGTTTTTTTTCTATGTTCATGCCTTTGAAAGCACAGTCTGGAAGTAATTGACACAGAGTGTATACAATTAGCATATCCTACATTTAGCTATGGTAACTTTTGGTATCTTACAGCTATCATTAGCTCAGTCCATGTCGATTTAAAAAGTGCTTGTATGCCATTTTAAATCTGGGTTTATCTTGTTTCATTTGACACCTGGGTTAGCAGTTAATCCTGGATATTCAAGTTTCAAGATGTCACATTGTTGGGTAACATCCTTATTTGCATTTTCACACGGTCAGTTAAATTTATTAGACAAACAGAGCTTGAAACGGGCACCAGTTTGAAGCAGCCAGAGAAACTAACAAAAATATCAAGAATCAAGATCATCTTTCCTTCAGTGCCATCACTAATGCATCACTAAGTCATCACTTAATTATCTTAAAAACTCCAACACTGCTTCAGTTGAACACTCTGTAGTGCGGACACATTTGAACACTAAGCTGTGTTCATTAAACACAGGGGATTTTTTCTGTGTAACATGTAAAAGGGTGAAATGCTTGGGAGCACATTAAATCTCTCAAGATATCAGCAGAAGAGGATTAAATAACACCACAAACAGTATTACCAGCTTCACTTATTACTAACCAGATTAACTTTATTTCTGTTCGATGTCTACAGAAGCTCTTATTGAGAATTAACACAGGTTTAGATGTTGATGTTTTATTGAAAATAATAGTATTTGCTTTAGTTGGTTAGTTTGACTTGACTTTTTAAGTTTATTAGTTTTTCTCTGGCTGCTGTTTGTTATGGCAAGAAAAGCAAGATAAAATGTGATCAGATAATATTGTCTACTTGATGATAAAGATAATAATTACCATGGTCTATTTCACTGATGTCATCCAGAATCTATTATTTTGATATGCGGTCATTTTGTATTATTCATTATAGACCTTATTCGCAAACACCGGAAGTAGCTAACCGCGGCCATATTGTTGACATGACAACTGTCCTGCTGCCCCTAGCCGCGCACAGATTTGAGTTGAGGGGAGCAGTAGCCTGGCTTCATCTCGTCGGTATCAAGAGAAGATAAGCTTGATTGGTGTGGACCCACATCAAATAGACCCAAAAGCCAATGGCCGACTCCTGGCCACCCCACTGGCCACCCCAACGGCCAGAATAAATTTTAGTAGCATCAGTTATGCATTTCATAAATAAGTCAAAAATATTCTTTAGTAAAAGAAGACGGGGCATTATGTGTCGTGACGTGCTTTTTAAGTGCCAAATGGTTACAGTATAGCTACTGTTACAGAAGCTTTTTGATGTGTCTTTGCCACGTTTTGACAAGGATGCAAACAGCGCGCTTTTCGGCGCCTCCCGCTTTTTTTACGTCAGTTTGGGTGACAAAGTCATCTGAAGTCATTCCATAGCTTAATGTGAGGGACAGAAGTCTATTTACATCATTAAAGTATATACGGAAACTCGTTTTCCCTCCTCTGCGGCTGTCAATCATTCTCCATTCATATTCAAACAGCGCGCGCGCCTCTTGGATGCACGGTAAAACTCTCTCCAAATTATATATTCACATTATAATGCATGATCTGTAGATAAAAGGCTGTAGATTTGCATAAAATTACTTTATTTTGTTGGAGTTTGTTGTTTTTAAACGACTCACTACCGTGTGCTTGCTAGATCATCACACACACATCACAAGGACTATGAATCGGCATCAAACGCACAATAACTGGAATATAAAACTGAAACAAAGGAACAAATCGCACTAGGATTTGTGCGCTCGACATTTCTTCGCTTTGTGACGTGAACTTTTAAATACGCACTTATGCAGCGCAACGCTGCACACAGAGTCACCATGCTGCTTTGAGCACATCATTCTGCACCCGTGATGCGCATACACGCTGTGTGCGCTCTGTTTTTCATGTTATCATGGGTTTGCGCACTGATTATTAAAAGCCAATATATTTTGTTATACCTAGCCTGCTCAATACATTTGAAATAAGCATAATTTAATTGTATATTATTTCTTTGTAGTGTAGGTTATACACTCACCGGCCACTTTATTAGGTACACCTGTCCAACTGCTCGTTAACACTTAATTTCTAAGCAGCCAATCACATGGCGGCAACTCAGTGCATTTAGGCATGTAGACATGGTCAAGACAATCTCCTGCAGTTCAAACCGAGCATCAGTATGGGGAAGAAAGTTGATTTGAGTGACTTTGAACGTGGCATGATTGTTGGTGCCAGAAGGGCTGGTCTGAGTATTTCAGAAACTGCTAATCTACTGGGATTTTCACGCACAACCATCTCTAGGGTTTACAGAGAATGGTCCGAAAAAGAAAAAACATCCAGTGAGCGGCAGTTCTGTGGGCGGAAATGCCTTGTTGATGCCAGAGGTCAGAGGAGAATGGCCAGACTGGTTCGAGCTGATAGAAGGGCAACAGTGACTGAAATAACCACTCGTTACAACCGAGGTATGCAGCAAAGCATTTGTGAAGCCACAACACGCACAACCTTGAGGCGGATGGGCTACAACAGCAGAAGACTCCACCGGGTACCACTCATCTCCACTACAAATAGGAAAAAGAGGCTACAATTTGCAAGAGCTCACCAAAATTGAACAGTTGAAGACTGGAAAAATGTTGCCTGGTCTGATGAGTCTCGATTTCTGTTGAGACATTCAGATGTTAGAGTCAGAATTTGGCGTAAACAGAATGAGAACATGGAACCATCATGCCTTGTTACCACTGTGCAGGCTGGTGGTGGTGGTGTAATGGTGTGGGGGATGTTTTCCTGGCACACTTTAGGCCCCTTAGTGCCAATTGGGCATCGTTTAAATGCCACGGCCTACCTGAGCATTGTTTCTGACCATGTCCATCCCTTTATGGCCACCATGTACCCATCCTCTGATGGCTACTTCCACCATGTCACAAAGCTCTAATCATTTCAAATTGGTTTCTTGAACATGACAATGAGTTCACTGTACTAAAATGGCCTCCACAGTCACCAGATCTCAACCCAATAGAGCATCTTTGGGATGTGGTGGAACGGGAGATTCGCATCATGGATGTGCAGCCGACAAATCTGCGGCAACTGTGTGATGCCATCATGTCAAAATGGACCAAACTCCCTGAGGAATGCTTCCAGCACCTTGTTGAATCTATGCCACGAAGAATTGAGGCAGTTCTGAAGGCAAAAGGGGGTCCAACCCGTTACTAGCATGGGGTACCTAATAAAGTGGCCAGTGAGTGTATATGCACTTCTGAATTCTTGACATTAATATATAATTATAAAATTGTGAAATGTATGATTGCCTGATTGAATTTTATAAGAGAACTAATAGTAATTTGTTTTCATTAACATATTTAGATTTTTATAAAATTACTGTGCAGATTTTTTCAAGAATTACTTTTTGCTGCTGATTTATACACTCATTAAGTTTATTAAAAATTCATAGTACATTTATGTAATATTTAAAGGTGTTAACTGTAATCTTACACTGCAAAATAATAACTTAAAAAGGCTTAAATTCATCACAATTATGTAAGTATCTGGAAATTTGCCGTGGAGCGAGGGCCCTTATATATATATATATATATATATATATATATATATATATATATATATATATATATATATATATATATATATATATATAATATATTAGTAGGGCCCTACTAATATCATTAGTAAGCTAACATTTAATATAACACAATAAACCAAAGTATATCAGTAGGAGTTTCCTTAAGTCTTTCTGATAGTTTTCTACCGGCCGGTTTACTACAACAGTAGAATAAAATTCTGAAATTATGGTTTATAGTTTTGGTGTGCCACCCCAAGATTTTAAGTGGCCCCATCTGGCCACCCCTATGAAAAATTTCTGGAGGCGCCACTTCCAAAAGCATTAAGTAAAGATCCGTCCTTATTTTCAGCCGTAACTTATCCGGATATTTATAACTATCTCGTTCATACAGTCCGTATACAAACTACAATTTACCTCAACAAGGCAACATAATGAATAACACTCGTCTCATTCGTGGAGGTGAAAAAAACAAGTTCTTTGTGACATACAAGATTTGTTGTATTAAAATGTAAATGCAAAAAAAAAGGCATGACAGTCGGTTGTTTTTGTCAATTTTAAGTTTTAATTTAAAATGTTTGCGATTTTAATATAAGTACATGGTTACATATTTGACCACTTGCTTGAGCAACTTAATATATAGAAGTAATGCATGGAATAATTGGCTTACGTTGTTAAAATAGTGAGTATGTGTTAAAATAAAAATAGTGAGTACCGGGGTGTTTATGGTAAAGTTACAGCCGCGGATCATATACGCAATGCAAACGCAGCATATTATAAAGCACTATAGCGTGTCCTGCTTCTGTACCATATACGCACCGCACACGCATTGCACACGGATTATGTGTGAAACCTGTGGTAAAATGATGGGAACAGACTTTTCTGTGGGGAGTTGGCTGAAAGTTAGCCTATTTATCCTAGCTAGCCTCTCCTGCGCTGGCTCAACTCTCCTTCCCTTCACGTTTTCTGACAGTCGGTAACTTATCGCATAAAAACTAACTCCGGGGTTCTTATTGCTGTTGTTAGAACACCCGTGTATTACACAACACAGCATCACGCTGTTTAAAAAAAAAATACAGTGATAATACCATGGATAATACCGACGCTGCCTTGCTTGTCAATTGACAGAATGACAGTTGCCGTGGTTTCTATGTCAACAATATGGCCGCCGCAAACATTGATGACTCAGATCGAATAACATCTAGCAAGCCGCAATTCTACATTGTTCACTAAACATTTTGAACTCAGATGTCAGATGTCAATAATCAGCATATGAATCTCAACAATGGTGACATGCTTAATGCCACAATACATTCTGGGAGCCATTGAGATGAGTTTTGTATTATGCACCCAGAATGCATTGCAGTATGAAGCACGTCACCATTATTGAGATTCCAGCCTGATCTCATGAAAATACGTCTCTATAGCACGCATTGTGTTTATCGTGCAATTTATACGCGAAAATGAGTTTTTACGTGCATATGATACGCAGTTTTCGCGTGCATATGATACGCACTTTATTGCGTGTAATACACGCACCCCACACCACTAATCCTAACCAAACGTATAATAGCCTACACCGTATTTCTGGCGGGACGTGTGAATGTTTGCAAGGTACTGTAGGAGCTGTTGACAGTGATTGCAGACTGGTTTGTTTGTTTGTTGGGTTGTCTCACAGGGTTTTATGGGTGTATTTTGTTAAAGGGTGGACTGAGGAGCTTTGCGTGATATCCTTCAATTATCCGTATCCATGCATTTAATATGCAACAGTTTCGGTGCCATGTGAGTCGCATTACAGGTATGTTTTGACTGAGCTTATAACCGTATGATCCTTAGTAGCGTGGCTGGTTAAATTCTTATCTTGTGTGTGTGCTGTATTTTACATTTAAGGGTGCGGGCGGGCCAACGTGCAAGGGACGTTACAGTGGGCTTTGGGACTCATCTAAACTTATGTTTGGATGCTCGTTTTGCTGTCTGCTTCGTTTATTTCGTCTACTTCGATAAATCATCGGACTTGCTACCGTGACTGTTATCCTGTTCCCGGGATCTGAGGGAGACAGGACTGCATGATTTCGCTGCTGGATTGGACTGGCAGACCAGCGCTATTAACTTGTTTGTTTCTGTTCGTGGGTAGGCGGCCTAGGCGCACATGCCTGTAATTGTTTTTAACTGTTATAGACCATTTATGGAAATACATCAAGGAAGCGTAAACCCAGTTCCGGTGTAAGCTTTGTTGATGGAGAAATGGCATCTAGAGTGTTTTCGACTGGCCTGACTTGTCTTCCGGAGTTCACCAGCGCCGATGTGGTGAAGAGTGTGGAGAGATATTCGTCCAGTAAAGGGAACAAACTGGACAAGGGATATAAATTCTTCCACGAAGAGTTTATCCACAATTACCAAGGTAAGTAAAGAAGAAATTGCTATAGCTAGCTTTAGCTTTAGTTAACGTTAACTGTAAAGTATGGTAAATCATAGGTGTTGTGAATTTGTAATATAAGGTATAACACATCACAGTGAATATGTCGTGTGTATGTCTAAGTGAGATGGCATGAGATAACATAACAACCAGTAATTTGGTGAAGCTGTACTAGCTAAATGTGAAATCTTACTGACATTGTGTTGTGACTTAACATTAAGGTTACTGTCACAGATACACCCAGGGCCGTCCATAAGGGGGGATAAAGGGGAATGTTTTCTGGGGCCCAGCCGCTAGGGGGGGCCCATGCAGTCCAGCAATAATTATGTTCATCCTAAATATAAGCAAAGGTTGCCATATTTTATTTTTAACCAAAATAGCACCATTTATTGTTGAAAGTGAGAAAAAAAAAAAAGCATTTTATTTAATGTTGCTTGAGTAAAATGTAGCCTGTGTCATAATGAAACACCCCTCTCCTGAAAATGGTCTGAGTAGGCTATTTTTTGTTGTACGTAAGTCAAAACGCCAGCGCTTCGCGCCAGTTCGCGGTCAGCAGCGCAAGTGAGTGACACGATGGAGTGCGCGAATTGACACGGTAAGACCATAGACAGTAAAACAAAAAGTAAGACCTATTGCTCACCATCTCCCCAGTGTGATTGAAGCAATCAATTGCCTAAAATCGTCCTGTAAATTATCTAATGAGGCCTTATCAGATGCGCGAGGACTGAGAGAATATTTCATGTCATTTACAGCAGTTGTCATGTGCACTGTCCGGCTAAAACTACTACAACATATCGAAGATAGGATGGAATTTGCTTCTGCAGAGTGGCAGCCTTATGGTGTGTTCACACCGAACGCGTGTCTATCGCGCCTAGTTAGACTCTTGAACATTCGCTCGAGTTCAAATTTTTCAACTTGCGCGGAAGACGTTCGCGGCAAACGCGTTGCCCAATTCGCGTCATTCGCAACGCCCGGCGCGAATGATGCGTCTATTCGCGTCTTTGCATTGACTTTGTAGCGGCAAAACTCCGCTCAGTGCCGCTGGCAACGCTATAACGTCTCCGCTTTGTGGTGTGTCTGTTGCGAGTGTGTTTAATCTATGTTTTTTTCAACATACACACAGTATAATCATCAGAGATGCACGCAATTACATTCGGAAATAGACAAGCTTGTTTACATAAATGCCCCAAGCAAAGATATCCCTCAATTTTATTAACTTTTATAAACCCAGCCAGTATAATCACAATGAACACATCCAAAATGAATTATTTAACAGATAACAACTGCAAAGCGTCTAATTTGTAAACAAAATTATTTACGCACTAAATCCAGCATAAACTCCGGCACAATTTGCATATTTTAAAAATCTCAAAACAGACATCACATCCCAAACCGCACATCAATTGACCGTTCGCAAAAGCCACGCCCCCTAGTTATTGTTGCTACGCCCGTCAAACAAATGGTCAAACACGACCAGCGCCACAGATTGCCATGACGGGAAGAGGTGCGTCAGTGACCTTTTTTGGAGCAATACCTCCGCGATATCCTCCAGATCGAGGCAAAAGGGGTTACAGTATGCAGTGGAGGGATATATTCAAAATATAAAAATACGCAATGAAGGAGACACGACTACTATCGAGGCTAATAATGCTCTCAAGCTCTCAAACCGGTCTCAAGCGAAATCTGAGAAACCAAATGCAACCAGCACAGCCTTGAAGAAGATTCTATAACCTGTTTCAGTGGCTAATTGTTTGGAGTTAGAAATATATAACTCGCGCTGCATATTTAGTCATTTTGCCTCAGATACAGGATTATTCATTCGCTTTAACAAGCAGGTTGTTCATTACCACGGCAACCGCTTGCGTGTCATGCTGAATGCGATTTTCGTGTTTAAAAAGTAACTATACATAATAGACGGAAAGATGCAGATAACCATACATTATTTATATTCGTTACGATATTGATATGAACTGATGTTGTCAAGTAAGTTAAGCTTCATGCGTTCCCCGTTGCGAACGTGCACTCCTCTAACGTTAGTCTAAACTGTAGTCTACAGGTGCTGCTGCTCATTTCCCCCCGAAAATATCATGTTAACAACAACACTTTAGAAAACGTACTTCCTTTGTGGATCCTATTGATCTGCTTTCTCCATGTGTCTTTGACTAATCTCATTGTCTCAGTATCACGCACGCTGCACGCGAGTTAACCATGTTCGACACATTTAACTGGGAGTTCGCACCTCAGAGGTGTGGACTCCAGTTCCTTTAAAGAGGACTGAACCTCCCTCTGGACGCGCTCTTCCTCCAACATGTGACGCGCTCTTTCTCTCTTGCTGGTACTCTGGACTCTCCCTTGCTTCATCATGTGACTCCTTGGTCCATCGGGACCTCGTGTTCATGCGATGACCCATCTTTCCTTTGTTTGTCTAGTTCAGTTTTATTTTCCTTTTGTATTCTCCTTTGTTCATTCTCACCGGCGAGTGAAATGAACTTAGTTTGAATCATTTCTTTGGCAACACCTTCAACGGACGATTTGAACATCCCGCCACACGGGCGCGCCGGAAAGGACCTCTGACCGGGTCCGGAACACACGCACACACACACGAGAGAACATGATCAGCAAGTATTCGTTTTCCTACCGAGATCTAAATACTGCTAAGATTGCCTGCCCTAATTAGGGTACGATTTGACTCTAGTTGTCTCTCTTAACGGTTCTGTGTCTGTGATGAATTTTGCCAAACTCATCAGCTCTCCCTCTCTCTCTGTCTATCTCACATGATCTTTCGCGATCAGCTCTCTCTCTCTCTCTCTCTCTCTCTCTCTCTCTCTCTCTCTCTCTCTCTCTCTCTCTCTCTTTCTATATGCATTCTCCTTCCTCGATGTTTTATTGTATTTGTAAATACATTTATTCCTTGTAACGTTTATTAACCGCATACGTAATCACCTTTATTAAATACATGATATATTCATTGATTGATTCTGCCTGTGCTCATACTTCAAATAACTTAAATGTTTCGATCAGCTACAAGCTTTGAAATGGTATAATACTTTAAATAGTATTGTGACAAAACAGGAAAGCTATCTTTTACGGCCGTAAAGATCGTCTCTTCCTGCGAGTCTCTTAAAGGTAATTTCTCTGTGGAAATTGATGAAGATCCATGACCAGTTTGCTGGACAAACAGATTATTCGATACTAATTAATTCCATTGAGGAGTATCCTGAAAATCTATATATTCTAGACAATTTGTATATGAATATTGAATTATAATTCGTAATGATTTGATTATTGATAAATAAAATGTATCTATCTTGCCGATCTGTATGAATAATTGATTATACATCCATTGTATTCAGTCGTTCATAACAGATTGGCAACGTAACCCCCTTTGCCGGGTGATTTTTAACATGTATTGTTATCTGGGTCAAACCCGTATCGATAGTTATTAATTTGTATTTACTAAATATTGAATACATATTCCTCAATGGCCCAAATACTTTACACTGCCTTCAAGCCCTGATTTATCATCAAGTCTACCTCTGAGTTCAAAGTATTCAAGAGACTGTTTATGTTCCAGTTATTCCCTGTTTCCTGTTTTCAGTTCTGTGTCTCGAAGCCATCTATAAGATCGGATATTGCAACAGGTGTATAAATAAAGTCTGTTAACCTCATCCTTCTAGTAGTGTGACAGTTACGAAGTAAAGTTGTGTATTTCTATGTGAGATAAAACGTAATGTTTTCTTGTTGCCTGCGGTTATAGTATCAAATATACTGCAGGGACAGGTTGTAGTGAGAGGTAGATGCTTCAGGCGTCCTCTTTTTCCCGGACATGTCCTCTTTTTGATACCTAAATAATGGGTCTGGCGGGAATTTCAAAATTGTCCGAGATTTTGTTCTACCTTAGCAGGGGACATAGACTGAACTGTTATGTCCCAGTACAACCTCAAGTGTATATGTAGAGCGAGGCGTTTGTTATAGCGACTACAACCCGACAGGCTGATCAGGACCCTGACGCGAAGCGGAGGGAAGCAATCAGCCTGAAGGGGTTGTATTCGAGTGAGAGTGAGTTAAGTTTTTAAGTTGTGACTAACATCATTTTGGTTACCGCAGATACAATGAATAAAATGTAAATGTAGTTAAGCACTCATGCCTAATTTCACTTTGTGTGACCAATAATCTTGTACTTCACACTCGACTGTATCGCAAAACAACACAGCTACGTGCAGCAATTCCTGGTGAGAGGAGGGGGAATAATGACAGTGGGCGGGGTTTTGTGTGACGTCCACCTGTGAATGCAGACACGTTGGCTGGATTGTGTTTACCTTACACTGAGATCCGATCACAATGCTTCCTCGAATACCTCCTAACCTGGAAACGCTGATCGGATAACATTCCGATCAGAAGAACGTTTACACTTGTCTTTTCAATGTGTATATGGACAACATCCAGATACAGGTCGCATGTTAATGCCAAGTGTAAACACATCCCCAGATGTGAAAAAACTTTAGCCTACCGGTCACACTCTCCACAATAATTCTGAGGCGGGCAATGGCTTGGGTTTGTTCCGTTTCCTCCTTGCTGAATTGAGCTGAACGCTTAAAAGGTGGAATGATGAGCTTAGCTCCAACGTCAGCAAGGATGTGTTGAATGAGGAACCCTTGAAATCGTCTCCTGGCTCCAGCAAGGGAAGGACTCCACTGATCTGCCATTTTTCGGATCTGCCGCTACGATAACAGGAAGTTCTAATACACTTCATTGATGTATTTCCAGTCGAAAAATGCGGAAGTGCGTAAAAGGGGTATTGCAGTGTTTAACACGCATGATCAGCTGGACCGTTGGTTTGGGCCTGTGGTGTGGTGCTTGCAGCATTGATAATAAATGTGCTGTGAGTAACCAACTTGAGTCAAAGCCCTAGTGGCGTGCAATACTAGATCAGCCACATGTCACCAGTCATTTCTGCAGTTTTTTTTTTTTCTTTATTTAATATTATTTGATTTTCAAGTAATTGTTGTTGTGGTATATTCTGTTTCGTTTTTTTTCATTTGAGTTTGATTTGATTTGATTTGATTTGATTAACTTTATTGTCTGTTCAGATTTACTGGACAGAGATTCATCTTTGACACTGGCTCTACAACCACATTACACACCACATAATAAAAACACATAAAACATGCATAGTAATACATACATGATAAATTAAATTAATACAATATGTGCATATTCACACGCCTATAAATACTACCTCAATTGAGAATTGAATTTAAAACCGTAGCCGCCAACGGAACAAACGATCTTTTATAAATATTCTTCTTGGCATACGGTATACGTAGCCTACGTCCCGAAGGAAGGACCTCAAAGCAGAAGTTTGTGTTGTGTATTTTATCCATTTATACATAGCCTGTCTTATTTGTGATTAAGTTATTTGTTTTTTTTTAACTATATTTTGTGATCGACTGGAGGTTGTTCTATTGAAGGGGTCTCTTGTTGTAATATTGTTGGCTGCTTCTGTCTGTTTCATTCCGTCAGAAAATTGGTTGTCGTGGTGGCCGGACGTGGCACCTCGATCAGATGGGCAGAACTCATGTGGTGATCTCTCTTTTTAAAACTGTTGTAACTGTAAATGTGTAATGTGTAATAAAACTGTAATGTTAAGGGCATTACCCTGGAAATAGGCCCTGGGGTGGCATAGTCGATAACTTTGTAGCAGCCCACCTTTTTCTGTGGTCTGTTTATCCATGCTAACATGTGTAGGAGGTTAAGAATAATTTACTAAACCTTTTAGTGCACCTTCAGTTAAAGCTGCCACATAAACAAAGAGACTGAATATGATCACTGAACCAAACAATACATGATGATCTTTATCATCATTAAACAACATCTGAACACAATTTCTCTTTCAGTTCTTGACATAACAAACAGTTAGAGCAGCAAGAGAAAAACTAATGTTAAAGTCAAGAGTCAAACTGCACAACTAAAGCAAACACCAATTACAATGATGGTGACTTCAAACGAACATTTTCAACCAAACATCTAAGGGCCATCATACACCCGCCACGACGCAAGTGTTTTTTGCTAGTTTCAGCCTGATGCAGTTATCATTTTCACGTCATGAGCCAAATTGTTTAAATGGCAAATGCATTTGTGCCCATTTGTGTGCTCATGGGCGTGCTGGTCTGAAAAGGAGGTGTGTTCATGTGCATTGTTAGCGCGTTGCTATTTTGAGGCAACTGAAAGCCAAATTTGAGCCAAATATTAAAAATACAATGTAAAATATTAATATTGTGTACATAAAAATATGGTGGAATCCGGCTTGTCCCATTGATGGTCTGCTTGCGCGCTTTAACCTCGCGCACAAGCAGATCCATTTCCTCTCTGGAGACACAACTGGCTTTTAAAGGGAATGGGAAATTACACTGATTATTTTTTTTGCACGTTACACCCAAAACACACCCATTACTCATTAAGAGAATAGGGACAACCCTTTTAGACCATGCGCTGGGCGCGCCGACCATTTTCCCCGTCGTTTAACTAGCAAAAGTGGATTCGGACACGCCCTAAGTGCACTGATAAAAACAACTTGTAGGATTTACTTGATAAAATCATTGTAACAATTTGCACTCAATTTTTCTAAATAAATCTTACTGCTGTGATATCAAGTACAACTTACTTGCCAGTATCAAGTAAAATTTACTTAACTCTAAATGTAACATTTGTGAAGACATTAAGTAAATGTTACTTAATTATATTTAACTTAGCAGGTTGTATTTATTAAAAGTAATTAAGTAAATTTAATTTTAAAAGGAACATCACTGTTGTGAAAATATCAAGTACATTTTATAAATCTGTAATATTTACTCTTATTAAGTAATTAAGTAGATTTTATAATGTCTGTCCATTTCACATTTTGAATTACTTAAAGGCACACTGTGGAACTTTTCAACCTTTATAATATATTACCAAAACCCATTGAGATGGTACATCGACTTACAATAGGTTGAATGACACGTCTGCCGAAGCCTGAAGGTGTCTGTATCGCTTTTACTAGCACTATGTAACTTCGGGTTTCGGGTAGGAACCCGAGCACAAAAAGAACTACAAAATTCGACCGCTTTACGGCATACGTCACTTCCCCCACCACCCCAACTTCCTCAAATTCTAACGTGAGAGCTCAACTCGCGTTTGATTGCCGGCGTCTGTATGTTGTAGTCATGGCTGAATCAACAGCTACTCGGAAGAAAGCGAAGAAAGCAAAGATTTTGTCAGAGGAGGCCAAAAAAAGAAAAAGGGAGAGTTTAAAATAAACATCGGCATAAAAGTGTATATATAATGTAATATTTACTGCGAATTCGTGTAACAAAACTGATAGTCACAACATACTGCCGTATACAAATGTAAATGTAAATGTTTTTTTTCCTTTCAGCTCATATATGTTTGTATTTGTGTAAAAGGAAAAACAAACTGAAGACTACAAATAACAGAAATATGTAGTGAGTTATATCAGTTTTGTTACACGATTTCCCGACTACTCGATTTCATCTCCAACCCATTGCAAAGAGATCCTGAAGACGTTCATTGTTTGCTTCAGGTGTGTTTGATTAGGGTTGGAGATGAACTGTGCAGGACAGACGATCGGCACGAGCAGGATTGGGCAACCCTTGTCAATGCGACTTACCTGATCAGACATTGTTTTCTGCGTATGCTAGCCTACTTTAATTCAATTTGTTTTCTTTATAGGATTTATATTATTAATCTTATATTTATATTATTATTTTGGTCAGTAGTGAATCGATTAACTTTCTCCAACATACAAATCAAATGCCGTCTGCACACACATAAAGACACGGGAGATTGACCGGTTGACTGTTTGTTAGTCTCGCGTAGCCAGACCTTCAGACTGACGGCTGGGCGTGACGTCTGAGGCTGAGACCTGTTTGTTGACTTTCGCGACAATGCTGCGGCGCTTGTGGCCTCTAGGGGCACTAGACGTGAAAATTACAGGTCGAGCGCACCCTAGTGGCTAAAAATTCCACAGTGTGCCTTTAATAATAGTGAGTAATATAAATTTTAATATAAAATTTAAAATGCTTTTTTTAAGTGTTACCAAATAAATTGAGCGTCAGCGTCAGTTCTGGCAGGCGAAGTAGTCAAGATGCTGCTAATGCTATCGGCCGACTACACGGTCTCATCAGCGATCGCTCAGCTGAGCTGCATCAGCGCATCTGCTGTTCATCTCCCCTCCCTGCTAATGACTACGCTCAAATCAGGGCGCCCTATTTAAGCAGATTCAGTTCGCTCCTAACTGCTCGCTGCTTGCTCTCTGCAATCGCTGCTTGCTCTCTGCAATATTGAAACAGGACTCGATGTATACACTCTCCATCATCTCTGAAAGTCTTCAAGAAGCTAAGTTAAGTTTCTTTTTAATGCTCATTGTTAAAAGCTATCAGGATAATAATAATAATAATAATAATAATACATTTTATTTAAAGCGCCTTATCAGGACACCCAAGGACACTGTACAAAACAGATAAAAACCATTAAAACAGTAAGCAATAAAATTGGCAAGACATCATTGAGGTGATATGGGTCAGGTGGAATATGATTGTCTAAACAAGTGAGTTTTGAGTTTGGATTTGAAGAAATTAAATGAGTTGATGGTACGAAGATCTGGGGGGAGGGAATTCCAAAGATGTGGAGCAGAGCGACTAAACGCCCTGCTCCCCATTGTGACAAGACGAGCAGGGGGAACAGAAAGCTGGCAGGTGTGAGAGGATCGGAGTGAACGAGTAGGGATGTTTAAATGGAGAAGATCTGAGATGTATGGAGGAGCCATGTTATGAACTGCTTTGTAAGTAATGAGAAGTATTTTAAAGATGATCCTCTGTTTGACAGGAAGCCAGTGAAGTTGTTGCAAGATGGGAGTGATATGATGAAAAAGGGGGGTCTGAGTAATCAGGCGTGCAGCAGAGTTCTGTAGGAGCTGCAGCTTCTGGAGCGACTTATTAGGGAGGCCAAACAGGAGTGAGTTGCAGTAATCTAACCGTGATGTGATGAGACTGTGAACCAGGATGGCGGTGGTTTTTGGAGTAAGAGAGGGACGGAGGCGGGAAATGTTACGCAGGTGGAAATAGGCTGACCGGGTGATGCTGTTAATGTGAGAGTGGAAGGATAAAGTGCTGTCAAGGACGACACCCAGACTCTTAACCTGAGGGGAGGGAAGGATAGTTGAGTTATCAATGGTAATGGAAACTTTATTAGCTTTAGAGAGGGTGTGGGGTGTGCCCACCAGGAGGACTTCGGTTTTTGAACTGTTCAATTTGAGAAAGTTGGATGAAAACCAAGAGTGAATTTCTTGGAGACAGAGGGTAAGAGAGGTTGGCGGGAGTAAGGAAGATGGTTTAGTAGAGAGGTAGAGCTGGGTGTCGTCCGCGTAGCAATGAAATTTAATGTTATGTTTACGGAGGATGTGACCAAGAGGGAGGATGTATATGATAAAAAGGAGAGGCCCCAATACAGAGCCTTGGGGCACTCCGACGGAGACAGGGAAGGTAACGGATTTCTGGGTTTTTAGTTGTATGAACTGTGTGCGATCCGAAATGTATGAAGTAAACCAGGCTATGGGAGTGTGAGTGATACCAATAGATGATAATCGACTGAGAAGGGTGGGATGAGAAATGGTATCAAAAGCTGCTGTGAGGTCCAGAAGAATGAGAATTGAAAGTAACCCAGAATCAGAAGCCATAAGAAGGTCATCTGAAATTTTGATGAGTGCGGTTTCAGTGCTGTGAAGGGGACGGAAGCCAGATTGAAACTGCTCGTAAATGCTATTCGACATGAGGTGAGTATGAAGTTGAGAAGCGACTGTTTTTTCCAGGATTTTGGATATGAAGGGTAGGTTAGATATGGGACGGAGATTGCTAAAATTAGTGGGGTCCAGACCAGGTTTTTTCAGAATGGGTGTGACTGAGGCAATTTTGAGTGAAGGGGGGACTGAACCAGAGCTTAGGGAAGAGTGAATAATCTCAGTGATGAGAGGGGCAAGTGAAGAGCAGCAGGATTTAACCAGGCTGGAGGGAAGTGGGTCGAGCTGACATGTGGAGGGTTTAGATTTATGAATAATGTCCGAAATGGCTTGGACAGAGGGAAGGTCGAAACTTGAAAAAATAGTAGTTGGGGATGGATAAGGGGTGTTAAAGTTGCCTCCAGAAGCAGCAGCTCCAGGTGAGGTCAGGTCTTTATGGATGTCTGTAATTTTGGAAACAAAAAAGGACATAAGTTTATTGCAAAAGTCTTGAGATTGCATATGGTAGGGAAGAGAGTCAGGAGGTTTTGTAATGGACGTGAGGATGGAGAACAGAGTTTTAGAATTATGATGATTAGAGTGGATTAAGTGTGAGTAATAAGCAGATTTAGTTGAAGAGAGAGAATCCTTATACAAATTGACATGTTCCATGTACATATTTTTGTGAATGGTGAGTCCAGTTCTGTTAGCAAGACGCTCCAGCTGACGGCCCTGGGATTTCAGAAGGCGTAGGGCGGGAGTGAACCAGGGTGCTGAACGGTTGAAGGAGACTGATCTGAATCTCATAGGAGCATGAGTGTCCAAGAGAGTGTGAAGGTGTTTGTTATAGTAAGAAACTAATTCATCAGGTGAACAGCAGGCAGGTACACTTGGAAAATTATTGATATCAGATGCAAAGGAGACAGTGTTAATGTCCTTGATATTCCTGAAAGAAATGGTGCGAGGAAGAGTCAGTTTAGATAGCGGAAGGGTGATCTTAAAAGTAATAAGCATATGGTCGGAAAAGGCAACAGAGTGAGTTTTACAGGCAGAGGGGATAACACCGGAACAACAGACTAAATCCAGTATATGCCCCCCACAATGAGTTGGAGAGTCGATATATAAATGCAAACCAAGGCTTTCCAGGCAAGATGAAAATTCTCTGGAGAGCGGAGAACTGATATTATCCATATGAATATTAAAATCACCCAGGATGATTAAGTTATGGGATAGAGTTGAAAGATGAGTGAAAAGCTGAGAAAAGTCATTTAGAAAATCTTTGTTATATTTTGGGGGACGGTAAACAGTGACCACGACTGTAGGCGAGGGTCCGGGCAACAGAGAGGCAGAGTACTCAAACGATGAAAATAGAGGAGAAACAGGAATCGGCAAAACTTTCCAGGTCTCGCGATGAAACAATGCGAGACCTCCGCCACGTCCAGAAGCACGGGGCTGGCAATTGTAAACAAACCCCGGCGGGGCAGACGCGTTAAGGGGAATAAAATCATTAGTCAGCTGCCAGGTCTCAGTCAAACATAAAAAGTCAAGATTATAGTCCATAATGACATCTCTGATTAGTGGACCCTTGTTGTTGAGAGAGCGAGTGTTCAAGAGACCAAAGTTCACGGTGGCAGAGCTACTTTTATAGGCAGAGTTAGCCACTTTAGGGAGACTAGCCAGAGTACTGTGATTAGCACCTCGGCTGGGGTTGCGAGAACGACGGCGTGTGGAAAACCAAGTTGGAATGGAAGAATAAGAATTCTTGTAAAAGCGCTTACCGCGCGGTCCACGATGAATATATCTCCGGTTCGGTTGGAAAAAGATGTCCGATGGAATGGAGCAACCAGATGGGGGCTGGAGGACATCAACATGGCGTCGGAGCTTCAAAAGCTCAGCAACAGAGTACTGGAACAGAGCGTCAACTTGCAGGTGGGCAAGAGACACCAGAAGCCAGCCAAGCACGAACCAGAAAACCGACCGGCGAATCCACGTCATCCTCAGGTAAGCAGATCCTCAGGTAAGCAGCAGCGGTGAAGATGTTAGGACGCAGTCGGGATCACAGAAGAGTATTAATCCAACAGTTACTGGTCATAAGTAGCAACCAATGTTGTACAGGCGATATAATGATTCAATTTGATCAGATTGAAGCACTATCTGTCTGAAAATTCGCTGGTATTGTCAAAATGTATGCCAAAGTTCTGCCGGTGAGTAGCGGCGACAGTCACGCCAGCGTTCACTCAGTCCGTTCCGGATATGGGCACCATGCTGTTGCTAATGATGTCCGTGTGCTTGGGCTTATCTAGTCGTGCTCTTGCTAGGCTTATGCGATCATATTGGCTGTGCGTTTACTTATCTGTTGTCATTGGCAACTGCTCGCGTTGCACATGCAGCGATATTAGCACTATGCAGCACAGATCAAGCAGCTTGCAGTGATAGATAGTTAGTAAATTACAATTCATGGTGCAAACTGAATTATTTCTGCTGTGGCACAGCTCTAAAAAGACATAGTAAACAGTAACTATTCAGTGAGTCAATTAAAAAAAAGTCTCATCTGCTAAATCTTACTTGTCTGTCTTCTGCTTAGTTACATTGCCTTTGGATGCGCTTACTGGCTGCTGGCGCCATTCACATAGGGCCTATAGCGCCTAAAAACGCGTAGAAAACGCTAGGCGCGCCGCGTTCTCCTTTTTCCAAAGCGCTAGGGCGGTTGCGCTCCGGAGGCGTCTGTCGTTGCTGTGCTGGTTCTTGTTACGTGACCTCGGTGCGCTTGCGGCATTTTGAAAAGTTGAGATGTTTTTATCTCGATGCGGCGCGGACGCGCTTGGAACAAACAAGCGCGTCGCACCGCGACCGCGTCGCTTCCATTATGAGCGCACATACCGCGCGCCTACATTTGAAATAACGAACTTGAGCGCGAAAAAGACGCGATATGTTAACAGGCCCAACGTAGCTTGACGGTTCCTTCGTTAATGAATAACTACACAAGAACCAATGTAACATAATATTAACAATCTAGTAACTATTATTAACTAACAAAAAAACTCCGATTAACGAACTAGTAAGTAGCCTAATAGCGCACAGATGAAAGTGGTAGTTCACTATATTAACTAATCAATAACTACTATTTTTTTTAATGCTTCCCAGAGAACTACTGAAAAAGTTTATTAACAATCTAGTAACTACTATTAACTAAAAAGAAACACGGATAAACGAATTAGTAAGTAATAGCGCACAGATGAAAGTGGTAGTTCACTATTAACTAATCAATAACAATTTTTTTTAATGCTTCCCAGAGAACTACTGAAAAAGTTTATTAACAATCTAGTAACTACTATTAACTAAAAAGAAACACTGATAAACGAATTAGTAAGTAATAGCGCACAGATGAAAGTGGTAGTTCACTATTAACTAATCAATAACACTTTTTTTAATGCTTCCCAGAGAACTACTGAAAAAGTTTATTAACAATCTAGTAACTACTATTAACTAAAAAGAAACACTGATAAACGAATTAGTAAGTAGGCTAATAGCGCACAGATGAAAGTGGTAGTTCATGATTAACTGATCAATAACTACTATTTTTTTTTAATGCTTCCCAGAGAACTACTGACAATTTCATAATTCATGCAAAACTAATCAATAACCAATGCAGGACAAATGACTAGCACTACATTGGCATTGAATCACTAGAGTCATGGTGAGTACTGGAACATATTGAGTCATCAGCCACCAAATACCATATACAGTTATTTTATTATTTAACCTCCCAAAAAAAAAAAAAAGTTTTTATGTATGTCTCCTAGCTCATATTTGTGTGCGTG
Source organism: Rhinichthys klamathensis goyatoka (assembly GCF_029890125.1). Taxonomy (NCBI): domain Eukaryota; kingdom Metazoa; phylum Chordata; class Actinopteri; order Cypriniformes; family Leuciscidae; genus Rhinichthys; species Rhinichthys klamathensis. Next base: position 2,338,523 of record NW_026606877.1, read on the forward strand.
TGTGTGTGCATATCTTGTGAGTGATTATAAGATTCTACACTTTATTGGCTTTTCATTAGTAACTACTGTAAGAATCATGGGAACAAACTAGTGTTACTATATACTTCTATTGGAATTACTAATTATTTGGATCCGTATTCTAAAGTGAAGATCATGGGAACTAACTAATGACTAAAGTGTTACTTACTACATTCTTCTAAAGAAATTTTCTAAAAGTATACTATTTAAAAGTTCACCAAAAATCTCAAACGCTTGAAATTACTTGTGTTTGGTTGCACAAATCATGACTAGATCATGTAGTAACACTTGAGTCATTACTAGTTAGTTCCCATGATCTTCACTTTAGAATACTGATCCAAATAATTAGTAATTCCCATAGAAGTATGAAGTACCACTTTAATCTGTGCGCTATTACTTACTGTAGCGGGTTGATTAACTGCAGCAGGTGTAGGTCATACTCTCTGGACCAATCAGGACTGAACTGCATGCTATATGGGCAGAGGGTGGCTCGGGTGACACTTTATGGTTTTGCCATCAGAGGCACATTTTCGTGGTGGGTCCTCGTGTTCGTGGTGCAGTTACGGTTATCAAACAGGTAATAGAGCGTGGCTAACTTTCTCATTTCCTAGAGGCCTCGTATAAAGTAATGGGCCGTTTGATTGTAGGTTTCGTGTAGCTGTACTAAACGACACGATTAGTAGGCTATAGATGCGCAGCTCCCTGACGGGTATGTATGTAAGCCAGTCGGCATTGTGTGTATATTTAATCATGCACCGTTACTAAATGTGATTTGTTTATGTACATTAGGACTGTGAAGCGCTTGCTGGCGCCGGTTCCTGCACGAGTCTCTCATTTCCCGCTGTGCTGCTGTTCTGTCTCTACGGATTGCTCTGTTTTAACTGATTTCGGTGTACTGACCGACTGTTCATGAGGAAGAGCTAGAGGAGTTCATTCCGGCCTCGGGACTCCTTGATGCACTTTATAGCGCAGGATTCATCGCGCAATTGGGCGTTTGGTCATTCTGTATTTCAGTGACTGTGATACAGCCGATGGCTTGGCCTTTTTCTGGCCTATCGGCGTTATTAATGTATGAGTGTATGTGTGTGAAAGGTGTTTGTTGCTTGATTATGATTAAGTGATTTTGATTAGTTTGTTTCTTTGGTTTAAGTGTTTATAAAGAAGATTGTTTTTTTGTTGTTTTCGTTTGATTTGTTTTGGTATATTGTGTGATTTCTGTCTTTATTAACTGAATGTGTTTTCTTTTAGTGCTGAGTGCCCGAAGTGGTGGCGTCGGTGTCCTTGGTGGTGGGGTCTCCTCCTGTGTGCTGTTTCCCTTTTGTCATTGTGTATTTGGAGTGTGGTTACTTTGGTGTGTACATGTGATTAGGGAATCCTTAACCCCTGAGGTCCCACACATTCTGACCCGGCTTCCTCCAATGGTAAGGCCTCAGCACTCGTTTTCCTTTTTTTTCTTTTCTTTTTTTTGTGTTAGTGTGAAACCTACTTTATATTTGATGTCCATTTTAATGATCTAAATAAAATTATTGTTTTACTGGAACTGTGTCTCTGGCTTCATGCATGAACCGAACCTGTGTGCTTCCTGTAAATTTGGAGAGTTACTCATTGAGCTAGTTTAACTCTATTTCCCGGGGTGAAACTCCCTGGGTGGCGTAGTTGGTGTTTTCATTAAAATTTAAGACGCTGAACAGGTTGAAAAGGGGCTTCGCTCCCCCAAGGGCGAGCAGAAGTTTCCCTTTTACCAACGAAAAGTTTCCACCCGCCACATTTGGCGTATAGTCGGCAGGATCATGCATTTTTGAAAGCCATTGACGTTTCTGTTCTTGTGTTATTTTGTGTGATTATTGGTATTGTGGGTTATTGTTTAATTTTCTTTGTGTTTTTTTGTAGAGACAGAACAGCAGCTTTGCGGTGTGCGACAAAACTGTGGTCATCTTTTGAGGCTCCATTGTCTCAGTGGGGTTTTTAGTTATGGGTGAGGAACTACAGGAGTTGAGGGAGTTGGTCGCGCAGTTAAGAGTGGAGAATGAGAGGATGCGCCAGGAGCAGAATACCACAGCCCCTGGTTCCAGCTCTGTGACCCCTAGTACTGCCATGGTTAATCCCCCTGTAGCTGAGCGACTGATTGTTGTGCCCCGAGATAGAAGATGTCCCATGTTTCGGGGTAGATCAGGTATCGGGCTCGCAGAGTGGCTTGACGAGGTGCAGGCCTGCATGAGGGCACGTTACTTGTCTGTTTCCGATCAGGCCTTTTTCCTGTTTGACCATTTGGAGGGCGAAGCGCGCGAAGAGATAAAACATCGACCCAGTACAGAGCGAGGTGACCCGGCTAAAATTATAGCGGCCTCACAGGAATTGTACGGTTGTTGCGAGTCCTACGTGGCCCTTCAGGAGGCGTTCTTTTCTAGACGGCAACAGGAGGGAGAAACGCTGCAAGAGTTTTCGCTGGCCCTGATGAGTCTCATGGCCTCCGTAAAACAGAACGCCCCGAGTGGCGTACCAAATTCCAAAGTACTACTGCGCGATCAGTTTGTGGAGCACGTGCTTGAGGGTGCTCTTCGTCGTGAGTTAAAACAGCTGGTGCGTCGGAAGCCCACTGCGGCACTGCTTGAGGTTAGGAGCGAGGCTATTCGTTGGGAGCGTGAGGGGTCGTCTGGACATACTCGCGGCCGAAGTAATTCTGTTCCCTCTGCCTTAGGCATGCAGTTTGGAGTCCAGGGCGGTCCTCAGGGGTTGAGTACCACTATTCAGGCATCTGAGTTGAGTGAGATGAGAGAAATGTTGAAGTTACAGCAAGAGCAGTTAAACCAGCTTACCCAAAGTATTTCCCTCTTACAGAATCCCCAGCAGCGCAACCGGCCATCTTATAAAGGCCCTGTTATATGTCGGCGCTGTCAGCAACCAGGTCACTTTGCCAGGGAATGTGAGGGGATACGTGTTCCACCTAACGCTTCGTCTGTTTTGCCTGCCTCCCAACAGCCTGGTAGGCAGTTGCGTTATTTTCCATCTTCGGAAAACTAGCGCCCGCCGAGTTGCAGAGTCACAATTCGGGGGGGGGGGGGGGGGGGGGGGGGGGGGGGGGCAGTCATTGGCTCGGAAGTTATTCCAAGTGTTTCGGAAAGGGGTCCTATGTTGATTTCCTCTTGTCCACATTTGGATGTAATGATGGGAGGGGTTGATGTTCCCTGCTTGGTGGACACTGGATCTATGGTGTCTACAGTTACAGAGAGCTTTTTCCTTCAGCATTTTGAGCCGTGGGGTGGAGAGAGACTTCAGTCGTGTCACTGGCTGCAGCTCAGGGCGGCCAATGGATTGGCCATCCCTTATATCGGCTACCTGGAGTTGGATGTTAAACTTTGTAGTAAGTTAATGACAAGGTGCGGGGTTCTGGTGGTTAAAGATCCCGCCGGTGATATGCCACTCCATGTCCCTGGTGTGATGGGAATGAATATCATCCGCAGGTGCTACAGAGAGCTGTTTGGCCAGTATGGGTTGGCCTTGTTCAATTTACCCTCGGTATCTGGGGCTCCGGAGCCGGTGGTGAAGGCATTGCAGCGGTGTCACCAGGCCAGCGAGCAGGCCCCTCGGGATGTTCCAGGTAGGGTGAGGGTTCGAGGTAGTACGTCCTGCCGCATTCCTGGTGGCACGATGAAGATCATCGCTGCGACCTGTTCAGAGCAGTACTCTGGTTGTCCGGTACTGTTCGAGCCCCTGGACTTTGGTTTACCGGCTGGACTGTTGGCCTCCCCAGCCCTGGTTCAGGTGGCTAGAGGTACGGCCTACATCCCTATTGTAAATGTTGGGGCCATCGATGTGATGCTGTACCCGCGTACTGTGGTGGGTACCCTGGATAGGGTTCGTGTGGTCAGCTTGCCTACAGGGGTCACCGAGGTGCCATCTGTGGTTGCCATGGTGAGGTCCCAAGCTGTTGCTTCCGGGGTGCAGGACCAGATCGAGATTATGGACTTGTCCTCATTGCCTGCGGAAGAGCAGGGCCGGGTTAGGTCCTTTTTGCGAGAGTATATCCCCGTCTTTGCCACTCATGATGGTGACTTGGGCTGTACAGATCTGATTGCTCACGATATCCCGCTTTTGGACGAAGTCCCTGTTCGGCAACGCCATAGGCGTATCCCTCCTTCTGAGTATGAGTTAGTTAAAGATCACATCAACCAACTCTTGGAGGCACAGGTAATTCGGGAGAGCAGCAGTCCCTATGCTAGTCCCATTGTGTTAGTAAAGAAAAAGGATGGAAGCATGCGTATGTGCGTTGACTACAGGCAACTCAATAACAAAACGAGAAAGGATGCTTTTCCTCTTCCTCGTATCGATGAGTCCCTGGATGCCTTGACGGGTGCCCGCTGGTTCTCAACTTTGGATTTGGCCAGCGGCTATAATCAGGTCCCTGTGTCTGAGGCGGATCGACCCAAGACGGCATTCTGTACTCCATTTGGTCTTTTCGAATGGAATCGTATGCCGTTTGGGTTGTGCAACGCTCCTAGTACTTTCCAGAGGCTGATGCAACGTATATTTGGTGACCAACAGTGCCAATCGTTGCTCTTGTATCTTGACGATATTGTGGTTTTCTCGTCCACGGTTGAACAGCATCTGGAGAGGTTGGAGGTAGTGTTGGGAAGGCTTCAGCAACAGGGCCTGAAGGCCAAGCTCAGCAAATGTGCATTCTTCCAACAGGAAGTGCGCTACTTGGGTCATGTCATTTCGGACAAAGGCGTCTCCACAGACCCCAGTAAGGTGCAGGTGGTGGCAAATTGACCGCCCCCTACCACTATCCCCGAGTTGCGGTCGTTCCTCGGTTTTGCTAGTTATTACCGCCGTTTTGTAGAGGGATTCGCCAAGTTGGCGGCCCCTCTGCATAGGCTGGTAGCTCAACTAGGGGGCACCAAGTTGAGGAGAAGGGCGGAACTGTCTGTGGGAGGACATTGGACGGAGCAATGTCAGGGCAATTTCGAGGCACTTAAGGTCAAACTTGTTACAGCACCGGTGCTTGCTTACGCCGATTTCTCATTGCCGTTCATTCTTGAAGTCGATGCAAGTTATGGGGGACTTGGGGCAGTGCTTTCCCAGGAGCAGGCGGGTAAGGTTAGACCCGTGGCTTATGCCAGTCGAGGTCTGAGGCCTACTGAGCGCAATATGCAAAACTACAGCTCTATGAAGCTGGAGTTTTTGGCACTCAAGTGGGCCATGACCGAGAAATTCCGGGAGTACCTGCTGGGCCATAAATGTGTTGTCTTCACGGACAATAATCCCCTTAGTCATTTGTTCTCTGCGAAGCTGGGGGCTACCGAGCAACGTTGGGCAGCGCAGCTGGCCTCTTTCGATTTTGAAGTGAAATATCGATCAGGGAGGAGTAATAGAAATGCAGATGCCCTGTCCCGTCAACATCCTTCTGGTAGACAGGACTTAGAGACTGTGGTTCCTGGTATGTTACTCCCAGACTCTTTACAGCATGTCCCAGTTGAAGCAGTTCAATCTGCTGTCGTTTCTTTGCCAGAATATGCCCTATCGGACCTCACTGACCTGCAACAAGCAGATCCAGTCATTAAAGAGGCCCTGGTCTTTTGGCAGAGAGGAAGTCGTCCCAATGGGGAGGAGCGAAAGGCGGTTTCACAGCCTGCCTTGGTATTGCTCCGCCAGTGGGATCGCTTGATGGAAAAGGACGGGGTCTTATATCGTCAGACCTTTCGCCCTGATGGCCTGGAGGTAGTATTCCAGTTAATTTTGCCAGCTTCCTTAAGGGAAGAGGTGTTGACCAAGGTCCACCAAGAACATGGTCACCAGGGCGTGGAGAGAACTCTGGAGCTGTTACGACGGCGGTGTTACTGGCCAGGTATGTCCGTGGCGGTTACAAAATGGTGTCAGGCCTGTGAGAGGTGCCAGGGGGCCAAGGATACCCAACCAGCCGCTCGTAGCTTCATGGGGCATTTATTGGCTTCAAGGCCAAATGAGATTGTGGCTATGGATGGTGGCTATGGATTTCCAATGTTGGAACCGACTTATAACGGGTTGGAGAATGTCCTCGTTATGACTGACGTTTTTAGCAAATACACGCTTGCTGTTCCCACCCGTGACCAAAGAGCCTCTACCGTGGCTCAGGTTCTGGTGACGGAATGGTTCTCTAAGTTTGGTGTTCCTGCTCGGTTACATTCGGATCAGGGTCGCAACTTTGAGAGTGCTCTGATCCAGCAGCTCTGTGGGCTCTATGGCATTAAGAAGTCTCGTACCACCCCGTACCATCCGGCTGGGAATGGTCAGTGTGAACGCTTCAATCGCACTCTGCACAACTTATTACGTACCTTCCCGGTGTCTCGGAAGCGGGATTGGAGTTCCTGTCTGCCAAAGGTACTGTACTCGTATAACACCACTCCTCATCAAGCCACTGGGGAGTCCCCTTTTCTGTTGATGTTTGGGCAAGAGCCCAGGCTCCCAGTCGATTTCTTGTTAGGTCGAGTACAGGACCCTTTTGGTGGCAGCACCCATGACTGGATCCAAGAACATCAGACCCGCTTACGGATAGCCTTTGAAGGGGCTGGGGAAAGGCTAAGGGGTGCAGCTGAGCGTCGTAAGAGGAATTATGATCAGCATGTTCGAGACCACCCGTTGAAAGTAGGCCAGTTGGTGTGGTTGCGGAACTTCAATACCCAGGGTCGTCATAAGATCCAAGATCTGTTTGATTCTATGTCATATAGAGTTCTGAGGGCACCGGCTGAAGGTGGAGCCGTGTACACCATAGCGCCTGTTGACGATCCTACTAAGTCCAGGCATGTTAATCGTGCCTTGCTGAAGGCTGTGGTCAGGTTAGACCCTTCTGGGGCCGCTGTGGCCTTTCCGTCACCTCCCTTCGACCACAATGAGTCGGAAGAGGAGTACTTTGGTGACAATGAGGTGCTAGTTCTTGGGGAGGGGCCTCCTGTGGTAGAACGAACCCGAACTAACCCAGTATCCCCGGTTTTGGAGGCCGCTAGGGCTCCTAGTCCTGTGGGTGTAATTCCACTGGCTACCCCTCCTGATTCCGGCAAAGTGGCAGTTCCTCGGACAGCCCGATCAACAGCGGGCCACCATTCTAATACCAATCACCTCCCGAGGGCCGTGGGGGAAGCAGAAGGTGGTGCAGTGGACCTCCCGGACCCTCTGGCTAATTCTGTGTTGGCCTTTTCTAGACCATAGAAGTAGCTGGGGTTAAATCTGTGGTGTGTCCAATCGTCGGGGCGACGATTCAATGGTTGGGGTAGATTGTAGCGGGTTAATTAACTGCAGCAGGTGTAGGTCATACTCTCTGGACCAATCAGGACTGAACTGCATGCTATATGGGCAGAGGGTGGCTCGGGTGACACTTTATGGTTTTGCCATCAGAGGCACATTTTCGTGGTGGGTCCTCGTGTTCGTGGTGCAGTTACGGTTATCAAACAGGTAATAGAGCGTGGCTAACTTTCTCATTTCCTAGAGGCCTCGTTAGTGTTGCAATGGGAATTACAGTGTGCAATGTCTTTTGCAGTGTTTCTCCTGTCACTTTCCTGTAACGGAATCTTTCCTGTAACGGAACCGGGTTGCGTTGTGCTGTTGGTAGGTTGAATCTGTTTTTCTTTTTAAAACATCTGCGTGATTGCGTATAAAGTAATGGGCCGTTTGATTGTAGGTTTCGTGTAGCTGTACTAAACGACACGATTAGTATAGATGCGCAGCTCCCTGACGGGTATGTATGTAAGCCAGTCGGCATTGTGTGTATATTTAATCATGCACCGTTACTAAATGTGATTTGTTTATGTACATTAGGACTGTGAAGCGCTTGCTGGCGCCGGTTCCTGCACGAGTCTCTCATTTCCCGCTGTGCTGCTGTTCTGTCTCTACGGATTGCTCTGTTTTAACTGATTTCGGTGTACTGACCGACTGTTCATGAGGAAGAGCTAGAGGAGTTCATTCCGGCCTCGGGACTCCTTGATGCACTTTATAGCGCAGGATTCATCGCGCAATTGGGCGTTTGGTCATTCTGTATTTCAGTGACTGTGATACAGCCGATGGCTTGGCCTTTTTCTGGCCTATCGGCGTTATTAATGTATGAGTGTATGTGTGTGAAAGGTGTTTGTTGCTTGCTTATGATTAAGTGATTTTGATTAGTTTGTTTCTTTGGTTTAAGTGTTTATAAAGAAGATTTTTTTTTTTTTTTTTTTCGTTTGATTTGTTTTGGTATATTGTGTGATTTCTGTCTTTATTAACTGAATGTGTTTTCTTTTAGTGCTGAGTGCCCGAAGTGGTGGCGTCGGTGTCCTTGGTGGTGGGGTCTCCTCCTGTGTGCTGTTTCCCTTTTGTTATTGTGTATTTGGAGTGTGGTTATTTTGGTGTGTACATGTGATTAGGGAATCCTTAACCCCTGAGGTCCCACACATTCTGACCCGGCTTCCTCCAATGGTAAGGCCTCAGCACTCGTTTTCCTTTTTTTTTCTTTTCTTTTTTTTGTGTTAGTGTGAAACCTACTTTATATTTGATGTCCATTTTAATGATCTAAATAAAATTATTGTTTTACTGGAACTGTGTCTCTGGCTTCATGCATGAACCGAACCTGTGTGCTTCCTGTAAATTTGGAGAGTTACTCATTGAGCTAGTTTAACTCTATTTCCCGGGGTGAAACTCCCTGGGTGGCGTAGTTGGTGTTTTCATTAAAATTTAAGACGCTGAACAGGTTGAAAAGGGGCTTCGCTCCCCCAAGGGCGAGCAGAAGTTTCCCTTTTACCAACGAAAAGTTTCCACCCGCCACATTACTAATTCGTTAATCAGAGTTTCTTTTTAGTTAATAGTAGTTAGCTACTAGATTGTTAATAAACTTTTTCAGTAGTTCTCTGGGAAGCATTAAAAAAAATAGTACTTATTGATTAGTTAATAGTGAACTACCACTTTCATCTGTGCGCTATTACTTACTAGTTTGTTAATCAGAGTTTCTTGTTAGTTAATAATAGTTACTAGATTGTTAATATTGTGTTACTCATTGGTTCTTGTGTAGTTATTCATTAACGAAGGAACCGTATTCTAAAGTGTTACCCAAAATGGCAAGTGTGAAATGTTTGATTTAGATGTGATCTTAACTGGGAGTTAATAAAAAGACGATAACCCACGATTAAGTTGAGAACAGTGTGAAAGTCTTCTTTTGTGTTTTATGGCTAATAGATTTGTTGCATAACTTTTCCCTGACACCTGGGATTCAATTGAATGGAGTTTGGTTTGTCACTAAATTACATTCAGCCACAAAATATGTCATTATCGTAGAGGACAACCACTTACTCCTTTATCATAGCAGTCAGGACTGGCATCATCTTTGCAGCATTTTTCTGCAAGCTTGGTCATTTCATCTGCCACACAATTCACTTCCTCGAATGTGCCATTCGGGAACTTTTGACTGTAGAGGACAGTGAACCTGCAGAAGGATCAACGAGAAACATAACTTATGGAAGCATGGTCAAAGAATCTCCTCTTTTTTAAAAAACTTTTTTCTTTTAATCAAAAAGAAATGCAGGGATAGCCTATTCTGTGGACAAAACTGAATGGAATTAAGTTATAATTAACTAAATAATTGTTAAAAATAATTTTTAATAACTTTATACGTGAGAATCAAATATTTTGGGCATATAAAGCAGCAGTGAATTTATATATCCATAAACTGCAATTGTGTAAATCCTAAAATAACTTTATACTTGCATTTCTTTGAATTTCTCAATTCCAATGGCTTTGAGCTCTTGGCAAACATTTTCTTTGGTATAATTCTTGCCTGTAGAGATACAAAAATATAATGAAGAATAAATGCATAAATAAGCACAAATGCACTAATCAACATAGCTGTCGTTAGCTATCATTTACTATTTATTGTCCCTATATGGCTGATTTATTCATCGGCTCTAGCTCCCCACCTGCACACAACGGATTTAACATCGTTTCAATGCATATGCTGACTAAATCTTTTAAGCTTTAATCTAACATTATTAACACAAATTCACCATGTATAAGTGCCAATATTAAACATTTAAAATGCAATATATTGACAATGAGTCAATAATGATTTTACCTTTTACCACTGTGGAAATACAGCATGTAAAATATCCTTAAATTAGATCAAGTCTGATCTTCTTACCTTTGTCAGCAAGCAAAGCTGGAACTATTAAAGCAATAATTAAAATGAGAGCTATGTTCCTCATATTTTACCACAGGTAATAATGTAAAAATTTCAAGATGAGTCCAAATTAGAAACTGCCTCTGCATTGCAGTTTTACAAGAGACAAAAGTGTGCATAGTCAAAAATTAACTTCAGTAAAAACAGACAGTTATGTAAATGTTTAAATGCAAACAAGACTGTGGCTTTCCCCTTGACCCCATGACACAGCTTGACAGCTAAAACACTAAAACTTTTTGAAAGCAGTGATTCAAACTTACAGTGATCTACAGGAACAGCTTTTGTGAACATTTTAAAGGTTATTCTCAGAACCTCACATTCGAATATTAAAGTTGATCTAAATTAGTCAAGATCTTACTTCAGATTTGAGCTTGGCATTATTCAAGTAAGCTTTTCATTTGCTTATTCATTGTCCCAAATTAAAAAAATAAAAAATGCTGCATGCTTTGTGAGTAAGAAGTAAGTTGTACTCGGAATACATTTTTTATGAAGACATTTTTTATAAATTGTGGGTGAAGGGGTCAGAGAATATTGGAGGTCCAGTTTAGAAAGTTGGTCAGATATTTCTGCCATCCTGGTATTCTCAAATCTCCATAACTGACAGACATGCAAATATGTGTCTACGTGTGAAGGCTTTGAATGCCTCCCACAGTGTGTTGCTGCTAATAGAAATATTGTCATTTATTTTAAAATATAGATTTATGAGATGTGAGTAAATCTTTGAAGATGTTATCAGAAAGTAAATGTGAACTGTCCATTGTTTTAAATAAGTTTTGGCATGTGAAAACCTAAAAATCCCAAAAGGTGGGGGCATGATCGGAAATGACTACTGATAGTCACAGGAATTGACAGACTGCATCAGTCTATTATCCAAAAGAAAAGAAAACAAAACCTCTGCAAGTATGAACGGTGAACATATGAAAAGAAAGAAGACTTTACTAGTTAGAAACCTTGATCTGCAGGGATCTGATAGGCCAATCAGTTTAATATAGAACTCTAAAAGTCTGGCAGAGTTGGACAACGTGGTATGTTTTGAAGACCTGTCCAATATTGTTGTCAGGAAAGACCAGGCATGACGACAGCAATATGGTGAAAGTAACAGGTTTATTTCGCAGTGTAGTAGAAATGGGACAGACAGGTAAGCAATTTGATATAACATATGAAAATGAGAACAGAATGATAACCAGAGTATTTACTGTGTTACAGCTGGTGATGGAAAAACAAAATATGTTTTGTTGTCCCAATTGGGACCATATATGCATGCTAAAACAACTGGGACTGTTTGTAAAATTCCTGAAGCAATCACATAACAACTGTTTTGATCTGAGACCACTGATTCAGGTTCAAAAGTGGTGTTCTTTTGTATAATAATAACTGTCCCTCTTGCCTTTACAGCAAATTTGGAATGAAAACAGTGCCCAACCCATGTACGCTTAAAGGGATAGTTCACCCCAAAATGAAAATTAGCCCATGATTTATTCACCCTGAAGTCATCCTAGGTCTATATGAAATTCTTTTTTCAGACGAATACAATCAGAGTTATATTAAACTTCCAAGCTTGATAATGAGAGTGAATGGCTGTTTGACTTTGGAAGTCCATTAAAGCACATCTATTCATGATTAAAGTGCTCCCCACGGATCTACAGGGGTTAATAAAGGTCTTCTGAAGTGAAGCGATGCGTTCGTGTAAGACAAATATCTATATTTAAAACTTTATCAACTAAAATAACTAGCTTCCGGCAAACGGCCGTACACATCGTTTTACGCCAAAAGAGTAATCCTTGAACGTCAACTGCCGTCATTACGTTCTGCGTCAAGTTCAAGGGTTACTCTTTTGGCATAAATCGATGCGTGTCGAGCACTTTAATCATGAGTAGATGTGCTTTAATGTACTTCCAAAGTCAAAGAGTCACTCTCATTCTCAAGCTTGGAAGAGCCAGGACAAATTTTAATATTACTCCGATTGTATTCGTCTGAAAGAAGAATGTCATATACACCTAGGATGACTTCAGGGTGAGTAAATCATGGGCTAATATTCATTTTTGGGTGAACTATCCCTTTAATGTGAGAAACATGCAAGGTGCGTATATGAGTTTTTTGTAAACAAAAAATAATGTATCCTCTGAGGAACTGTACGTGTGAAAGAACTTTTTCGGTCTTAACGATATTAGTCTTAACGATATTATTCAAACCCTTTACATTCCAAGAGATAAAACTAATATTTGCATTTGATCTTGTTATGCTACCAGCCATTTAAATCATGTGTAAATACGGCAGTACCCTGGTCCATGAAATGTCCTGAACAAATAAAAACGGAAGAGGAAAAAGGTGAAAAAAAGAAAAGGAAAAGAAAAGAAACCCCAGAGAGAAACAGGAAAACGTACTCGGTTACTAACGTAACCTCTGTTCTCTCTAGAGAGGGAACGAGTACTACGTAATATCTTACGCTACGGGGAAAACCTCTTTTCCACGAGATATTGAAGCCAAAAATTATCCTTAATTTTTAATCAATGTAAAACGCTTTGCGGGAGCATGCAGACATAGGCGAGGCAGCTCGCGCGCCTGTTGGCTGCCCTGCAGCAAAAGCAGCAGCCTATCGAGAGCGGCTCTGCGTGACGTCATGACCAATGGGGGCACTTCGCGCCCACTTCGTCACGTCCCGCCAGAAAGGGCGTGGTCTCGCCCTATAAAAGCAGGTCGATAGGCTGATACAAACTGGTTTTCATCGCTGAAGCGAACCAGAGCGTATTTTAAGCACGGCAAGTTATGCAGTACTCGTTCCCTCTCTAGAGAGAACAGAGGTTACGTTAGTAACCGAGTACGTTCTCTTACGAGAGTATCTCTCGTACTGCGTAATATCTTACGCTATGGGGAACACAATGTAACACGCCGTGCATACAGGGATCCAACACCAAAGTCCCAAGGGCAGAAGCCCGGGGCGCATGTAGTGCATAATCACCATAGACTCACAGAGAGTGAAGGAAGAGGGGCTAGAAGCATCATTCCTTATAAAGTAGCATCCAGAGGAGCTAATCATATAAATATTATACCACGCAGCCAGGGTGAAAGCTTTTAGCCTAAACTGGGTGGCCATACGTGTGTCAACACTCTTGGAGCTGCTTTATCGGTCAGTGAGCGATACGCAGGCCAAACTCAGCATCTGGGCTGGCACAGCGGGGCAGATAGCACTGAATTCTAGACCGCCAAAAGCTTAGCTTGTAAGGCGGGAACCTCCAGGTTATAGTATTTTATAAATGTAGACGGCGAAGCCCAGCCTGCGGCCGTACAGATATCTTGCAGGGTAATCCCGCTAGACCATGCCCACGGAGAGGCCACGCCTCTCGTGGAGTGCGCTCTGACACCCAAGGGGCACTGCAGGCCATTAGAGGTGTAAGCCAGCGCTATGGCATCGACTATCCATCTGAATAGGCTCTGTTTTGATGCGGCAAGTCCCTTAGAACGTCCGTATACTTTGAGCGTGGATGGGGTTCTGCCCTTATCCAGCAGTTCTTGAAGGAAGGAAAGCACTTCCGTAACCCCGCAGTCTACGGGTGAAAAGCCCTGAGCTTGATACCAAGCATACCCCTTTTCCACCAACAAGAACCGGGTGCTGGTTCAGAGCCAGAGCCAGAGCTGGTTCGGAGTTGGTTCGACTGACAAGCTTACTAAGAACCGGTTTGCCTTTCCACCGGCTAGAGAGCCACAACAGAGCCAGATCTTACGTCACTGCATACGTCTCATGTTGCCCAGCAACGCTAGTGCGGTAGCGCCAAACACAAACACGCCACGCTTGTTCGAGATGCATCGGCTTCTCGCAGATCGATCAAATGCCCGCATGACATCAAAGCACTGCGAAAGCGATCCAAAAGCACAAGGAGTCGTATGATCTCCAAACACTCCCGCAGCTCCGATCGGTCCGCGCCGCTCTGATGCATCTCGAACAAGCCATCAACAATAACGGACGTTGCGTTACTATGGATGCTCATGGGTTTGCAAAAATACATCGGAATCCAATGCGTTTGTGTAGCTCGCCGTAACTTACATAGACGGATTTTATAATCAAGCTGCTATTAGCTCGACTAGCTGCTATTTAAAAATGGCGGTCACAAGTTTCTATTTGTCTTGTTGGTCACGGTTACCCCGCCCCCAGCCCCTGACGCAAGCGGTTCTTACTTGGCTCTGTTCTAGACCAGCAATGATTTGGTGCTACTTAAGAACCACTTTTCCTGGTTCGGAGCTGGTGCTTTGTGTGTGGAAAAACAAAGAACCGAATTGAAACTAGGCTCTGGCTCCGAACCAGCACCAGGTCTGCCTTGGTGGAAAAGGGGTAGCAGAGAACACAGACCATTTCGAGGAGTAGAGCCGTCTAGTAGACGGAGCTCTAGCCTGCGTGATCTTGTTTAACACTCCCTCCGGGAGGTTAGCGGGTACCCGTTGATGGCCCATGCGTGCAGGAACCACAGATCCGGGCGAGGATGCCAAATCGAGCCCCCTGCCTGAGAGAGGAGGTCTCTCCTCAGTGGTACAGGCCACGGGGCAGTGCTGGCCAGCTGCATCAGGACTGGGAACCAGGTCTGGTTTGTCCAGGGCGGAGCCACGAGCAGCACTGGGCATCCGGTTTCCCTGATTCGTTCCAACACTTGAGGCAGGAGCGAGACAGGGGGAAAAGCATATAAGGGAACGCAGGGCCAGACGTGGGCCAGCGCATCCTTGCTCTTCAAGAAAAAGTTCGGACAATGAGCGTTTTCGTGGGACGCGAACCGGTCCACCTGCGCTCTGCCGAACGTTTCCCACAGCAGTTGGATCGTCTGCGGGTGCAGCGACCATTCCCCTGCTGGGACATTGTTTCTGGACAGTCTGTCTGGTCCCACATTCAGGTGACCAGGCACATGCGCTGCTCTCAGCGAGAGCAGGTTGTGCTGAGCCCAGACCAGAAGGCGTTCCGTCAACCTGTACAGGTTTCAGGACCTGATGCCGCCCTGGCGATTTATGTATGCCACCACTGACATGTTGTCCGACCGGACCAGGACGTGGTGACCTTTTATCTGGGGACAGAAGCACCGTAGCGCTTTGTCGACTGCTATCATTTCCAAGCAGTTTATGTGAAGGAGCTTTTCCCGTTCTGACCACAGGCCAGCGAACGGTCTGCCCTTGAGCAGCGCTCCCCATCCCGAGGTGGAGGCGTCCGTAGACACCACCTGCACACTTGAGGGGGTCCCCAGACTCACACCTGACTGATACCAGTCGGTTACTTTCCAAGGTTCCAGAGCTGAAACGCACTTTAGATCGACCCTGAGGCGAAACAGACCAGCGGTCCATGCCCGGGGCGGAACTCGTGCTTTCAACCACATCTGCAGTGGGTGCATGCGAAGCAGGCCCAGCTGGAGTACAGAGGCTACTGAGGCCATCAGGCCCAGCATTTTCTGAAACCTTTTGAGCGGGACTATAGAGCCATGGCGGAAGGATTTCGCGACACGCTGAATGTCTAGTCCGTGCTCCGGTGACAGGCGTGCTGTCATGGATAGTGAGTCCAGCACTGTTCCCAGAAAAGACATTTTCTGACTGGGGGACAGTGAGCTCTTCGCCCAATTGACTGTGACACCCAGATTCTCGAGGTGCTCGAGTAATGTGGCCCTGTGTTCTATGAGCTCTGAGTGAGATCGAGCTAGAATCAGCCAATCGTCCAAGTAGTTCAAAACTCGCATGCCCCGGAGTCTTAGGGGTGCGAGAGCCGCATCCATGCACTTCGTGAATGTACGGGGTGCTAGGAACAGGCCGAACGGCAGGACTGTGTATTGATATGCCTGGCCCTCGAAGGCGAATCTCAAGAATCGCCTGTGATGGGACGCTATTTGTATCTGAAAATAGGCGTCTTTCAGATCTATTGACATAAACCAGTCCTCTTGGCAAACTTGCGCGAGGATTTTCCTGGTTGTAAGCATTTTGAACTGGCGCTTCACAAGCGCTCTGTTCAGCTGTTGCAGATCTAAAATGGGTCTGAGACCCCCATCTTTTTTGGGTACCAGAAAATATGCTGTATAGGCCCCCTTCGCTCTGAGCCTGAGATAAAGGTTCTATAGCACCTTTGCTCTGTAGTTTCGCTATCTCGGCTCGAAGTAGATGAGATACTTCGTTTTTCACCGTCGTTTCGATGCGCGCCGTATAACGGCGGGGACGTCGAGCGAATTGTAGCGAATAGCCTCTCTTTATAGTCTTCAGCACCCATTCTGATACCCCGGGGAGCTTTGACCACGCATCTGCGTGAATAGCTAGAGGTAGAATGAAATCTGGGCTCTGGCCGCGGCATGACAGCGGCTCGAGAGCCTCGGTGTGCTGAGAACTTTACAGCGTGCGAGGCAGGGGGCGCACTGATCACAGCGGGCAGCCTGGCCGCGCTCAGCTTCTCTATGACTGGTAGTGCAGTTTGAATGTGTGTTAGTTTCGTTTTTACAGAAACCAAGGGACATGCATCGAGTAGTGTAAGCGGGCACTGTGATATGGGCGCGTTCACTACATTGTTTGCACATTCGACATGAGTCGATTTTATTTGTGCTAGCCCTGCACCGTGGGGTTAGCACAAATAAAGTGTGGGTGTGGGAATGGGCACTAGGACGTGGGCATTCTTACAACACTCATAACACCATCGGCCGTGGCCGGAACACCAGAAAATGCACTCTTTATTGGATTTATCTGGGTAGCCGTAAAAACGGCCTTTGTGTGCAGGCAAGCGGGCTCTGGAGCTGGCGGGCTCTGGAGCTGGCTTGCTTACTGCAAAATACACTGGAACAGTCACATTGCTTGGAACTGAACGAGCAAGAAGTTTTGGTGGAAAACCGACCGCAGCGGAATTTGAACACCGTCGCTTTCCTAGAGAGGCTAGGAAGGCTTTGAGACCTCGGTCTTGATCTCAATCCTCGGCCGGGGCCCGCGCTGAGGGGGGCGGCGTCCAGCAGAGCGAGAGCGCGGTCTTTGGTCTCGGGCCTGGCGGCGCTGTGAAGCGGCGGCGGCGGGTGGTGCAGGCTGCGGCTGAGAGCTTCGGGCAGACGGTTGTTTCGGGCGGCCCGTAGCGGAGCTCGAGCGCTTCGGCAGGAAGTGCTTCATAGCCTGCGATGTTTTCTGCACCTCGACGAATCTGTCCGTGAAATCTTTGACGGCAGATCCGAAAAGGCCCGCTGGCGAAATGGGTGCGTCGAGGAACACGGAGCGCTCAGCTTCCGTCATCTCGGACAGCGTCAGCCACAAATGTCTCTCAGCCACGGTGAGAGAGGCCATATTCCGCCCAATGGCCTGTGCGGCGGCTTTTGCAGCGCGTAGAGCGAGGTCTGTAGCGCTTCTTAAGTCCGCCACGCAGATCGCTCCCGGTCCTTCCTCGTCCAATTTTTGGAGAAGGTCGACTTGGAAGATCTGCAGGACAGCCATTGTGTGCAGCGCTGAAACTGCTTGCCCGGCGGCGGTGTAAGCGCGTCCGTGCATGGCTGACGTCACTCGGCAGGCTTTGGATGGTAGCGCCGTCTAAGCGGGCCGTCCAGCGAAGGGCGGGCAAAGATGAGACGCTACAGCTGCTTCCACAGGAGGAATGGAAAGGTATCCTCTATCTTTCGCACCGTCCACAGTGGAGAATGCAGCAGAGATAGAGGTACGCAGCCTGGCGGAGAAGGGGGCGTTCGACGATTTCGCGACTTCCTCGTGAAGTTCAGGGAGGAAGGGCGCGGATCTCAACCGTGACGGGGCTTCGTGCTTTCTGAGAAAGCGACCGTCAAGTCTGTTGCGCGGTGGTGGCGCGGGCGCCTCCCAGTCGAGCCCGATGTTATCCACGGCTTGAGAGAGCAGACGCATCAGCTCAGTTTCAATGCCGGCTCGTCTCCCAGAGGGCTGGCGGGTAGCGGGGGGGAGGTCCACAGAGCTCGCCCAATCCTCACTGTCCAATGCCAGGAGAGAACATGCCTCGGTAGGTTCGTCGAGCTCAAGGGCGGACGCGGCGGCAGACGGCGGCCATTGTCCATCTGTGAGCGACTCGAGCGATGCTGGCGGGCGAGCTTTGGCGGGCAGGAGAGAGCTCGGGGGCGCGCTGAGCACGGCGCTTCTTGCGGCGCGGTACCACAGCGGGCAGAAGTGCTTAGAAGGATGCCAGGCGAGTCCTCAGAGTCACCATAGGCATCAGCTCGCAATGAGGGCATCCGCCGTCAGCGAGCGCGAGAGCCGCGTGATCTTCACCCAGGCAGGACACGCAGATGACATGGCGGTCCTCGTCGCTGAGTTGGGCTCGGCACGAGCCACAGGAAGGCATCTTGAAAAAGACGCTAGCTCTTTTAGAGTTTTTGGAGAAGTGTTAGTTGACTCAAGGGCTCGTCCCGCTGAAAGGCTTGCGTCGACGGCGCGGCTTCTCACTCCGGATCCAGCGATGCGTGAGGTTCGCTGAAGAGATGAAAATCAGTTTGTATCAGCCTATCGACCTGCTTTTATAGGGCGAAACCACGCCCTTTCTGGCGGGACGTGACGAAGTGGGCGCGAAGTGCCCCCATTGGTCATGACGTCACGCAGAGCCGCTCTCGATAGGCTGCTGCTTTTGCCGCAGGGCAGCCAATAGGCGCGCGAGCTGCCTCGCCTATGTCTGCATGCTGCCGCAAAGCGTTTTACATTGATTCAAAATTAAGGATAATTTTTGGCTTCAATATCTCGTGGAAAAGAGGTTTTCCCCGTAGCGTAATATATTACGTAGTACGAGAGATACTCTCGTAAGAGAACTGAGAATGCAAAAACTAAAAAAAAAAAAACTTGGAGAAAAATGTCATTGGCCACAGACCTTCGATCGAGTTGGGCACGCCGATGATCATTATGTTGTTCCATCTGTTCAAGCTTAACTTTAAAGGAGCATTTCACCCATTTCAACATTAATTTTTATTGAAAGTGGATCATATATGTAGTCGAAATGTAAAAGAATTTTTGAATTTGGTGCCCTCTTGACTGAGAAAAGACAGAAAATAACTGAAGGGCGCATTTGTATGTAAGACAACAACTCCCACAATGGACAGCTCCGCAAGACACTCCCACTAATCCAGAATAGCAAACATTAGAGAAATCACTCTTGCGTCTACAAGGCTAACTTTAGCTGCCACCAGAGTTTGAAATTCATTTCACACAAAATTTCTAGTTAGTTGGCTGTGGCGAGCAGGACGAGGGCGAGTGACGTGAGCAGCGCGAGGACGGTGGCGTGAATGATAATGAAAGACACCGGTGAGACACACCGGTCTCGCATCTCTCACGGAGGAGCGGAAGCATAAAAGGAGGAGTGACAACAGGGAAGATCGAGAGATGAACAGGCCTGATTTTATGTTGTGTTTTGTTTCTGTTGTGTGTAGACAGCAGTCGTCAATGAGGGGCTGCTGGCTTATACTTTCGTTTTGTATTTGTTCATTTTACTATTAAAATGTTTAAATGTTCGCCGGTTCCCGCCTCCTTCTTCCCACAACAACGAACCCCGTTAACGTTATGTTACATTGGCAAACTCATTAGTGAATTACTCCTCGTTTGTACTTCTTTCTATATGGTGAATTGATACCGTGAATTGGTGAATTGATACCGTGAATTGATACTGCATGATACCGGGATGTTCAGTCAGGCGAAACTAGGATGGTTCACATCACAACACAAACGTCCATGTGCTCGTCTGATTCAGAGATTTCGTCCAGGAGAAATTGTCATAGTTGAAATTCTCTGCAGCAGACGGACTCTATCTGTGTCCATAGCGCACAGCGAGAGCACAGGCACCAGCAGTCCGCCCAGCTCGAGCCAGTCCGGGCTCCTCGACCGCGACAGGCAGCCGCCTCCTGTTCCTCCATCAGCCTCAGCTGCTCTTCACTATATTGCGGCTCGTAAAGATAGCCACGGACATCGGATTCGAGCAGCAGAATTTCAAAATCCTCTTCTTCCATATCATGTTTAGTTTCTTCCGTCATTGTCATACTTCCTATCTCCACAGTGCTTGTTAGCTTAGCTTCCAAACAAGATGGCTGATATTGATTTCAGTTTCTGCAAGTGAAGTCCCACTCACTGATCTGTAATAGGCCTGTAGGGTGAGTGGGTCCCACACCCTGGATAAATGATGAGCTAATGTTTGTAGTCTCTACACTTTTCAATGAAATGTGACTTCCTGCTTATTATGACGCAAAATAGTGTTGTCAAAAATATCGATATTTCGATAAATATCGATACTGAAATATCTGAACGATACCAATACTAATTTCCCGAAGTATCGATACTAGCCGAGCAGTCACTTTCACTTCTCTCCAAAGGCGCGTTGACAAACACCACACGTGACGCACTCGTCTCATTCGCTCTGGTTAAATAGCAAAAGTGAATTGAATGGAAAGAATTGCGAGGGTGGCGCCCCCGCGACCGGCTTTGGTTGATTGATAAAGAACACCGCGATCGGGCATGTCGGAGAATAGCGCGTACACGCATAAAAAACACACCGCGAGCAGGCATGTCGGAGAATACGCGGACACGCGCTTCACACTGTGAGCGTGCTGCGGGCACCCAAAAGATTGTTTGACTATCAATAATCCCTAACATCACTCATTTTTAAAAATTATTTTAAAGGTGAAAACAGACTTAAGGAACAGGCTCCAGGGGTACCATTTAGCAGCATATATGCTCAGCATCAGGGGTGTTTGTTATTTGGACAGACCTGCCCCCACTGCTAAAAAAAAACCTAAAAGAAACACTGTAACTCTTCTCATTTTAACTTTTCTGAAACATTAACCAAGATGGCCTAGTATTGTTGTTGATATGAGTCTGTGTTGTCTAGTATTTTCACCGTTTTCTTAAAGTTAACATAATCTGACTGAGGAATCTTAGACAAGTAAATATTGTTGTGGTTAAATGTAAATTAGCTTGTGCCTATTTAACCTTATTCAAAAATTATTATTTAATTCTGCAATTTTCCTTCATTAGCGATTATCATCAATTTGATTACACAGATACTAATTAAACTAAACAGCTAGACAATGGCATCTCTGAGTTCAATAATGAAATGCCTTTAACTGAAAATTGAATGTTTAATCTTATTATTATACATTACTGACACTCTATCCTCCAATTTGATACTGTTAAGTGCTTTTTTGTTACAGTATATTTTAATCTTTGATAACAGTAGTTCTACCAGAAAGACTCGGGAGAATAAATACTGTACAATAAATACATTTATTAATAGCCCAGCAAGCAATAAAGTTCTTTGGCGTAGGCCCCGTCCATAGCTCGTAATCCGAGGGTCCGGACTCTGCATTTCCTGCCTGAAGACGAAGGCAGGGGCGCAGCCGACCCCCTGTGAGGTATAGGAAGGGACCATCCTGGTGGTGGTGGGGAGGATGGAGGGGAAGGGACCATCCTGGTGGTGGTGGGGAGGATGGAGGTGAATGAAAGCGTCAGCATCTGCGAACTCAAACATGTGTAAGTACTGGTCTTTTATACCGCAAGTATTAGACGCGATTGGATAGATGAGAAGGTAATAAGTGACGTAGCAATTGAGTCTTCCTGACAGAACTTAACGCTAAAGCTTACATGTAATAAAAATACAACGGATCATGTAAGCTCTGGTCCAATTAAAAAATATTAACAAATAGAACTCGGGACATTTTTGTTCATGTAAAATATACCTCATTGTCATGTTCTAGACTTGTTATATTTAGCTTTAAATACAAAAAATACCCCCTTAATACTGTGGCAATTTTTTTCTCTGTGGTATCGAAAATGGTATCGAATATCGATATTTTTCATGGTATCGTATCGAAGTTAGAAATTCTAGTATCGTGACAACACTAACGCAAAATGACGATTTTTACGTCATAATTAGCAGGAAGTAAAACACTTAAATCCTTATTTCTCCCATCTCAGAGGAAAATAAGGGAATAAACCATGACCATTCAAAAATATGACTGGGTTTCTAAAGACACAAAGCTTAATGCAAATGGGTGAAGTGTCCCTTTAAGCTTTAAAGACTAGAGCTCTCCGTTAAGACTGCGAGGGAGATTTCTAGACATTACACCCACTCATCTAGCGACTCTGCATGGCGAGTTTCTGTCCATGATCAGATACTGTGGCTTGCACACAGTCAAGTTTTAATTCTAATGTTGAAATTGCAGCCATGAACTTTTCACTTCATTTGGCGTAGCAGGCGCCTTGGCTCTCATGTTCGCTTTTTTCTTGGATGTTTTCACCATTTTAGTTGCCATTTTAGACAGATACTGTTATTCAAAAGTTGTCTTAGTTTTTGTAGAGTGTCAGGAAAAAAGTCAGTTGGGGTAGTTAAAGAAATAAATGAAAGTGAATGGGGAAGAAAGACAGACACGTCTACTCCATTACACTGCTCACTGGAAGTCAAGTCTTGATGTTTGTTCTGTACTGGTCCACCCACACTTGGTTCTCGGAGCCGATGCTCCTTGCCATAGCTCCTCCCTGGTGATCCATGTCTGGTCCCTGGATGGCACATGGAAGACTTGTGTGGGTTATCACACATGGATTCACACAATCACTCAGGATAGAGCCCCTTCTACGAGGTGGGCCTATGCCTTGAAGCTTTGTTGAGCACCGAGCACTGGTGTGCTTCCCAAGGGAAAGACCCACAGAGATGTGCAGTTGGGTTAATGTTTTCCTTCCTGCAGAAGTTGGAGGGCCGGCTGTCCCCTTCCACCTGGAAAGTATATGCGGCTGCTATAGCGGCACATCACAATGCAGTGGATGGTAAGTCTTTAGGGAAGCATTACCTGATAGTCAGGTTCCTCAGAGGTGCCAATAGGTTAAATCCTCCTGGGCCATACCTTATTTCCTCATGGGATTTCTCTGTAGTCTTGCTGAGTCTACAGAGAGCTCATTTTGAGCCTTTGGAATAAGTAGAGCTAAGTGTTTCTCTTTGAATTCAGCCCTTCTGACCGTGCTCACTTCAATCAAGAGGGTTGGGGACCTACAGGCAATCTCTGCCAGTGAAATGTGCCTTGAGTTTGGTACGGCATACTCTCACGTGATCCTGAAACCCTGGCCAGGCTACGTGCCCAAAGTTCCCACTCCCCTTTTAGGGACAGCAAGCAGTGAGCTAGCAAGCACTGCCTCGGGATGAGGCAGACCCAGCCTTGTTGTTGGTGTGTCCAGTATGCGCCCTGTGTGTTTACTTGGACCGCAAGCAGAGCTTCAGAAGCTCTGAGCAGCTCTTTGTTTGTTTTTGGGGACCGCAGAAAGGGAAGCCTGTCTCCAAACAGAATATGGCTCATTGGATTGTGGATGCCATTGCCTTGGCATAACAGGCTAGAGGCATGCCGTGCCTCTTAGGAATGCGAGAACACTCCCATTCTCCTAGGCTCTAGCAAACGGTTCCTTTCTAATAGACATCTGTAAAGTAGCAGGCTGGGCGACATCCAATACCTTTGCATGATTTTATAATCTCCGGGTTGAGCCAGTTTTATTCCATGTGTTAATAGGTACAAACAGGTAAGTTGCAGACAATGGGCTGGGTGGACTTCTTGCACACAGCACCTTTACCCTCCCTGAGATGATAATGTGCGCTTTTTTATACATGTGAGTTCCCTAGACCGGTGAACCCTGGACGTAAATTTTTCCTCAGCACCCTTGACAGTCGAATTGGGTGGAGGAATTCGATGCCAGATGACAGATGATTCGATGACTAGTACTCATGATGCATGCCTTTTTCAGTTCAGCCCAGATACTTGGGCTAGGTGCTCCATATGTAGTAATTCCCTGATGGTAATCCAATATTGATGCATTGTCCACGATACAGTTCCCAACCTGTAAACCCTTGCCTTCCCCTAGGCAGAGCTATTATTAGTCCATGTATGACATATCAACCTCCCTTAGAGCAGAGTGTGGTCTCCGTTGTGTTCTTTCTCCAATCTAAATACTGTCCTTTCCTACCTGTAGTACTGTCCTATCTGTCCCTGCATGTTATGGAGGACTACATGGCTACATAGGCTACATGGACGTTGGCTAGGTTACGATGTTGCGAGTGCGTTTGTTATACGACACGCTGGGCTTGCCAACATCTGCATCGCCAAAACCTCGTAACACGGTTCAACTGTTCTGGTGCTTTCTCCGGGGGAACACTAGTGTTAGTCATTGACATTGACACCATGTCCTTACGTTATGTTTGACAGAAGCTTCCACGCTACCAGATAATCTACAAAGGGAACCAGTCTCTCATCCTCTGGTGTACTCAGAGTAACCACTTTGGTGCCCTTAAGCGAATCGACAGGGAACAACCGACTTGACTGCTCTAATAACCTCCTCATAGGGTGCAAGCATTCCAGTGACACAACGTCTTCTGGCAGACACTGAAAAATACGCTTGCTGGAAGCTGCTGGACATCGAGGCACAGAGGGTGGCGGGCAGTGTTGGGCAGTAACACGTTACTAGTAACGCGTTACTGTAGCGCAGTTACTTTTGACAGTAACTCATGCTGTAACGCAGGGCTCCAGACTAACTTTTCCACTGGTTGCACTGGTGCTACCAACTTTCTCAGTTGGTCGCACCAGCATATGATTTGGTCGCACCTTTTTTTTTTTTTTTTGCTACATGCCATGGGATTAATCAATGCATGCTGATGAATAGTGGTTTTAAAGGTTCTCTAAGCGCTCCTGGGTGACGTCACTTCTTGTTGACGTTTGAACTATTGTCAAACAAAACGGAGGCTAGCTAGACCTATCTTCTCCTCATCTGCACACTAACCCCCAAACCCTTCTTGTCGGTCATTGGCTGGAACAGTTTGTTATGTTTCGTGGAGCGGGTCGCCGCAGTTTGTTTTTGTTGCTGTTTGTGGAGCCTGGGCTGTCTACAGAGATCACGTTTCTTTACAGTGTGTTCAGGGGACAGGCAGCCAGCGGATAGTCAGGAGATGTTTGCTGTATGTGACAAAAAATGTTTTGGCCTAAAAAACGCGTGACATCGCTTAGAGCACCTTTAATGGACCAAGGCTTGCAAAGGCTTTCTGGGTTGCAGCAGAAATACCTGTAATATATTAATTATCATTGCCAAATTTCAGGATTTTCATGGATTTTGGACAGTAATTTTAATCTGTAATTTTAAGCATTTTACATTTGAATTATATACAATCTATCTATTTACATTTGAATCATATTCTATCTATCTATCTATCTATCTATCTATCTATCTATCTATCTATCTATCTATCTATCTATCTATCTATCTATCTATCTATCTGTCTATTATCATCTTTCTATCTTTTAAAAATCATTAAACATTCAAATGTATGCATACATTTTAAAGGTGCTATATGGAACTTTTCTTCTAAAATGAATCCTTTTTTTATTGCCTGTGTGTGAAGGGGTTGTAATCAAACATTACAATGATCCACTTGTCGGGTTTTGCTATTACCTCTGAAGGCCAATATTCATATTTATATGTGAAGTCTCCGGGTCGGATTTACCGCGAAATCCATCGGATGTGACGTGCATGCGCACTCCCGAGCCTCTCTCCTTATATACAGTCTATGCGACCGACGGCGACGGCACTGCAGCTGACGACATGGAGTCTGATAACACCCAAAAACGACCTGCCTCCAGAACAACACACACTCCAACACTAACTCCACATAAATATAAAAAACAAAACAAAGTTTTATCTGCTGAAGCTCGTCAGGCCAAACGTGATTCTGATCGACTCAGGACGAAAACACGGATCAACATAGGCAGAGCTTTTAAATCATTAGTAAACTCAAATGAAATAGCAAGGTAAACTACATGAGACATGGAATGAATACAAAAGACTGTTCCAGGATAAGAAAGGGTGCTTTAGGACAGTGTTGGGGTAGTTACTCAAAAAAGGTAATTAGTTACTAGTTACTAGTTACTTCTGTAAATTGTAATGAGATTACTTTACTAGTTACTGCGTTTGAAAAGTAACTTCACTACTTATTACTTTACTTTCCCGTTTCTTAATTTATGGACAAATATCATAGCCCTATCATCACTTAGCCTGTCTACATAGTGTTTATTGTATAAATACAAAATGGCATGTAAAACCATATGAAAGAACAATATCCCTGTCTGCACAAGGAAATATATCTCACTGTAAAATCCACAAACAACAGGATAAAGGAGGCTATGGTGCGGTCATTTTAAAATGGGGTCAACACACAAGTTTTAAAACACAGGCTTTGGGAAACATGAGAATAAACTCTTCTCCTGAGAACAAAACAAGCTTTTTATTCGACTCATGGCAATAAAAAAAAAAATGAAGTGGTCAATGAAAAATAATAAAATAAAGGTCACTTTTACATTTTTAATCTTAATTTAAAATGCATTTTTCTTGGCGATTCAATAGTCGGCAGGGGAAGCATTCCTCTACAATGAACCCTGCAACAAGCCTGTTCATTTTGTTTTGTGTTACCTGCTGTGCTCCAAGACTTGAGAAGAGTTTTTGTAACAGCGCGCGCGGCGCCGAATCCGAGGATGAACGACTTCAAGAAGCCGAATCTGCCCGAGCATGTAGCCTACGTCTCACCGTGACCGCACCGGCACACAGTTTGCGTGTCTAAATCAGTTGCTTATGTTTACAAAATGAGCCTACAATAGCATAATAAGCATTTTTAATAGAAATATCCATGTTTTATAAAATGTCCACGAAACTTAATGAAATGTTTCGTGAAATTAGAAACTATTTAAGAGATCGTTGATTTAGTTCTATAGTCTACATACATGTTTTTATATCCACATTTTGTTCTAATGTCACAAGTAATAATCTCAGGGTTTACTGGATTTTACGTACACGATTCTTTTTGTAGTGTTATTGGTGGTGATGTAGCCTACTAAAATAAACATCGTCACGTGTGGACCTTTCTTCTTCTCACCGTTGATTCCTGATGGTTAAGAGGACAATTACTCGAGTCGCCCCGTCGTTTCACAGAATAGTACAATGGCGAGCGCGTCGAGTATAAACGCCTCGTCCGTTTGGGGAGGTGCGCGTGCAGTCAGCGGAGACTCGCGCTGCAGAGACCCCCTGTCTCCGTCTCCGTCTCCATTTCCCTCTCTCCTTCGCACCGGCAGCTATGTCACTCAAATTGATCTCTATGGCAACGGTGCGCACGCACCACTAGACAGAACTTTACACACAAGCAAACACGGCTTGGGTAACGCAGGAAAGCGCGTTCCTATAGTATAGTAAAGTAGTGTAGTTACCGATATTTTTAGTGTAATGCGTTACTTTACTTCGTTACCCAAAAAAGTAATATCGTTACTGTAATCCGTTACTTTGTAACTCGTTACCCCCAACACTGCTTTAGGATACTTGTTTTATGTACTAGATATACGTTATGGATCGTTACGCTATAACGTAATTCATCCCACTATCATATTGTTTATAATAAACATTTCCAGACACGTTCAGTACAGTAATGTTACTTCCTACTGTCTTACTGTTACACTGACATTGTTCAGTCTAGTTCACTAACCGTTTTCATTATCATTATTACACATTCACCTATGTTGACATTGTTGATTGTGAAAGATACACTAATAGTTATTGAAATGGCGTAGGCTATGCTAGATAACATCACATGTCGGCTAAATGCAGTCAATGTAACGTTATCATGGTACGAGCATGGAGCATTAGTTCAACGTCAAGCTGATAAAAGTAGCCTGTTATTGTAACGTTGCAGTGGGAGTTTACATGAGTTTCCAGCATGTTGTGTGATGCTTTCGCCGTTGCGTTGAAAGTCTCCGTGTGGCCGGTAGTGAATGCTCGCTCCTGAGATCGCACACGCACACGAGCACGAGCGCTCTTGTTGCAATCTGAAACATCACCACTAGAGGCCGCTAAAAGTTCAATAGAGCACCTTTAAAAGATTAGAGTATTATAATAAACTGATACAGATTTTTCGTTATCAAAGTTTATAGTTGTAACAAAAAGCAGAAATCTCACACTCCTTACCTTCTGCATTTTATAATAATTTCCTTTTCCTCTGGCGAGCGATCATGAGAGTAATCGCTCGACAGAGGAAAATATAACCGCTGAAAAGACGTAGGAGGAAGGGGCTCTGTATTTCGTGAGACCATTTTTATCATTTTTATATGCCTTAATTCGTGAATTCGTAATTGGCGCGTTTCACCATCAGTGTGCAATGCGCGTGACGTCTACGTTCGTCAATAAATAAACTGCACGTGTCTTGCGGAAGAACATTGTAGACGGAACTTCTCTCCGTTAATGTCTATGGCGAGTCACGCAGGCACTGGGCTACTCCGCAGCCGAGACGACCCCGGGATAAAACAGTCCGAATATAAACACTTATTATAGGTGTACCGTAGTGATTCAGAATAAGTCAAAAACACGGTTTGGAAAATGGATTCATGATGTAGCCTACTCGTTCATTTTGAACATAAGTTACGGACTGCAGCAGCTGATACAACGGCGCTCTGTTGCTCAAGCGTCCACTCGCACAAATGCGACCACATAACATTTTAACTTATTCTCAAAAAATGGTCGCATATGCGACCAATTTGGTCACAGTCTGGAACCCTGTAACGCATTACTTTTTAAATAAATTAACTCTGTTACCGTTACCCTATGGTGCGTTGTCCGTTACTTTTTTAAATTAATTAATTTTGGCTGAAGTGTAGCCTACAGCCTAACCTGTTTACAGCAGCGACGCATTGTAGGATTGGTGGTAGGGTTGCCACCCGTCCCTTAAAATACGGAATTGTCCTGTATTTACAAGTAAAATGATGCGTCCTGTATCAAATCAATAAGGGACGCGATTTGTCCCGTATTTTACATACGGCCCACACATAGCCTAGTTGGATAAACACACAAGGATTTACTATACTAATAGCAAATAGCCTATAAAGAAATCAATTTCACAATAATGTTACATTATTATTAGAATCAAATGAATTTTGTCCATTTTCTAAGCTTAGAAAATGCACATTTATACGGGCCGAATTTTATAGGCCTAAAATATCGTTTAGTAATTCTGTGAATTACACTGCGCAAACCAAAGTAATACTACCCACCGGATGAAGAAGGGTTAGCTCTCAGTCTCCACAGAACAAAATATTCATTTTATCTTATTTATTTTTAGTGTTCGCATTTATGACGAAAAAACAATGTTACGGACGTGACAGTTCTCCGTTACGGACGTGAGCGCTCTGAAAGTGGCACTAAAAGATGCTTTAAAACTTTCACAGAGACATCAAACAGAAAGCACAAAACCTTTCTTTAGAGTGAATTTAGTTTTTTATTAATTGTATCTTCATTTTAATCAATGTTTCATGAACCAATTGCCTGTATTTAATAAATAAGAAGTAAATATAGCAGACATTAGATAATCACGAAACGGAGGCGCCAGCGTGTGAACTGGAGCTCGTCTCATAAATGAACCGAAACTCGCCGTATAAGGTAGCCTACTTGCCTCACAGACATGTCTACTTTTAAACAGAACAATTCAAAATGAAAGAAAACAGACTACAGACTGCTCTCTGCTTATGTAATCCGTATGAAATGTGCATTTCTCTCTGGCGCGTCTACTGCGAAGATCGCGCTATGGCTGGCCCTGAGCCAAAGACGGATGC
Organism: Rhinichthys klamathensis goyatoka; assembly: GCF_029890125.1. Taxonomy (NCBI): domain Eukaryota; kingdom Metazoa; phylum Chordata; class Actinopteri; order Cypriniformes; family Leuciscidae; genus Rhinichthys; species Rhinichthys klamathensis. The sequence goes on from NW_026606877.1 coordinate 2,368,298, forward strand.
GCTCAGCGCTTGTCATATATCACAACTGTTCAGTGTTTTTCACCACATAATGTTTATTTTAGGTTTCAGGCATTTAAATACAACTATATATAATTCAGATTGCTTTCATTTATTTATTTCAAAATTGTATGTGTTATGTTGTATATTGTTGATAGTTTTCATACTTAAGCTGTGAAAGGAACATTTTTAAGGGCTCAACACAACAGCGTTTATGATGCAGAAGCAACTTTAGTTTTTGATTCTGAACATATTCAGCTTGTTTTGTTATTTATCTCAGAAATCCTTGTGATATATTCAGTTTGTGCTGGTCTGACTTAAATAAAATAGTGTTTAAAAATTACTTTCTGTTTAAGTCAGTTTTGGGTTTGTATAAACCATAACGCATAAAAGGGCATTAATGGGAACATTAAAGAATGTTTTTTTTTTTAAAGTAACTAAAAAATTACTTTTAACAGTAATGCATTCCTTTTTGGTGTAAGTAATCAACAAAGTAATTGAGTTACTTTTTGAATGAAGTAACTAGTAACTGTAACTAGTGACTATTTCTTAGTAACTAGCACAACACTGGTGGCGGGTTTGAGGGCACCGCGGAGGAATGGGCACTGTGTAATGAGGTGTACACCACTCCACTCCACCCCACATTAATTTTGAGGAGGGGCACAATAAGCGACACTCTCTTTTTGTGTACGCTTTACCCACCAAAGCTGAAGAGGCTTTGAGTAGTTTGGTGGGTAGTGTTGGGGCCTTCAGGGACGATGCCGTGCTTGGGGACAGATAGCTTGCGAGCGTCTTTCACCTTAGCCATCGCCCCATACCCACACTCTTTCAGCCCCTTAATAGGCGTACTTGAGGACTGAAAAGATGTGACGAGCAATGTTCCCTCAAATTTTTTTTCTTGCTGAGCAAAACTTTTCTCTATTGGACGGACATTTTGTCCACCTGAGCATAAACATTCTTTGTACCAGACCAGATTTTTTTCTTTACAGTGCTGTGTTAACTGTACCAGTCTTTACAAAGACATTAAATAAAAAAATAGCTTAAAAATCTCCTGCAGGACAGTTCAATTATTTACTATAATATAATATAGTATGAAAATAAAGCATTTACACTGAGATAACAACCATAATGTGTTTTTGTACAGTCAATTATTGGCCTCAGGCAGCATGTTTATTGCTTATTAACACTTTAGGCGCCCAAGTTTTTTTCCTAAAACCTAAATCTTAATTTCAAAAGGCTATATCTTAAAAGTGATAAAAGATAGAGACTTTCTGTAAATTAGAGAAATATTAAGGATGACCCAATGTTTATGTAGGGATTACATTTTCCCATCTAATTTGCATATTATGACGTTCTGTGCCCATCATCCATTATTTATTCCACTACTTAATCAAACTGCTCGTCTTTAAAACATGATGAACAACAATAAAACAAGTTTTATTTCACTTGTCAAGCTATTTGGTCTGCAAACATGACAGTATTCATACCGCGACTGAGTAGGCTCACTGCCCCTCACATTATTCTTTCTATGAAACATGTAGCAACATTGAGATTTGCCTTAATTAGCTCAAATTATTTATGGGGAATTTTAATAATTAATCATGAAATATGATTAATATATTGCATATTACAGTTAACTTATCAAAATTGAGAATAGATCGATCGTATATGTGAATGGTAAATCATAACGAATTATAATTCCTCATTCATATATCAATGGTCTCATTACAGATCGATTATATGAGATAACTTTAAGGGAATTAATTTTAGTTATCAAACAATCGGTTTGTCCAGCAAACAGCCGTAAGATTAACTTACCAACTTCTCAACGAAGTTATCCCTTTTTATAAACTCCAAGAAATATCAATGTTCCGGCCGTGAACATTGATTTTCTTGTGTTTATAAAATTTGGGTTACTGAAATAGTAACAACTTGTAAAGCCTTGTAGCTATAAAGATCATCATTTCATTGACTTGTAATATAAGCTCTTAAACAGAAAGCAATCAAGAATATAATGGCTTTAATAATGGGACTAATAATACATTGAACTACAATTCACACAGAATATATATATATATATATATGTACAGTATACACCGGAAACAAACAAAACGAAAAACATTACAAACACGAAATAAATTGGATGAGAGAGGAAGATAACAATGAGGGAGAGAGAGAGAGAGAGAGAGAGAGCTGATCGTGAACGATCACGTGAGATAGACAGAGAGGGAGAGAGAAAGAAAACCTGGCAAGATCATGAGTTTAGCCAAATTCATCACAGACACAGAAGCTTTGAGACAACAAGAATCAACAGATCTTAAACCTTGAAAGCATGGTAAAACTTATACTTGGACAGGTAAAGTTCCTTCGGGTGGCTGATGTGAAACAGGCGTGTGTCTCTCTCGGTCATGTGGATGCCGAGCGTTCGGGTTCGTCCAGCGCGTCCAGGGCGTGTTTGAATGTCCTTGGAGGTGAAGCTTGTCAGTCTGGCTGTGTTCATTTTTCTCGCGAGAAGAAATGAACAGAGGAGACTTCAAAAAAGATCAAATAAACTTGAAGAAAACAAAAGAGAAACGATGGATCCTCACACTAAGGCGAGGTCCAGATGCACGAGGAGTCACATGATGAAGCATCCAAGAGAGCAGGAAGAAGTGTGTTCAGGAAGAGAGTTTCAGGAAGCACTGAGTTGGAGTGAGCGCGCCGACATATATCACCAGGGAGAAATCCGGCCTCTCCCTGTCGGCTTGGCCAATCGGAGAGTTGGAAGTCACAGGCGGGAATTCAGTTTTTATTACTCTTTGTCTGAGAGCGCACACTCCTCATCTCTGTGTGCGAGTGGGGAGCGTTTACAGTCTAAAGACACTTCGATCTTGAATGAGAGTAAAACTGATCAAAAATACACTTTACTCTATATTTGTATGCATATTCGCGTTGTTCACGCCACGAGTGTTCTACAGGTCGTAAGAACGTAATTGTAAGAGGAATATACAGTTATATTCAAAATGCATAATGAAGGTATTTATAATTCACTTTATGCTACGATAAAATCATGGTTATTCCCATGCGACATGGGCAAACAGACACACATAAAAACACATCGAATACATCTGGTTAAATGTCTTTCAGTGAGGATATTGGAGAAAGATTTGTGTGTGTGTGTGTGTGTGTGTGTGTGTGTGTTGGAATGGGTAATTGTCCGTCAGCATTCAGGCATTCCTTTGTGGATCGACCCACTCATTACACAATGCTCTGTTTGTGAGGTGATCAAATCAGGGGAGACCCCATGATCTTCGGCCAGACTCATGAGATGTCGTCTCGAGTCACATGTTCTAAACAAAGCATTTCTTTATTCATTAGAGAACAACGCTGCATGTGCGAGTCAGAGTCAATGATTTAATCGATTCAAAACACTATTCCCTTTGTTTCACGAATGGAAGGGAACTTTAGTAAATTAGAATCTAGTTAATTTACTCCACATACCAGAGCTGGCTCGACTACCTATCTGATTGTCACTACAAACATGTAAACCGCATTCACCGGTTCTAACCCTATAGCGTTTGACCAGAGCAATGCAATTATGTATCATTTAAACTACAATCAAATTGATTTCCCCACACATTTTCTGTCTATCCTCTGCGTGGCATTTTATTCTTTGTGTGGCAGTGGCATCAGAAGTGCACAAAACACACATATATCATGTGTATCCCCACCCGTGAGGGCCATGAGAGAGCAGCACGAGACCTGTATCTCCACTGTCGTCGGCTGCTCTCTCACGGCCCTCGGCCTCGTCCTGCTTGCCACATAGATTAATTGCTATAATTCATTATAAGCATGGTCTTCATAGAAAGTGTTATCCTTAATTCTGACTTTACAATAAACTGCCAAGTGTCTGCTTTCAGGTGATACCAAATCTTTGCTTTTAGTGCAAAGGGTTCATGAACTGTATCTGTTTTAGTTTGGGTATGCCATTTCTTGGGATTTTTCCAAATGCGGGGTTGCAGACGAACAGGTTAAAAATAACACTCAATACAAGATAATATTTCCTGCTTTTTGCTGCCTAGGACTCAATATAAGCATAACAATTGCTATAAACGGCCAGTAAGTTCAATACTAAAGCCAAAATTTGTAGATTAAATTGCACGTACTGTAGAAACAGAAAGCTTAATTCCTGATTTTTCCATTTTCAAAAACTAAAGTATGTTTCAACTTACAAGACGCACACTTATTTTTAGGGCCGATAATTATATTTAGCACCTTATGCAGAGGTTTCAACCTCAGGATTCTTCACACTTATCTATTACATTTTTAAATCCTCTCTCCATCTTTCTCATATAGAATGAACCTTTCAGCAGACCATTTCAATTTTACTCAAATGACCCCAATACCTTCGTGCTGCTTACTGTTGAAGATCCATTTCTTCGTAACTATGGCTGCAGAGATTCTAAGCCACACCATGGAAAGGATTTAATCTATAGTATATATCAACAATTCCCATCCCAGACCTGTAATGGTCCAATAATCCAAAAGGTAGAGGTACATTATTAGTTCATAATGTTTTCAGCTATGTGTTATGAAATCAGTTTCTTCTGTTGCACACCTTTCACATTCTCAAAATAACATAAATTAATGTTTCAGTCAAGGTAATCAATAAAATCTGCTTTGGCTGAGAGTCTGTTCTGCTTTTCAATCAACGGCATTACTACGCCACAGTTGCCATCATTTTCTAGACTTTAATAGGCATATGGAGTCTTAGAGCTTTGCTGGTTCACATTACAAGGTGATTTTAAAGCATTTTAAAATCAGCAACTGAAAATAGTTTGGTGAATAATTAGGCTTGTTCAAGCAGGCAGCATATATAAAGTGTTAAACATATTTTATGTTGTAATACTTTCACATTAAATTTAAAAAACAATGTAGAAACAATATAAAGATGGTATATTTTAAATATTTGTTTAAAGTCCCTGTAAAGGCAATTCTAAAAAAAAAGTGTAAACCCATTAGAAATGTTAGAAATGTATTGCTAAAACATATTACAAAGACTGTGAACTGTGAATTACTGAATTGTGGAGTTAGACCTTTAAACAGTTTTTCACCATTGCTATTTTCCGGATTTTTTGGGTGGGGCTAAAACGGGGCTCGATGACGCACTGGAGCCCCTGACCTCGTGGACACGCCCCTACTTGATGACGCACTGAGGCCACCTTGGCTGGCTCCTCCCCTAACAATAGAGCACATTCGCTTCAGTTTGGCGCTCAATCGCGAGTTACTGTACTATTAGTTACTACAGCCTACAGTTTGCTAGCTAGCTATGCCTTCGACACGAAAATGCGTAGGCTACTACCTGGATGCGATCATGTACAAAACAGATCGGTGTCTTTATTTAAATTTCCTAAAAACGATCACATCAAGAAGAGGTGGATTAATTTTGTGAAGAGCCAACCTTGATGGAGAGCTGAGGATCACCGCCAACACCCGCCTCTGTAGCGATCATTTTACACGGATAGTTTTATAAACTTTCGTCGGAGACAACTGGGATTCACTGATAATCCGCTGTTACTGGTGAATGGGGCCGAACCGACTATCTCCCGCCTCGGCCTTCATCTCCCCGTCCCGAAAGCAGTATCACCTAATATCAGCGTCGGTAGCTTTCCCGCGAGTGGGCGTGGTTTCAGCGCAGCCAGCGGACACGCCCCCAGCGTTTGAGAGCAGAGAATACTGCTCATTTTTTCAAGATTTTGATAGCTTATTTTATGTACTTGCCGGGTTTTTTTATCATTCAATTTTGGCTGGGTGGCTAATAACACATTTTTCTGTGGTGTGACAAACTCAGAACACATACTTAATTTAGACTTTACAGGGACTTTAATGGTATTGTTTTACTAAGCACCATGATTGAAGGACTGTTACTCTGATACTGTTACTGATGTCTCTATTACGGATCTATTATGGATTTCCCCCCCCCTCAATTTTAGACATTAATTATATCCATTGGACATTACAGAATAATTGAAAGCTATCATTTTTAACATTTAATAGACTTTTAACTTAAATGAACTTAAATCAATCTTCAGATAAAACCAATGTAATAAATGTCAAATTTAGCTGTGCCTTTAATATATCCGGGCTCAGTGGTAAGATTGTTTTGCATGTCCAAACAGGCCTGTTCAGATTTTTACCTGCCCTGCAAAAATGCACAAAAAAGTTACTGTTTTTGACCCATGTAACCATAGATAACTAGATAAATATACAGAAATTGAATATTTGTTTGAATAATTTCCGTATCTGTGACGTTAAACACTGCACAGTCTTTACTGCATAAATTATAAATTGAATACAGAATAATCGGTAACGCTTCCTTTTACAGTACAGTACTTACGTGTACTTACAGTGTACTTACCTAGAAAGTACTGGCTAATATAAGGTAAGTACATGGGTTAGGGGTAGGTTTAGGGGTAGGTTCAGGGTTAGTACCTAGTTATTCCCCAGTAATTATAGTTACTATAATAAGTACATAGAAAGTACATGGGTAACAGGACTGTAAAAGGAAGCGTTACCGAATAATCCTTATTAGAAAGTGATTCAGTCAAGAGCAGTGAGTGATTTTCTCTTTGTCTTTTGTTCTTTGATTAACATTAAAGGGTTAGTTCACCCAAAAATGAAAATCCTGTTAGTAATTACTCACCCTCATGAAGTTCCAATGCTTACCATGCTACCTTGTGTCATGTTCCAACCCCGTAAGACTTTTGTTCATCTTCGGAACACAAATTAAGATATTTTTGATTAAATCTGAGAGCTGTCTCACTCCTCCATAAGCTTCTATGTAATTGAAACTTGCCGGTCCAGAAAGTTAGTAAAGGCATTGTTAAAATAGTCCAAGTGACTACAGTGGCTCAATTATAACTTTATCAAGCGACGAGAATACTTTTTGTGCGCAAAAAAACAAAACAAAATTAACGACTTTATTCAACTATTCATTTACTTCTGTGTGGGCCTCTGAGTGAGTTCACGTAGTGTAACAGCGCAGCGCTTCTGGGTTGTATGTCAGAACGTGGGCTCACTCAGTAAACATTTGTCCATTTATTTAGCTAAATTTTAATATAGACCTGAAGAAAGCAGGCAGTACTTTTATTGTTAAAAAGAATCTTAACATTGACAAAGCAGGTAACATTAAACCTACATATTCATTTTCACAAACGCATGCGGGAAAATAAAATGATATAATATCATTAAATACATAAAAATAATGTCATGTTGTATTACTGTAGGTTATGACACTTGTTTGTGATGTTATGTTGTTTTGTAACTTTCCGCTTCCTGCTATGGCTGTTTTCTTTTTTTTTCTGCTGATCTCCTGGGTTTATCGAAATTCACTATTGGTGGGTCGTTACATTGGCTGTGTAAAGGAGGGTAGGCGTAAAGAGGAATTGTCGGGCTTAATTCCAGCAGGTGAGTCTGTCAGAACACAGAGTCCAGTAGTACAATTCCGTCTGATTTAACTTTATTAATCCATTGAATAAGGTAGAACAAAGCAGATGAGCAGATGAACCACACATAATGTGTGGTTTCTAGACAAGAACAGAAATACAAACACTTCAATAAAGATAAATCTTATTCAAATTACACAAGCAAAAGATACACAATATACACAAAGAAATAAAGGGGCTTAACCACAATAAACCACAAACATTTACTTATGTTTTTATACACACTGAATCATAAAAAAATTACGTATTGACAGCACTAAAACGTAAATTATTTACGTATAAACTTTACCGACGTACAAATTTGTACGTATTCCTATTTATGAATATTAAAATCGTGGCATTAATGTTTTGATTCTTTTGTATTCAATTGTTTTTAGTCGCATTAATTAAATGCAGTTTGTGGGTGTAGGGTGTGGTTCGGACTTTGGCACACCCATACAGACTGCACAGCTCTGCCCCCATGGTCGACTCAAAGGCCGCTCCTTGATCTGAGAGGATTCGTTCTGGACATGAACGTCGTTCTGGGCGCCAAAGGGCACGTGTCATAGTGGCTGCTGTCTGGTCTTTTGTAGGGACAGCCCATCCGTACTTTGAAAAAAGATCAGTTATTACCAACAGATAAGGATAAGTGTCACCATGCCTACCAAGAGACAAATAGTCAATTGAAACAGTGTCCAAAGGGTATGATGGAAGCATAGGCACCAAGGGTGCCCTTACCTCTGGTCCTCTTTTCTGTTGAGTGCAAATTGCACATTTGGATGCCTGCACCCATCCCGGGCCAGTAAAAGGTTTTTCTCAGCAAGCCCTCAATCTTGGCCATTCCCATATGGGCTGAGGCATTGTGATACTTCTCCCACAACGTATGAGTCTTGTCTGTGGGAACCACAATTTGGTAGAGGCTCAACCCTGTATCCCGCTCTTGGGCCCTACGCTGTAACACACCCTCCTGGATGTGTAGTCCAGGGGTTCTCAAACTATTAGAAAGGAATCCTTTAGAAAGGAATTTCTAAATAGCCTACTGAGGTCCCAAAAGTGATCTCGCTAGGAGGGATTTTTGATGTTCTTGATCTACACATGTGCATTTTAAGGTGTTTTAAGACCCACAAATTGGATAACTATAGCTTTAAAAGCATGTCAGTGGGCAGTGGCATACCTTATTTTGTCAAGATGACAGTTTAAATTTTACAATGAATGATCCATATACAAAATGGAAATGCAGAATGTATATGATTATTGTCCACATGTAGGCTTTATCAAAACTCAATCACATATTCCAAACAGGAATGGCCTTTAATGAGAAATGTTTCAAGGATTATTCTGCAGAAAAAATATAGCCTAGCGGCTAGCCTTAGCCTATATTTATACAATAATAATGGCAATATGTTTAATAGGTGCGTGTGCTGTTAAATTGAGCTTATATCCACTGTAATTAGCTAAAAAAAAACATACAGTATATCTGTGTTAAATAGGAATCCATAATGTTAATCTCATCCTGGGCATGTATGCTTCTCTTGACCTGTAGCTATTTCCTTTCCCAAAGCTGAGCTTTGATGGATACTTTGCAAACTTATTGTTTCAGTCGTTCGTTTAAAACTTCTATCTAAAACAGCTGTTTAGTTTAGCTATTTAGGCCTACATCTTATCTCGCACTTTATGACCTTTATGATGTAACGGTGGCTCGCCCGATAATAAGTTCAAAAATGAGGTAAATTCGTTCGGGCG